>NC_058101.1:20025000-20650000 GCF_020171115.1 Neogale vison | reverse complement strand
CATTACTATTCTTTATCTCTTTACATCATTAAAGTTTGATAGCTCTATAACTGTTTTAAACTCTAGTGGCTTATGTATTCTTGCTGTTTCCTTGATTATGGATAGGGTGGTGATATAGATGGATAAGATCCCTTCTTCATGTTTCTTGCATTATAGTCTACAACTGAATTATCATATAGTAATCCCTCAATATCTCCTGAATATGTGAATGAATTAATAACATGCACTTAAAGAGAAAAATCACAATACTAGAGTCAGAGATTAACAGTGCTGAGATTAAAGACAAGTTTTAGCTAAATATTAATTGTATTGGATCTTCCTTTTATAAGTAATCTATCCTCAGGGAAATTGCTTATTTAACCTCAGTTCCCTTCTATGTACAAATAGATTATAAAATACCTACTTTATTAAGTTATTTTAGTACTGGAATAATATAAAGCTTGTGTATGGGATATAGTCGATAAATGATGACCATCAGTAGAATGGTAATGATATTTTATCTATTTATATAAATATTTATTATATAACAATAATTAGTTTAGTTTTGACTTCGATGTAATGGATATCCTCAGCCAAGTTTCTTATGTTTTCTGGGATCTGCTTATTCATCTGTTCCATGGAGGAGTTGGACATTACAATCTCTGTTTTTAAAACTAGCCAACTGGGGCACCTGGGTGGCTCAGTGGGTTAAGCCTCTGCCTTCGGCTCAGGTCATAATCCCAGAGTCCTGGGATTGAGCCCAGCATTGGGCTCTCTGCTCGGCAGGGAGCCTGCTTCCTCCTCTCTCTCGGCCTGCCTCTCTGCCTACTTGTGATATCTGTCTGTCAAATAAATAAATAAAATCTTTAAAAAAATAAAAATAAAACTAGCAAACCTCCAGAATTCTGAATATGAATTCATTATCTTGTGCATATTTCAAGTGAACTGAAATTGTGCTAAATATGAACATACAGTAAAATACATAGTTTTCTTCCCCCATTCAGAATCTTTGATCATTATGTTAGAAAATTGACATTTCTTTACCTCTTCAGTTTAAAATACCTCAAGGAATCACAATATCGACCATTTAAAATAATCAATTACTATCTAGGTTTGCTTTGCTAAGTACAAATTTCAGACTATTGGCATTATTCAGTTCTCCATAAAATTTTATCACATTTTACCTTTTGAAAATTTTGTCTCCTTGACAAATTTAACTTACAAAAGAAAAGATCAGGAGGACCTCATCAAACTGAGTGCAAACTGTAAGACACTTTAATGTTATTTAGTGATTTTAACTGGCATCTTTATAAGCAGCATAACAGTCCAATAGCTAAAAAGTAAAATGACCCAAAATTCTGATGCACAACATGTGTTACATTCAGAAGCAATGAAAGGAAAAGTACATCTGGAAGAAAAAGATAATGGCTTTGTCTTGGACTGAGCAGTAGAAACCCTAACTGATGCACATGTCCATTAATCTTCAAGTTACAGTAGCAGGATCTGGCAATTGGATAGAAGGGACTATTTGCATTAAAAATATGTCAATTTAAAATGCAATAAAAATAAAAAATCAATAATAATACATTTAAATTCAAAGAGTCATCACAGCACTGCAATCGCAATCAGTCATATTTACCAAGGCCACATATGTAATAATCCTCCTGATCCCTATATAATTACTAGCTTTGCCTCTTGAATTATCAACAGCTCTCATGGCTTATTGCCTCATACTTGCTTAATAAGCTTCTGCAATCAATAATCTTGCCACAGAGTAAGAGGCAACCAGCCAGTCAGGCTCAGGGTGTAAATGCTGCAGAAGTGATCATTACATCCGTGTGAATGACAAGGAGGTGGCTGTGCTAATGGAAGAGGCATGCAGTAAAGAGGTAATTTAGAAAATTTGTTTACTGGAATGTGTGGATCTTCCCATGGCTGCTGGTGTCTTAGTCACCCTTGAAAACACATTTCAAATCCTTCCCAGAGGTGCTTTTATGGTGTTCCTCTCCAGCAACTGTCCTCTGTATCTTGCTATCAACATAACACATCCAGTTCACCTGAAATGCTTTTATCCAACTGAAAAGCAGTTATTTTATTCACTCACATGTTATATGATGGAGAACGGGAATTTATATGCAAATTTGAGTGTTGGTGACACTTTGATGAAAAGAGTTTAAGGACCAATTGTAGTTGTCAAAAATATTTGAAAACCCCTATTAATGCCATTCACATGAAAAATGAAATTGAAAATTCCAGTAGGGAAAGTGTGTTGTATGGGTAGCAACATAGAGCTAATTTTATTCAGTCTGTTGAATTAAAAAATTCCCATGTTTTTACAAAAGGACAATTGGAAACACCATCAGGATGATTTTCATTTTTAACTTTGTAAATATTAACTATGCTCATTGCTATTATTATTTAAAATTCAATATTTATCCATAATTTAGGAGACATGAGAATATATAAAAACTGCATTTCATCTCAGTGTATTTATAGTACATGGATAATACAGAAAAAAATAATTGTTTAAAAAGACTCTGGAGTGCTTGCTTTATATTCTTATTTGGAAGTGATATTCTAGATACATTAATTTTTCTAGTTTTCCACATTTTTATTGAAGTACAGTTGTTATGCAATGTTACATTTGTTACAAGTGTACAACATAGTGACTTGACAACTAACATTATGTCATGTTCACAAGTGTAGATACCGTCTGTCGCAATACAGTGCTATTATGATACCATTGACTATATTCCCTGTGCTGTACTTTTTATCTCTGAGACTATTATTCTGTATCTGGAAGCCTGTACCTCCTACTCTCCTTGACCCATATCCCCAACCCTCCAGCTCCCTCCCCTCTAGCAACCACTAGTTCTCTGTATTTATGGGACTTTGTTCTGCTTTTCTTTTTGTTTTGTTTTTTGTTTGCTTGTTTGTTTTGTTTTCTCTTTTAGATTCCACATTTAAGTGAAATCATATGATATTGGTCTTTCTCTGACTGGCTTATTTCACTTAACATAATACCTCTAGGTCAACTCATGTTATTGCAAATGTCACACTTCTTTTTTCTTTTTTTCTTTCTTATGGCTGAGTAATATTCCATATATAAATACATATATGGAATATGTATATATAGATCCTGATCCTTTTATTTCTCAGTGGACACTCAGTTACTTCTATATCTTGATTATTATAAATAATGCTTCAATAAACAAAGGGTAAATATATCTTTTTTGCTTTTATTTGCTTTGGGTAAGTACATAGTACTAGAATTACTGGATTATACGGTAGTTCTATTTTTAATTTTTTGAGGAACCTCCATACTGTTTTCCACAGTGGCTACACCAGTTTCCACCGACAATACATAAGGTTCATTTTTCTTCCCATTCTCTCCAATACTTGCTTCTTGTCTTTTGATACAAGCCATTCTAACTGGTGTGAGAGGATATGTCATTGTGGCTTTGGTTTATATTTACCTGATTAGGAGAGATGTTGAGTATCTTTTTACTTGTCTGTTGGCCATTTGTATGTATGTCTTCTTTAAAAAAAAATGTCTATTTAGCTCCTCTATTTTTAAATCAGATTTTTTTAAATGTTGAATTGTATGAGTTCTTCATATATTTTGATATTAACCCCTTAACAAATACATCATTTAGAAGATTCTACTGAATCTTCTATTCAGTAGGTTGCCTTTTTGTATTGTTGATAGTTTCCTTTGCTGTGCAAAAGCTCTTTATTAAAAAAAAAACCACACACACACAAAAAAAAAACTTTTTATTTTGGTGTAGTACCAATAGTTTATTTTTAACTCTCGTTTCCCTTGCCCCTTCAGACATATCTGAAAAAAGTGTTGCTAAGTTCAGTGTCAAAGTGAATACCACTTAGATTTTATTCTAGGACTTTTATGGTTTCAGGTCAAATCTTTGATCCATTTTGAGTTATTTTTATGTATAAGAGACTGGTCCAGTTTTCCCAGCATCATTTATTAAAGAGACCTTCTTTTTTCCCATTGTATAATCTTGCCTCCTTAATTATATGTTAATTGACCATGTAAGCGGGAGTTTACTTCTGTCCTGTTGATCTGTCTTTTTGTGCCAGTACCATTCGCTTTGATTAACCTTTAAAAAAATACTTATTTGAGAGGGTGGGAAGAGAGAGAGAGGAGAGGCAGAGAGTGTAAGACTCCCCATTGAGCATGAAGTCCTACTTGGGGCTTAATCTCACAACCCAGAAAACATGACCTGAGCCAAAATCAAGAATTGACTGCTCAACTGACTGAGTCACCCAGGTGCTCTTGTAGTGTATCTTGAAATCTGAAATTGTGATACCTTCAGTTTTGTTTTCTTTCTCAAGATTGTTTAGGCTATTTGGGATCTTTTGTATTCCCATATAGATTTTAACATTATTTTAGTTCTGTGAAAAATGCTATTGGTATTTTGATAGGGATGACATTGAATCTGTAGATTGCATGGGTAGTATGAAGCTTTTAATTTCTTTAATTCTTCTAATCCATGAGCATGGAATATCTTTCCATCTGTTTGTATTATCATTAATTTCTTTCATCAGTGTTTTCTATTTTTCAGAGTACAGGTCTTTTACCTCCTTGGTTAAGTTTATTTCTAGGTATTTTATTATTTTTGGTATAATTCTAAATGAAATTATTTTCTTAATTTCTGATATTTCATTATTTATGTATTGAAGTACAATGCATTTCTGTATATTAATTTTGTACCTATAACTTTACTAAATTCATTTATTACTTGTATTAGCTTTTTGGTGGAGTCTTTAGGACTTTTATGTATAGTAGCATGTCATCTGCAAATAGTGACAGTTTCTTATCAATGTAGATGCCATTCATCCTTCTTTCTTGTCTTACAGCTATGACTAGGACTTCCAGTATTATGCTGAATAAAAATGATGAACGTGGACATCCTCGTCTTGTTCCTGGTTCTAAAGGAAAAGCTCTCAGTTTTTCACCACTGAATATTATGTTGCTATGGATTTTTCCTATGTGGTCTTCCTATGTGGTGGAGGTATGTTCCCTCTAAACCCACTTCACTGAGAATTTTTATCAGAATGTTGAATGGATGTTGAATTTTGCCTAGCGCTTTTTCTACACATTGAGAGGTTACGATTTTTATTCTTCATTTTTAGTGTGATATATCATATTGATTTACAGGTATTGAACCTTTGTTGCATTTCTGGAATAATTATACTCATCATGGTGAATGATCCTTTTAATGTGTTGGTGAATGTGATTTTTCATATTTTGTGGGCACTAAACTACATTTTACATGAATTTTAGCATAGTTCAATACTGTAAAATGTGCTACATAGTACAGAATTTAAGCATGTCCTGGTTACTGGGTGAGATTTATTTCATGGCTTCTACCCATTAGAATGGAGCAGAATCTTACTGGTCTATGCTAGAAAGATCTCCTCAGGCCCCTATGGAGACTTTATTAAGGAAGGGCTGAGTGTGATTACCTTTTCGTGGTGAGAATTTGCCGAGTCTCAGAACCAGGAATACAACTAAGGTTATAAGTAAATTAGAGCAAGTGATTTTCATTACAGCATGCTAGTTAAGGGCTGTCAATTTAGATTTTCAGTAGTTTCTAGAATGGTACTTTCATTTATTTGTTGCCCTTATACCTTTTGGTAATTGTTTATAGCACTAATATTTTATTTTAGTAATTTTGGAGAAGGAAAAAAAGAAAATTGACAAAACTATATATAAATTTCAGGCTTGTGGAGAAGAGTCAAGTACAGGATGAGTAGAATCAATGGAAACAAATGATTCTCTAGGGTTTGTTCTAAGGAGATGAAAAAAGCATAGGGAATTATGTTGGGATAACATGTGGCTGTTATATTAAAATGAAGATATTCACATATGTCTTAGAAATAGAGTAAACCTAACAAAGAAACATATATTTTCATTGCAGCAATTGGCTCCTTATATTTCCTATATATAGAACATTTCCATTTTAATATTTTATTAATATTTAAAACTCAAAATACTTAGCACTAAATTTATCAATCTTTCTCTTTTCATTTTTTCTTATTTCCAAAATTAGAACAGGATTAGAATCTTCTATTGTTAGGAAAATATTAAATGTTCTCAACAATTTTGTGCAAATAACTGATTAAATATATATCTAAACATATATAACTATAAAGTTTTATTTGTTAAAATGGAGGTCTATATGCATATTTGTGAAATTCTGCAAGATAGCTAGGATTAAAAATTGTGGCTTTTAATATAATAAACCAGAAGAAAAAAATTAAGTGGAGCAGAATTATCTGTATTATCACCTTTTAATAAATACTGAAAAAGAATCTCGATGATCACATGTGTCTGTGTGGCCATGAAGTCATGCTACTTTAATTTTCCTGAACTAATAATAAAAACATTGAGTTAAATATTCTACCTTTGTAATACATTCAGTCACAGTAAAGAAAAAAGAAAGATGTCCTGTTCAGAAAATTATATTTTAGGTATAGAAAAGAAATGGGAGAATTGAAGTATACTGTGTCACACAACTATAGAAACCTCCAGAATTAAGAGCTCATGATGAAATACTTATTATCAGTTATGTCAGCAGCTGTGATTTTCAAATGTCATTCATCATATTAATGCTGTTAATTTGAATGCTAAGATTTTTATTCATATTTGACATATACACTTGATTTGATTCACTATTCTTCAAAATCTAGAAGCATTAAATGTTGCATTTATGCATACTCAAGTAACATTATAAGAAAATAGTCAACACTGGTTGTCCACATATTATTCAGGTTTGAGAAACACTGCTATAATAGAAATGCTGAGTGTATAAAGAGTATATGTATAGTAATCCTTAATGAAGCCCCAAGTTCAAGAAGTAGAGCCAATCTATCTAAAATTTTCTCCCCACTAGAACACTTCATAAGACCCATAATTCATCCTCAGTGTTTTTATAACACATAAGGTATATTTCCCATTGTTGCATCTATAGTCACTGCTTACTCCCTTGACACAAATTGCTCTCTGTCCCATTATCACTGCCTTTTGATTAAATATCTCAACTAACAGCTTCTCTCCACTCTTAAATTACTATAGTATTTACTACAGTAATTTAAGTAATTACTTTCTTCTGAAAGTATTATTTGCCACTTGACACATTTTACTAATTCATATATATCAATGTATCATATATCATTCATATATAGATAATATTTGTATATATCATATACATATCATTATATACAATATTTTCTGGGATCCCCCAAAATCTATAAGCTCCTTGAAGGACTGAATAGTGCCTTGTAAATAGAGGTGCACCATAAACATTGTTTTAAATGCACACAGAGTAAGAATATACCCAGTGTCAGTCCATGCCAAATCTCCATTATAGAAGCATATGACCATTTAAAAGGGAGACATATATTTGGGCATTGAAAAGGAAAATCTTCAAAGAAAGCCTTATCATCCCCCCCCTTTGCATTATGACATTATTCAGTCTGTACACAATGAAGGATCTATTCTTTATTAAGGATTAAAAGACATATTTTTTTTGTCTGTCTCCCTTCATTTAAGCATAGTATTTTTTAATTTTCATCCATGTTATAGCAGTCTTGGTACTCAATTCCTTTCTATGGCTATATAATGAACAATATCTCACTGTATAGATAGATCAAATTTCATTTACCCATTTGTCATTTGATAGACATTTAGGTTATCTTCACTTTGGATATTATGAATAATGCTTCTATAAACAGTTTTGCAGAAGTTGTTTTCAATGGACATGTTTTAAATCTCTTGGACATATACTTAAGACCAGAATTGTTTGATCAAATAAATTCTGTTCTTAAAATTTTTGAGGAAAAGCCAAAAAGTTTTCCAAGTGGCTGGTCCATTTTATATTTCAATAAGGAGTGTATGAGATTTCCATTAACTTTATATTCTAGCTAGCACTTATTATTGTTTCTTTTAAATTATCACTATAGCCATCATAGTGGGATGAAGTGGTATCTCTTTATGGTTTGACTTACATTTCTTTAATAACATGATGTTTAGCATGTCTTCATCTGCTCCTTGGTCATCTGTATATCTTTTTTGGGTAAAGGAAAAAATACATTCTGCATTTTAAATTAGGTTGTCTTTTAATTGTTGAATTATAAGAATTCTTTAAGTATTTTAGATACCAGACTCTCATCCAATACATAATTTGCAAAATTTTCTCCCATCTTGTGGATTGTCTTTTCAAAAACTTCCTTGGTAGTGTCCTTTGAAATACGAATCATATTTATCAGCTTTTTTTGACTTGAGCTTTTTGTGTCATGTCTGAGAAACCACTTCTTAATGCAAAGTCACAAAGATTTACAACTATTTTTTCTTCTAAGAGTTTTATAATTTTAGCTCTTAGAGTTAGGCTGTTCATTAATATTAAAATTTGCATATAGTATAAGGTATGCACCCAAATTACAGTTGAAAAGCCAGTTCTCCCAATACCATTTGTTTAAAAATATGTATATATATTTGATTTAGTGAATCATCTCAGAACTTCTGTTGAAAATCAACTGGCCATAGATGTATACAACTTTATTTCTAGATTCTCAATTCTATTCCATTGAACTATGTGTTTATCTTTATCCTAGGAGAACAAAATTTTCATTACTATGACTTTGTAGTGTTTTGAAATAAGGAAGTATTAGTCCTCAAATGTGGTTGTTCAAGTTTCTTTAGCTATTCTGTATTATTTTCATATGAATTTCTGGATCAACCTGCCAATTTTTACAAAGAGACCAAATGAAATTCTGATGGAGATTGCAATGAATCTATAGATCAATTTGGGAGTATTACCTTTTTGACAATAGCAACTCTATGAACATGTGATATCTTTATTTTTTTTAAAGATTTTATTTATTTATTTGACAGACAGAGATCACAAGTAGGCAGAGAAGAAGGCAGAGAGAGGAGGAAGCAGGCTCCCTGCTGAGCAGAGAGCCCAATGTGGGGCTCGATCCCAGGACCCTGGGATCATGACCTGAGCCGAAGGCAGAAGCTTTAACCCACTGAGCCACCCAGGTACCCCCAATTAACTTTAAAAAAAAAAAAAAAAAAAAAAGATTTGCTTATTTATTAGAGAGCATGCATGGGTGAGGGGAAAGGGCAAAAGGTGAGGAGAGGAGAGAGAGAATCTCAAGAAAACTCCCCACTGAGCACAGGATCCCAAGATCATGACATTAGCCAAAACCAACAGTCAGACGCTTAACCAACTGAACTATCCAGGTGCTCCAGAAATATAGTTAACTTTCATATCTTGTATCTTTCAAACTTGCAGTATTCATTATTTCTAATTATATGTATTTATGTGAATTTCTTAATAATTTCAATATATAATATCATGTAATCTGCAAAAAAGACATAGTTCTACTTTTTCCTTTTCAACCTGAAATGACTTTTTTTTTTTTTTCTTTTCCTTCCCAGTTTCCCTGGGTAGAATCTTCAGCACAATCTTGAGTACGTAGTGATAGCAGATATCTTTGCTTGTTGCAAATTATAAAGGGAAAGCTTACAGTCTTTTATCATTATGACTCTGTTGTTTGTTTTTTGTAGATGGCCTCCATTAGGTTGAGAATGTTCCTTTATATTCCTAGTTCAGGGAGAGTGTGTGTGTGTGTGTGCATGTACATTTAATCATCAAAGAGTGTTGACTTTGTTAAATGCTTTATCTTTTAGTGTATTAATATGTATAGTACAATGATTATTTTTTGTGTTGAACTACCCTAGTATTACTTAGATAAATCCTAGTAAGTCATGTTGCATAACCCCTTTATGTATAACTTAATTTGGTTTATTATTTTGAGGATTTTTGTGTTTATATTCATAAGAGATAATCTGTAGTTTTCTTTAAAATGTCTTTATCTGGTTTTAGTTAACAATAATATTTATATCATGTTATGAGTTTTCTTCTCTTTGTTTTTTGTAAACATTTGTGAAGCATTATTATTACTCTTAAAGAGTTGGTAGGATTCACTAGGGAAGAAATCTAGTCATGAGATTTTCTTGGTGGAAATTATTGTATTAATTCAACTTCTGTATTTCCTGTAGTTCTATTCAGATTTTCTATTTTTTAGTTGATTTCTATAGTTTTTGCCTCTAAGAATCTATCCATTTTATCTAAGTAATATAATTTCTATCAAAAAATTGTTCATCATATCTCTAACAATGCTTTTTATTTCCATAACCTCCTTTATTTGATTTGTGAGTTTAGTAAAATGTGTCTTTTCACATTTTTCTTGCCTTGTCAATTTGTTGATGTTTCAAATTTCTGAAAGCTAACTGGTTTTGTTGCTATTCTGTATTATTTCTGTTCTATAATATATTTATTTCTGTTCCAATACTTATTTTTCTAGTTTCTTTATGTGGAAACTAATATTTGAAAACATTCTTATGTGTTTAGAATTATAATTTTTTTCTGCAACCATAAATTTAGCTGCATCTTATAAATTTTGATATATTTTTGCTCTTATTCATTTACACTTATTTTCTAATTTTCTTGTGATTTATTCTTTGATGCATTGGTTACATTATTGCTTAAATTTCACATTATTTTGACTTTCTTAAATTTTCTTCCAACTTCATTCACTGGTGGCAGGAGAACATATTTTGTATGATTTATACCCTTTTAAATGTATTGAAATTTGTTTTATGGCCTCACAATGTCTATTTTGGTGAACATTCCAACTGCACTTAAAATGAGTATGTTTTCTGCTGCTGTAGAATGGTGTGCCAATCTGTCTTTTAATTGTATTGTTTAATCCATTCACAGGACACAGATAGAATTTATATCTGTCATTTTGTTATTGACTTTTATATATCTTATGTATATTTCTATTTCCTTATTCCTCTATTACTGTCCTTTTTGATAAATTGATATTTTCTAGTATACCAATTTAACACAATTGTCATTTCTTTTACTATATATTTTGTGTATGCTCAGTGATTGCTTAAAATGATTACAATCTAGTTTAGATTAATAGCAACTAAATTTCAATGGGACAGAAAAATCTACTCCAATACAGCTTCATTCCCTCTTCTTTCCTTTGCACTTTCATGTTAATATATATTACATTTTTATACCCCACACTTCTATAAATGTATCTCTGATTATAGTTTTATGCAGTTCTTTGAAATCAGATAGGAAGAAAGAGCAGTTACAAAAATCAATTATACTATCATTTATTTACCTTTATTAATTTTTTTATTAAGCAAATTTGAGATACTGTTTAGTGTCTTCTTGTTTCAACCAAAAGGAGCCCCTATATCATATCTTTTATAGAAGATTTAGGGAATATTTTTCTTAGTTTTTGTTTTGGTGGGTCTTAATTGCTCCCTCATTTTTAAAAAAAATATTTATTTGAATATATAATTCTTGATCAACAGGTTTTTTTGTTTTGTTTTTTCTATCAAACTATTGAATATGTCATCTCACTGCTTCTGTCTTTCATAATTTCTGAAGAGAAATCAGTTGTAAATCTTATTGAGGAGCTCCTGAATGGGAGGAGTCATTTTTCTGTGCTTTCAGGATTCTATGTCCTCTCTTTGGATGTTGGATTACAAAGCATCTAGTTATGGATCTCTTTGAATGTCTCGTAATCACAGGTCAATGAATAACATAGATGTATAGATTAATATTTGTCACTAAATTTTGTAAATTTTCAGAATTTTTTCAAGTATTTTTTTGTCCATCCCTTTCTTTCTTCTCCTTCTGGAACTCCCATTGTACTACCATATTGGTACACTTAATTTTCATAGAATTCTGGGACTTTATTAATTTTCATTAAAAAAAAAAAAAAACAACTTCCATAGACTGAATAATCTCAACTTACTCTTCAGGTTGACTTACTGTTCCCTCTACCTATGTAGCATTGCTACTATGATGTCAAATGAAATTTTAAATTTTAGTTATTGTAGTTTTCAACTTTAGAACTTCTTTTGGTTATGTTTTGTAGTTTTTGTTTTCTGTAATATGATCTATTTGGTGAAATATTACTCCCATATCTGCCTTAAGTTCGTAGGCTATTTCCTTCTGTTCTTTGGATATAATCAAAATCATTGCTTAAATCTTTGTAAACATCTGGGTTTCCTCAGGGACAGTTTATATTGACTCCTTTCTTTTCCTTCTTTTTTTTTTTTTTTTTTTTTTGGTGTGTGTGTGTGTTTATTTTTTTTGCCATATATGGGAAATCATATGCTGTTTCTTTCAATGACATAATTTCCTTTTGAAAATGAGGTTCAGCAATTTTCCTTGAATAAATAAGCCTCAGATTCTGATAAGTCTTTGGTTAATTTCCGGAGTCCTAAAAGAGGTGCCTCTAACAAATTTCTTTCTAGTGTTCTTGCTGTTTTTACAGATGACAAGAGTTTTTGAGGTCTTCACTTTGCCATTCACTGACATCATTCCCAAAATATCATTATAATTAAATTTAAATCCCTTTAGTCAGCATTCATTAATGAAATTTCCACTATTTCCTATTCCCTTATGCCTAACAGTCTATTCATACTCTTTGACCTGTGTATGAAGACTCTGAGTGTGCAGCCCTTTGTAACAATTCATATCTTTTGAATTTCTAGGCCAAATGTGGAATGATTATTTTGGTAACTTATAACCCCCCAAATTATAACGGTGACCACCTAATCACACACCTACTAAACCTTAATACTATATTATTTTTACATCTTTGCTAATTTGAAACTTTAAAATGCTCTCATGCTTGCTTAAATTTGCTTTTTTTACAAAAGATTGGATTCCATGTATTAATTTATGATCTGTTTTTCTGCTTGTGTTAATTGCTTAATCATCTAGTTTGCCCTTTTTGCCCATAGTTTAATTTGTATTGAGTTGTATTCTACTGAATTACAAAAAGCAAATTACTGACTGTGTTAAAAGGGACTCACTGAATGATTGTGCAGAGAAATGTTTAAGAAACTTCAAGCTAGACTTCTTATGAACCTGAATTTTATATAGTGTTTGGCATACTATGGAGGATTCTGGAATATGAAAGCCAGTGTAATGCCCCATCAGTAGTAGGTTGTTCTATTCATGACCTAGTTCTTTCACTGTTTATTACTATAGCCATATCTTTTTCTTTTTTGTATTCTATTAATCTCTATAGCACACTTACACTTAAGGCTTCTGTTTTCTCATGGATTCTATTGTTTCTGTTTGCTATTCTATCATTTTGTATTATTCTCTGCAACTGCTTATTTATTCCATTTAGTTGATATTCAAACAACCAAGAGAGATTATTTAATTGGGTGAGACTATAACAACCCATTATGAATCCTATCAGTTGCATAAAGTTTTCATACTTCTCCACTTCATAAGTTATTGGCCGTTATAAACAGCTGAATTTGTTAATGTGTCCATCTAGCTAGTTTTTGTAAAATTGATATGGTAAAGTTAGGTTATAAAAGCAAAAGGAAACTGCAAAATATGAGTAATGAGCAAACTGATAAACTAAGAGCTTTTGTAAGATTTCATCTTTCATAGCACATCTAATGAAGAACTTCATTTGCTTGAGAATATATACATTCCCTCAAATTTATACTCCTTTATTTTGAATTCTTTTTTTTTTTTCCAGGCTCACCTAACCCCTCACCTCTTTCCCCTCCAAACCCCTCAGTTTGTTTCTGAGTCCACAGTCTCTCATGGCTCTTCTCCCCCTCTGATTTCCCCCAATTCAATTTTCCTTTCCTTCTTCTAATGTCCTCCATGTTATTCCTTATGCTTGACAAGCAAGTGAAAACATATAATAATTGACTCTCTCTGCTTGACTTATTTCACTCAGCATAATCTTCTCCAGTTCCACCCATGTTGATACAAAAATTGGGTATTCATCCTTTTTGATAAAGACATAATATTCCATTGTGTGTATGGACCATATCTTCTTTATCCATTTGTCTGCTGAAAGGCATCTTAACTCTTTCTACAGTTTGGTGACTGTGGCCTTTGCTCCTATGAGCACTGGGGTACAGAAGGCCCTTATTTTCACTACATCTGTACCTTTGGGATAAATACCCAGTCGTGCAATTTCAGGGTCATAGGGTAGCTCTATTCTTAATTTCTTAAGGAATCTCTACACTGTTTTCCAAAGTGGCTGCACCAACTTTCATTCCTACCAGCAGTGTAAGAGGGTTCCTCTTTCTCCACATCCTCTCCAACACTTGTGCTTTACTGTCTTGTTGATTTTGGCCACTCCAACTGGTGTAAGTTGGTATCTCAATGTGGTTTGATTTGAATCTCCCTGATGGCTAATGATGGTGAACATTTTTTTATGTGTGTTAGCCATTTGTATGTCTTCTTTGGAGAAGTGTCTGTTCATGTTTTCTGCCCATTTTTTGACATGATTATCTGTTTTGTGTGTATTGAGTTTGAGGAGTTCTTTATAGATCTTTATAGTTCTTTATTGATCTTTATAGATCTTTATAGATCTTTGTAGTGTCATTTGCATATATCTTCTCCCATTCCAAGGGATGCCTCTTTGTTTTATTGACTGTTTCCTTTGCTGTGCAGAAGCTTTTGATCTTGATGAACTCCCAAAAGTTTATTTTCTCTCTCATTATATTATATTCTTATTCTTTTGGTGAATAACAAATTGCCACAGTTGCATTAAAAAAATTATTATCTCATAGTGTCTCTGGGTCAAGAATCTGAATATTGTTTATCTGAGTCCTCTGTTAAGGTTCTCATCAATCTTAGATCAAAAATTTGGCTGTGTTTTCAGCTCAGATTTTAGGTCCTCTTCCATGATCGCTAAATGTCAGCTTTTTTCTTTTCTTTTTTTTTTTTTTTTTTGTAGTCTTTGTATTGAAAAGTGCATTTTCTTGCAAGCTGTTAAGAAAGGACTACCGTTTCTTTGCCACCCTCCCACCATAGGTCCTCATATAACACTGTAACTTACATCAAGGCAGGCAAAGTAATTTTTTTCTAATTCTACTATGACAGAGTCTTATATATCATAACATAATTATGGAGCAGTTTATCCCAATACCTTGTGAAATGATGTAACTTAAATAAAGTATATACACCTTAAATAAAGTATATATACCTTCAGATTCACAATATCCACCCAAACTCAAGAGGGAATGGTTATAAAGAGCATATACACCAGGGGACAGGAATCTTGAGGGAGCATCTTATATTTCTCATAAAGTGTAATTTTATGTACAAATTTAGATCATTTCTTATCACCACAATTGCCATAATGTCTCTGACATTATAGATGACCTTCATGCTTTTGTTTTTGCTTGAACTTTAAAACTGTTCTATATTTCTTGATTTGTAAAAAGCTTTTTCATGCTGCTTAGAATGCCAAATGCATGTAGCCCTACATGCTGTATCTGTGACCTAAATTAGTAGAAATTCCAAAGAAGGCTTTTAATCTCACCTTAACTACCTCATTTGAAATACTATTCCAAATGTGTACACTCAGATTGTCAGAAACTCTTAGGGCAAAAAATTGTGGGATAAGAGAGTTACAAAGAGAAATTTGTTACTCTCTATCCCCTCCCCTACTGATGGAAATGTTGTAAAATATTTTAGGTAAAACATATGTATACATATATAAACTGTAAGTATGGGACCAAATCAAGCTTCATAGATAGAACTACAAACTGCATAAAGAAATATAGTCTAGACTATTACCCCAGAAATTCCTTTTGAAGGCCATCCTATCCCTAGTTTATCCAGAGGTAGAAGCTATTCTTTGTTTATCTTTCCTTTATGTAAATTAAACAAGGGTACATGCTCCTTCATTTCTGGTTTCTATGTTCAGCATTTTGTGAGACTCTTTCATGAATTTGCTATGTATAAGTGTTTGAATGAATACACTACAATTTGTTGATCTATTTTCTTTGGCTGCTTTTGGAGATTTTTTTTGTATGCTTTTTTTTTTTCCAATTTATTTTTTTTCAGAAAAACAGTATTCATTATTTTTTCACCACACCCAGTGCTCCATGCAAGCTGTGCCCTCTATAATACCCACCACCTGGTACCCCAACCTCCCACCCCCCTGCCACTTCAAACCCCTCAGGTTGTTTTTCAGAGCTTTTTTGAAAATTTTACTGATAGATATTTCTTTCCTTTCTTCCTTTATTTCTCTATTTGGGGCTTCGTAACTTGAATCTTTGGGCTAATGTCCTTTATTAGGTTTTGAAAATTGCTACTTCTATTTCTTCTTTTATTATTTCTATTCAACTCTTTCATTATTCCAATTATACACATGATAAAACATGTTCACTGTCTCTTGCATTTCTTTTATACTCTTTCCTATATTTGTAACCAATTATCATCCCTGTGGAGGAATTTTTATATTTCCTATTGACCTGTCTCCAAATCTACTGGGAAACTTTCCTTGCATATTTGTACACTTCTGTCACATAAGTATCCCTTCTTAAATATTTTTTAATTGATGGATAATTGGCATATAACATTAATTTGGTTTCAGGTCATACAACATAATATTTGTATGCATTACAAAATGACCACTATGGTAAGTCTAGTTATCATATGTCATCATAGAAAGTTTAACTTTTAAGACTTACTCCTTTGATAAATTTCAAGTATGCTTTACAATATTATTGACTATAGTCAGCAGGTTCTACATTATATCCCCATATCTTACTTTGTAACTGAAAGTTTGTACTTTGTAATCCCCTTCACTTATATAATCACATTTCTTCTGGTAAGCAGCATTCAGCTCTCTGTATCTATAATTTTTATTTGGTTTGTCCACTTGTTTTTTTATTTTTATTTTTTTATTATGTTATGTTAGTACCATACAGTAAATCATTAGTCTGCTTTTTTTAGATTCCACAAAGAATAGAATTTGTCTTTGCCTCATTTATATCACTTTTCAAAATTACCTTAAGTTTCATCCATGTTGTCACAAACAGCAAAGCTTCATTTTTCTGTGACTGAACAATATTCCATTGTATGTATATGCCACATTTGCTTTACCCATGAATCCCCTAATGGACATTTAAGTTGTTTCCATATTTTGGATATCAGTAAATAACGCTGCAATGAACACTATCTTTTTGAATTAGTGTTTTTTATTTTCTCCAGGTTAATACCCAGAAGTGGGATTGCTGAATCATATGGCAGTTTTATTTTTAATTTTTTGAGAAAAATTCAGTTTTCCACAGTGACTACACCAATTTACATTTCAGTAGTGCACAAGGGTTCCCATTTTTCTGCATTCTTTCAATGCTTGTTATTTCTTGCCTTTCTTAGATGACCACATATGTTTTCTTTGAAAAGTTTTATGGTTTCCGTTCTTATATTCAAGTCTTTAATCCATTTTGGATTAATTTTTGTGTATGGTGTAAGCAGTCCAGGTTCATTCTTTAGTATGTGACTGTTTTCTCCATACCATTTGTTGACGAGACCAACCTTTCCCCATCTATATCCTTGGCTTTTTTGGTCATAGTTGACATATATTGACATATATGCATGTTTATTTCTGGTATCTCTATTCTGTTCCATTGATCTGTTTTTATATGTCAGTTCCATATGATGTTTATTACTATACCTTTGTAGTATAGTTTGAAATTAATGAATAATGCCTTTAGATTTGTTCTTTTTCTATATTGGTTTGGCTCTTCAGGATCTTTTGAGGTTCCACACAAATTTTAGGCTTGTTTGTTCTATTTCTGTGAATTTTGGTGGGTATTGTATTGAATCTGTATATTGCTTTGTGTGATATGGACATTTTTACAATATTAATTCTTCTAGTCTATGTGCACAGAATATCTTTCCATTTCTTTGTATCATCATCTATTTTTTCATCTATGATGTAGTTTTCAGTATACAGTTATTTAACCTCCAGAAGTGTTCTTTCTTGTTATTTATAACTTAGTTAGCTCAGCAGTTGGGGTTATGGGAAGGTTTCTGTTGTTTTAATTATGCTTTAAATTTATCTTGCCTTTTTCTCTTGGAACTTAATTAACTTTTGCAACCACAACCATACCCCAAAATGGCTCTTAACAAATGTCTTCATTTGTTGAATGTAGTAGTCAATTTCAATCTTTATCTTGTTTGAACGTAGTATAATGTTCTTATCAAAACATTCTGCACATGGCTTCCAGGACTCTAAATTCCCATCATTTCTTTGGGTTGCTTTTCCTTAGACTCCTTTGTGGAATCACTTTTATTTGCACATTCTATTAACACTGGGTTTCTCCAGATTTGTTTTTTGGTCTTTTAATCTTGATAGCTATGCTAATTCCCTAAAAGATGTCATCTAATAGCATGTCCTTACATGCATCATTTTATTGATGATTCCTAAATTTGTATTTCTAAATAAGGCATCTTAGACTCTCTAGAATTACATACCCAACTGACTACTTGAAAATTATTCATGAGTGTCTAGTAAGCTTCTAAAACTTTTCTAAAGAAAAAAAATGATTATTTTACCTTCCATTAATTTTCAATCAACTCTCTCATTTTGCACTTTTCCCCATGGCTACGCCCTCATTCAAATAAAAAAGAAAGATACATTTCTCTTCCCTTTTTCTCAAAAACAAATATCCTCCAGTTAATGCTGTTGGACTTCTATAAAGACTGTATCAACATCTCTACTTAACATCTCTATTGCTACCACTCTGTTTCAGGCTACCAATATGTCTATGTATCCATCCTTATGCTTCTTTAGTCTATTAACCTAGCAGTAAGTCAAGCCATGTTATTTTCCTGCTTACAATTCATTTTCTTTCTTTTTCAGAGAATATCAGTTCTTCTCTCATCCTCTAAGGTACTACATGAATTAGGAGGTATAGCCTAAAACAACAGAACTAACACTTTATCCTTCTATACTTGTCTCCTCCCAACATGCAAGCGGCTTCTCCAGAGTCTTTATACTTGCTATTCCCAGATATCATTAAGGCTTATTCCGCCCACTATCTTAAATGCTTACACTCAAAGATCATTTTCTCAGTGAGAGTTTCCATGGCCATGATGACAGTAATTTCACCTCTCCTTGGAGATATCACATAACATCATACAAAACTTCATTTTTTTTCTCCTTGACACTTGGCATACACAAGCTTTCTATTTTATGTATACAATATGTATCTTTCTGTCACTAGAATATAAACTGAATGAGGGTAGGGATCTTTTTCCAATTTACTGCTACATCTTAATTAAAAAACAAACAAACAAATAAACAAAAACAAAAATACAAACATGAAAAAGAGCAGTTTGTACATAGTTGTGCCCTAATATTATTTAGATGAATTAATACATTTTATTCTGTAGCCCAAATAACATTTTCAATATTCATGATTAAGGTCTTCTTTATAACCATAATATAGGTCTTTTCCACTTAGATGTTCAATGTGGGCACTTTAGATTCTTCACATTACCAGGGAAAGAAGGAGATCAAGTGTGCTTTTGCATCACAAGATTAACAGTGGTATACTCTGCTCCTTGCAAATAATGGGCTTCAAGTTTTGAGTGATCATATATATATATATATATATTTTATGTGTTATGTTAGTCACCATACAGTACATCATTGGTTTCTGATATAGTGTTCTATGATTCAATATTTGCATATATCATTTGTTTTTGATGTAGTGTTCCATGATTCATTGTCTGCATATAACACCCAGTACTCCATGCAAAAATGTCATTCTTAATACCCATAATCAGGCTCACCCATCCCCCCAATCCCCTCCCTTCTAAAACCCTCTGGTTGTTTCCTGGAGTCCACAGTCTCTCATGGTTCATTTCCCACTTTGATTCCCCCCTTCATTTGTCCCTTCCCCTAATGTCCTCTATGCTATTCCTTATGTTCCACAAATAAGTGAAACCATATAATTGACTTTTTCTCTTCGACTTATTTCACTTAGCATAATCTCTTCCAGTCCACATGTTGATGCAAAAGATGAGTGTTCATCGTTTCTGATGGCTGAGTAATAGTCCATTATGTATATGGACCACATCTTCTTTTTTTTTTTTTTTAAGATTTTATTTATTTATTTGACAGAGAGAGATTACAAGTAGGCAGAGAGGCAGGTAAAGAGAGAAGGAGGAGGAAGCAGGCTCCCTGCTGAGCAGAGAGCCCGATGTGGGACTGGATCCCAGGACCCCGAGATCATGACCTGAGCCGAAGGCAGCGGCTTAACCCACTAAGCCACCCAGGCGCCCTGGACCACATCTTCTTTATCCATTCAACTGTTGAAGGGCATCTTGGCTCGTTCTACATTTTGGCTATTGGATACATTGTTGCTATGAACATTGGGATGCATATGGCCCTTCTTTACTACATGTATATCTTTGGGGCAAATACCCAGTAGTGTAATTGCTGGGTAATGGGGTAGTTCTGTTTTTAACTTTTTGAGGAAACTCCACCTGTTTTCCAAAGTGACTGCACCAATTTACATTCTCACCAACAGCATAAGAGGGTTCCCCTTTCTCCACAACTTCTACAACATTTGTTGTTTTTTGCCTTGTTGATTTTTGCCATTCTAACCTCAATGATTTGAATTTCCCTGATGGCTAATGATGACGAAAACTTTTTCATGTGTCTGTTAGCCATTTGTACTTCTTTGGAGAAGTGTCTGCTGATGTCTTCTGCCCATTTTTTTACTTGATTATGTGGTTTTCTTGGGTGTTGAGTTTGAGAAGTTCTTTATAGAGCTTGGGTATCAACCCTTTGTCTGTAGTATCATTTGCAAATATCTTATCCCTTTTTGTGGGTTGCCTCTTTTCTTTCTTTCTTTCTTTTCTTTCTTTTTTTTTTTTTTTTGTTTGTTTGTTTCCTTTGATGAAGTCCCAGAAGTTCATTTTCACTTTCATTTCCCTTGCCTTTGGACATGTGTCTTGAAAGAACTTATTGTGACTGATGTCGAAGAGGTTACTGCCTATATTCTCCCCTAGGATTTTGATGGATTTCTATCTCACATTGAGGTCTTTCATCCATTTTGAGTTTTCTCTGTGTTGTATAATACAATGGTCCAATTTCATTCTTCATTGTCTAATTTTCTCAGCACCATTTATTGAAGGGACTGTCTTTCATCCATTGAAAATTTTTTCCTGCTTTGTCAAGATTAGTTGATCATAGAGTTGAAAGTCCATATCTGGGCTATTTTGTTCCATTGGTCTGGGAGTCTGTTTATGTGTGAGTACTATGCTGTCTTGATGATCACAGCTTTGTAATACAGCTTAAAATTAGGCAAAGTGATGCCCCCAGCTTTGTTTTTCTTTTTCAACATTTCCTTGGCAATTCAGGGTCTTTTCTGGTTCCATACAAATTTTAGGATTGTTTGTTCCAGAATTTTGAAAAATGCTGTTGGTATTTTGATCAGGATGGAATTGAAAGTATAGATTGCTTTGGACAGCACAGTCATTTTAATGATGTTTATTCTTCCAATGCATGAGAATGGAATATTTTTTTTTATCTTTTTGTGTCTTCTTCAGTTTTATTCTTGAGTGTTTTGTAGTTCCTAGAGTATAGATCCTTTACCTCCTTGGTTAGGTTTATTCCAAGGTATCTTATGGTTTTTGGTGCAATTGTAAATGGAATTGATTCTCTAATTTCTCTTTCTACAGTTTCATTGTTAGTGTATAAGTTTCATTGTTAGTGTATAAGAAAGCAACTTATTTCTGTGCATTGATTTTATATCCTGCCACCTTACTGAATTGCTATATGAGTTCTAGTAATTTGGAGGTGGAGACTTTTGGGTTTTCCACATACAGTATATAAGGATACAAGGATGCCCATTCTTGCCACTGTTGTTCAACATAGCTTTTATTTCTGCACTACCCTAACTAGTTGAACATTCCACAGCTTGATTATGATAGAAAAAAAAATCCTCAAAAGACTATGCATATATTTCTCAAACTTCAAGATTATAAAGGATATCATCATTTTCTGATGTTTTCTAAGAGGTAAGTCATTAGGCTTAGTCAGCCTTGACCTGCTATCCAGTATTTGGGAAAGCATGCATTGCACAGCAGTTAAAGAAGTTTGGTGACTGAGGAACACTGACTTATAAAATATAAGTATGCAGTGTTATAAAACTTTAAAGCTGTTCCTAATAAAAAGCCTCACCAAGTTTGGAAAATAGATAATGTTTCCAACAAGCTGAGATTTGTTTTAATATCCTTATCAGGTTGTTCTCTGGGAGATGGGAAAAATGGGAACCCATGAGTGACTCTGCAGTAAGGGCAGATAAGGAAAGTATGGGGGAAAAAAAAATCTAAGATAACCAACCAACCAAAAGTCCTTGATTAATTACATTGGTATTCTTGCTCTACTTATTCTCCACAGTTGTTGTTAAAGCTAATAAAAATCTTGGTTTAGGTAAAATAAAGCAAGGCTAATTTCTTTTCAAACAATCTCAATAGTTAGATAAATTCTATTAACCCAAGGGATGCATCAACTCCTTAAATAACGCCTTTCCAAGGCACAGTCCTATTGTAAAAATGTCTAAGAAGACTTTTCCATATGACATTTAAAGGTAGACTATATTATTCACATTTCCTTGTTGATTTTAAAATTTGCCTTCAATTTCAACCATAATCATTATTATCCTTAATGCACAATGATTAAAGAATTACTATGTGTTAAGTGTTACAGTTTACAGAGTCATTTGACTTCTCCTCATTACAGAAAAAAAAGGCTGCATTTTAAAACAAGTCATTTTAAAACAACTTTCTTTCATTTCACTTTCCAGGCAGTTCCACATCAGACTGTCTCTACCTAGAGCTTGCAATTCTTCCCTGTTATCTCTTCTTGACAGTTTCTCATGTATTATAGCTCCATGGAGATATTTCATATTTTATTCTAACTCCTGTCATTTGCTTGACACAGCACTTCTAAATTATGTATATATGTGTGTATACACACACACACACACACACACACACACACACACACAATGTATTAGTGTTTCTCATAGGAAAGTTTTTGGCATTTTGTGTGAGATGATTATTCATTATATAGGAATGCCCCTCTTTTTATAAAAAGATTACTGTTCCTGACCCTGCCCTCATACTTATTACATTTACTTGGGAGAATAGAACCAAAATGTTACAATTCTTTCCCAAATGCCCTTTAAGGGAGTGTTACCATACTTGAGAACTACTGCATCTAAACAAAATAAACATTTTCCAAAACCTATGATTTACTATTTAAAAATGTTGGAGGCCATAATTCTACTAACATATATATTTGGTAGAGTCTCTTATACTCATAACTCATATCTTATCAAAAGAATATAAACAATTACTTCAGGGACACCTGGATGGCTCAGTCAGTTAAGCATCTAACTTTGGCTCAGGTCATGACCCCAGGGTCCTGGGATGGATCCCCATGGGTTCCCTGTAAAGCAGGGGAATATGTTTCTTGCTCTACCTGCTCCTCTTCCTGCTCCTGCTCCTCTTCCTGCTTGTGCACTGGCTTTCTCTTTCTCTGATAAACAAAATCTTAAAAAAAATATATATATATATACATATATACACACACACACACACACACACACACAATTTTTTTAACACTAATATCCTAGGCTTTATCTACTCCCTAATTTTTATTTGTATTTCCATCATATCTAATAGTTTATTTAATTCTTATTACAACATTTGAAGGTATATTATGTCCTCTAAAAGCTGATAGCTAGGGATTATAAAAATTCACATTTAAATTCCACACAAATAAGCAAGCTACAACACCAATATTTGTATGTAAATCTGTACATTTGTAAGCATTGTAAGCAATATTTACTATTGAAGATAGATAACTAAAATAAACACATAATTGTATCATAATTTGAGGTTCTGCATATTAGAAAGCACAGGCTGGCATTAGCTACTTACCTGCCATAGTTATTTCATGTAGATAATCATGGTAATTTTTGCTTCTAGCCTTGTTCTCTTTGTGGTCATCTTTAAAAATTTCTTATATCACTGAGGTGAAAGATAGACATCCTTTGCCTATTATTTAAGACATTAATTTCTAATGATTTTTGTTATAGTGTATATAATTATACTTACTATGGATAATTTGGAAGACAGACTAAAAAAAATGTAAGGTCCATATAGCTATAATACCTGTTTCTACATGTTGCTATCTATGCTTCCAGAAAAGATCTTGGCTACAGAATCAGGTAACTTTGACAGGGACTGCAGGACTGTCCTTTATAGTTAAAAAAAAAATCCTTTCAACAAAAAGTGTTTGAAAACATATTCACATTATAGTGAACTACACTAAATATTTTGGCGTTTTTAGCATATGAGTAAAAAGGTGAGACCAACCTCTTGTAAAACATTTACAGAGCTGAGTAATTTCAAAATCTATGTTGGAACTGAGGCTAAAGTTTTTATTTTTTTTAATTTAATTTTATTTTTTAAAGATTTTATTCATTTTTTTGAGACAGAGATCACAAGTAAGCAGAGAGAGAGAGAGAGAGAGAGAGGAGGAAGCAGGCTCCTGGCTGAGCAGAGAGCCTAATGCGGGGCTTGATCCCAGGACCCTGAGATCATGACCTGAGCCAAAAGCAGAGGCTTTAACCCACTGAGCCATCCAGGTGCCCCGAAGCTAAAGTTTTTACATTGCAGTTTAAACTTCTAATTTTCTAACATTATCAAACATGATACATTGAAGAATATGTCCCAATAACTAACTACATAGATTCTAAATTAAAGAGTGCCTATATCAATGCAGTGAAAACTATTTTAAACATTTTTTTTCAGATATAATCTTGAAGTTTCAAAAGTCAAAAATACACTAAAATATATTAATAAATATTTATTCTAGTACATATACTCAAATATGAGCTTTTTAAAGCAAAAAATAAAGATTCCTTTTTCGATATTTTCTGTACAAATGTTGCATGTAACAACTTTTGTAATAACCACATAGGCTTAAAGAGTGTTAGTATTTTATTTTAGAGAGAGTTAGCTTGTGTGAGAGAGTGCACAGAAGGGAGGGGCAGAGAGAGAGAGAGAGTCTTACACAGATTCCATGCTGAGTGAGGAGACTGACATTGGGCTAGATCTCATGAACCCGAGATCATAACTTTTAGCCAAAACCAAGTCAGAGGCTCAACTGTTTATGTCACTCAAGCACCCAGAGTGTTAGTATTTTATATTATAGTTTGTTCATAATTAATAATAAAGAACATGTAATTATAAAAATAATTTACTTCCCTAATACTTCACCAAATTGTTAATTCATATGATTTTTTGTGTGATGTTCAGTAACCTACTATTTTCTTGGACTCAATTTGTTCTTTTGTTTATTTGATATCAAAGAAACTTTATAAGTATAAATGTGCATAACTGAACTACTTTAAGGCTTTAACTATTTTGCTATGTCTTACCTCCCAATTAATTACATATGCAAGTAACTCTAGGGTCTTTGTCACCCAAGTTCAACTTTCACTCAACCAAAAGTGCTTTAGCCTAGGCAATAGCCTAGGCAATAAGACATGCACATTGAAATATTTAAGGGTATATAAACCTGGTATTGTAATTGATTACTCACATTAAGCAACTGGAAAAAAATGCAAATAATTTTGAATCTGGAAAATGCATATACAGCATTTTGTTAAGGTATTATATTATTCTTGAAAATATACTATATTCAAAAGAGCCAGGAAAAAAAAAAGGTGTAAAAATTTTAGTTAGACTTTAAAAGAAATAGCTTACTAATCCAGGTTAAGTGCATTTTTTAGTTAAGATATAATGCAAGCAGGAGCAAGATGGAGGAGGAATAGGAGACCTAAATAACATCAGGTCCTAGGAGCTCAGCTAGATAGTTGTCAAACCATTCTGAATATGTACAAACTCAAGAGAAGATCAAAGAGAAGAAGAGCAGCAATTCTAGGAACAGAAAACCGGCTACTTTCAGGAAGGTATGACATGCAGAGAAGTGAAACCAAGGTATATATGGGAAGAGAGACCATGGGGGAAGGGGCTGACTCCTGGAAAGTGGTGAAGCAGTCGAGAACAAAATTAGGACTTTTAGACGTCTATTCCACTGAGGGACATCACTACAGAGGAGGGTGGAGCCCTTGCAGGGACAGTGTAGTTTCAGGAACTGCAGGGTCACAAAAAGACCACAGGTGTCTGACTGTAGCAGAGTTTCCAGGTATCGGAGTGGGGAAACCAGCTGCAGAGACAGAGTCAAGGAGTGGACTCTCAGCTCAGGGTTACCTTAAACAATGATCCAAGGCACTATCAGGCCACTGCTCTTTGGGCAAGGACCCCATAAATGGTAGATGCAGGGAGAACCCCTTCTTCCTCCTCTGGGAGGAGCAGAAGAGGAGTGTGACACAGGAATCTGCTGGGATTAGAAACTCCAAATGGGGCCATGCACCAGAGATAGAAGCACTTGGTCACAGGCTGGGTGAGCTGGGGGTGCAGCCAGAGAACAGGGAAATGGGAGGGACTGGCTGATTTTCTCTGAGGTAAACGTAGGGCAGAGATTAGAACACTACCATTTTCATTCCTATCTGACAAAGCTGTACAAAAACCATTCAGGGAACAAAAGCTACCAAAAGAAAAACTGAGCAGTTTACATAGCATGGTTGCTGGCAAGGGTGGTGCAATTCTGCCTCAGGCAAAAGCATTTGAGAATCACTTCAACAGGCCCCTCCCCCAGAAGATCAGCAAGAACATCAAGCCATGGCATTCTTCCCATGATCCTTTTGTCTTTCAAAGTTAAATTAAAAAAAAAAATTCCTATTCTATTTTTAAAAATTGTTCTCTTTCCTATTTTACTGTTTTTTAACTATTTTATCTTATCAATATCTTTTAAAATTTTCATTGTTATAGTCATATTCTATCTTTTCATTGTACTTAACCTTATTTTTTGTATACATATATGTTTTCCTTTTTTTTTTAATTTTGGGATATGGCTTCTTCTAATAGATCAAAATATACCTTAAATCTACTGCATGGCTTATTCTGGTCTCCAGCCTGATCACATTATTTCCTCTTTTTTTTTTTTTTCCATATTTCAACCAATTTCTTATCAATTACTTTTTTAGAATCCTTTTAAACTTTCATCTTTACAGTCATATTTCATCCCTTCATTGTGTTTACCTTTATTTTTGTGTATATATATATATATATATATATAGTTTTTTTTCCTTAAAATTTTGGGAGGAAGTTTCTTCCAACAGACAAAAATACACCCAAAATCAAGTGGGTGGCTCTATTCTATTCACAGTTTAATATATCCATGTATTTTTTTCTTTCTTTTTTTCCTCCTTTCTTCTCCCCCAGTTTTGGGTCTCTTCTGATTTGGTTACTGTATATTTTTTCTGGAGTCGTTGCTACCCTTTTAGTATTTTGTTCCCTCATTCATCTATTCTTACCTGGATAAAATGACAAGGTGGAAAAACTCACCACCAAAAAAAAAAAAAAAAAAAAAAAAAGTATTGATGGCTAAGGTTCTAATCTATAGGGACATTAGTAATATGTCAGAAATAGAGTTCAGAATGACAATTATCAAGGTGCTAAGTGGTCTCAAAGAAAGTATGGGAGATACTAGAGAATCCTTTTCTAGAGAAATAAAATCAATTTCTGGAGAAATAAAAGAACTAAAATCTAACCAATTTAAAATTTAAAAAAGCTATTAAGGGGTACAATAAAAAAAAAAAAAAAAAAAAACAAGGCCCTTACCGCTAGGATAAATGAGAAGATAATTAGTGATGTAGAAGTGATGTAAAAGACCAAATGATCAGGAATAAAGAAGCTGAGAAAAAGACAACTACAGGACTATGAGGGGAGAATCTAAGAGATAAGTATACCATAAGACAAAACAATGTTAGAATAATTGGGATCCAAGAAGAAGAAGAGAGAGGAGCAGAAGGTATATTGTAATAAATTATGGTAGAGAATTTCCTAACATGGCAAAGGGAACAAGCATTAAAATCTGAGAGTCACAGAGAACGCTCCTCAAAATCAAGAAAAACAGGTACACATCCCGTCATCTAATAGTAAAACTTATAAGTCTCACTGACAAAGAGAAAATCCTGAAAGCAGCTCAAAACAAGAGGTCTATAATGTACAATGGTAGAAAGATTAGCAGCAGACCTATCCACAGAGATCTGGCAGGCAAGAAAGGATTGGCATGATATATTCAGAGCAATAAACAAGAAAAAAATATGCAGCTAAGAATACTATACCCAGCTAGGTTGTTATTGAAAATAGGAAGAAAAATAAAAAGCTTCCAGTACAAACAAAAATTAAGAGAATTTGCAAACACCAAACCAGCCCTACAGGAAATATTGAAAGGGGTGCTCTAAGCAAAAAGAGAGACTAAGAGTAGTAGGCCAGAAAGGAACAGAGACAATATACAGTAACAGTCACCTTACAGGCAATACAATGGCACTAAATTCATATATTTCAATAGTTACACTGAATGGAAATAGGCTAAATGACCCAATCAAAAGACACAGGGTATCAGAATGGATAAAAAACAAGACCAATCAATATGCTGTCTCCATGAAGCTCATTTTAGATGCAAAGACAGCTACAGATTTAATGTGAGGGAGTAGGAAATAATTTACCAGGCTATTGGACATCAAAAGAAAGCTGGATGGCAATCCTTATATCAGATCAATTAGATTTTAAGCCAAAGACTATAATAAGAGATGAAGAAGGACACTATATCATACTTAAAGTGTCTGTCAAACAAGAAGATCTAACAATTTTAAATATCTATGCCCCTAATATAGGAGCAGCCAATTTTATAAACCAATTAATGACAAAATCAAAGAAACACATTAGCAATAATGAAATAATGCAATAATAAGGGGGCTTTGGGGCACCTGGGTGGCTCAGTGGGTTAAAGCCTCTGCCTTCAGCTCAGGTCATGATCTCAGGGTCCTGGGATCGAGCCCCACTTCAGGCTCTCTGCTCGGCAGGGAGCCTGCTTCCTGCTCTCTCTCTCTGCCTGCCTCTCTGACTTGTGTTCTCTGTAAAATAAATAAATAAAATCTTAAAAAAAAAAAAAAAGAGTAGGAAGCTTTAACACCCCCCCCTTACTGAACCGGACAGATCATCTTAGCAAAATATCTACAAGAAAATAAAGGGTTTAAATTACACTGGACCAGATGGACATTGTTGGGTCCGTTATCAAAGGAACGAGACTGAGACAAAGTTGTGCAAAGCCTTATTCTATGCCAAGCATTAGAAGTTAGGCTGACTGGCCAGGGAAATGAGGCTGAGACAAAGTGAGTTATGTAAAGCTTTATACTATGCCAAGCATTAGAAGTCAGACTGACTGGCCAGGGCCGCCTCCAAAGAGAGTGACGCCCCTTGGTCTTACAGGCTAGTTTTTATAAGGCACAATTGCAGACATCTGCATATGTGGCCTTGGCTGATTGGATGTCTCCTACCTGTGTGTTTTAGTAACGGTTACCAATGGCCTTGTTTTAGGTATGTGTTTTAGTAATAGTTACCTGGAAATGGCCTTGTTTTAGGTGTTGTGTTTTAGTAACAGTTACCTTGTTTTAGGTGTTGTGTTTTAGTAACAGTTACCTGGAACCGAGAGCAGTAACTTTTCTAGACAACAAAATGTCTACCTAGGCAACATGGAGTCACTATGGCTAAGTAGGCCCAGGCAGTCCAAGGGGGTTAACATGTTTTAACGTGGAATCGACCCCAACAGACATCACAAATATATTTAGAACACCCATCCCAAAGCAACAGAATATACATTCTTCTCTAGTGCACATGGAACATTCTCCAGAATAGAGCACATCCTAGGTCACAAATCAGGTCTCAACCTGTACCAAAGATCGGGATCATTCCCTGCATACTTTCAGACCACAATGCTCTGAAGCAAGAACTCAATCACAACAGGAAATTTGGAAAGAACCCAAATATATGGAGGCTAAAGAGCACCCAACTAAAATGCTAAATTCTTTAGCATTCAACTAAAGAATGAATGGGTCAACCAGGAAATTAAAGAAAAATTGAAAAAAAATTTTGGAAACAAATGAAAATGAAAACACAATTCTTCAGAATCAGTGGGACACTGCAAAGGAGGTCCTGAGAGGACAGAATATAGCAATACAAACTTTTCTCAAGAAACAAGAAAGGTCTCAAGTACATAACCTGCCTCTATCCCTACCCCTAAAGGATCTAGAGAAAGAACAGCAAAGAAAGCCTAACCCAAGGAGGAGCAGAGAAATAATAAAGATCTGAGCAGAAATCAATGAAATAGAAACCAAAAGAACAATAGAACAAATCAATGAAACTAGCAGATGGCTCCTTAAAAGAATTAATAGGATTGATAAACCCCTGGCCAGATTTATCAAAAAGAAAACAGAAAGGATCCAAATAAATAAAATCATGAATGAAAGAGACAGAACAGATCACAACCAACACCAAAGAAATACAAACCATTATAAGAACATATTATGAGACAATATACACAAGCAAGTTTGACAATCTGGAAGAAATGGATCCATTCCTAGAGACATATAAATGACCAAAACTGAACCAAGAAGAATCAGAGAACCTGAACAGGACTATAACCAGTAAGGACATTGAAGCAGTCATCAAAAATCTCCCAACAAACAAGAGCCAAGGACCAGAGAGCTTCCCAGGGGAATTCTACCAAACATTTAAAGAAGAATTAATACCTATTCTCCTGAAACTGTTCCAAAAAAGGAGAAATGGAAGAAAAGCTTCCAACTCATTTTTTGAGGCCAGCATGACCTTCATCCCAAAACCAGATAAAGACCCCATCAAAAAGGAGAATTACAGACCAAAATCCTTGATGAACACAGATGCGAGAATTCTCACCAAAATACTAGCCAATAGGTTCCAACAGTACATTAAAAGGATTATTCACCAGAACCAAGTGGGACTTGGTGTGACACAATATATTAATAAAAGAAAGAACAAGAACCATATGATACTCTGAATAGATGCAGAAAAAGCATTTGACAAAGTAAGCATCCTTTCTTGATCAAAACTCTTCAAAGTGTAAGGGTAGAGAGTATATACCTCAATATCATCAAAGCCATCTATGAAAAACCCAAAGCAACGATCATTCTCAAGGGGGAGAAACTGAGAGCTTTTCCCCTCAGGTTAGGAACATGGCAGGGATGTCCACTATCAATACTACTATTCAGCATAGTACTAGAATTCCTAACCTCAGCAATCAGACAAGAAAAAGAAATTAAAGTCATCCAAATACACAAAGAAGAAGTCAAACTATCACTCTTTGCAGATGATATGATACTTTATGTGGGAAATCCAAAAGACTCCACTCCAAAACTGCTAGAACTCATACAGGAAGAGAGTAAAGTGTCAGGATGTGAAATCAATGCAAGGAAATCAGGTACATTTCTATACACCAACAGCAAGACAGAAGAAAGATAAATTAAGGAGTTGATCCCATTTATAACTGCACTCAAAACCATAGGAAACCAAACCCAACAAAAGGGAAAGACCCTGTACTCGGAAAATTATAAAGTACTCATGAAAGAAATTGAGGAAGACACAAAGAAATGGGAAAACTTTCCATGCTCATGGATTGGAAGAAAATATTGTGAAAATGTCTATGTTACCTAGAGCAATCTACACATTTAGTGCAATCTCTATCAAAATAACATCATTTTTTTTTTTCAAAGAAATGGAACAGATCATCTGAAACTTTATGTGGAACCAGAAAATACCCTGAATAGCCAGAGAAATGTTGAAAAAGAAAACCAAAGTTGGTGGCATCATGATTCCAGACTTCAAGCTCTATTACAAAACTGTAATCATCAAGACAGTATGTTACTGGCACAAAAACAGACACATAGATCCATGGAACAGAATAGAGGGCCCAGAAATGGACCCTCAACTCTATGGTCAACTAATCTTTGATAAAGTAGGAAAGAATGTCCAATGGAAAAAAAAAAGACAGTCTCTTCAACGAATGGTTTTGGGAAAATTGGACAGCCACATTCAGAAGAATGAAACTGGACCATTTCCTTATACTACACACATGAAATAGACTCAGAATGGATGAAAGGCCTCAATATGAGAAAGGAATCCTCAAAATCCTTGAGAAGAACACAGGCAGTAGCCTCATCGACTTCAGCCACAGCAACATCTACCTAGAAACATCACCAAAAGCAAGGGAAACAAGGGCAAAAATGAACTATTGGGACTCCATCAAGATCAAAAGCTTTTGCACAGCAAAGGAAACAGTCAACAAAACAACAAAGGAAACAGTCAACAAAACCAAAATACAAATGGCAGAATGAAAGATATTCACAAATGACATATTAGATAAAGGGCTAGTAACCAAAATCTATAAATAATTTCTCAAACTCAACACCCAAAGAACAAGTAATCCAATCAAGAAATGGGCAGAAGATGTGAACAGACATTTCTGCAAAGAAGACATCCAGGTGGCCAACAGACACATGAAAAAGTGTTCAACATAATCTGTCATCAGGGAAAAACAAACCAAAACCACAGTGAGATACCAACTTACACCAGTCAGAATGGGTAAAATTAAGTCTGGAAATGATAGAAGTTGGCGAGGATGCAGAGAATGTCGGTGGGAATGCAAACTGGTGCAGCCACTCTGGAAAACAGTATGGAGGTTCCTCAAAAAGTTGAAAATAGAGCCACTCTATGACCCAGAAATTGCACTACTGGACATTTACCCTAAAGATACAAATGTAGTGATTTAAATGAGCATGTGCTCCTGAATTTTTGTAGCAACAATGTCCACAATAGCCAAACTATGGAAAGAACCTAGATGTCCATCAACAGATGAGTGGATAAAGAAGATGTGGTATATATACACAATGGAATACTATGGAGCCATAAAAAAATTGAAATCTTGGCATTTTCAAGACATGGATGGAACTAGAGAGTATTATTCTAAGTAAAATAAGCCATTCAGAGACAACTACCATATCTCTCTAGTATGAGGAATTGAGAGGCAGGGTGGAGGATCATGGGGGAAAGGAGGGATAAATGAAACAAGATGGGACTGGGGAGGGAGACAAACCATAAGAAACTCTTAATCTTAGGAAAAAAAATGAGGGCTGCTGGGGTTTGGGGGAAGGATAGGGTGTCTGGGTTATGGACATTGGGAGGGTATGTACTATGGTAAGTGCTGTGAATTGTGTGAGACTGATGATTCACACACCTGTACCCTTGAAGCAAATAATACATTATATGTTAATTTTAAAAAAAGATATAATGCAAGCAGTTTCATGTAATCCTTTAGTCCTCAGATTTTTATCTTTTTTTGTTCAAAGTAGTAACAAGTCTGCCTATACAATTTATTGCAAATAAAGCAATCACAGATTAGCAAAGAACCAATCAAAGACTTTTGAAAAGGAGTTAATCAAACAATATTTAATACACCAATTATAATAGATGACACTATACAAAAGAAAACACCTATCATTTCTTGTTGACAAGGTGTGCTAAAGCCATATATTAGAAGTTATTGTCTAAAAGCAAGCTATAGAATTAAACCATCTAGGTTCTAATCTTCTTTTGTTTTGTTTTGTTTTGTTTTTTTTCTGGAAGCTCTGTGCTCAAGCAAGTTACTTCAACCATCTTCCTTCAGTTCTCAAACCTGTAAAATGGTTGCAATAAAAGATAGCCCCAAATAGAGTTATGCAAATACATATATGTAAGTTGTTTAGAAAAAAAATATGTATGGTATAGATCATACTGGTAAGTTATTAAATTTGTGTAACTTGAATATTTTCTTCAATGGAAGTTTTATAGAACTCACCTGAAGCCTCAGCCATAGCAAGCATTCCTTTTTTTTTTTTTTTAAAGATTTTATTTATTTATTTGAGAGACAAAGAGCAAGAGAGAACATGAGCAGGGAGCAGAAGAAAAGCAGTTTCTCTCTGAGGAGGGAGCCCAATGCTGGGATCTATCCCAGGGCCCTCAGATCATGACCTGAGCCAAAGGCAGATGCTCAACCAACTAAACCACCCACGTGCCACAGCTAGCTTTCCTCTTTGCTGCTCTATAGCATCCATTGTCTAAGAAAATATTTGTAGTTTGGTCAGAGATCATTTTATGTCGTAACTTACTAATTATTGACATATTCCCTCAGCTATTCATTTATATATTGAATAATCTAGTGTTTTGCCAACCTAGAAGAGAAAATGCATAGAAATACCTAAAATGAAAGATATGGATAAATTCAGCAGAGAGAATTTAAGGATGTGTAGGAGGTCTTGGGAAGGGTTAACAGAGATGACTTAATGTAGAGGCTACTTGAGGCATGGTTTGAAGGGTCAGGTTTCATAAATTAAAATGGGGTAAAACAGCATTCCAAGTGAAAGAATGATGAAAGTGAAAGTGCTCATGTGTCTTTAAGTTACTCCTATTGTCCTTAGTTCGGATGCAATGCCCTGCAGGCTTCTGTGGCTGCTATTTTTATTTCCTTTGCATTATTTTTGATTAACACCTTGAATGGAGAGCCAAACGTTCCCTCTTCACCTGACCAGCAATGGTTACACCATTACACCAAGAGTTACACCACTGAAAATTTGCTGAACAGATTCTCAAAACCACAATAGCTTTGAAAGTTTTAGTTTTAAGCTATAGTTGATACCATCTTTTCTTTATAGTCTCCTCAAAACATTCCACTGCTCTTCAGTTTTTTTTTAATTGAGAATGCCAGACCTTTAGAAATAGAAATCTCAAGATTCGTCAGTATTAGGACTCATTACATATGTGTGTGTATGTGTGTGGTTGGGAACAGCCCCAAAGACAAATGAAAGGTGATTCCAGGGGTAACATATAACAATCTACCAGGAAGAATCCCAACAGTAAACAATAAAGAGTTTGGCTACAGGAACTATAAAATATCACAGACTATATTTAACAAAAAATAGGACCAAGAAACATAACCTCTATAAAGAATGCTATAAAATTTTATTAAGTAATATAAAAAGATCTGAATAAATGGAGAGATACATTATATTGGGTTGAAAACTGGATAATGCAGAGATGGGTAACTGCTAAGGTTAGTGCATTTTAATCCAAACCCTAGAAGGGTTTTAATCCAAGTCCTAGAAGATTTTATCTTAAGATTCTCCAAAATCATTCCAAAGTTCATCTAGAAAAGAAAATAAATCAACATTTAAATTAACTTGCTTTTAGAGTATTTCTATCAGATATATTTAAATTCACTTAAAATAAAAATGTAGTACTAAGACATGAATAAACACAATACAAATACACACAGTATAATGGTATCCACTATTTGTGAGTATTATTTAGAAAAGCATAAACAAACTATAATATCGGGGAAAACTCAGAAAAGCCTATTTGAAGAATAGGAACTTTGAATAAAATATTTAGCTGGACACCTTGCCACACTATTCTTTTATCTAAGGAATAGATTATAAACATTGGAAAATAACAATATTGTTTAATTCTATAGAGATAAATAGTTGAAGAAAAATTATTATGCAGAAACTATTCATAATTATAATACATAATTTCACTTTAGTGTATCAAAAATATATCAATCACTGAGGAAGAATATTTAATGCATTTCTTATAAACTCATTCATTTTTAAAAATCAGTAACATAAGCAAAAATATGCACTCATAAAAGTAAACAAACAGAGATATAGCCTCCTATTGCCTACTAAATCAATCACATTTGAAAACTTAGTTCAATAAGTCTTCATCAACATTGATTATTCTGTTACTTTCAAAAAGTGTTGGCAATATAAGGTAAAAATATGTTCACATCCTTTAACTCGGTCTTCCCATCTTTGGGAACCTATAAAAGAGAGGTATTAGAATCTATTAGAGAAGTAAGTACTGGGGCACATGGGTGCTTCAGTCTGCTAAGCAACCAACTCTTGATTTCAGCTCAAATCAGTAATATCAGGGTCAGAACTTGAGCTCCACATCTGGTTCTGTGCTTGGTGTGGAGCCTATTTAAGGTTCTTTCTCTCTTTTTTTCTGCCTCTCCCCCCTCCATCTACTAATGCACAGTCTCTTAGAAAAAAAAGTACTTGCCATTTGCGACAACATGGATGGAACTAGAGCGTATTATGCTTAGCGAAATAAGTCAAGCGGAAAAAAAGTACTATTACATGTACTACATACAGTATTGTGATAATTCTCATACTATAAACATTCTCAAATTATAAATTATTGGGTCCTTTGATAGAAATATGTGCACATAGTGAAAAATGAGTAACAAGGGTGCCTGGGTGGCTCAGTTGGTTAAACATCTGTCCTTGACTGAGATATTGATCTCAGGGTCCAGGAACCCTGATTAGCACAGGTCTGCTTCTTCTTCTCCCTCTGTCCCTCCCCCAACTCATGCTCACTTGCTCTCTCGCTCTTTCAAAATAAATAAAATCTTTAAAAAATAAATTACAAAAACAATTGGCAGGAAAAAAATATACAGTGGAAAAAAGTCTCTTCAATAAATGGTGTTGGGAAAATTGGACAGCTATGTGTAGAAGAATGATACTCAACCATTCTCTTACACCATACACAAAGATAAACTTAAAATAGATAAAAGACCTCAATGTGAGGCAAGAATTCATCAGAATCCTAGAGAGAAAACATAGACAGTAACCTCTTCAACATTGGCCACAGCAACTTCTTTCAAGATATGTCTCCAAATACAAAGGAAACTAAAGCAAAAATGAACTTTTGGGACTTCATCAAGATCAAAAGCTTCTGCACAGCAAAGGAAACAGTCAACCAAACAAAGAGGCAACCCACGGAATGGGAGAATATATTTGCAAATTACAATACAGACAAAGGGCTGATATCCAGAATCTATAAAGAACTCCTCAAACTCAACACACATACACACAACAAATAATCATATCAAAAAATGGACAGAAGGCATGAACAGACACTTCTACAATGCAGACATACAAATGGCTAACAGACACATGAAAAAATGTTCATCATCATTAGCCATCAGGGAGATTCAAATAAAAACCACATTGAGATACCACCTTACACCAGTTAGATTGGCCAAATTTAACAAGAAAGTGAACAAGTGTTGGAGAGGATGTGGAGAAGGGGAACCCTCTTATGCTGTTGGTGGGAATACAAGTTGGTGTAGCCACTTTGGAAAGCAGTGTGAAGATTCCTTAAGAAATTAAAAATTGAGCTACTCTATGACCCTAAAATTACACTACTGGGTATTTCCCCCAAAGGTACAGATGTAGTGAAAAGAAGGGCCATCTGTTCCCCAATGTTCACAGCAGCAATGGCTACAGTCATCAAACTGTGGAAAGAACCAAGATGCCCTTCAACGGACAAATGGATAAGGAAGATGTGATCCATAGATACTATGGAGAGTTATCCCTCCATCAGAAAGGATGAATACCCAACTTTTGTATCAACATGGATGGGACTGAAAGAGATTATGGTGAGTGAAATAAGTCAAGCAGAGAGAGTCAATTATTGTATGGTTTCGCTTATTTGTGGAGCATAAGAAATAACACAGGAGAAGGGAGGGGGAGACAAATCATGAGAGACTGTGGACTCTGAAAAACAATCTGAGGGTTTTGCAGGGGTGGGGGTGGCAAGTTGGGTGAGCCTGGTGGTGGGTATTATGGAGGGCATGTATTGCATGGAGCACTGGGTGTGGTGTATAAACAATGAATTCTGGAACACTGAAAAGAAATCAGAAAAATAAAAAAAGAATGGGAAACAGTAATGTTTGTGAATGACACTTCGTGTGTATATGTGCACGTGGGAGGAAGGGTATTTATGGATAATAATTTCAAAAAATTTAGATTTTATTTCTTTGAACTTTAGTGTCTTTACCTGTTCAAAAACCTAACAGGATTTTTGCAAGCACAAAAGAAGGAAAAAGTCTGAAGCACAGTGGAGTGCTATAATGCATGTAAAAGTACATATAAAGCATGTGGTAAAGAGTCTATACATTAAAAAAAATATTACACTACTTGCTTTTGCCTATCCTTTTCATTAGCAAGCTGATAGCCTATGCATTTATGTAACAGTTTAGATTCAAATAGGAGTAATATTTTATACATTTTTATGACTTGAATTATGCATATAGTGTTAGAGTCACAGTTACACACTTCACTTGAATCAACCAAGAAAATATAGCTCTTTAAACTTTCAATAACTGATCACACCTTCTTCCTCTGTTGTGTAACAGAGAAAATTAAACTTGCCAATAAACAGTATATAAATCTTTTCAGGGTTGAGCTGCCTCTGTTGCATTTTAAATTGCTTTTTTTTAGTAGGTAGACAAAATATTATCTCACCATAATAAACTAGCTTTGAATAAGGGAGTGTAATGTAATCTGTTAAACACATAAGGTATTTAATATATTCTTTTTTAGAATAATCAGAGGTCATCAAATGTGCCTCAGCACAGGAAAATATTTAAAAAAAAACACTATATCTTTTTCTCAATTTCTTGCCTATTAAGCAACATTCTGATAAAAACTTGATTTTCCAAGTACACAAATACTGAGAAAGGAGTATGCTAAGGAATATAACTACTATTTAAAATATAAAAAATATGAGAATCCATTCTTCAGGTTGTGAATTTTCCTTTTAACATGTCAACTAGAATCTTATTTTGCATAACATGAATCAATTCTTGAAACCTAACAGCACTGAACCTTCATATCTGAGAGTATGAAAACCCAAAGCCTCATGTCAGTGACATGGGAGTGACTTGATAGAGGCTGCAGAGGAAGACATTTAAACCTTCCAACAAACACGAATTTCTAGTATGAGCAAATGATATTTTCTGACCCTTTTCGGAAAAAAGGTATGTAAATGAGCTTCAAGTTTCCTACATCCACTTTCCAACATTGCCAAATTCGTAATTTGAGGAAAGCAGTGATCCAATACTTCACAGACCAGTGTTTATCTCTCTCACCTTCTAGGGTTAGAGAGGATATATTTTTAAAAATGTACAGGTTATTTTAGTTCCTGGGAGCTGAAAAACAAAGTTAGTTTTTCTACACAAACTTTTTTTTTAAGATTTTGTTTATTTATCTGGCAGAGAGAGAGAGAGATCACAAGTAGGCAGAGAGGCAGTTGGAGGTGGGGAAGTAGGTTCGCTGCTGAACCAATAGCCCAAAGCAGAGCTCCATCCCAGGACTCTGAGATCATGACCTGAGCTGAAGACAGAGGCTTAACCCACTGAGCCATCCAGGCACCCCTATAAACACTTCTTTAGAACTAAATGACTCAGGTAAAAGCAAAGCTATTTTAACTGGCAAGGAGAGAATGGTCTCATCACAGAGAATTATTAAAAATTAGAATTCTACCTAACTATTAATACATGTACTGATGACTGCTCAATTTAAAGTATGTTCAAGCAATATAAATCAGAAATCAATATAAATGGACCCATCACCAATCTCAGGTCTTGATGTCCACAATGAATGGTAGTAAGTAGGAAGTTTTTTGTTTTGTTTGTTTTTTTTTTTTTTAATATTATTTTCTTCACTACTTAGAATGTTGCTACAATGAAGAAAGACAGCAATTTCCGTTTAGCTGACCAACTCTTTTTTTTTCTCCCTTCAATCAATATTAGTTATGACTAATTTATATAAATGTCTATTTATATTAGATTCTACATTTATAAAGTTATATGCACTTCAAATATATGTAGAGTTGAACCTAAGATTAAGTGTTAAAGAAGCTAAATTCTTACAGACTTCAGCTAAATTTTAAAAATACCAACAAATTCTATCTGGTAGCAGGGGGAGAAGAAACTAAAATTCATGTTGATATCAACAATGTGCTAATAGCTGACCAATATCTTGGGAGACTACTTCACCGTGTTTATAAAAATACCTGTACTTTTTCAAATTAAAGATTTTGCTGCTTCTCCTTTTTTTTTTTTTAAGATTTTATTTATTTTTGAGAGAGAGTGAGAAAGAGAGGTAAATCATGAATAGGGGAAGAGCAGAGCCGGGGGTGTGGTGGGGGAAGAGGGAGATAATCTCCAGCACACTCTGTGCTGTGTGCAGAGCTCAGTGTGGGGTTGAAATTACAACATCAAGATCAAGACCTGAGCCAGGACCAAGAGTCTGAAAACTTAACCAACTGAGCCACCTGGGCATATGTTGCTTCATTTAAGTGGCACAATATTTTCAGATGCTTTTCAAGCTATAATTTAGATTTTTAAAAAATATTAAAAGCCAGACCTCAAGATACATTACAAAGTTGTATTGATCGAAATAGTATGGTTCTGGCACAAAAACAGACACATAAATCAATGAAACAGAATAGAAAACCCAAAAATAAACTGATGATTATATGGTCAATTATCTTTTACAAAGTTGGAAAGAATATCCAATGGGAAAAAGTTTCTTCAACAAATACTGTTAGGAAAATTGATCAGTTATATGCAGAAGCATGATACCAGACCACTTTTTTAAACCATACGCAAAAATAAACTTCAAAATGAATCAAATACATAAATGTGACACATAAAACCATAAAAACCCTAGAAGAGAGCACAAGCAGTAATGTCTCTGACATTGCAAAATTTTTCTAGATAGGTCCCCTGAGGCAAGGGAAATAAAAGCCCAAAGTAAACTATTTGGACTACATTTAAAAAAAGAAAGAAAGAAAAAAAGAAAAGAAACAGCAGCAGCTCCTGCACAGTGAAGAAAATAATTGACAAAACTAAAGGGAACCTAGAGAATGGGAGAAGGTATTTGCAAACTACATACCTGATAAAGGTTAGTATGACTTATAAAACTCAGCACCCGAAAACAAAATAATCCAACTAAAAGTGCGTAGAAGACATGAACGTTTTTCCAAAGACATCATACAGATGGCTAACAGACACATAAAAAGATGCTCAAAATCTCTTGTCACGAGGGATATGCAAACCAAAACTACAATGAGATATCCCTCACACCTGTTAGAATGGCTAAAATTATAAACACAAGAAACAAGTTTGGGCAAGGATGTGGAGAAAAAGGAACTCTGTGGCACTGTTGAGGTGAATGCACGCTGGTGAGGCCACTCTGGAAAACAGTATGGAGTTTCCTCAAAAAGTTAAAAATATAACTACCTTATGACCCCGTAATAGTACTACTGGGTATTACTCCCAAAATACAAAAAACACTAATTCAAAGGGATACATGTATCCCAATATTTACAGCAGCATTATTTACAATAGCCATACTATGGAAGCAGTCTATAATAGCTGAATGGATAAAGAAGAGATAGCATACAAAGGAATAATATTCAGCCATAAAAAATAAAATCTTGCCAGTTGCAGTAGCATGAATGGAGCTAGAGAGTATAATGCTGTGAGATCAGTTTGGGAAAAAGACAAACACCATATGATTTCACTCATATGTGGAAATAAAGAAACGAACAAAGGAAAAGAGAGAGAGAGAGAAACCAAGGAACAGACTTTAAAACTATAGAGAACAAACTGATGGTTACCAGAGGGGAATTAGGGGTGGGGATGGATCAAGTAGGTGATGGGGATTTAGAAGTGCACTTGTTGTGAAGAGTGCTTGGTGATGTATGGAACTGTTGCATCCTTATATTGTATGCCTGAAACTAACATAACACAGGATGTTAACTATAGTGGAATTAAAATTTAAAAAACTAAAAGGATCACAGTATCCATGAGTCTAAAATATTTTAATAAAATCAATAAAATCTAACTATAATTTATGCTACATCATGTTATCCATTATAAATACCTTAAAGAATTTTCAGTTTGCTTTACAGAATTTGTCTAAGCACAACTTGAATTTACCTTGCACACAAGTACAGCAGCTCAAGGTCACCAAGTTATTACATCCATAAAATGAAGGACCATAAAGGTGCATCTCAGAATGCTTCAGTCAATTTCAGTAAATGAATGAATTAATAAAGGAACCAACATATCAATCATAAAGGTAAAGAGAAAGGAAATGCAATAACCTAATTAATAATCCAACTGAAATATTTATCATCAGAAATGAAATAAAATTATTATTGGCTCTGAGTTGAATCCAGACACTTTAAATTTTGAGAATTTTCCTAGCACATTAAAGCAGTCATTATTTACTGTAAACAAATTAATGCATGCCTATAGTAAGCTTTTTAATTCCAATAAAGATATTGTATCCATGCACATCTATTGGACAGTATTCACATTTACATTAGCTAATTATTTCATAGTCTATGCAGTACTTTTCTGGAAAAATCATCAGGGTGTGCAAAATTATGTATGAACTTATGAACAACAGACAAAAATCTTTAGAATTATGGAGATAGAAACAAATATATGAATGCATAGAAATTGAAATCACCTTGTCAACCTGAGAGAACATGGGCATATGATTTATGAGCTAAGAAGAGGTATTTTGGTAATAACAAAGGACAGAATAAAGACAAAATAAAATTATGTTTCCAAATATAGAACTGTATTGGATTTAATTAAATTTTAAAAGCTAGACTAAAAGATTTTAAAATTTTTGCATTTTTCTAGTATCTATTTCACAATTTCATGATATATAAGAACAGTTCCCTAATTTAAACAAAAAAAAATTGTATATATCATGCATATATACATATATACACATGTGTTCATATGTGTATGTAATAGGAAATACTTTTTTTTTTTAAAGATTTTATTTATCTATTTGACAGACAGAGATCACAAGTAGGCAGAGAGGCAGGCAGAGAGAGAGGGGGGAAGCAGGCTCCCTGCCGAGCAGAGAGCCGGATGCGGGGCTCGATCCCAGGACCCTGGGATCACGACCTGAGCTGATGGCAGAGGCGTTAACCCACTGAGCCACCCAGGCACCCCAGGAAATACATATTTTTATTAGCACCATGCTCTAACCAACTGAGCAAACTGGCCAGATGGAAACACATATTTTTAGACAATTGTTTGGTTTTGCTTTATTCTTAAAGTTTTCCCTCTGCTTCTCTTTCTGAATCCTACTAGGCACTGCCTTGTATCTATGGTTGTAGATAGCTTTTTATAAATATTCCTATTTGTAAGTTCATATATTCATATTAGAAAATATTAAAGATGTACATACATAGTTGTTTTCTGCATTTTGGTTTTCCTCTCACAGCACAATATCTCTGAAGACCATGCTAAAAAGGTAAAATGATATTCACTTTTTTCTGTAACATATTATGGTTTGGAGGACTATGATATCATCCACCTTTTTTATGGTATTTACTCAGACTAGTTTTCTGACACCATAGAAAACACAATATTGTACACATACATTACTAATTTAAAAAAATGCTTACAGTATAGATTTTCAAGGAGTGGACTTAATGGGTTAAAATATACAGGAACTTTTAATCTATAAAGAAGTTATCAGTTTACTTTTACCAACAATCTATTACTCTAGTACTTGCTCACATTCCAAGCTTGTATTAGATACTAGAGTTTGTTTTTCCCTTATAGTTTAATGATTTTTTTCTTAACTTGAGTTGTGTTTCCCTGTCTACTATCAATATGGGCAGTTTTAAATATGATTTGTTACTTGTACTTAATCTTTAAAAAAAAATCACCTGCTTCTTTTACTTATTTATATTGGATATTTTCTTATGATTTTACAAAAGTTCACTGCATATTATAGATATAAATACTTTATTTTACATATTACTAAATTTTTCAAAATCTATTGGCTGCATATTGGTATTATATAAAGTATTTTATACTTTATATCAAACTGTAATTAAACTCACTCTAAAGTATACTACTTAATGCTAACCTATAAGGCACCATACACACACACACACACACACACACAAACAGCATCTAAGTTACTAGTCTTGGTTAAGAATTTCTCCTCTGCTTTTTCTACATTTTCTGGAAAAACATTAATTACTTATTCAAATATATGTTTTTAGACCATCAGGAATATATTTTTGCATATGATAAAGATAGAAACTTTTTTTATTTCCTTTCAAATATATAGCTATTAATTTGAGCACCATTATTAAATAATCTCTTTTCTTCATTGAATTTTACCTTTTCCATTTTAAATGATAGTATTGAATTTGTATTGAGATTTATTTCTGATTGATTCATCAGATTGATTGAAATATTGATTCATCAGTTTTTATAATACTACTGGTGGCTTTCTAATATCTTTGTATTATGTTTTGTGACACATCTTTCACTATTTTTCATACTTGCTCTGACAATTCTTTAGCTAAGTAAGTGTAGAAAATGATACGCATAATTTAGAAGCAAGGGACAACTTTATCCCCTCATAAGATTTGAGGTTGTTTATTTGATTTAAATGAAAAATTTCCATTGGGATTCTAATTATAAATTAGTACTGCATCAATTTTGAGGTAACAAATTTTATGATATTATATCTTCTTATTACAAAGGCAGCATATCTATTATCATATTCTCATGTTACTAAGATTTTTAGTTTTCTTTTTCCAGTATCACATTTAATTTATTCTTAATTATTTTGCAATTTTCCCCAAGGTGCAAGTAATGTTTTATCTAACTCCACTAAATGGCACTTATTGCTAGATTATAAAGAAAAATAATATTTTTTCTCCATTTATTTGTGAATGAAGTATAACTTTTATCTAAAGAAATCTGATTTTATTGATTTAATGAATTATGCTGATAATTTTTAATTAATTAGGTTTCTATAATATGAATAAAGAATGCTTTATCAAGCATCTTGTGATCTTGTTATTTTGCTAGATCATCTGAGTGTTTCATGTGAAAATATTTTTCTGTTAGAAAAATTGTCATTTTTATACAGTTTTTTAAAACTTTTACGATGAAAATTTTTTTGGCTTACTAGAATGATTTGAAGAATTGTTATATTCCTTTTGTCTTGACTAATGTAAGTAAACTGGAAATTATTTTTTCAAATATTCTAAAAATCAGATGTAACATTCTAGTTTGGGTTCTTTTTACGGAGCAAGATTTTAAGTAATCCTCGTGTTTTCTAATTGTGCTAGTTGCAATCTCTGCTAATTTGGGGGTCAATTTAAGGTACTTAAAATTCTACGAAATTATCTATTTTCTATAGGCTTTCAATAATTTACCATAGCATTATATGTAGTAATTTCTTCATTCTTTTTAACTGTACTTCTAAAGACATTTCTTTCTCATTCTTACTCATAACTTTGTTCATCTTATTCTTTCTTACTCAAAATATACCCAGGGCTATTTTACCATCCTTGACTTTGCTATCTGTATCATCAATTTCAATTTTTAGTTTATGTTTATTTATTCTTTATTTTTTCTAAATGTAAATCATCAAATAATAAAGCATATAAAAATATTTTCCCTTGAACCTGTTTTTTACTGGACTTTTTTCTTTGATGAATTATTCTTTTTATTGCTTTTTAAATACTCTCAGTTTCACATTATCTTCATTTCAGTATACAAATACTACCTGGATATATATTAATTTCATAAGATGTATCATTATTTTGGTTCTATTTAGATTTGAATCAAAGAATGTGACCTATAAAATATCTACCTTTTTGGAATATTTAGTCACTTTTCTTTCTCCCCGCCATTACACAACTGACTTTACGATTTTTTTCATCAAATATACCCAGATAAATAAGACAGAATGATAAGTTTATTGGAAAATTCTATAATGCCTATTTGTTTTCTATTAAATTGGTCCACTTCAGAATGAAAGTTAATTCTCCAACCATAAACACAAGTTTAGCAAGTTATCATTTCTATTATTTATATAATGTTACATTTAGGTTTATAATATAATTTCTGTCATATATAATTTTATACTTTTCTGGTTGTATCTTTAATTTTCTACTTCATATTCAAATTATTCTTCCTAGCTGAATCTTGTCATTGGCTTTTTAATGCTTTTTGTTTTTAATAAGCTATTATTGCTCTTGTTTTACCCTCCATGTTTTAGTATTTCTTTAGGAACTAAGATGACAGTCTCATTTCTTTCTGTCTTAGGTGTTTTTATTTATTTATTTTTTTATCTTGTCATATTGGTATTCTTTTTATCCTTAGAATTCAAGAATTTTACAAGAATATGTACAAACTTTTTTTATCTTCAAATTCAAACTTTTCAAGAGAGAATCAATTCTCTGATAGCTTATAAAAGATGTCTTCTGTTATTTACTTCATCATTAACACTCTCTCCTCTCAAACTTCTACATTTACATGTAGAGCCAATTGGATCTATATTCCAAGTCTCTTTTTTTGCTTCAGCATTTTCATCTTCTTTTTTATTGTTGTTTTGAGAGAATTCTTGTGTTTTGTCATTTAATCCGCTTAAAGAAGATGTAAAATATACTGAAATTTTCTTGGATGTTATGACTTTTAGGTCTAGAAAATCTGTAAGCTTAATGCCACTTTAAAAGAGAAGAAAATGCTAAACCACATACTGCATTCCAAGTATTAGGGAAGATGGTCATGCTTTAATTCTTTCAAGTGGCCTGCCAAGTCAAATGATTAAGGGAATATAAAAACACACATAAAAAGGGAAGAAACATCAGAAGCCACATAAATTCTTATCAAAATCTGTTCTCTAGGAAGAAAACCCTTTTTTTTTTTTCACTCTGGTTAACTCATCCATCTTTTAAATGTAGAATATTAACATAAAAAGAAAGCAAGGTTATATTATATAATTAAAGAATAGGAAAATTCAACAAATTACTGAAAGGTATTAAAGGAACCTAAGGTTCCTCATAAGCAAAGCACAAAATGTTCATTTTAAGGCTTGATTTTTGAGACATTAATAAAACAATTGATTAATCTGACAGTAAACTGATAAAGAAAAGAGTTAGTCAAATTGCTAACTCATTTCAACAAAAAATTAAAATATACACATAAGAATTGAGAATTTTCTATGAATAATGTTAATATGGAATTTTCTTCTGGAATAATCATATTTTGTCACGTTTTCACTGAATTCCTTCTTTACTCATTCAGAAGTATTTGACAGCTTATGACAAAACCAATTTGAAGTCATGTAAAATTACCTAGCTGACACTATTTTGCAAGTATGAGTCTTTTTTTATTCATGTGATTCTCATTCAGTTCAATATTAGATTTTACTCTCAAATGCTCCAGTGAATTTTGTAGATTAATTACTCACCAATGCAAAAATTACATTTGGAATTTGATTTTTTTCATTAATGATTTCAATTTTTTAAAAGATTATACCTGACCTATGTAATTTGTGTACTCCAAATAATTTTCCATTAGTTCACAGTATGATCATAAATAGCATACATGAATATAGAGAATATGTATATATGCAAGTATGTATAAATGTGTATATACATATAAAAACATACAAACATATATATTCATACAGAAAGAGAAGTGAAAGTATTGGTAGAATTATATTCATGGGAAGAATATTAAATACATTCTTTGGAATTCCTTTATATTCTCTCATATTTTTCTAGTTTGGGAAAAAATATATTTTACATATATCTCGGTATGGCAATAATTTTGAAGGAAATAATTAGGTACTTTTAAGACAAACTAATTTTGTTTTCCAAAGAAATTATTCATATTTAAAAAGAGCAAGCAAATAATCATCCACAACATAATAGTGCATATAGATACACACACAAATGGGATTAAATATAATTTAAGATGTGACTTCTATTTATTATAATTGTGTTCATTCTTAATTATTCGGCATATTGCAAATTTAGAAAACTGATGTTTTTAAATACTTTAACTTTATTTGAAATATGTGTAATAAAAATTGTGTGATTTTTCCAAGTGATGCAGTAATTGTTTTGTATCTGTGTTATCAGGAAACTAAATTGGGTAGGATACTGTACCAATAGTGAAAATGTTCCAGAATTAATTATACTCTGTTTAGCTTGTGAGTTCTCAAAATAATGATTAAGCTTGTGATGGAGGAAATGTTTTATGTATTTATTTATTTTTAAAATTTATTTATTTATTTTCCAATTTATTTATTTTCACAAAAACAGTATTCATTATTTTTTCACCACACCCAGGCTCCATGCAAGCTGTGCCCTCTATAATACCACCACCTGGTACCCCAACCTCCCACCCACCCGGCACTTCAAACCCCTCAGATTGTTTTTCAGAGTCCATAGTCTCTCATGGTTCATCTCCCCTTCCAATTTACCCAAAAGCACATACCCTCCTCAATGTCCATATCCCTACCCCCCTTCTCCCAACCCCCCTCCCCCCAGCAACCCACAGTTTGTTTCGTGAGATTAAGAGTCACTTATGGTTTGTCTCCCTCCCTATCCCATCTTGTTTCATGGATTCTTCTCCTACCCACTTAAGCCCCCATGTTGCATCACCACTCCCTCATATCAGGGAGATCATATGATAGTTGTCTTTCTCCGCTTGACTTATTTCGCTAAGCATGATACGCTCTAGTTCCATCCATGTTGTCGCAAATGGCAAGATTTCGTTTCTTTTGATGGCTACATAGTATTCCATTGTGTATATATACCACATCTTCTTGATCCATTCATCTGTTGATGGACATCTAGGTTCTTTCCATAGTTTGGCTATTGTGGACATTGCTGCTATAAACATTCGGGTGCACGTGCCCCTTTGGATCACTACGTTTGTATCTTTAGGGTAAATTCCCAGTAGTGCAATTGCTGGGTCATAGGGCAGTTCTATTTTCAACATTTTGAGGAACCTCCATACTGTTTTCCAGAGTGGTTGCACCAGCTTGCATTCCCACCAACAGTGTAGGAGGGTTCCCCTTTCTCCGCATCCTCTCCAGCATCTGTCATTTCCTGACTTGTTGATTTTAGCCATTCTGACTGGTGTGAGGTGATATCTCATTGTGGTTTTGATTTGTATTTTCCTGATGCCGAGTGATATGGAGCACTTTTTCATGTGTCTGTTGGCCATCTGGATGTCTTCTTTGCAGAAACATCTGTTCATGTCCTCTGCCCATTTCTTGAATGGATTATTTGTTCTTTGGGTGTTGAGTTTGTTAAGTTCTTTATAGATTTTGGACACTAGTCCTTTATCTGATATGTCGTTTGCAAATATCTTCTCCCATTCTGTCAGTTGTCTTTTGGTTTTGTTAACTGTTTCCTTTGCTGTGCAAAAGCTTTTGATTTTGATGAAATCCCAAAAGTTCATTTTTGCCCTTGCTTCCCTTGCCTTTGGCGATGTTCCTAGGAAGATGTTGCTGCGGCTGAGGTCGAAGAGGTTGCTGCCTGTGTTCTCCTCAAGGATTTTGATGGATTAAGGACCTCAGTGTGAGAAAGGAGGAAATGTTTTAATTTGAACAATAGTCCAAGTGTTTTCTTTCCTACAAATAATTTAGCTACTCTGTTTTCTAAAACTAGGGCTTAATTTTGAGCTATTTTTAAAAAAAAAACACAATTAATAGATCTCAAAACATTAGGTCTGTGAGCCTCAAAATTTGCTACTTTCAAATCCAAATTGTCTAATTTTTTAAATGTATGTAATTAACAAGCATTTAATCTCAGTAACTGTTAGTGTTATTCATTGTATGCAATAAATGTTAAAAACAATAACGCCAAACTTAAGTAAATGGCTAATTACATAAAAACAGGTGAACAGTGCATTACATTTTGTATTATTACTGTGCAGATACATCATAAAATTTTAACTTATTGGTAGTACCTATTCTCAGAATATCTATTCAGTTATTTTACTATAACTTGCAAAATGTAGATTATAATTCTTTTTAAAAAATGAAAATAAGTAAAAGGGTCCTTCATTTCTTGCTTTTTCATCACTAGCAATTGTTTGTTCCTTTCCCTACTATGTGTGTCACTTGTCAGTTTGAGATAAAAGCAAATCTTTATTCTTTCAAGATTTCCTTTCCCCTCATGACAAAGCACTCTAAAGAGAAGAGAGCTCAAAAGAAATTGCAGATTCTGTTTAGCACTGCCTCTCTATCTATCTAGATAGATAGATATAAATTTGTATATATTATAATTAGGATTCATGCCTTGAAAGGTCATTACAAAATTACTTTAAATATGTTTCAGAATGCATTTGTTTATAGTTTAAGCAAGATTATCTAAAATAATTTTGCCTTCAATAAATCTTGAAAATTTTCAGATTATAATAGTAAAAGATTCTTGTTAAAAGAAGTAAAAAATTCTAATAGAAAAAAAGGCAAAACTATTCCTCATCACCACCTGCCACCCACAATATGACACATTTTGGTGAGCTATGTATTCTATAACATATTATTATATCATTCTGTTTATTGATTTATATTTATACAGGAATCTATACAAATATATCCACTTATTTGCTTGCTTTGATCAAATTTCATAATTGTAAGCTACATGTTTGCGGCCTGCTTTTACAACACTGTGTATTACCATTTGTGTATGTAATTCACAGTTGCCTTTTTTCCAAATTTTTGTCTATTAAGATTCAAGTATGACCCATAATGGTCATAAATTTTTCATAAACTTAATTGTTGGATATTCTTTAAATTTTCTTATAATTGTGATTTAAAAAATTATTTTTATCTTATATTCAGCCACTACATTGTAAAAATTGAACTACCAGCAAAACATCTTATATTTGGGGGAGAGGGGCAAGATGGCAGTGAAGTAGGAGGACCTATTTCAACTGGTCCCCTAAAGTGAGCTAATTAGTTACCAGAACACTCTGAACACCCATGAAATCAGCCTGAGATGTAGGATTATACACTTCTGGATCACTATGGGGGCAAAAGACTCCAGTGAAAAGGTAAACCAGAGTGGGAATGATCTGACTGATACTGGAGGATAATCAGGAGGGAGAGGGAGCCACCAGAAGCAACCCTATGGAAAATAATACCTCAATATGAGAGTACCCTATGATTGGGGAATAGCGTTATCCTGGAGTCTAGTTAAAAGCACTCAAAAAAAGCAAAAGATCTTAAGGGGCAACTGGTAAAATCGGGTGGTCACTGGCACAGACCTAAGCCCATGGAGCCAGGATGGCTACCACTGGCGATCACCCTGTGCCAGAAAGGTGTGGCTGAACCCCCAGGGCTTCAAGCTTGCATCACGGCTCAGCTGGGCACACTCCCACCCCCACATGAGGGGGTCTGATGATGGTAGCCTGCATTCTCTAGAACTTTTACGCACTGCACAATTGGGGTCTGACCCACTCACTACCCACCAGCACTGAGAAAGCTCCTTCCTGGAGCTAGCTAGAGGTCTCTAGGACTGGCTGAGTGTCTAGACTCTCACAGCTTCAGCGCGATCACCTGAGTTGGCAACCTGAGGTCCACAGTCTCAGCAAAAGCAACCACCGGAAGTGGACTCTCTGGACCAATATCCCTCTTGGTTTTGGCATAAGGATGCAGAGACAAGTGGGAGCTTCAGGTGACCCCTGAGACAGTGGCTGGGGATGTGCTCTGCCTATGGGAGGTTGCACAGATCAGCAGATTTGCAGCAGGGAGTCTGTGTGTTCTGGACCACTGAGGGGAGCAGGCTGAGGCTTCTCTCTGAGATGGAGGTCTGGGTGCAGTTTGCTTTCCTCTAAACCTCCAAAAAGCCACAGAAAGCTGCCAAAGAACAAAAACCTCAAGAGAAAATCCTGAAAAACCGATTTTCACAGAGCCCAGCCCCTTGATAGGGGGCAGAAGGACTTAACCGAAGCAAGATTGACTAAAAAGCAATGTGGCAGTCCCCTCCCTGGAAATCCAACCAAAAGAATGCGAGGACAGCCACCATAAGGGTTCCAATAAAAATGTAAGACCCCAATATCAGGGGAAAACAATATATTAAGCCCCCGGTATTACCCTAAAACCTATATATTTCATAGATACAACTTTTATTTTTAATTCATTCTCATTATTCTTGTTCTGTTTAATTCTTTCAACCTACTTACAATTACAACTAGAGGCTTAATATAATATATTCCATAATAACCTTTTTTTCAGATATATATATATATATATATGTTTTTTTTTCCAATTTATTTATTTTCAGAAAACAGTATTCATTATTTTTTCACCACACCCAGTGCTCCATGCAAGCCATGCCCTCTATAATACCCACCACCTGGTACCCCAACCTCCCACCCCCCCGCCACTTCAAACCCCTCAGACTGTTTTTCAGAGTCCATAGTCTCTCATGGTTCACCTCCCCTTCCAATTTACCCAAATTCCCTACTCCTCTCTAACGCCCCTTGTCCTCCATGCTATTTGTTATGCTCCACAAATAAGTGAAACCATATGATAATTGACTCTCTCTGCTTGACTTATTTCACTCAGCATAATCTCTTCCAGTCCCGTCCATGTTGCTACAAAAGTTGGGTATTCATCCTTTCTGATGGAGGCATACTACTCCATCGTGTATATGGACCACATCTTCCTTATCCATTCATCCGTTGAAGGGCATCTTGGTTCTTTCCATAGTTTGGTGACTGTGGCCATTGCTGCTAAAAACATTGGGGTACAGATGGCCCTTCTTTTCACGACATCTGTATCTTTGGGGTAAATACCCAGGAGTGCAATTGCAGGGTCATAGGGAAGCTCTATTTTTAATTTCTTGAGGAATCTCCACACTGTTCTCCAAAGAGGCTGCACCAACTTGCATTCCCACCAACAGTGTAAGAGGGTTCCCCTTTCTCCACATCCTCTCCAACACATGTTGATTACTGTTTTGTTAATTTTGGCCATTCTAACTGGTGTAAGGTGATATCTCAATGTGGTTTTAATTTGAATCTCCCTGAGGGCTAATGATGATGAGCATTTTTTCATGTGTCTGATAGCCATTTGTATGTCTTGATTGGAGAAGTGTCTGTTCATATCTTCTGCCCATTTTTTGATGTGTTTGTCTGTTTCGTGTGGGTTGAGTTTGAGGAGTTCATTATAGATCCTGGATATCAACCTTTTGTCTGTACTGTCATTTGCAAATATCTTCTCCCATTCCGTGGGTTACCTCTTTGTTTTTTTGACTGTTTCCTTTGCTGTGCAGAAGCTTTTTATTTTGATGAAGTCCCAGAAGTTTATTTTTGCTTTTGTTTCCTTTGCCTTTGGAGACGTATCTTGAAAGAAGTTGCTGTGGCTGATATCAAAGAGATTACTGCTTATGTTCTCCTCTAGGATTCTGATGGATTCCTGTCTCACGTTGAGGTCTTTTATCCATTTTGAGTTTATCAAAAAGCATTTTTTGAGAGAATTTTGTTTTTAATGTTGTGGTAGTCATGATATAATACATCATTAGTTTTTGATGCAGTGTTCCAAGATTCATTGTTTATGTATAACACCCAGTCCTCCATGCAATGCATGCCCTCCTTAATACCCTCCTTAATACCTTAATACCCACACCAGGCTCACCTATCCCTCCGCATCCTTCCCCTCTAAAACCCTCAGTTTGTTTCCCAGAGTCCACAGTCTTCACGGTTCATCTCCCCCTCCTATTTCTCCCCCTTCACTTTTCCTTTTGTTCTCCTAATGTCCTTCATGTTATTCTTTATGTTCCACAAGTAAGTGAAACCATATGATAATTGATTTTCTCTGCTAGACTTATTTCACTCAGCATAATTTGAGGGACATTTTTAATGGCAACAGTGTAAAAAGTTACTAATTTTTTTTTTTGTAAATTTTTCCTGTTCCATGTCAGTTATTTAAAGAACTAAGCAAAGAAACTTTACTGCAGTCCTAATGGCTATATTTTTATTTATGAGACATGATTTGGACTTAGTTATTCATATTCACTTATTCTAAAAGTTGATACCGTTTTCTTACACTCCTTACAAGTTCTAGGCTTCTCCATATCAGATACTCTTAATTCATAGCTACAGCATTTAGGCGTTCAACCCTATTGAACAAAGGAGGCTGTATATTTATTGAATTGCAAATTTCTCTCTCCCAAGAGAATTTGAGAAGTCCAGAAAGTGATAGTCTATTTCTAGTAAGAATCCATGAAGTGACAGTTTGGCCAAAAACACAAAACCAACCAACCAACCAAACAAACAAACAAAAACCCAAAACAATAATAAGCTAAAGGAAACATGAAAAAGTATAGAAACAACAAAACAATAACTAAGAAATTAAGTAAAAAATAAGAAAAAAAAATAGAAACAAACGTGCATGCATATCTTTTAGAACATTAAATGACAGACCACAATGGAGGCAATGGAAGCATCTGTAGAATATTTTAAACAGAACATCAAAAGTGGATGGAATCACCAAATCCTAACAGATGTATTAGAAAGTAAAACATCACAAACTATGATATACTAAAATCATTGCTGAAGAACAGATTAACTATAAAAAATTAAAAAATATATAAAGTTTTAGAAATAAATCAGTTTATACAAAAATAATAAATGATCATACAACAGTGATTTTAAATGTTGCTGCGGGTGTCAACTTGTTAAGAATTCGTTCTGCCACCTATTAATTCTGAATATTTATAAATTGTTCAATATCTCTAACTCACAATAATGGCAACTATACAAGTGTTGATACTACTGGATGTGCCTGGATTGCAACACAGTTTAGCACTAAACAGTACTTTATAAAATTAGGCATTATTCCTGGGCAACACAATAGGGGTTGTGTATTTAGTCTTTATAAGTCTTCATGCACATAACAAAAAGAAATAACAAAGCCCAAAGTTAGTGGAAGGAAAGAAATGCAGAAAACAGTGATAGACCCAAAAGAAAATAGAAAAGATAAATAAAACTAAAAGCTGATTCTTTTGTTTATAATTTCAAATGGGAAAACCATCAGTTAGACTTAAGAAAAAGAAACCTCAAAATAAAAATGGAAGCTTATAAATGATATGAGAGAAATACAAAGGATCATGAGACTGTTAATGAACAGTTATATGCCAAAAAAATTTGACAACCTAGAATGAATAAATTCCTGGATATACAAACTATCAAGATTCAATCATGAAACAGAAAATCTAAACATACCAATTATTACCAAGGAGATTGAATTATAAATCATGAATCTCTTGGTGACATCAGCATCATAGTAGTGCGAGTCATTCCTTTCTTTCCCTTTTGATTTACAAGCAATTGGACATCCATAACAGAACAAATGTACCTTTCCACAGTGCACTAGGACAGCAGAGATCCTTCCATCTGTACATCTCTAAGTGGATAGTCTGGACCACAGGGGCGGCAATAGTGTCAAGGGAGTTGTGAGATAGAGCAGCAGTAGTGACCACTCTAACAAAGGAAGTGCACAGTGAAAGTAGTGAATGAAAGTATTTCAAGTCACATGGGCTGCAGCCAGAAAGGACCTATTTCTTTTTCTGAGAAAGGGCATCCATAACTGGGAAGACGGAGCAGAAAGGGCAGAAGAGAGATGAAGAAAACTGAAGACAAGATGTACACTCAAGGAGGGCTACTGGAACTCTCTCAATTGAAGATCTGCCTATTGGGCCATGGGCACACTCAAGCCCCAGGCATTTAGTCCACACCTACATCCACTCTGCGGCCAGTTTTTGTTTTTACTCCAGCATTTTACATATGTCAAACTAATCCTGAAAAACACAAACAAAAGCAACAACAACAACAACAACAAAGCCAAAACTACCATTTTGCCTAATTTCAAACTATACTATGAAACCATGGTAATAAATACAATATGGTAGGGGCATGAAAACAAACACATAAAACCGTAGAACAAAACACAGAGCTCAGATAAAATTTTGGCATATACGGTCAACTAATCCTTGACAGAAGAACCAAGACACCAAAGAGGGAAGTATAGCCTCTGCAAATAATTGGTGCTGGGACAAGCTGAAAAAACACATGCAGAACAATGAAATTGGACCACTACCCCACAACATTCACAAAAATTAACTCAAAATGGATTGAACACTTAAACATTAAGACTGATATCACAAAACTCCTAGAATAAAATCTAGGGAAGAAGCACCTCAACATTGATCTTTGCAGTGTTATTTTAGATAACACTAAAACATCAACAAAAGCAAAAATGAATAATTGGGACTATATCAAACTCAAAAGCTTCTTCACAGCACTATATATATATATATATATATATATATATATATGTATATAACCAATGAGAGAAATGAGAGAAAATTTTTGCAATCTGCATATTGGGAAATGGGTTAAAATATATAAATAAAAATCTAAAATATGTAAAGAATTCATACAACTTAACAAAAGATAAGAAATCTGATTAAGACTGTAGAAGAACTAGTTACCTTAATGTCCTATTTGGAAAAATGTCTAACAGGCAACTGAAATGATACTCAACAGGGAAATACAAATCAAAACCAAAATGAAACATCACATCACACCTGTTAGTATGGCAATCATCAAGAAGATAAGTGTTAACAGGAGATAGCAAGAATGTCATGAAAAGCAAACACTTAGACACTGTTGGTGGGGATGTAAATTGCTGTAACCATTATGGAAAAACATATGGGGGTCCTTCAAATGTAAAAGTAGATTGGCATCTACTGGCATCTATTGGCATATGATCCAGCAATTCCACTTTTGGGTATACACCCAAAGGAAATGAAAATAGGAATTTGAAGAAATACATGCACTCTTATGTTTATCTCAGCAGTAGTCACAAAGCCAAGATATAACAACAAACTAAATGTCCACCAATGCATAAAATCTTATCTATATAGATACTAATACACATAAATGTATATGTATGTAAATTTGTGTATATGTGTGTACATATATGCACATATATGTATTTCATATTTGAAAGTTGTTAAGAGTACGTCTTAAGTTTTTGTCACAAGAAGTAGTTTGTAATGTATGGCAAGTTTGTGATGTAATATATGGATATTAACTAGAGTTATTGTGGTAATCATTTAATAATACACACAAATATTGAATCATTATCATAGAAACCTGAAAATATTATATGTCAATTATATCTAAATAAAAAAGTGCCACAAATATATAAAATAAATATAAAAATAACATTATATGTATTAACAAAATAGAAAATAGTGTCTGTTCTTATTTTTTTTCCTTTTGTTTGTTTTGTTTTTCTGAGTAGTCTTAGTCTTATAGAACTCCTGTTTTATGTATCCAAACTGAAATGGAATGTCATTCATAGAGCCAGTAGACGTGAGATTTGATGGTCTGTACTATTTAGGAAGGAAGGACCTTTCATAAATAAATCTGTGAAATTGTCCTTAACTGGCATGAAGACTAGATAGATATATAGATATAGATATAGATATATATAGATATGAGTAAACAGATACCAGCTTTAACCATTAAGGTTAAAGCATTTTATCTTAATTACTTTCAAATACCTTTATCATTTTATTTATCTTGTGATTGTAAAAATTAAGGATTTTTTTTAAAAAGATTTACTATTTATTTGAGACAGGGAGTAAAAAAGATTTACTATTTATTTGAGACATAGTAAAAAAGATTTACTATTTATATATATGAGCAGGGAAAGAGGCAGAGGGAGAGAGAGGGAAAGAGAGAGAGGGGACAGAGAAGCAGACTCCCTGCTGAAGCATGATGTCCCACATGGGGCTGGGTCTCAGGACACTGAGATGATGACCTGACCAGAGATCATGATCTGAGCTGAAATCAAGAGTTGGACACTTAACTGACTACCTACATGCCCCCCAAATTATGGATTTTGAAAATTGTGAATTGCCTCAAATTAAATAGATATGCACTATCACCCATGTGATAGTAGAAAAGCCACAAACTAGGAATCAGACATTATCCTATTAAGAGTTCTCAAAATCCACTAATATAGACACTGTACCCCTTATTCATTAAAATACACTTATTCATGCAAACCCATAGCATCTTGATACACATGATCATATAGCTAATGTGATTCTACAACTAACCCAAAAGTAGTTAATGTGCTGAAAATTTTGTATATTCTAGGAATTGTGTTAAACTTATCTACTTGCACTTTTTTCTTCTAATGTTAATAAAAACACAAAAGAAGAAAACAGCATTATAAACTTATGTGTTTCTGACTCTAGATTTCATGACCTCAGCCATTAAATTTCTACATACCAGAAATGGAATCAGAGTTCCACCCCCCTGACCATAGGGCACATACTTTTTTTAGAACATGGAATGCTTACTTACATCCCCTCCTGAACTCGTGCTTAAATGTCACGCATGAAATCTAGAAGTATAACTAGGTGAGATATTATGGAAATTTTGTGCTCTATACTCAATTATTTCAAAATGCAAATATCAAGAAAGTACTCATATTAATGACTGAAAAGTAGATGTTAATTCTTATCAAAATAAATTTATTAGATTATGAAGTATACATTTCTCTTATTTAAATTTTATTTTGGAGAAAACATCATGCTTTCCTTTCATAAATATTTATTTACTTTTTTCAGGCTGATTAGCATTAAAGAAATAAAAGTGGACTTTGCTAGTGAAAGAATATTTATCTTGTTTTACTTTAAATGCAATTTTCAGGGTCTCCTGGCTTGCTCATTTGGTTAAACATCTAACTCTTGATTTCAGCTCAGGTCATGATCTCAGGGTCATGAGATCAAGCCTTATGTAGGCTGGGCATAGAGCCTACTTGAGATTTGTTCCCTCTCTCCCTCTTCTTCTGCTCCTCCTATCTTTCTCTCAACAAGCAAACAAACAAACAAACAAAAAATCCTGCAATTTTCACAAGAATTTCTGTTTAAGATAATAAAATTAATCACTCCTAGAATTCTCTGGAAATTTAAGATCTTTACAGGAGAATAAAATGCTTAAAGCTCTTGAAAAAGCTTGAAATTTGCCTTCTAAGTACTTGTTTCTTTTTTAAAAAATCTATTTTAATTACTATATAAATCAACATTATTGTAGGTTTCCTTGACTTACAATGAGATACCAACTTTGTTCACATTTTCCTGCCTCTTTATTTAACATAAGTTGGTTTATAATACAGATGAACTATGTTTAAACACTTTCATGAGAAAACCTAACAATGTTACTCAGGTAGATTTCTTTCAGTGTTTTTTTGTTTTTGTTTTTGTTTGTTTGTGTGTTTGTTTGTTTTGTTTTTTTGTGTGTGGTAATTCTTTGTGTATGAGGATGTGCTCTTTGTTAGCAATGTTCTTTTATCTGTGCCAATTGGTTTTCAGTTTAGAATTAAAACAGCTTTTTATGGTAAAAAAATTACTTAGGAAATGCCGAGTCACCATTTAAATACACAAAAGAACAAAATTGCATGTTTCCTTTGGAAAATGCAAACAACTTTCACAACTAAAATCATAATTCACCTCATGCTGGCAATTTGTCCAATGGTAAGTAATCAAAGATGTGGGGAAGAAGAAAGGACTCTAGAAGTACCACTTGAACACTGTATGTAAAATTGAGAGAAAGGGAATAGAAATATCCATTATAATACTGAGTTTAGCATCTCATGAGGAAGAATGCCCCAAAAAAGCAGTTGGAAATATGGAGGAAAAAAGATATATGAAAATGCTTTTCAATTAGGAAATTAATTCATCTTCTAAAAATAGTTACTGAAATCCTTATAAGTGAAAGGAAGTGAATTAGGCATAAAGGCATCTTTGAATAGGTCATAAAGTTCAGCTCGTGTACACTTTCACAGTCAAGAATTATGGATAAAATGCTTGGATTCATTGCCGATCCCTTGTTTTTTTTTCCCCATAAATTGTCTTAATGTGAAATGAGAAATTCTAGCAGAAAGGGCACTGAAATTGAAAAGTGTGTGCTTGGATTATATCCCTAGAAATGTGGGATAAATATTAATCTCTTTGTTTATAGTTCCTCATTTCTCTTTAATTTCCCTAGTTTCAGACTTTAGTAGGACTAAAACAACAAGAACAACTTAAAAATAATTGGATGTTTTATAAAATAGTATTGGTATATACAAAAAATTTCATTAAAAAAAAAAAAAAAAAAGGACTTCAGCCTAGTTCCTACTCTACTTAGCCACTAAGTAATGTGTTGGGTTTTAATGATGTAATTTTATCTTTAGAAAAGCATCTCAAATTTTCTTTTTCTGAAATTAGGAATTTGGAGTAAATTTTGATGTTTAACCAGGAATGAGGAATAATTCACTAATAAAGCTTTTCAGAATGTTTTTTCATCTCTCCCCCGTACTTAATTTAGACTGGATAGGTTTCAGACACATAGACTTTGAAAAAATTCCCTTGGTGACTGAAATAGAGTCATTAGAATACAGATCTGTTAACATCTGGATGGTCCCTTCCAGCTTCCAACAGTCTATGATGCTATGATATTCAAAGGCACTGTAAATAAATAAATAAATAGATAGATAGATAAATTTTACTTCTAGCTAAGATGGAGTAATGCTGGCAATATTTACCCTTCCATCTGAAAAGAAAAAAAAAATTAGTCACTGTGAAAATATAGAACAAGTTTATTGTTTTTAATATTATCCACCAACAAAAGACAGTAATTTGAACAATAGCAACAAATGAGAAGAGACCTACAATGTCAGAATGTCATAGATGACTGCTTAGAAGGAGCATCTAGACTATAACATGATGACAGGGATGAGAAAATAAGAAAATCTCCTGATTTGAAGATGGAACTGGAAGTCAATAAAGGCTAAAGTAGCTGGAGTTTACAAAGCAGATAAAACAGAAAAGATTATTAAGGGAGATTAAGGGAGAACTTAAGGGAGCTATTAAGAACTTAAGGGAGCTATTAAGGGAGACCTCTGGAGACCTCAAGATAGTTCTCTCACTTCAGCTGGGACTGATCAACCTGTTTGTGTGAAGAGACGTAAAGCCAAGAAAAAGACTATCAGGAAGATCTGGGGAATAAAATATTCAAAGCTCAAACAGAGGAGAGAATTGTTCCTATTTCCCTTAGCCAAACTGAAAACCTCATAATTCACAGGGAACACTGAAAAAAGTATTTAAATAGAATTTAACTCAGTACTGCAGCAAAATTAGTCCTGTAGTAAATGCTGCTCTGGTCCTGCATAAAAATGTTAAAATCAAGGCCTGAAAATATCAAGCTGTTTATATGTAAATTAACTACGTCCCATAGTATAAAGCTCATTATAGGGACATACAAATATATATCATACAACAAGGTAAAATGTACAATGTCTGGCATTCTTTCAAAAATCATTAGGCATGCAAAGAAGTAGCAAAACACAGACTCTAATGATAAAAAATTGATACAAACCTAGAAATAGCATAGATGCTAAAATTAGTAGAATTAGTAGACAAGGATATAAAATGATTTATGACTATTTCATGTTTAAGAAACTAGAGTACGTTAAGTAGAAACATCAAAGGTATATAAAAATACATGAAATCAATTTCTAGAGATGTAAACTACAACTTATGCAATGACAAATATTTTGAATGGGATAAATAGAACATTAGATAATACAGATGATTAGTAAACTAGAAGACTTAGTATATTGTTGAACAATGGCCCCAAATATGACAAGTCTTTGTAAAAGTGATTAGGTTAAAGATCATTACAGAGAGAGATTATCATGGATTATCCAGCAATGACAATAATAATCCAATGTTATATAGAGATTATGTAAGGAAGATGAGAGGGTAAGAATCAAGAGTGAGCAAGAAAGAGAGCAGACTGAGAAAGACAGGGCTGCCTGGGTGTCTCAGTCATTAAGCATCTGCCTTCAGCTCAGGTCATCAGCCCTGCATCTGGCTCCTTGCTGGTAGGAAGCCTGCTTCTCCTTCTCCCACTGCCCACCCCTCCACTTGTGTTTCCTCTCTTGCCATGTCTCGGTCAAAAACAAAAACCAAACCAAACCAAACCAAAACAAAAAAACTGAGAAAGAGAGATAGAAATTGGAATATGTTATAATTCTGGATTTGGAGATATAAAAGTTGGCCAAAAAGCCAAGGAATGCAGGCAGCCTCTAGAAGATAAAAAAGGCAAGGACATAAATTTTCCTCATGAATACCCAGATTTTATTTTAGGACTTATAAAATTTAATGCTTTGAAAGTTATTTGACCCAAAATTAATACTTAAGTATAAATTTAACAAAGTATATGTAATATTTTATATGAAGAACACTACAAAACTATGATGAATAAAATCAAAGTCCTAAATAAATGGAGAGACTTCATATTCATGAATATGAAAATTCAATATTGTCAAGATGTCTATTCTTCCCAAATAAATGTATAAATTCAAAATAATCCCCATCAAAATCCAATCAAGTAATTTTGTTTATCAAAAAAAAAAAACAATTCTAAAGTTTATATGGAAAAGCAAAAGACACAGAATAGCCAACAAAATACTGAAGAACAAAGTTGAAGGACTGACACTAATGTCAATACTTACTATAAAGCTGCAATAATCTAGATAGTTTGGTATTAGCAAAAGAATAGACAAATAGATCAATGGAACAAAACAGAGAGCCCAGAAATATGCCTACACAAATACCATTAATTGATCTTTGGCAAAGAAGCTAAGACAATATAATGGAGTAAAGACTATCTTTTCAACAAATGGTTCTGGAGCTGGACACCCACATGCAAAATGTTGAATCAAGACACAGACCTATTACCCTTCACAAAAGTTAGATCAAGACAGATCACAGACCTAAATGTAAAATATAAAACTATAAAACTACTAGTAGGTAACCTAGGAGAAAACTCAGATGATTTTGGGTATGGTGATGATAATTCTAGATACCACACCAAGGGCATGATCTATGAAAAAAATGGGTGATAAATTGGAATTTATTAAAACTTCTGCTCTGCAAAAGACAACATCAAGAGAACTAGAAACAAGCCAGCAACTACAGAAATTACTTGCAAGAGACATTTGATAAAGGACTTATCGAGAAGGTACAAAGAACTCTAAAAATTCAACTATATAATATATATGTATACAATGAAAACTATACAATATATAATATTCTGGAATATACTGAGATATAAAAATAACCTGAAAAATTATATAATTTATTATGAATATATATAAATTATATGTTTAACCAGGTATTCACATATTTAAATATCAGGGATGAAAATTGAGATCATCTGTGTCAACATAACAGCTCTTAATTCCAGAAAATTCTTGACCAAATAGATGGTATAATCCAATAAATCACTTTTTGCTATAGAAAACTTTTGTAAATTAATTTATCTAAATTATTCATTCATCTAAACAAATAGTTCACAATAATATGTGTGATGTCCAAAAATTTTGTTATCAAAATTCATCTCAAGACCTTATCTTTGATGAGTCCACCAAAGCTAAATTATTTTTTCATGAACATTGACTGAAATGTTCATGAAAAAATGAAGCTGGGCTCATTGGCTCAGTGACCTATTGAGTGACCCTCAGTGACCCACTTTAAGCCACATGAGCCCAGCTAGTAATCTCCAGTAATTTTCTCCCACTGAGATTTGGATTATTTTGGTCTCTATTACACTAGATCCCATAAATATGGATTCACTTAATCATCTGGTTATTCTAGTAATCTTTTTGGGTTGAGGAGTTGGCCCTCGACAATATATTTATATAGACATTACAAGGTTCATTTTCTTGCAATATCCTTTAGTTTAGTACATAATTGTCTATACAGATATTGCCTCACATTTTTATTCTTTATATTGATTCACTTGAAAACCATGCTTATTAACTTTTTAGAAATATTTATATTTCATTTTGCCAAAGCCAAGTAGGATTTTTTTTTCAAACTAATTTTGGTTTACAGCATTATTAAATAATGTTCTTGGTCTAATATACATAAAGTAATCACTGAGCCAACTATTAGATATAATCAAAATTTAAAGTAATAAGTAAGCTTATGAACTTAGCTTCTGCCTGTATCTATCACCTTCATAAATCATTGGTAGGCTTTCTTTCATTAAGTCAGAGGATTGGGGTATTGAAAGATCAGTTTGTAATCCATCTTCATGGGTTCAGAATCAGGCTTGCAGGGTCCAGATTATCCTTGCTTTCTCTGGTTCCTTTGTATCTTCCCTTCTCAAATGTCTGCCCTGCAGAGTTTGCTAGTTCTAGAAACAGATGGAAAGAGTAGCCTGATAGAGACCGTTTAACCATTATCCAAATTAGGGTCAAACCCTAGCGGTTTGATTTCTCTGAATGAATGCTAAAAAGATACACCAAACTACCGCATATTATCACTTTAAATACCTGGTCTGCTCCAGTGATACCAGGCTATAAATGATACTCTAAATTTATCATATTCAAATTATTTTTACAGCCTTGCTGCTTACAGATTGGTTTGTTTATGGGGAATCAACTCATTCCCCTTCAAGTGAAGGAATCTACTTTATCTTTAAAAGAATGATTCAGGGAAAAAGAGAGAAAGAGAGAGAGAGAGAGAGAGATGCAAATTATAAGACTCTTAACTAAAGAAAAAATGTGAGTTGCTGGAGGGGAGATGGGTATTAAGGAGGGAGAGCACTTATGATAAGTAAATGATGAATCAATAAAGTTTACTCCTGAAACCAGTATTACATTGTATGTTGACTAATTAGAATTTAAATAAAAACTTGACTTTTTTTTTTTTTTTTTTGAGATATAGAGAGCATTGTGTGTGCATGAGCAAAAAGAGGGGCAGAAAGAGAGGGAGAAGCAGACTCTCTGGATACGGATGTGAGGCTCTACCCAGGGACACCAGAATCATGATCTGAGCCAAAAGCAGACACTTAACCAACTGAGCCACTGAGGCACCCCCGGTTTTATTTTTCTGTATAATAAACCTGATATTCCTTTGGACTGAGATTTGACTACACACTAATCTATAGAATTCCTCTACCTTCCAAATGTGGTTGGCAGATTGGGAGAAAAAAAACAAAAACTTTTATAATTATTTCTGTAACACCATTAGACACATAGTGTGAAGTCAACTAATCTCTTTTAAGTATTAATGCACAAAATATACATCTCTACTTTAGAAAAAAAAATCCATTTTCTAATCCAGAATACTATAAAAATGTGAAAATAGTCATATAGGAAATGTCACACATCAGAATCCAGATGGGGAAGACTGAGGGTTGGTCCTGCAATCACAGCGCAAAAATTAAACTTGAAGAAAAACACATTACATTTACTCTAATTCTTTTGAAAGACTTTCATGAAATTTTACTATAAAAACATGTAGGACTAATAGTATTGTTTAAAAATTAATTTAAAACTTAATTTGAGTTTTACTGTTTTGTTTGCTATTGGATATATAACTTTCTATAAGCAAAGAACGGTGAAAAAGTAGACATTCCAGTCCAAAGTAAAATGGATATCAATTTTACATTGTCTTTAAAAAATGTATTTATAAACTTAAATTCTAAAGGTTAATGAAAGAATTTAGTACCCTGTAATAGATTTCTTATTAATACAACCAAGTCTTCTTTCTTTACACAGATTTAAACACATTTCTACATTCTGATAGAATCATATATTGAAAGATTGAGAATATGAAACACATGGTCTCAGACAGCCTTACGAAAAAAAACACATGGTCTCAGACAGCCTTACGTGTATAATCAATTACACAGTCCTGTAAAAGTATCTGACACATTTAATCATTTGTCATTAATTTATAAAATGTAACAATAACTATGCCTTCAGAGTAAAGAAACAAGTTGAAGAAATAGAATTTAGCAGGGAAAAATAGATTTTAAAATATAAATTTAGACTTTATACATGAGCTAGAACATAAAAATAAATGCAATGTGCCTGGCACTTATCTGTTTTATGTCTAAAATATCTTAACTACTTATTTCCCATTTTAAGTTCTGAATTCCGATTTATGTTACTGGATTGATTGTTAAATGGAGTCATCATTCTTTTTCAAATCATACTGCTGGCAGACATTCACCAGTAGCTTATACACTAATTAAGGTCTTCATTTTATTTTAATATATCCTTCAAAGTCACTCACTTTCCTAGACCAGAGTTGAAATTAAATAATTTTCTCCATAAATTCAAATTTGGGCAACATGAGGCTTAAATCAGATTAATTAATGATTGACAGGTTATCTTTTTAAGTCTACTTAAGGTAAGTATCTAAAAGATTAAGTACCTAAAAGGAGACAACCTAAAAGAATGAAACAAGAGAATAAAAAAATATTTTTAAAATATGATGTTAGAAGACAAAAATAAACTAATGTGATCATAAGATATCATTAGATCCCCCCTAGGCTATAGTAACCACCTCCTAACTGATTCTCTAAAACCTATTCTTGTCCTTTAAAATCTGTGTGTGCACTAATTTTTAGTGCAAATTTAATGATGCCACTCTCCTGTTTAAAATCATTCAATGGCTTGTCTTTGCTCTTGGGATAAATTCCAAAATTCTCAATGTGGCTGGTAAATCCCTAATGGTCTAAGCCCAGTCTTATTCCTCACTACAGTTGTAATCTGTTCTTAGGGTTAGTGAACTTTCAGTTACAATCTGTTCTTATGGGTAGTAAACTTCCTGTCTTAGGATTTCACAAATCATTTCTTTCTACAGTAGACCTTTTCCATTATCTTCTCCCTTGCTATGTAGGAAATTCATTTCTTAGCTCATGCTTAAACCTCACCACAGAAGAAGCCTCCTCTAATTCTCAGATTTCAGTAGAATCTTGGTTACATTTCTTCAAATCATGCTGTATTTTTTCACTCTTAATCAATGTTTTCTTTCCCATCAGTGTCTATATTGTTTTTAAATTTTATATTTTCCAGTATTTAATATAGAACATGTAACATAGAAAATGATCAATAAATGTGTGAATTCACAAATTATACTAATGCTATTCAAATTTATTATAAAATTCACCTTCTATTTTAAGTTTAACTTAAACTTAAACTTTAAGTTTAACTTAAACTTAAAATGAATATTTATAAATGGCTAGTAAAATATTCTTTATTTTAAGTCATTACTAATCACTGGCAGATGGCTTTCTAAATGTATAACATTAGATATGGTCCTTGGTAAGAAACATACTATAAATATTACCAAAAAATTTATAACTTAAACCAGGATTCAATTCATTTCCTTGGTTGCTGACTAATATTTTGTATTAGGTGCCTGAGTCCTGAACCAGTCCATGCTCAACAAATTTTTGCTAGCCATTGATATAGATATATATATATATATATATACACACACACACGCATGCATGCACGCACACACATATATCAAAAGAAAAAGAAAAGAGAAAGCAGTTCTAAAAGGGAAGTTCATAGTGATAAATGCCTACCTCAAAAAACAAAACCGATAAAATATTCAAATATTCAAATACACAATCAGATTTTATACCATAAAGAACTAGAAAAACAAGAACAAACAAAACCCAACGTTAGCAAAAGGAGAGAAATACAAAAATCAGAGTGGAAATATATGAAATAGAGACTGAAAAAGATAAAAATTAAGAGCTGATTCTTTGAAAAGATAAAATTAACAAACCTTTACCTAGACTCAAAAGGAAAAGAGAGAACTCAAAATAGGAAACAAAAAAGAGGTTACAACTAATGCCATAGAAATGCAAATTATCATAAGAGACTTCTAAGAACAAATATAGCCCTACAAATTTGAAATAAACCAAAAAAGCATGAACTCCTAAAAACGTGTAACCTACCAAGACTGAATCATGAAGAAATAAATATCTGAAGAAAAATATTACTAGTTAGAACATTGATCAGTTATCAAAACCTTCCCAAACAAACAAAAATGCCCAGGACCAGATGACTTCACTGACAAATTCTATGAAACATTCAAAATATTAATACCAATCCTTCTCAAAGTCTAAACAAACAAACAAACAAGGGGGAAATACATTTTAAGAGGCTAACATTACTCTGATACCGAATGACTCCACAAGAAAAGAAAATTACAGACCAATCTCCCTGATGAAGATAGATGCAAAAACTGTTAACAAAATATTAGCAAACCAAATTCAACAGTACTTTAAAAGGATCATGCATCATGATCAAGTGCAATTTAATCCAGAGATGCAAGGATGGATGATCATCCACAGATTAATCAATGGGATACACCACATTAAAAAATAAATCATAAATATCATATGATCAACTAAATAAATGCAACAAGGCATTTGACAAAATTCAACATCCATTTATGATTTTAAAAATTCTCAGCAAAGTGCGTATAATGGAAACACTCCTCAACATAATAAAGATCATATGTGTTAGCCGATAGTAAATTCATGTTCAGTATGAAAAGCTCTTATCTGGGGCACCTGGGGTGGCTCAGTGGGTTGAGGCCTCTCCCTTTGGCTCAGGTCATGATCCCAGGGTCCTGGGATCGAGCCCTGTGTCGGGCTCTCTGCTCTGCAGGAGCCTGCTTCCTCCTCTCTCTCTTCTTGCCTCTCTGCCTACCTGTGATCTCTCTCTGTCAAATAAATAAATAAAATCTTTAAAAAAAAAAAAAAGAAAAGGAAAGCTCTTAGTTTTTCACTAAATTCAAAAATAAGACAAGAATGTCCATTCTCAGTACTTCAGCTTAACATAGTTCTGGAAGTCCTAGCTAGAGAAATTAGGCAAGAAAAATAAAAGGTATCCATACCAGTAAGGGATAAGTAAAATTGTCACTATTTGCTGATGACATTATATATAGAAAACCCTAACCAAAAATAATTAGGACTAAATAATTCAGTAAGGTTGCAGAATATAAAAATCAATATATAAAAATCTGTTGCATTTCTTTTCACTAATAGTGGACCATCAGAAACAGAAATAAAACAATTATATTTATAATTATATAAAAATAAAATACCTAGGAATTCACATAAAGAGATAAAAGACTTGTACACTAAAACTCTAAGATGTTTCATGCTCATCAGTTGGAAGAGTTAATAATATCAATATGTCTATACTGCCCAAATCAATCTACAGATTCAGTGCAATCCCTCAAAATGCCAATGGTATTTTTCACAGAAATAGAACAAACATTTTAAAAATTTGTTTAAAGTCATAAAAGATACAGAAGGGCCAAATAAATCTTGAGAAAGAACAAGCCTGGAGGCATCACAATCCCAGACTTCAAGCTATATTACAAAGCTATAGTAATCAAAACAGTGTGGTACTGACATACAAACACACACATAGATAAAACAAGCAAACAAACAAACAAAAAAACAAACATAAAAACGGAATAGAGAATCCAGAAATAAACCCACACACATATATGGTCAATTATTTACAATAGAAGAGTCAAGAATATGCAATGACAGAAAAACGGTCTTTTCAACAAATGGGGGTGCTGAGAAAATTAGAGAGCCATATACAACAGAATGAGACGTGACTGCTTTCTTATACACAAAAATTAACTAAAAACAAAGACTTGAATGTAGGACCTAAAGCCAGAAAACTCCTAGATGAAAACAGATGGTAAGCTTCTGGAGGTCAATCTTGGATAGGACTATTTGGATCTGACATTAAGGCAACAAAAGCAAAAACAAACAAGTTAGACTACATCAAATTAAAAAGTTTGTGCACACCAAAAGAAGCCGTCAACAAAATGAAAAGTCAACTTACTGAATGGAGAAAATATTTGAGAGTAATATCAGATAAGGGGTTAATGTCCAAAATATATAAAGAACTCACACAGTTCAATAACAGCAACAGAAGCCATAAAACACAATCTGATTTTAAAATGAGCAGAGGATTGAATAGATATCTTTTCAAAGAGTATATACAGATGGCCAAAAAGTACATGAAAAGATGTCAACATCACTAGTCATCAAGGAAATGCAAATCTAAACCACAACCAGATACTGCTTTACACCTCTTAGAATAGCTATTTTCAAGAAGACCAGAAATCACAAGTGTTGACATGGATGTGGAGAAAACGGGTCAATTGTGCACTGTTGGTGAGAATGTGAATTGGTGCAGCCACTATGAAAACAGTATGGATGTTCCTGAAAAATTAATTAAACTACCATATGATCCAAATTCTACTTCTGGGTGTTTATCCGAAGGAAACAAAAACACTAATTCAAAAAGATATATGCATCCCTATGTTCACTAAATCATTATTTACAAAAGCCTGCACCACCACAATTGTGAACAACCTTTGTCTGAAAACTGATGAACATAAAAGAAAATGTGGCACATAGGTAAAATGGAATATCATTCCACCACACAAAAAAGAATGAAATCTTCCCCAACAGGTTGTGGATCCTTATGGTATAATGCTAAGTAAAAAACCATACAACAACCAAGCTCATAGATATAAAGAACAGATTGGTTCACCACCCAATATAGAGGGTGTGTGGTCAAAAGGTAAGTATTTCCAATTATAAAATAAGTCATGGGGATGTAATTTATGACATTGTGATTATAGTTATTATAGTACTGCATACTTAAAAGTTGTTAAGAGACTAAATGTTGACGTTCTCATCACAAAAAAGAAAAAAAAATTACAACTGTGTATGGTGATCAATGTTAACTCGAGTTATGGTGCTGACCATTTCACAATATATACAAATAGGAAATAACTGTATTGACACCTTAAGCTAATATGTTATATCTTAATTATACCTAAAAATGAGCTTTCCTAATTATTATATTGGAAATATTAACTTTGATATTATCAGTTTTGAAGAGAGGATTCTCATGCTCTGCTGATACTATTAACTGGCCCATAGCCACTTTTGAGGGCCATTTATTGCTTCTATATCAATTAAAACCCACAATGCACAAATATATATTTGCAAGGATAAATGTAAAATCATTGCTTTTAATTGCTTAAGTTTGGATCCTAAATACCAATGACAAAATAGTTTAAAAAAATTTGGATACATCTATTCAATAAAATACTAAAATATATTTTAGAAGCATGATGTAGATCTTTTTATGTATTGTGAGAAATAAATATCCATGTAAGATGTTTGACCATTCAGTTTAACTTGCCTGATTTATTGTTGCCTGATACCTATTGTCTTGGTATCCTGTCCAGTGTATAATCTTTTCCAAATACTTCATTGTTAACATATTATTAATAGCTGTGTGAAAATAAGCTTATATGGATTTGGTAGATCTCCACCCCATACTTCCATCTTACACTATCGTCTCATTTACTAATGTGTAAAAAAACCATGTTCAGTGAATAGCATTTTACCTTAACATGAGACCAAATATAATTTAAATGACCAGCAATATTTCAGGTAAGTATATGGAACTGAAAAACAGATTGCTTGCCAAAAAGATGATGGAGATCGCTACACTTTCATGGGCTTTCAGATGGTGGTGGAAGACATATTTGATGTTATTGCCTTTGTCAGATATAGTGTTTATCAGCCCATTTTGTTTTGTTGAAGGTTAAAATCAGGAAGATGCACAAAGCCATCAGACCACAAGCTGATACAGTGGGAAATACAGCAAAATATAATTTAAGTGTAAGAGAAAGTACAAGAACTAAAACCTGGGTAGTCAGTCTTCCCATAGAGGCAATGAAGACCAGATGATCACTCAATTGGTTGCATCACTTATTGCACAGTGGTGATCTACAAATATTTATTATAGTGTTTTTGTAATTTTACCTTATTTTGCAATAAATCTTTTCATCATCAGAGAGCTAAAAATTCTGCATATTAAATGAACAATATACATGCTTTTTTTTTTTTAATTTTAAGAAAGTTGATGATAGATAGGGGCACCTGGGTAGCTCAGTGGGTTAAGCCTCTGTCTTCAGCTCAGGTCATGATTCCTGGGTCCTGGGATCCGGCCCCTCATTGGGCTCTCTGCAAAGCAGGGAGCCTGCTTTCCCCCACCTCTCTCTGCCTGCCTCTCTGCCTGCCTCTCTGCCCATTGTGATCTCTATCAAATAAATAAATAAAATCTTAAAAAAAAAGTTGATGATGAATACAGAGCTTGCTCAGAAACATGCAACTTAATATTTTTTTTAATTTTTATTTTCCATGGAATGATTTAAGAGGACCTATGTTTTGCAGCTTCAAAATTTAGTGAAATATTAAAGGAATCAAAGCTGATAAGACTTACTTGAAAAGTTTTAGCTATAAAAAAACTTGTTGAAAAAAGCTGGCAAAAGACAAAACCCAAGAAAATAGTTGGGCTGATGTATTTACATATCTGTATGTTAAAGACATATATGTAAAAGCCTTGTATTTAACTAACCTTGCTCTGAATATATGAGGTTCTTCCAACAACTGCAGAATAATTTATTAGTAAAAAATAATATAATCTGCAAAGGATAGTTTAATAAAGATGTTGGCAATTTCAAATTTATTAACCATAAAATAGAAATGTAAAAACTATAGGCATTTCAAATAATAAAAATAATTGCATCATAGGAATAACTCTTCATTAAATGTTTGGTAGAAGTCACCTGTGAAGTCATCCAGTACTGGTCTTTTGTTTTTCTCAACCATTCCAAAAAATATGAAAGGAATAAAAGCCTCCATTCATTCTATGGGGCCAGCATTATCCTGATGCCAAAACCCAAGACACTATTAAAAAAAGAAGAAGAAAAAAAAAAAAAAAGAACCACTACATGTCAATATCTCTGATAAACATAAATGCAGTAATCCTCAATAGAATATTAGTAAACCAAACTGAATGATACATTAAAATAAATAATTGACCACAATCATGTGGGATTTATTCTTGGGATGCAAGCCTGCGTTAATATTTACAAGTCCATCAATGTGATACATGTCAACAAGAAAAAAAGAATAAAAATTATATAATCTCAATAGATGTAGAAAAGCACTTGACAAAGTACAACATTCATTCATGATAACTCTCAACAAAGTAGATTTAGAGGGAAGGTACATCAACATAATGTAGGCTATGTGGAAAGAAAATTCACAGCTAACATCATACTCAGTGGTGAAAAACACAGCTTTTTCTTTAATATCAGGAAAAGACAAGGAGTTCCACTCTCATCAATGTAATGCAACATCGTACTAAAATATCTAGCCACAACAATCAGACAAGAAAAAGAAGTGTCGGGCATCCACGTGGGTAAGGAAGAAACAAAACTTCCACTGTTTGCAGATGACATGTATATATAGTATGGAGCAAACCCTTAAGACTTCACCAAAAACTACTATAAATAAATGAATTCAGTCAAAACAAATAAATGAATTCAGTCAAGTTGTAGGATATAAGATCAATGCACATACACCTGTTCCATTTGATACACTGATAATGATAATGAAGAAGCAGAAAGAGAAATTAAGGGATCCGTCCCATTTACAATTTCACCAAAAAACAAAACAAAACAAAACAAAACAAAAAATAACAACTACCCAGGAATAAACTTAACGAAGGAGTAAAAGACCTGTACTCTGAAAATGATGAAATGTTGAAAAATTGAAGATACAAACAAATTCAAAGATATTTTATGCTCAGGGATTGGAAGAACAAATATTGTTAAAATGTCCATGCTACCTAAAGCAAACTATAGATTTAATGCAATCTCTATCAAAATACCAAGAGCATTTTTCACAGAACTAGAACAAATAATACTAAAATTTGTATAGAACTCTGAATAGCCAAAGCAACCTTGAGAAAAAAGAACAAAGTTGGAGGTACTAAAATTCCAGATTTCAAGATATACTACAAATCTGTATTAATCAAAACAGTATGACACGCCCAGAAATAAACACATAGATATATAAAACAGAATAAAGAACCCAGAAACAAACCTACATTTATATGGTCAATTAATCCACAACAAAGGAGGCAAGAATTTAGAGTAGGGAAAAAACAGTCTGTTCAATAAATGGTGCTGGGAAAACTGTGCAGTGATATGATATGCAAAAGAATGAAACTGGACCACTTTCTTACACCATGTACAAAAATAATCTCAAAAAGGATTAAAGACTTGAGTGTAAGACCTAAAACTGTAAAACTCCTAGAAGACAACATAAGCAGTAATTTCTACAACAGAAGTTGTAGAAAGATTTTTCTAGATATATCTCCTCAAGCAAGGGAAACAAAAGCAAAACTAAACTTCTGGGACTACATCAAAATAAATAGGTTTGGACAGGAAAGGAAATATTCAACAAAAAGGCAACCTATTGAATAAGAGAAGAAATTTGCAAATGATATATCCTTTAGGGGTTAATATAAAAAATCTATAAAGAATGTCTATAACTCAACACCAAAGAATAATCCAACTAAAAAATGGGCAGAGGATCTGGATAGAAATTTTCTAAGATATACATATGGGCAACAGATACATGCAAAAATGCTAAACATCACCAATCATTAATAAAATGTAAATCAAAATCAATCACAATGAGGTATTACCTTACATCTGTCAGAATAGCTGAATTTATAAAGAGAATAAAAAGTGATGGTGGAGATCTGGGAAAAAAGGAAAAAGAAAACTCTAATGCACTGTTGGTGGAAATGCAAACTGATCCAGCCAGTGTGGAAAATAATAGGGAGTTTCCTTGAAAATCAAAATTATAAATATCCAATAATCAAATAATTCCACTACTGGGTATTTACCCGAAGAAAACAGAAACACAAATTCAAAAAGTTATATGCACCTCCTGTGTCTTTTGCAGCTTTACAATAGCCAAGATATGGAAGCAACACAAGTGTCCATCCATAAATGAATGGATAAAGAAAACGCAGTGTATACACACGCATACACACACCTGTATACATCCATACACAATAGAATATTATTTGACTATAAAAAAGAATTCAACGTTCCCATTTGCTACACGTAGAATTTAAGAAACAAAACAAGAGGAAAAAAAAGAGAAACAAAAAAGCAGATCCTGAAATACAGAGCAAAACACTGGTGTTTACTAGAGGGGAGGTAGGAGAGGGGATGGATGAAAAAAACAAAAGAGATTAAGAATGCACTTATCTAGGGGCACCTGTGTGGCTCAGTGGGTTAAAGCCTCTGTCTTCCGCTCAGGTCATGATCCCAGGGTCCTGGGATCACGCATCCGCTCTCTTCTCAGCAGGGAGCCTGCTTCCCTTACTCTCTCTGCCTGCCTCTCTGCCTACTTGCAATCTCTGTGTGTCAAATAAATAAAATCTTTAATAAAAAAAGAATACACTTATCTTGATGAAGACTGAGAAAAGTATAGAAATGTTGACTCATATTGCACACCTGAAACTAATGTAACACTGCATGTTTATTATATTTTAATAAAAATAATAGTAATTAGATCATATTTTAAATCATTTTTCATAAATTTTAATAGAAAAATACTTTTTCATTGAACTATCAGTAATATAGTATTCAAAATATGTATGGAAGGAAATGGTTAAATTGTATAAAAATGCATCAAGAATACTCTGGTTAGAAATTTTTGCTTGTTCAGAAAAGTAATGTACACGCTCACTTTAATATTGCTTCAGAATTATTCAATGTTTAAGAAAATATTTATGTTTTTGAAAATATAGTTTGAATAAAGCTGCTTTATAGGCCCATTGATGAAATAATTTGGGGGGCACTAAATATTTAAATTTATTAATTCATTAATTTAATTAGTATTAATTTAATTAATTTGAAATGAAATGAGCCTGTTGCACAAGTAGTATACCATTTATATTTTAAAAATATTATTAAAAATGACATTTATGTAGTGTATTTTCTATATATCTTAAATATATCTTTCATTTCTCTGTGAATGTAAACACATACCACACACATCACACACACAATTACATACTTTTTTTTTAAGATTTTATTTATTTGACAGAGAGAGATCACAAGTAGTCAGAGAGGCAGGCAGAGAAAGGAGGAAGCAGGCTCCTTGCTGAGCAGAGAGCCCGATGTGGGGCTTGATCCCAGGACCCTGGGATCATGACTGAGCCGAAGGCAGAGGCTTTAAGCCACCCAGGCACCCCCACAATTATATACTTCTAACATTGTAATGTTAGAGGTAGTTAATTCTGTAGGTGTATGGGACCAGAGATGGTCATTTTACTTAAGGTTTGACTGGATAAGTCACTCTAGAATTCAGGATGTTGACCCTGGAGTTAAATATTTCAGACTCATCTATCAGCATTATAAATTATGATTAAAGTCAGGTAGATGAGTGAAAAGGAGCAGATAATATTTATAAAAAGAAAATTTTACTACAGAAAAAGGGAAATATTGGGCAAATATTTAAGTGTTCAGTACAGCAAGATGAATTTGGAGGATTAAGAAGAAAGAGACCAAGGCATTATGTGGTAGAGTCAAAAACAATATAAATATTCTTAAATAATAGGAATCACAGCCTGGCCATGCCTGTATTATGAAAGTCATGTACTAGGTAGGTGAGGATAAGTATTTATTGAAAGAATAAATGGATTTTTAAAAGGACCAGAGAAAATTTAAGAGAGGAAAAGTTTAGAGGGGATATGAATCAAGAACATATATGTATTAAGTCGTAAACACTTTGGAGAGCTCTGTTGCTTTATAAAATACTAGAAATTCCTGAACCTAATAGAGTCAAAAGTATGACACTCAATAAAAATGTTATATTAGTTTTTAATCTGGCTAATTCCCAGTATACTCCTATAGGATATCTCTTTATATGTACTGACGTGTACCTTTTGGTGTCTTGACTTGACCACTGGGCATGAGTGTGTGTGTGTGTGACAAAAATTAGTCTGTAGTTCTTTCTTTTGTTTTTTTTTTTTTTTAATATTTTATTTATTTATTTGACAGAGAGATCACAAGTAGGCAGAGAGGCAGGCAGGGAGGGGGTGGGGAGAAGCAGGATCCCCGCTGAGCACAGAGCCCAATGAGGGGCTCAATCCCAGGACCCTGGGATCATGACCTGAGTCGAAGGCAGAGGCTTCAGCCACTGAGCCACCCAGGCGCCCCAAGGTAAAGTAATTTTTTACCTGATTATTTTCAATAATCATCAACCAAAGTGGACTTTAATCATCAGTTGCAGGACCACACTACAGATAACAAAAAATGCTGCCTACAGAAATCATCAGTTGATGAAGAAAAGAGAAGTTTAATAGAAACTCCCTTAGCAGTACTCCTGTCACTGTTGGGTTGACATCTGAATATTTTCTTATTTAGCTTAAGTAGTAAGTAAATATCTCCTGAGCATAATATTTAAAGGTATCCAGATATCAATGGTAATAGGCACTTTTATTTGCTTGTAACCAAGAGAAGAGTTAAGATTGAGTTAACTTTTTTAAAAAAGCACTTATATATCATATAATAGATTTGTAATAAATGTTTTTTAAACAATTACACTTTTTAAGGTTTTATTTATTTATTTATTTGTCAGAGAGAGCGAGAGAGAGAGAGCGTGTGCAGGCACAGAGAAGCAGCCAAAGAGAGAAGCAGGCTCCCCACTGAGCAAGGAACCTGATGTGGACTCAATCCCAGACCTAGGATCATTATCTGAGCGAAAGGCAAATGCTTAACTGACTGAGTCACACAGGTATCTCTATAATAAATGTTTTAATACACAATGTATCTTAAGAAAACTGGTGTGTAGGGTGCCTGGGTGGCTCAGTGGGTTAAAGCCTCTGCCTTCAGCTCAGGTCACGATCCCAGGGTCCTGGGATCGAGCCCCGTATTGGGCTCACTGCTCAGCGGGGAGCCTGCTTCCCTCTCTCTCTGCCTGTCTCTCTACCTACTTGTGATCTCTCTCTCTCTGTGAAATAAATAAATAAAATCTTAAAAAAAAGAAAAGAAAAAGAAAACTGGTGCAAGTTAAAGACAAAAAATATGTAAGTGTAGCTTTTTCTTCCATTTCTTTACCCTCTTACTGATAGCATAAACATCTAGATAAGTCTGTCTTTCTCATTATTTAAATTAATACAATAAAAGTCGAATAGGTCATGTTCTCTAAATCTTCATTTCTCTCTCTTTTTTTTTAAAGATTTATTTATTTATTTATTTGACAGATAGAGGTCACAAGTAGCCAAAGAGGCAGGCAGAGAGAGGGGGAAGCAGGCTCCCTGCTGAGCAGAGAGCCCAAACGGGACTCGATCCCAGGACCCTGGGATCATGACCTGAGCTGAAGGCAGAGGCTTTAACCCACTGAGCCACCCAGGCGCCCCTCTTCATTTCTCTTTAAGATTTATTTATTTTACAGAGAGAGGCAAGAGAGGGAATGGTCACACATGGGGGAGGGGCAGAGGGAGACAATCTCAAGCGGACTCCCCCTGAGCAGGGAGCCTGACATGGGACTGACCCTGAGATCACGACCTGAGGCAACAACAAGAGTCTGATGCTTACCCAACTGAGCCACCCAGGTGCCCCTCTAAATCTCCACTTCTAATAAGCAGTGGTTTCATCATATCATGTAAACTTAGGACTTTTTTCATTTAATACAAATTAAATTTGGTTTCTGCCCATGGACACGTAATATAATCTTGGCTTCCAGAACTTAATGAATTTGTCCCTAAAATACAAAGCCCTGCCAAATATTATCACCACATTTGCTAAAACAGCATAAAACCTCTCTTTCACTTTCAACTAAACAATAATTATCTCAAATAAAATATGACATTACTTTTCTTCTACTTTTTTATTATTTCCTCTACATTTGACCCAAAACATTACTCTTTATACTACCATTTCCTTTTCTTAAAATTATGTTGCATTTATTAAAATGTAAAATCTAACATTGTAATATGTAAAATTCAATTTAAGTATTACTTTATGAATACGGAGGAGGCATTTATGAAGCTATGGAAGGAAGGAATGGCTATTTGTCTTTTGTGTGGAACTGGGTTCATTTAACTTTTACTCAGAAATTTTAGATAAATTATTTCCTCTGTAAAATAGTTGAGTTGGGTCTAATCTATTTTCTGAGCATGATATAGTCTGATATAGTCTAATATATATATATATATGACATGCATATTATATATATACATATATATGTATATATATATATATATATATATATATATATATATAATTTTCCCAACAGATTTTCTTTCTTTTTTTTAAGATTTTTTAAAAAATTTATTTAACACACAGAGAGAGAGCAGAAGTAGGCAGAGAGTCAGGAAGAGAGAGAGAGGGAAGCAGGCTCCCTGCTAAGCAGAGGGCCTGATATGGGGTTCCCAAAACCATGACCTGAGCTGAAGGCAGAGGCTTAACCCTCTGAGCCACCCGGGTATACCCTCAACAGATTTTCTGTTCACTGGATTCAAACCTAAGCTATGTCCTAAGACATATATCTGCCAAGACTTTGCCTTTAGCCCCAGGTAAGTACATGATCTGGTAGTTATAGCAGGGAAATGCAAAGAAAGGATTCTTTCCTTTATGTATTAGAAGATCAATAAAATTATATACATAAACCTATATACACACTATATTTAGATTTTCTTTTTACCAGTGTGCTTCCTCTCATCTGTTTTTTAAGCTTTCCAGGAAGACAGGAATGAAACCAGCAATTGTGATCTGTTGTGTTTTCCTGAAAGCTTGTCATACTAATTTCAAATCTGTAGACTTTAAATTCTATATCCTCAGAAAATAAATCCATCTTACAGTCACTGTCTCAATGAAGACTACTCCAACAAGTAAATGTTTCTCTGGTTTCTAGTTGGTTACTGAAAAGTTAAAATAGTTCTAGTGTGTTGCTTTCTATTTTATTGAATATCTTTTTCACTTTTAGGACTCACGACATCAGGATTGGTTTGACTTTTTTTTTTTTCCAATTTATTTATTTTCAGAAAAACAGTATTCATTATTTTTTCACCACACCCAGTGCTCCATGCAAGCCGTGCCCTCTATAATACCCACCACCTGGTACCCCAACCTCCCACCCCCCCCGCCACTTCAAACCCCTCAGATTGTTTTTCAGCATAACTGTAGATCAATTTACATTTTATTTTCTCCGGGACTCCTACTCTTCTAAAACTTAAAAAAAAAAAAAAAAGAATCATGTTAATCTATTGATGAAACCAAAAGTATTTTTACTAGCTTTTCATTTTCTTGGGTCTTTCATTGTAAGAATGTCTTACATTCTTACATATTACTGTAAACAGTAATATTTACTCGTCGTTTGATCTTACAGCTGAATACGCAGTATCTCCCAGAAATCTTTCAACACTCTTATGAAATAGGTAAAAGCAATTGCAACTAATCTCCTTATTTTTCAAATGAAAAACACTGGCTGAGGAGTTCAGCTCCTGGCTAAAAACCTACACCCTGTTTTTCAGACTGGCTCTAATAGGCGATTTCAAAGGCTTTATCCGGCAGACCTCTGAAGGACAGCTGCCTCCCCACACTAAACTCCAAAGCGCTCCTTGTGCGCTTTGCTGTCCCCGACCGACCGAGGAGGGCAGCGGCAGCCAGGGTCCCGTGCCCCTCTGGCTGGTCGTGAATCTTGCATGTTTACATTCTTAGCTCAGGTCCTTTCATTGCTAGGTCTCTATCTGAAGGCTTTGGCCTAGTGCTTCTTCAGATGCCTCTGCCAAGACTTACTATTTTGGGGTGAGGAGGGAAACGTGGAGCACAGTGTCTTTGCTCCGACTCAGTCCCCCGTGCCTTCAGTCCTTACTCTTTCAACCCTACCCAGGGCTTAGCACTCCAGAGTCCATAAAACTGCCAGAGCCTTGTGTCCCGGACATCCTCAACAATGAAACATCTGGGCATGTGTGCAGATCACCCAACTAACCCTCCATCGGTATTTCCTTTCTTGGAGGAAAATGAAATGCGAGAAGCTGGCCGTTCCTCCTGGTTTAGATTCTTGCTTATATCATTTCAGTGAGCAATGAAAGGCCTTTTTCATTTTTGTTTCTTGCTTTAATTGCCTGCTCCTGGCCACGGAGCTCTCTCTCTCCCAGCTCAGCTGAGCTCCTGGCACTGGCATATAGATACAACACCAAATTCCTGGGTAAAGCCTACTGCAAGAACGATTCTAACAACTCCGGTATTTCTTTTCTTTTCTTTCTTTTTTTTTTTTTTTTTTAACTCCGGTATTTCTAAAAGGAAATGAATGTGTTAATTTTTCTCAACCTTCTTAATTGAGCATGGCTAAGGCAGACACTATAGTTTCCACTAAAACATGGGACAATGCAATGTTCACTTCTAATCCACAATATCTCTAAATCAAAGCCAAACAGAGCCTCAGTCCCTTCAGGTCTGTAAAACAAAAATACCGTAGACTGAATGATTTAAAAACAATAGTAACTATTTCTCACAGTTTTGGAGGATGAGAAGCCCAAAATTAGGGTGTCAACACCCTAGAGTTGCTGTGAGAGCCCTCTCCAGCTTCCAGGTGTCAGATGGCCTACCTCGGAAGACTTCCCAAACAAGAGACTGGAAGCTGGGCTCTGCAGCCTCTTATAAAGGCATTAGTGCCACTCATTAGGGCTCCACCCTCACGAGGTAATAGGACTCTAATCACCTGCCAAAGATCCCACCTCCTAATACCATCACATTTAGGGGTAGGGTTTTGACTTATACATTTTTTTTTTTAAGATTTTATTTATTTACTTGACAGAGAGAGAGCAAAAGCAGGTAGAACAGCAGGCAGGGGGAGAGGGAGAAGCAGGCTCTCCGTGGAGGAGAGAGCCCCATGTGGGACTCAATCCCAGGAACATGGGGTCATGACCCCAGCCGAAGGCAGACGCCCAACCGACTGAGCCACCCAGGTGCCCTTGACTTATACATTTTAGGGAGAAACAAACATTTAATTCCTGACAGAGCCTAACAAAACACCATACGGAAACTCAGTGTATTGCCTCCTTCACAACCTAATCCCCCCCCCCCGCCACATTTATGTTCCCAATATTTTTTTTTTTAAATTATTTATTTATTTGACAGAGAGAGAAAGAACACAAGCAGGGGAAGCAGCAGAGGAAGAGGTAGAAGCAGTCTCCAGGATCCTGGGATCATGACCTGAGTGGAAGGCAGAAACTTAACCTGCTTAGCCACCCAGGCACCCCATGTTCCCTATTCTTTTAAGAAGAAAGCAAACTAAATATCTTGATGACCAATACCTTGTCTCAATTTTATCTTAGTCCTGTACTGGAAAACTATATGTTTTGGCTACACATGCATTTTTATTTCCTTTTTCTTAATATCTAAGTCTTTTTCTCTTTTCCCCTTGCATAATTTGCCAAGAAGGATTTCTTCAAGTTAGGAACTACCATTGACATACAGATTATTCTTCTTTCCAGTATGTTCTGATGACTCCATGACAGATTTTATTATTCAAAATCAGACATTTTTATTCATCTCTGGCTCTCCTCAGCACCTTAAAAACAGTTGGGACCAAACCAAAGATGATTTTCTAGTAGAAATAGAAAGATACTTGAGTTGTCAAGCCTCACATTGGGGCTCAAAGAATACAACTGCTCACCTAAATTAAGAAATTGTCCAGACTGAGTCATTTAGGCCTTCATGTTTTGCATGTGTAACCCCAGCACTGAAAGTCTTACCTAAGGCAAATGGCAGCTAGGGCTTTCTTGCTTTGGGCCACTCTAGTCCTTACTTCAGATTTGATATCTCTGCGAACATTTTGCAAACTTAAATTTTCCTGAAGATTTGGGGTTGGGAGATGTCTTATACTTCATGAACTCAGCTTTCTACCCTCCCACTTTAGTTTTTCCTTTGTCACCATTCAACTCTATGAGGAATTGAAAATATTCAGCTTCTGTCTTGTCAAAAAGAGACCCTACAAGCCCACCCCCACCTGCTCCAAACACCAGGTACTGAAATTAGACCATTGGAATGGTGTTGCAAAATCTCCATCTTTGAATTATTATTTCCAGTGTTATAAAGTTCATCATCTATCAGTGTGGCAAAAAATTTGACTGCAAAAGAAATCATCTCATGTGTGGCTACCTAAATCGGATTATACTCAAGTGATTTACATGAGAGGTAAAAGCAAAGGATGTGCCTGATTCTGATTCCAAATATAATGAAATGTACATAATCCAAATATTTCAACTCTTTCAATTGGAGTAAGGGGGAAGGAGGGTAGAGATATCAAGTTTCAAGTATCCAGATTATAGTTAAAAAATTAGTTTCATTTTATAATCCAGTTTAAATGACTGTTGAAGGAATGAATACTCATTTGCTCTAAGGAACTGATCAAAAAAGTGAAAACGTTTGTCTCTTGTGTAGAAACTTTGAATACAACTCAGTGTGACTTTCAGTTCAGGAAAAACGTAGCTCAGGATCTATGGAAAGAAAAATCCTTAAGCTAAACCACCTGTGGTACCTTTGTTTAATCCAGTATTTTCCACGTGGTTTGGTAAAATAATTACTTGCCTAAGATATGGTTCATCAGGTTCCACAAGTCTTAAAGTTTTCTTTTTTTTAAGTTGTTTCAGAAATTATTGTAATTTTACACAGCATCTCCTGCTTAGGTTGGAAAATCCAGGGGCCAGGGTTTTACTGGATCCATCTTTGAAACATGCATAATACAATTCAACTTTTTCATGACTCATTTTTGCACTGCTTTAGGACACTGATTTTTCCCTTATTTAACTCAGAGTATATATTATTTTGTTCACAGTTTTTACTGTTTATTTTATATCCAATACTATATTAGGTCTCTGCGGTTATTTGTATTTAGAAATGTGTATCTCTTGGGAAATCAACTCTATTTTTAGCCACTAGAAGGAGAATCAGTTCCTGTTTCTCTAGGTCACTAAGAGAAAACATACAACACTCAGAGATTCTGATTAGTACATACTTATAAAATGAAAGAAATAGTTTTTCCAAATAAAAACATTTATTAAGTGGTGGTGCCTGGGTGGCTCAGTGGGTTAAAGCCTCTGCCTTTGGCTCAGGTCCTGATCCCAGGATCCTGGGATTGAGCCCTGCATCAGGCTCTCTGCTCAGCAGGGAGCCTGCTTCCTCCCCTCTCTCTTTGCCTGCTTCTCTGCCTACTTGTGATCTCTTTCTCTGTCAAATAAATAAATAAAATCTTTTAAAAAATTATTAACATGATTTTATGATCAAATTGTTATATATACACTTGTTATAGATTACAATCTCTACCTGGGAAAAGGTGGGTAGAAATTGATAGGACTTGTTGTGCCTCTTTAGTGTGTGTGTGTATGTGTGTCTGTATGTGTGGTGTCTTATATTAGATTGTGATGTTTGTCATTCTCTTATCCACTTTATATTGCTCTTGTAAAATACTTGCAGGTAACATTCTGGAAACAAATGTGGCTTGTGAACCCTATTATAAAATGATATATACTGAACACTTACTGAACATTACCATAATCTGAGCATTGTTCAAAGTTTCTTACTTACATTAACTCATTTATTTTTATTTTATTGATAATAAAACAAAGGCTAGAAAGAAAGAGCTTTTAAATCAAGTCTGGCTTAAATACTGGGATACATTTCATTGTTTCTGTTTAGATTCTGAGTCTCGGGTTGTACAAAAATGCACACAATCTATTATTTTAAACTATTACTTTCTCTGGATTTCTGACATTAATTAATGTTTTTTTTGGAATAGTTTTTAAATGCTGAAATGTAAACTTGCTTATCTCTTCTTGAAATTCTCAGAGTTGATGTTCTCATAATCCTGGTTCTAGACTGATTGTGTGGTACTATTTCCTTGTCACACTCTTCTATGTCACGCACAGGGAAATTCTGAAATCCCTGTGAATATAAATGTTCAAACCCAATAGAGTTAATTCAGATATTTGAATGCTTTTTTCATTATAATTTATCTTTATCTAAAGATCAGAGGGTTGATTATATTTTTGGATGTCTGATGTGGGCTGTTCTGGAGAATTAAATGCTAATAGACTGATCTGAAAGGCAGAATGCTTCTTGAACTGCATATTAAAAGCCTGGCCAAAACCAGTAGTGTTTTGTGTCTTTAATTCTTTCTGCTCTAATTATTTAATGGTCTCTTTTCATAATTAAAAAAATCAATCTCACTTCATGTCAATTTTCCCTTCCAAATTGTCAATAAAATCTTCCCTGCCTATAGACTGAAATTTGAATTAATAAACTGGATATTCCAGGCTTCCATGTTTTCCTCTAGACAGTTTTTCTAAGCTTTGATCTCAGCTTTCATGGTTATGAGTCCTGTGCTTCATGTAAACTGAATTGCTTAGTCCTACTATTTTCCCCACTGTTTCTCATTTAGGCTTTTAGCATATGATGCATCCCCCTCAATTAAAACATTATATTGCCTCCACCACATGATTTCCGTGAAGTCTTCTAAAACTTCCACTTGGAAGACAATTTCTACAAATTTAACTGTGTCTTGTATTGTATCTGTCCTGATTTACGCAAATTTATCTATGTCCTCCCCCATTCTTCCAATAAGAAGTAAACTCCTTGAGAACAAGAGTCACAGGAAACCTTTGTGTTTCTTCCCAAAATGCCCAACAGTAGACAGTAGTAAACCGTTATTTTTGCTTACATCCATTACTAAGTGTTCTTTATTTGGAAATGTATATTAGAATCACGGGTATAGACTTTCAAAAATATATGTGCAATGTTCTCAGAATAAAACTATAATTCAGTTTGGGACTGAATCTGAGCCCCTTAATTAAAAACAAAATTATGGGTCATTTTGAAAGCCATTCTAATATAAGAAATTCAAGTATGTTGTGAGTCAAGAGTTACATTTTACATTATTTGAAAAGTTCTCTCTTAATTGTGTAAGCAAATCTTGGTCATTATTTCATAAATAAAATGACTGATGAGAAAAAAAAACATGGAAAGTAACTTTTCTGTACATACACCACAAATGCACATTTTTAACAAAATAGGAAATCTCACTATTTGCATCATTTATATTCAAATACATTTATTTTATTAAATAGAAAATTTTTTATTCTTTTAAGTACATACATATATCATCATTTAGTGGTTGAATAGCATTCCTATATGTACTATAATCAGTGTACTTGTGTTAATATTTAGATTGCTCCCATTATTTCAATATTATAAATAATGTAGCAACAGATATTATTACACATACATCTTTATCAAGGTAACACCAGCACCAAGAACACTGCTGGGCAGATAGAATTTCACAAATGAAAGAGAACATAGTGGTTGTGATTAGTGAATTCATTTTAAAATTGAATCTGTGCATATTTCTCGGATAATTTCCTTAAGATAAACTGCTGGGCCAAAGTTTATGTAAATTTTGTAAGGAAATCATATTCTTTTTCCAGTACCTTGCCACTCTTTCTTTTGGGAAGCAGATAAATATTGGCATGTATTTCCACATTTGCATTTCTAACATATGACAAGTAAGTGCTTGACAGTATTCAATTTCCACTCCTAAGCACTGAATGTTTGTGTTCCCCCCCACCGCACTTCATGGGTTGCAGCCTAATACCCAGAGTGGTTGTATTCAGGGGTGGGACCTGTGGGAGGGGCTAGATCATGAGGGTGGAGCTCTCAGGAATGGTATTAGCGCTCTCAGATAAGAGATTCCACAAATCTCTCCCACCACATCCACTAGGCAAGATTACAATGAGTGGCCATCTGTGACCAAGCGGGCTGTCACCACACACACAGAATCTGCCATAGCCATCCCTCTTGAACCTTCCAGATTCCAGAGTTGTGAAACATAAATATTTGTTCTTTACAAACCACCCATTTTATGACATTTTTGTAATGGTAACTACAACAGAATGACACCCGCATTTTCAACAAAATGTACATTTTTATTCATTTTAATCCTTGATAATCTGAGAAATCAAAATGCCTCTGCTATTTAAATTTGGATTGTTTTGATTCCACAGATACTGAGGAGTTTTTCATATTTTTACATAATCCTTCTTTTCTCAGTTTGTGCTTTTTACTCAGTTTTCTGTCAGGGAACTAATTTACTGATTTAACAGTTCAGTTTTATTTAAGAAAATATTGACATTTACTTTCTTCTAAGTGAATAATTTCCAAATTGTTCATTTCCTTCTTTTTACTTATGCTTTACTTTGATGAATTATTTATTACTTAATGTTATACTTCAAAGCTTATAGCTTTGGGGTCACATTTGAAATTCAGGCCTCCATTATAATCTTACTCTAAGTTTATATAAACTTTACCTAACACTGCATAAGTACATTAAGCATCCATTTATTTTCAATTCTTAAATCTCTCTTCAGTTCTTTGTGGAGTTACAATTGTATCTCATCCCTGCACCTTATCCCACCTCTTTCAAATTTTTATTTTTAATAATTGTCAACGTACTTTACTCAACTTTAATAATACTTAACATATTCTATACTAACAATTATTTTTCATGTTGGGGCATGGCAACCTATCTTTTTTACTCCTTCTTCCCTTAGTTTATCAACTAAAACCTTTAAGGAACAATTGCGCTAATTTCTAATCATTGAAACTGTTTATAGAAAAATAAAATACTTGTGTGGACCAGGTACTATACTAGGAGCTGAGTGAGTCCAGCAGACACATCTGGGCCATAGAGCCTTGATATATTGTTCTTCAGTTTGTCAATTTCACAAAAAATTATATATATTATATATATATATTATATATATAATATATATAATATATATATATTCATCATAGGCTTTTCATGTGTTCCACACTGAATAAAAGGCATTTTATAAAAGGGATAACTTTAAGAGAGATTATTTTTTAATGTAACCTAAAAATTAGATTCATAAGGTTTTTTTTTTTTAATATAGTTTGAATCATTAAGGGCATACAAAAACTGACCTTCTGTTAAGTATGGCAAAATAAAATGTTACATATATTTCAGTGTATATACAGGAACAATGTAACTCAACCTTTTTATTGGGAAGCATTACCTTCTTTTGTATCTTAGGAGTTAGGGCAGAAATAGTATTGTATGTTTGTTTGTTTGTTTGTTTGTTTTTAAGATTTTATTTATTTATTTGACAGAGAGAGATCACAAGTAGGCAGAGAGACAGGCAGAGAGAGAGAGAGAGAGAGAGGAGGGAGGAGGAAGCAGGCTCCCTGCTGAGCAGAGAGCCCGATGCGGGGCTCGATCCCAGGACCCTGAGATCATGACGAAGGCAGCGGCTTAACCACTGAGCCACCCAGGCGCCCCAGTATTGTATGTTTTGATCTTTTTACCCTTGGTAAATATTTTTCCACATATTTTTCTTTCAATTACTGGATGAAGAGTCTTGAAATCTCTAATTATAATTATGGATTTGCTATTTCTGCCTATAATTCATGAAGTAATTTTTTTCTTATATTTTGATTTTCCATTAATGAGAATATATACATTTGACATTTGTATGACTTCTTGATGAATGGTGCCTTCAGTGTCATAAAATCATTTATCTCTGTTCATATTCTTTTCTCTCAGATCAACTTTCTCTAGTATCAAATGATCTACTTTTGCTTTCTCATGATTAGTTGTTGCACAGTATAACTTCTCAAGTTTTTAAGTCTGAACTTTATATTTTATGTGCATCTTTTGTAAATAGCGTATAGTTGGATCTTGCTTTTTTAATCCAGTAAAATAATCACCATTTTTAAGGAGAGCATGCATTCCATTTTATTTAATTATTATTTATATGAATATAGTTAATTTTACTATCATGATATTTAATTATTTACATACTCTATCCTTGTCCTTCTCCTTTCTATTTTTATTTAAATCAATTGCTTATGTTTTAATATTCCACTATAACTCTTCCATTTGAGTTAGTAACTATTTTTAACAAATATTTATGGATACTCTAGAGTTCATGGTATGTTTGGCTTATCATTATTTACCTTCAGATAATATTATTACACTTCACATGTAATATAAGACTCTGACAACAGAGTTTAAATGAATTGCTGAACATCTCTCAATCATCTTGTGGAGTCGTGAAGACTAAGACTCAAAATCATGATCTCTATCTTTAGGTCATCTATTTTTTAAAAAATTATGTTCAATTAGACAACATATAGTACATTTTTTTTTTATATGTTTTTGTTTTTCCTCTTTAACCAATTGCCATGACTTAGACCACATCTAATCAAATGAAATAGAGGACTCGCTAATGACCAGGTCTCTATGATATAGATGACCACCCTGCCCAGGCTGTGAGTCATGAAAAACATTTGAAGAACATTCTTTGTTTTAAGGCAGGCTTGGTTTCACAACTTGGCTAACTACTTGTTTACTAACTTACAAAGTTTATCTCTGAATTTCATTTTTTCCATCAAGAATCAGAGGCAAGCAAATCCACTTCATGTGAAATTAAAAGAGAAATATTATGAATAAAATGTAGGTGCATAATAGATATCCATTTCCTTCCTAGATTTTCAATACTTTCATTTCTGCCAGAGGATTTAAAATGTAAGACAAATAAATAAAATGCAATTGTGTGACTTTGATTTTTCACATTTTTTTTGTACCTTGTTGTGGGGAAGATTTTATAGCAACAAGGTTTAAACCTTCTTCATGAAAAGTGGTATTTAATTTGTATATATATATATATATAATAAACTTTTAAAATGATAGATAAATACAAATTTACTATTGTTAGAAGTAGTTATCTGATCTGGGTTGATGTTTATTTAGCATTATAAATTAAGACAAACAGTTTTTGAATTAGACTGCCTCCATTCCAGTGAAATAACTTTGGTTACTTTAAGATAGAGAAGCCAATAACAAACCCATATTATTTTTAGTCAGAAACTTTCCAATATAATAAATAACCAATATCAGCTATGTTTTGCTTGATTGTGTGTGTGGGAAGGTGGTAATTTTATATGTTTTGTTTAAGTTTTATTAGACCAAACATTCCAAAAATAGTTAAACGCTAGCCAGTCATTTAGCTAATTGTTTATCAAACCCATCAATGTTTTGAACATCTGTAATTTTTGCCAGAATTAAAAGTGGAAGTTCTTTGAATCATTTTATGGATTTTCTAACAATGAGCTAAAGAAGATATCTAACTAGTTAACTCTGCTTAGTATTACTTGGTGCAAGCTATTGTCCGTTTTCATTCCAAATGGTTAATTTTCTCACAAGGTTCAATCTTTTGGAAATGACCACTATCTAGTACTAAACCTTAGAAATATAAGCATCTATGAGCATATTATATGGAAACCAAAAGTTATTGTAGGATAAATGAAAAAGAGATTCTTCATTTATCTCGGCCCATGAAGGCAACCAGGCCAGTAATGAAGTTCTTTATATACTGCTTTAAGCACTTCTGACATTTTTTCAATGGTTAAATTACTAATTTAAAAATTTATCTGTCATCCTTTCTCAATCACAACATCACGGATCACAACTCCAAATACGTTTGGCATAAACTATTGTAAATGTGTTTGATATATAGAGTTGGAAAAATATTTTTCTGGAGGAATGACAGTGGAATCAAGTTTACTTTTATTTTTTATTTGATCTTTCAGGCTTCTTTCCATTACCTCAATGACCTATGTGTTTGTATATTTTTTTTTGTCTTAAAAACAAAGCTTTTTCTTAAAACTCTGAAGTATACCGCACTTTCAGAGTGTGGTATACTTCAGAGTTTACACAACAAAGGTCTTTACTAGAAACTTTTCCTATTTCCACACAGAGAGATGCAAGTCACATAGGAGATATTTTCATATTAGCACAGCCACTGTTTGGCATAAATGCAAACTTTTTTAGCTGAAGTTCTATTCTTTTCTGCAGAAAGCATAGTGCAATACAAATGACTGAAAATATTTGGACAGAAGTGTCAGACCGTAACAAGAGTTAACAAGTCCACAAACAAGTGTTTTAGTATGTTCTAGACACTAGATTCCTTGCCTCTCGATTAAAATGAGGTGCAGAAATAAGTTTTCTTTTGGATGAAAAAATGCACAGTCAGCAGAGCTTCAAGAGCTATGTGAAATAATAATAGGTAATAATAGTAATAATAATAAATCAGAACTCATTATATATTTGTAGCAAGTCTTAATAGTTTTTCAAGATCTTTCCTATATAGCCTCTGATAGTAAATGTGGGTAGAGCAAGGTTGTGGAATGATTTGACATTGTCTTGCTTTCTACACAGATATTATATATTCTTTTATCTTTTTTGTTTCCTGACATGGTTTTCAAATAAAAGATGTTTCGTAAAATGAACTGATTGCACCTCAGTGGACTCAAGTTTTAACCTGGTTTATTCTTAACAAGTCTCCACCTGCAATTAGCCGAAGGTGGACAGAAAGGAAAAAGAACATCAAGTCCTTTTACTGCAGTGTACATTTTACAGGTAATGGCCACAAGGATTGTCCCATTTTTCACACATAAACCAAGAAAATATTTGCACTTAATAATATCCCAGGAAACAGAGGAAAGCATGTATTCAACCTAGGAGGTCAGTCATCATTCATTACCAGTGACTCCACACAAATAAATCAAGTTCACCAGTTAAAAGGGAGAGCCAGGTGTGATATGGGGTGAAGAGAAGGATCCTCTAGGGAAAAAGTGAGAAATTAATTTCCTTCAAATATAAGAGTCAGAGACAAAGAAAGTGAGATTATTTAATATGTAAGCAAAATAATTTACTTCAAAAGAAAAACTAAATCTAAAGACCAAGAAAGTAGCCCTTTATGTGAAATATTTATTAAATATAAAAAGTTAGAGATAAAGCTGTAGAATGTCAGATTTTCCTGTTTCATAGGAGGTTTACTTTTGCTTATACTTTTTAGTTCCATAATTTTTTTTAATATTTAGGCACTCACATTGACATAAAAACTATATTATTATGAAATATAAAATGGATATGGATTATTATAAGTTGTACAACAGATATACACCTAACAAACTTCTTGGTACATAAGTATTTGGTTAAAATGATTTGGGTAGATTCCTCTGTAGTGTTAATTAAAGCTGAATCTTTACCTTAAATAGCTATAACTCACATGTGTTCTCTTGACACATTACCTCATTTTTATGAATATATGGATGCTTTTGTTATTCTCCCTTTTTAACTCACCAGTACTCAAAAGTTTTTAATGTATCAATTGACTATGTATGTATTATTGACACTATGTATCTAATATACATGATTTTTTGGAATCTTCAGACTTAAAAGATTTCTCTATAAAAAATCATAATATTGAAATGAGAGGAGTAAAAAAGCAAACTTTTTGAATTTTTATTTCACCACCTGAGGACTTATAAAGATAATATGTTTTAACTTTTCATGTATGTGTTTTTCTAATTTTCTTGCCTTCATTGCATGGCTCAAAGAAAAAAAAAGACTAGAATATTACTTGATTATATAAAGATAGTGCATGCAAATCTGAATCAAAAGAATCAAACCAGTGTCATTTTTCACAAGGCTGCTATAACTATTGTTAGAATAGTTGTTGAAAATATTATGATTTATTTTATATGATAGAAGTCAATTTCCACATCATAATGATATTTTCATTTTGGCAGCTATCAGAAACTTAGAGAAAATGGATATATGTACTCTATGTTAGTATACAAATTACATTAACCTGACAAGTTTTAAAGAAGACCTTGAAAAAAGCCTACCATTAAATATGATTATAGATTTAAAGTATAGAAGATGGATGCATTTATATTTCAAAAGCACATTGAAATTCAAGGTTCGGGTTGGAACTTTTAACTTTTAGAACCATTCTTTTTTTTTCCACAAGTAAACATTAAACACTAGGAAATCCTACCAGCCCTAAAATTTCACATAATACATCTGAAAAAAAAAATAGAACTTACCTTTCTCAACACATGAGGATGAATATATATAAAATGTGAGTGGATATGAAGCTGACGGTTAAAATTTTACCTTTGCATGTTTGACTCTATGCCGGGTGTGGACACAGTACTGCACAGGGAGCCCATCCAGTCTATTTTTGTAGATAAAGTTTTATTGGAACACATTTCACTCATTTACATTTTATCTATGGCTCCCTTCATTATTAACAGCAAAGTTTAGGAATTTCTATTTGTTGTTACAGACTTTATGGCCTTTAACAATAAAAATATTTACTATTTGTCTCTTCAGAAAAAGTCTGCAGACAGAATTCAAGTAAATAAATTAAAATAATTTGTTATATTATTTTTCCAAAGATTTTCCAGATGAAGAAAATGCAACTCTTTTTATGAGTTTATATTTAAATGGCATTTCATAAGTCAATCAGAAAAAGACAATTATCATAAGATCTCCCTGATATGAGGAAGTTGAGAGGCAGCGTAGGGGGTTTGGGATAGGAAAGGAATAAATGAAACAAGATGGAACCAGGAGGGAGACAAACCATAAAAGACTTTTAATTTCACAAAACAAACTGAGGGTTGCCAGGGGCAGGTGGGTAGGGAGAGCGTGGTTGGGTTATGGACAGTGGGGAAGGTATGTGCTATGGTGAGTGCTGTGAAGTGTTTAAACCTGGCAATTCACAGACCTGTACCCCTAGGGCTAATAATACATTGTATGTTAATAAAAAATTAAAAATTTAAAATAAAATAAAATGACAAATCACATGGGAAAAAAATAAATGGTGTTTCATTATAAGTCAGTATTACATTGATTACATTGGGTTGGATGTTTGAAAAGTCTTACTAGACTCCATGGTGTATATCCTCATAGGTCTTTAATAAAGTTAAAAGATGCAGCCAGTGATAGAAAATACAGGTAAGCATGGGAACTCACCAGATCTCTAGGTGAGCTCCTTGGGTCTCTTCTTGATCACCAAAGATGTACTTTTGGGGAGGAATCTGATGATTTGGGAAAGCTACTAAATGCTTTCTCTAAGATAGACAACTGGAAATTTATGATGTCTTCCAAACACCTAAAGAAAACACATAAATCTATAAGGGATTTTTTATTGAACAATTATTTAGAACTCCAGAGATCAGAAGCCACAGCTGTAAGTTCATTATATGCCATGAGAGTCTTTTAATTCTAAAAACAATAATTCAGAGCAGTACAAAACTCTTTGCTGCTTAGATCTTGGAGAAAACCCAGTAGTGGTTAAAGCAGTGATAGTGATATATAAAGTTCTAACCTAAAGGCTTGAATTAATTTAAATCATCTAAGAATTTCATAGTCATCATTAATTGCCTTAAAGTCTCTTCTAGTTTGGGAAATTAGTTTTAACTTTATATATATGAAAAAAAAAGAGAATTCATTTTACTAGTGTGTGTGTTTTTTTAAGAAGTATTTTTTTCAATGCATATTGGTGAAAATTTCCCATAAGTTGCCTGCTTGATGCTTTAATTGCTGCTGGCCCTTGATTATGATAGAATTTGATATTTTTTATGGAAACAATATCTACAACAGGACTCTTAAAATACATTATATACACCATATAATGCTGTTTTGGGGGCACTATTTAGGCATAAAAATAGGTGGCTCCCTGCTATGAACAGCAAGTGTTTCCTTCTATGAATGTTTTAAAAGCTTAGCATCATCAATCCAGCTGTAGCTGGGGAATCAAAAAGCAAATCCAGGAACAATTCATTTTTTTTTCTTTCCCAGGTTACTATTAGCCTCATTTTTGTTGGTGTTGTCTCACCATAACAGCCACTCCTAAATACATGGAGCAGCAGGTCTGCTTTCCTTAAACATGAAGCAGAAATCTGAGTTCCTCTTTTTTTTTCTTTTTTTTAATGATTTACATCAGTTCCCCAAGTACAGGTGAAATCAAAAAAGCATCTGTGACAGCTTACAAGCATGAAAGATTCCCACATTTCTGAGGACTCTGTTTATTGAGCATATCCATATTTCTTGTTTTCCAATGCGAGGGGAAAAATAGCACACTGCACTGAAAACAATACTTGATTTTTCCTATGTCTAGGAGTTACCATTACTTTAAAGGTCAATTCTCCAGGACAAATCAACCGGTTCAAATACCAGATATCTTTCCATTTAGTGAATATCTTCGAAATAATTATGTTATTTTTGTATCTTTGATTCACATAAAGTTTAACATGCATTTGAGTATGACAAATGTTTAATAGCCATTCTTTTGGCTTCCTTGATATGAAAAGTATCATTTGCTATATAACAAAAAAATGAATATAATCTTTTTTTTTTTTTTTTTTAATTTTTTTTTAAGATTTTATTTATTTATTTATTTGTCAGGGATAGAGGGAGAGAGAGCGAGTGAGCACAGGCAGACAGAGAGGCAGGCAGAGGCAGAGGGCGAAGCAGGCTCCCTGCCGAGCAAGGAGCCCGATGTGGGACTCGATCCCAGAACGCTGGGATCATGACCTGAGCCGAAGGCAGCCGCTTAACCAACTGAGCCACCCAGGCGTCCCTGAATATAATCTTTTAAAATCCCCATTCTCTCTTTTGAAATGATTGCCACGTTCTATAGGGAAATTAATTTCATATGTCATTCATAATTTAACATTTGTTCAACTGTATTTTTTTTTTCTGATCTTGCCTAAGCAAAAGTTTTGGCTTAGTAAATAGACATTGTATGCTAAGGTAAGAATACCAGAACAATCACAAATATTTCTGCCTTGAGGAAAATTTCATATTTTCATAAGGGAGAGATTTTTAAATGATCTTGTGAGCTACTTTTGAATATAGTTACATATATCTCATAGTTACAGAATGATATTTATTATGTGAAAATATTTATAAGTTATTACAATTCAAATTTTCAGTCGTTATGCATGAATATTTTATTTTTTTCTTTTGTCAAGAATCCTCTTTGTAAATACTTTACACAATTCTTTTCTATATATCAACTCTCTTATTATTATTTCTATTATTATTTTTTCTCTTCCAGGATTTTTATTTGAACTGCCATTATGAGGTGTAATACTTAAAAAGTAGGATTAAGATGCTCATTTTAAGAATGCTATGAATTTATTTTGTTTTGAGGACTTTGTACAGAGATTTCTTTCATGTTCTTCCATTACCAGTTTGAAAAATTTAGCTCTCAGTAATATGTCCTAGAAACTCTAGTTGAAATTTATGTAATTCTGCCAGTTGAAAGTTAAATGAATAATCCTTTTCTTATAATGAATAGTTCATAACATTTTAAAAATAAAATGTGGAGAAACACATATAAGACCTAATTATTCCTTTGTACCTCTCTACTATATCTTTTTGGAGAATTCTGAAGAACTTCTAAAGAAACATCTCTTAGGAAGAAGAAAAATACAGAGCTTGGTATTATAAGAGAAAATAAGACAATATTAATCCAAATAAACAAGAATTAAATAGTTATTTTCTCATACATCATACTTATACTTTATCAAGAATTCTAATTGATATAGCATATTTTGCTAGTAAACTGTGATAATTTCACATTAGTATTTTCCTAATATCTTTGGCTTTATTTACATTTTGGAATAATTTCAACATTAATGAGATATAGTCTAGAAGCGAATTGTTTCATACTATGGCTTGGTAAGTTTGATCTTGTGATTTTTTAGCAGATTAACATGTGATCAATATGACTGTGTATCTGTGACAATTTATGTTACTTAGCAGAACTAGAGTATTATATTATCACTGAAATAATGCACTGATTGGATAAATCACATTTAAGATTGTTTTATTGTTATTTTTGTTTTCCCACAATTAGCACAACTCCAGGTGAAAGTGACAAAAACAATCCTGTCAAATTGACTAATCCTGAAAGATATACATTATTTCATGTATCTCCCATAATAGGACCTCCAAAGCCAGGCCAGGTTTGAGGGCTGATTGATTTAGTGCTTCAGTGATAATAATATGAAACACAAAGTTTCTTGCATCTCTCCTCTCTGGTGTCCTAAGTGAGTCGTTTTTTTTTTTAATTTGACAGGCAGAGCTCACAAGTAGGCGGAAAGGCAGGCAGAGAGAGAGGAGGAATCAGGCTCCCCGCTGAGCAGAGAGCCTGATGTGAGGCTTGATCTCAGGATGCGGGGATCATGACCTGAGCCGAAGGCAGAGGCTTTAACCCACTGAGCCACCCAGGTGCCCCTTAAGTGTGTCATTTTTGCCCTCAGCCTGGAAGTCTCTCATCATAGGTGAAGCAGAACTTGTCCATACACAACTATGTCTAGAGGCAGACAAAGGAGTAAGAAAATCACAAACGTGTATTGCCCATCTGTCAAATTTAAACCAAATACCTACATAATTAAGGAGTCATCACTGAGTTTATTCCTTGATTACTTATAAGCAAGGAAAATAGAACCACACTAATAGGATTTTACCTTATAAATGTGATCCATTGGGTTTGAGAGATGGTCTTATGCTTTGGATGTGTATAGGATAAAGGTGGACATTACAGTGAAATCAACATGCTATGTCTAAACTAAGGGAATAGGAGGAAATTAATGTTTGGTGGAAAAACAATATTATTTTAACAGTCCATAATATTTCAAATTAAGAGCATAATTATATTTAAGACACATGGGGGTTATCTGTGTACAAATTGTCTCCCAAATTTAAAATACCATACATTTAAGAAATACTGTTTAAGGAAATGTAAAGTAAAGGACTGGGAAAGAGTCTCATTTTATTCTTTCTAATTTGATACAATACAGATTGACTATAATCTCTTTTCTATAAGGTAGCCCTACCCATTTCTATGAAGGCTTCTCATATCTTTACCAATTTTTTCTATTTGTGCCAAAGATGTCTAATTTGAAAAATTGCAGCTTATTATATTTATAGACCCTCTTACCTTCATGGTGATTATCCTACTATTGCATTAGAAACAGACACAGTACTCTATTTTCCAGATGTATATATCCCCCAGTAGAAATACATTCTTTTTTAATCAGAAAGACAGTAACTGGCTTAATTTAAGTTCACATTAGCTTTCTTTATCACACATATAACTTATCTTTCAAATAAAATTGTGGTAAGTCAATTCTAATCATTTTATACACACAAAATATTAAATAATTTAAGACTTTTTCTTATAGCTTAGTTTGCCAATTTACTTTATTACCTTAAATAACATTTCTTAGTAAATGATAAATTTTAGGAGTAAATTTTACCATTATTAATATTGCACATGGCAGTGCACTTAATCTTAAAAGTAACTCTCTAAGTGTTTATTTTTGTATCTAATTTATTGAAGAGGAAAATGAGGTTGAGAGATAGTAATTACCTTTAACAAATTTTCAAAGCTGGCAACTGGTCTCTAGACTTCCACACCACAGCTATCTCACAACAAAGCCCATACTGTTTCACATTTTTCTCTAATGTGAGGGGTAACAGTAAAGTCCAATAGCTAAATAAGTGGTGATATGTCATAAATTAAAGCTTCTCTTAGTGTTTCCTTTGGGATATAAATAGCTACTAACGTGATGATCAAATGGTTCAGTGATAAAAATATTTGAGAATGGTGGACAAAAGCATGTTAAATTATTTTATATTATAATTTTCTAGACATTGTAACATCTTTATGTTCATTGCAACTTTTGAACCATTAAGACAACAATGTAGAATTAAATCTAGCAAAAGTGATTCTATCATAGAATTTTTGGATGTTCATCTCTTTTTGGTTCTTGTACAATTTAATCTCTTAGGAAACAGAATGTATATAACATTATCTTCCAAACTTTTTAAAAAAACTATATATTATATTTCAAATCTATACAATAGTAGGTAATGTTTCTTTAATCTATATCTATCCATCTCCAAAAATTATTAATTTTTAATAGAATCTCTAAATTTTACCTCAAGATATTTTTGTAGAAAATATCAGAATTCTATTATTTTTCATAAATATTTTAGAATAAGTTTCAAAATAATAACATATTTTTATAAAATAATCATATCATTGCCAAGTTAAAAACTAATCTCTTATACCATCAGATATCTAGGAAATTTTCAAATTTCTAGTTTCCTTATAAATGTGATATTTTAGCCATATTAATTTTTAAACCTATTAAACAGACATTATATGTGAGAATGTTTCGAAGTCTTTTATATGCTATGTAAGTGTTAATATTAGTAGCATAAAAATAACAAGCATTTACTAGGTATATTAGCCATCTACTAGTTGTAGATTATAAAATAAACATGAAACTTGACTTTTCCCTCACAGAAGATTAGAGTTAGTACCAAATGTTTGGTGATGTAATGGATATTCAGAAGTTAAAATAATTACCAAGAGCTAGAATACCAAGTAACTGGTACTAGCTAGTGTACCTTGTGTACTTTCTTGGGGAAAGGTTCATTTTTATTACGTAACAAAATTATTCTCACCAATATCCTTGTCCACAGTATACTTCCTTTAACATTAAAATATAATAAACCTGTGCAATTTTATCTTGTCTATGATACTACATTTTTTTGCCTCAAATATGAAATAAAATACTTCAATAACTATCTGATAATGATCATATTGAAGTCAAATAAATATTTTTAAGGGTGAATTTCCTAAAAAGACAAGAACTATATGGAGATAAAATAACAAGCCATTAAATAGTGAAGGGGTCATCCAGGAAATAAAAGAAGAAACTAAAAAATACATGGAAACAAGTAAAAATAAAAACACAGTGGTCCAAATTGTTGGGGATGCAGCAAATGTGGTTCTAAAAAGGAAGTATATAATCATTCAGGCCTACCTCAAGAACAAGAAAAGCCTCGAAAACAACCTAACCTTACACGTAAAGAGGTTAGAAAAAGAATAATAAACAAAGCCTAAAGCGACAAAAAGAAGGAAATTATAAAGATTAGAGTAGAAATAAATGATATGAAAAATAATTAAGAAAAAAGAAAGAAATGGTATAGAAACTAAAAACAAAAACAAAATAGAACAGATCAAGGAAACTAGGAGCTGATTCTTGGATAAAATTTGTAAAATTGATAAATCTCTAGCCAGACTTATCAAAAAGAATAAAGAAATGACCCAAAGAAGTAAAATCACTAATGGTAGAGGAGAAATAACAAACAATGCCACAGAAATACAAACAATTATAAGAGAATATTAAGGATAACTACATGCCAAAAAACTGGATAGACTAGAAGAAATGGATAAATTTCTAAAATATAAGTTTTTGTAATATAAATTACAAAAACTGAAACAGGTAGAAATAGAAAGCTTGAATATACTGATAACCAGCAAAGAAATTTTAATCCATAAAAACAAACAAACAAACAACAACAAATCTGCCAACAAACAAAAGTCCAGGATCAGATAGCTTCACAGGCAAATCCTACCAAACATTTGAAGAAGAATTAATATCATTTTTCTCAAACTAGCCTAAAAAAGTATAAGAGGAAAGAAAACTTCCAAATTCATTCTATGAGGCCAGCATCACCCAGATACCAAAACCAGATAAAGATACCACAAAAAAAGAGAACCCCAGCCAATATCTCTGGTGAACATAGATGCAAAAGTCCTCAACAAAATACTTGCAAAAATAATTCAGCAATACATTAAAAAAGTCATTTGCTTTGATTAAGCGAGATTTATTCCTGGGTTACATAGATCGTTCAATATTTGCAAATAAATCAATGTGTGTTGGGGTTAATGTAGAGCATGAAATCAGCCATAATACTTGGCTTGCTAAAACACAGAGGCCAACGGGGGCAATGAACGTTTTCCAAGAAGGGCATAGCCCTTTGGAATGCCAAGGCCTGCATGATCACTCTGCCATTGGAATGCCATGGGGAGTTGCCTTCCTCAAAGCTTTCTCAGCTCAAACAGCCACCCTGTGATCTAAGACATGTCTTCATTGTCTCCTAGACTATGTTTAGCAGAACTCTTAGAACATGCAGATTAGCATATCATATGTTTCCTCCTAATTCCAGTAAGACCCCTTGTCACACATCACATGCTTGAGAAACAATAATAAGGATTTATGATTATCCTAAAGGATCAACAAAAGTGGAAACAAAGAAGAGCAAAGGGTCTTCATCTCTGAGCATTGAGCCCTTTGCCTTCTCCTCTCTTTCACAGCAAAGTTTGGAGTAATCTTTCATCTGTCAATGAAATGTGATACATCCAATTAATAAAAGAGAATATAAGAATCATATTATCATTTTAATAGATTAAGAAAAAACAAGTGACAAAGTACAATATCAATTTATGATAAAAACCTTCAACAAAGTAGGTTTAGTCATAACAATACCTAAACATAATGAAGGCCATATATGAAAAAGCCATAGTGTCATCCTCAATGGGAAAAAAACTGAGAACTTTCCTCTATGGTCAGGGACAAAACAGGGATGTCCACTCTCACCACTTTTATTTCCCACACTATTGGAAGTCTTACCAACAGCAATTCGGGCAAGAAAATGAAACAAATGGTATCCAAATCAGCAAGGAAGAACAGAAACTTTCACTATTTGCAGATGGTATGATACTCTATATAGGAAACTGAGAAGGTTCCACCACGAAATTGCTAGAACTGATACATAAACTGGCAAGATACAAAACCGCTATACAGAAATTTGTTGCATTTATCTTTTTTAATCTGTTCCATTTCTATACACCAATAATAAAGCATCAGAAAGAGAAATTAAGGAATCAATCCCATTTACAGTTGCACCAAGAATAAGATAACCTAGAAGTAAACCTAACCAAAGAGGTGAAAGACCTGTACTCTGAAAACTATAAAACACTAATGAAAGAAATTGAAAACAACAGAAAGAAATGGAAAAACATTTCATGCTCATGGACTGGAAGAACAAATATTGTTAAAATGTCTATACAAAGTAATCTAAATATTAAATGCAATGCCTACCAAAATGTCAAAGGTAAATGTGCATGGAACCACAAAAGGCCTTGGATAGCTGAAATAATTTCAAAAAGCAAACCAAACCTGGAGGCATCACAATTCCAGACTTGAAGTTATATTACAAAACTGTAGTAATCAAACAGAATGGTACTGGCACAAATAGAGACACATGGATCTGCAGATGAGAACAGAAATCCCAGAAATCAATCCACAACTGTATGGTCAATGAATCTTCAACAAAGCAGGAAAGAATATCCAAAGGGAAAAAGGCATCTCTTCCAAAAATGGTTTTGGGAAAACTGGACAGCAACATACAAAAGAATGAAACTGAAATACTTTCTCACACCATATACAAAAATAAACTCTAAATGCATTAAATACCTGAATGAGACCTCAAACCATAAAAGTTCTTGAAGAAAGCACAGGTATAACCTTTCTAACATCCATCCCAGCAACTTTTTTTCTAGATAGGTCTCTCAAAGCAAGGGAAACAAAAACAAAAATAAAGTATCAGAACTTTATCAAAATAAAAAGCTTCTGCACAGCAAAAGAAACAATCAACAAAACTAAACAGCAACCCATAGAATGGGAGAAGATATTTGCAAATAATATATCTGATAAAGAGTTAATTTTCAAAAATTTCATATAAAGAAATTATAAAATCCAACACCCCAAAAATGAATAGTCCAATTAAAAAATATTTGAAAAGATGGGTTCCTGGGTGGCTCAGTGGGTTAAGCCTCTGCCTTCGGCTCAGGTCATGATCCCAGGGTCCTGGCTTCGAGCCCCACATCAGGCTCTCTGCTTGGCAGGGAGCCTGCTTCCCCCTCTCTCTCTCTGCCTGCATCTCTGCCTACTTGTGATCTATGTCAAATAAATAAATAAAATCTTTAAAAAAAAATTTGAAAAGACATTATTCTAAAGAAGACAACAGACATGTGAAAAGATATCAACATCACTCATGATCAGAGAAATGCAATTCAAAACTACAATGAGGGGTGCCTGGGTGGCTCAGTTGGTTAAGCGTCTCTTGATTTTTGCTAAGGATGTGATCTTGGGGTCTTGAGATCAAGCCCTGCATCAGGTTCCATACCCAGTGGAGATTCTCTCTCTCCCACTCCCTCGGCCCCTGCCCCCTCACTACATTAAATAATTTAATAAAAATTATAAAATTATAAATAATAAAATAAAAACTACAATGTGATATCACATCACACCTGTCAAAATTAACAACAGGTATTGGCAAGGATGTGGAGAAAGAGAAACATTCTTGCACAGTTGGGAGAATGCAAACTGGTGCAACCACTGTGAAAAACAGTAGAAAGGTTACTGAAGAAGTTAAAAATAAAACTACCTTAGGATAAAACAATCACACTGTTGCAGGGTTCTTGACTCACGGAATTGAAGAATGAATCTGGACACAAAAGAATGAATTTGGACACAAAAGGGTGAATTAAAGTGAAAGTTTACTAAGCGAGGATGAGAAAAGAAAGAAAATGAAGCTCTCTAGAGTGACAGGGGTCCTGAATGGGTTGCCACTGAGGGCTTTCTAGGTTCATCTTTTATAGAAAACTGACAAGAGAACTTGGTATTTTGTCTGTAACATTGAAGACTAACAAGATGTATTTGTAACTATCATGAAAATATCCTGTCTCTATTTAGAACAAACAAGGTGGATTTGTAACTTCAGGTGAATATTTAATTTATATTTAGAACAAATAAGGTAGATTTGTAACTATCAGGTAAAATATCTCCTCTATATTGAGAACAAGATGGATTTGTTATGTTCCCTTCTCTCTGGTTAGTATCTTGTCTATAACATTTCTCCACATCTGGGATTTCTGTGAGCCTGGTCACATAATCCTCTGTGTGAGCCTTATGATGTAGCTCCCTATCAATCTCTCTTTACCTAGCCTCACCTGTCCCTTACTCAACTTTAGGTAGTAATTCAAAGAATACAAATCTACTAATTTAAAGAGACACATACATCCTGATGTTTATAACAGCATTATCTATAATAGCCAAACTGTGAAAACAGCCCAAGTATCCATCACCTGATGAATGAATAAAGAAGATGTGGGTTATATGCACAATGGAATATTAGCCAGCCAGAAAAAAGGAAGGAAGTCTTGCCATTTGTAAAAAACATAGATGGTGCTAGGGAGTATTACACTCAACAAAATAAGTCAGTCAGCAAAAGACCGGTATTATATATCACTAATACATGGAATATCACTAATACATGGAATTTAAGAAACAAAACAAATGAGCAAAGGGCAGAGAGAGAGAGACAAACCAAGAAACAGACTTTTAACTATAGAGAACAAACTGATGGTATATCAGAAGGGAGGAGAGTGGGGGGATGGGTTAAAAAAAAGGTGAATTTTATCATGTCACATCCCAGGATAGTTTATTATTTAAAGAGTTTTAAATGATAAGAAAAAAAAGTGATCCTTCCCTTTGTTGTTGATTACTTTATGTAGAACCAGATTTCTACATGGTCTTATTTCCCTTCTGCTTGAATACTTCTGAAATTCTGTTTGCTGGTGATGAATTCTTTCAGCTTTTACATTCTGAAAAGTCTTTACTTCACCTTACTGCATTCATATTTTAGTCTCTCTCTTTTTTTCTTCCCCAATGAAGTATCATTCTGGATAGTTTCTATCACTATATCTTCTACCTTACCAGTCTTTACCTCTGCAATATCTAATTTGTTAATCACACCCAGTGGATTTTTCATTTTAGACCATGTAGTTAGACATTTAGACGCATTTAGATGTTGATCCAGCCCCATTTTATGTCTCTCTTCCTCTACCTAGCATGCTCAATTTTTCCCTCTAGCATCTTCAGTGTATGAAAATAGTTCACTATTTTAATATCATTTTCTAATAATACTATTATTTATCCCATTCCTACATAAGTTTTGATTGATTTTTTTTTTCTCCTCTCGGGTTGTACTTTCCTTCATCTTTATATGCCTGGAAATTTTTTATTAGACACCAGACATTTTGAATTTTACCTTAATGCAAGCTGAATATTTTACTGTTTTATTCTTCTGAATATTCTTGAGGTTTGTTTTGGAATGCAGTTAAATTACTTGGAAATTGATCCTTTCCATTTTTACTTTTAATCTTTCTATACCTGTGTTTTTTGTTTTTATTGTTGTTTTGCTTTGTTTTTGTTTTTTATTTCTTTTCAGCATAACAGTATTCATTGTTTTTGCACCACACCCAGTGCTCCATGCAATCTGTGCCCTCTCTAATACCCACCACCTGGTTCCCCCAACCTCCCACCCCCACCCCTTCAAAATCCTCAGATTGTTTTTCAGAGTCCATAGTCTCTCATGGTTCACCTCCCCTTCCAATCAGGCTGTGTTTTATACGGAATAATTTATTCCCCATTACTCAGGCAATACCCCCACCACCCATGGTACTCTAACTAGTTCACCATTAATTATGGATTTTTTCCACTTGAATTGGTGAAAAAAGAACTATTCCTAGCCCTATGTGAACTTTTGAAATTCTCCCTTCTGCTTCTTTTGTGAGATTCTTTCTTGAGCACTTGAGATTTCCTCTACAGTTAAGTCCCCTGTTGAAGAGTGAGGGGAAGCCTCCGTAGAAGCCTTTGTGTGTGTGCAGCACTCACCTCTCCTATACTCCTTTGACTCTCCAGACCCCCAGCTCAAGCTCTGCCTGAGTTTCTCCTCTCTGCCTTACTTAGTCTATGTCTCCCAGCAATAATGAATCATTGTCCTTTGTTCCTTGCTATTGAAGGTATTTAAAACATAAGTTTTATATATCTTCTTCTTGTTTTGTAAGTTATTTCAGGCAGAACAATTAATTTAGTCCTTGTTACTTTATCTTTCCTGAAAAAAGAAATAGATACGCATTCTCTAGTTGTGCCCCAAAGATAATTGAAGGCAGACCCATACTTAGAAATTTTCAAAAGGAATTCTTTTTTCCTTCCAGGTTTTAGCCCAAAGGAGGCAAGCTTACTTGTTATTTCCAGCTACTTTCTTCAACCAGTTGCCAGAGATTACAACCACTCTAGGTCCTAGATATATGATCTTAGAGTCAGTTTCAACTGCTGCTTTGCCTGTGTTTAAATCAGAGACCGGCAAACTGATTCTGGAAGGGACCAGGTAGTACTTATTTTAGGTTCTGTGTGAGAGTCACATGTGATCAAATTTGTATTGTCTTCTTCTTCTTCCCTCTTTAAAGAAAAGAAAAAAGAAACACTTTGTAAACTTGTAAAACCAATTATAAGGTCATATACTGTACAGAAACAGAAGGAGACTAGCCATATTTTCTCTGTGGTTTGAGTCTGTTGATACCTGCTTTAAAGTTTTATTGCTTAACTTTACATGGATATGAGATCCTAAGTCTAAAGAATACTGAGACCCCACCACTGCCTCCAAAAATACAGCACATATTTATAACATTTGGTTTTCAGTTCTGTAGGGGAATTATCTTTATTGCACATTCCAATATTCATTTAAAGGGATATTCATTATTTTCTATTTGGCGTGTGTAGTGATATTGTAGTAGGAGGTTATTCTGATTATTTAATGCCTTCATTTTGCCTCCCATCTCTCCACGACTACTATACTTTTGATACAATTTTACATATTGCCACTCCTTGTAACAATTGGTAATAAAGTAAGGGAGGACTTACAGTGCCTCAATGCTTAAAATGAACAATAGGCACCATAAAGTAAATGTTATTGAGAGGGTAATCATTTGTATTTTCTTTCTTTTTGCTTTTTAAAATTTGCTAATTCTTCCTTTAGCCCTTCCTCTTTCTTTTATTGAATAAATCAATATTAATTTGAATTAATTGAATAAATTTTTCTTTTATTGAATAAATCAATATTAGTATTCTGCTCTGTGCTAGACTATGCTGGATGCTAGAACTAAAATTTAAGTAAGATGGTTGTGTTACCTGTTTTTTTGGAGCTTAAAGTCTAGTAAGAAAGAGACATAAAGTAAAAAAAAATACATACATAAATGAATATATAAATAAAACTTCATTAAAGGACAGTAGGGACCAAAACTTCCTTATGTCAAAAAGTCAAGGAAGAAGCTGTATATCTGAGAGAAAATATAACTTCAACAAAACAGAAAATCCTAAGAGAAACTGAGAATAAGTAGAATATAAGTACTCAATCTGCCTTAATAACAGTTGTGTTAATAGAGCCTTAAGCTTTCCACTTCCTAATAAAACTTCAAACTCTCTGAAAATCATTTTTAGAATAGTATCAAGATGTGAATGTGGTGATAACATTCGGCACCATAATCCTTCTAATTATATATTAGAAAGTGAAAGATAAAATCATCAATGAGTGAAAGGTATAAATTGAAGAGTGCTTTTAAAAATAATATTTATAAAAATTAATATTATAATAATTTTAATGTCACACAAATATGCTTCATTTTATAAATAATATGCAATCATTCATAAAGAATGCTTTTGAAATGTTAATTATTTGGACAATATTCAGAATAAAATATTAATTTAAAAGGGAAATTACCAAAATAAAATATTGTGCACATGTAGCCATCTTTATCTGCCATCTCTCCCTCCCCTCTTCCTCCCTTCCTCTCCCTCTCTCTCTTTCTCCCTCTGTAGCTCTCTCCTCTCTACTTCACCACACACACACACACACACACACACACACTTCATAAGCACATTTACATAGATTGGAATAAAATGCACTGAAACATTAATGTTTTTATTTTCAGGCAGTGAATTACAGGTAATTTTTAATTTCTGTATTTTCTAAATTATCAGCAAAATAATACTACTTTTAAAAAGACTTAATCTGTTGACACAAGTTCACTAGTGTATTTTTTAAGTGAGGTAGAAACTTCATATGAGGGTTAAAGAAAGTAAGTTCCCTCCTGAATTCATATCCCTCTAGCCAAGCCCTAATAATTCAATACATCAAGTACTCTTGCTGTGATGCCCTCAATGAACCTGTCTTCTTATATTGCTGACACACATTCTTATATAAAACCAAATCTAGATTCCACAACCATCTCACTCCATTCCTAAACCTTGAGTATTGAATGACAGTGGAGAAAACCATAATCTTGAGCTCTTTGTTGCACTATACATTTTTTCCTAAACATAAATTAGGCCAGAATCAATAGTTGGATAGTAACTATCCAACACCTTCCTTATTTATAAAAACTGATATCCCCAATCTTACTAGTTCCAGTGATTCTCTTTAACTTACAATATTTTTTCCATAGTTTCAAGAGACATCCTCAGGTCTCAACTGAAAGATCACAAATTTTCTTAGGGAAAACTGTTGCTTATAGAACCACAAGAAGTCTCTTTTCACTTTGGATGTATATAGTATTGTCATCAGGTGAAAATGGACTATTATAAAGAAAAACAATAAAATTATCACTAGTTTTTAATTTTTAATTTATTGGGATACCCTTTTGTTCTATTTCTGTCCTTTTCTCTTGTTTTACTAGATGTGACTTCAGTGGATGACCAGTATAGGCTTAATTGTTCTTCAGTCATATTTTGTTTAGTCTACACACATTTGGGATTGTTTTTTATGGGGGGGAGAGAGGGGCTAGCATTTATAAAACTTTTTCACAAAAGTTTTGATTTCCAACTCCTCTTAGCATGTATGGCAATGTGTGCCCACACGCTTTTATGCCAAAATCGGCTAGAACTGAAATAAGTCACCACACAGAGAGAAGGCATATATGTTCCAATTCAGTCCACAGTAATCCCACTCTGTGTGTGCATGTCTTTTCCTTCATTTTCTTTATATGCTCAGATTCTTAAGACACATGAGTTGGTTAACATTGCCTGGCCACTCAGTCTGGGCTTCCTCAACCAAACTCACAGTTCCAAGAACCAGAATCAGTGAACACTGATGCTGTCAAATCTGTATCTACATCTCTGTTCTGTCTGCACACCAGATCCATATATTCAACTGACGAGATATTTCCAGTAAGATATTAAAACTAAACATCTAAAACTGAACACCAAATTTCCAAACTTTTTTTTCTTATTTTTATTCCTTTCACTGAACTATAGTTGACATACAATATTGTATTGGTTTCAGGTGTACACCATAATGATTCAATGATCATACATTATGAAATGCTCACCACAATAAGTGTAATTCCATCTGTCACCATACAAAGTTATTACAATAGTATTGACTATATTCTCAATGCTGCACTTTCATCCTCATGACTTATTTTCTAACTAGAAGTTGGTACCTCTTAACCTCCTTCACCTATTTCACCCATCCTCAAATTTCCAAACTTTTTACTCTTCTGTCTTTCTTAATTTACTTAAAAACCATCACCATCTATACATTCACTCAAGCCCATAAAGGTCCCATTAAATATTTTCTTTCCATTATTTCTTATATCAAATTGAACATCAGTCTTCATTGGAATCAGTAGATTGGATGAATCCATTGGACTCCATTCAACAAATCCAATGAATTTATTGGAATCCTTACCTCTTGAAATCCTTTCATTTATCTTCTCTATTATAATATTCACACCTGTCTAACAGGCAAAGAATATTTCTCTTATATTTTATAATATATTACCTAATCTGTTACTCATTTCTTAAACTCATTGCTTCCTCCATTGCCTTAGAATTATTTCAAATGATTTTTCTGAGACAAAGATTTGATATTGAATATTCCAGGTCTCGTAATAGCACAAATCATACTGCCAATTTATTCAGAACAAATGACATAGAATTCCTTGTGCTTTGTTGAAGGGCATTCTCATTGGGTACGATGTCGTTCCTTACCTTCCTAATTTAGCAGGGAATGTCTTAAATTACTTTTCTCTTCTGTAAACCTTTTCCTATAACAGGTCCTCTTCATTCTGTGCAAGGTGTTTTTTCTTTCTGTTCCTTTAATATGTTGCACATTTTCTTATCATTGTGCCTACTGAGCTGAATTACCTTTTAGTTTTATAACTGCCTCTATGGCCATGCATTGAACTTAATAAGAATAGAGACTATGTTGTCTCTTTTTCTACTTCAGAAGAGTAATTGGCTCATAATAAATGCTTGACAAGTGATTGAGTTAATAAATTATTGCATGTAAAATGGTAGGGAAGAAATCATCTTTGCCTATATTTAACTCTTACAACTTTGCAGTAAGTGCTTGATGCACCAAAATGAGCTCTCAAGAACTTTACACTTTTCACATTCTGTAACTTTATAATATCACCACTGAGGGGGGGGGCGTATAAAAATATTGAACAAAAAACAGCTAACACAATGGCACAGCACACATCATTCAAAATGGATGGCAGGTACAAATAAACAATAGAATTAGAGTAGTTGAATGAGAGCACAGAACATCAGAGTAGAGAACTTTTACATTTGATTTGGCCATGTGTTGGTTTGTTTATAGTATCAGCAGAGGAAAATGAACAGAATAGATGAAGGCAATCCAATATGTTATGCAAGTTTGAGAGAAACTCAAACTTTGGTAAAAAGGCAGTGTTGATGTTGCTGATGCTGTCAATTAAATTTCCTCCCTTTTTAACTTTGCAATTTTGAAATGTATATATTGATTTTTGGGGTAGCACATAAAATAGAATTGGATTTCTTAAAATTAAAAATACTCTTTATAATTAAAAACTATGTTCTACACATTTGGTACATGTATGAAATAATCTTGATAGAAAGGAAAATTGTATTGAGGAGTAATTCTTGTATACACTTTCAATAAACATGCTTCACAGAATTTCCTTTTAGTATCTAGAAAGTCTAAAAATTGTGGTACAATATGTTTGTTTTTATACCAATATTCTCTTTCATTTATTGTAATCAGCCAGGGTGGCTAAAAACCCAAATAAAATGAAAGAAATATAGTCATTATTAATATATAGACAGTATGAATCAATTTTCATTCTGCTGACAACAACAAAAAGTAAGGCTTATTGTGGATGATCTAATAGGAAAATTTTTCAGTATCTTCTTATTGGTTGGAAACACATTATAAATTTATTTCTGTGTTCCCTGATTTGGGTGTTTTGCCCTTTTTAGTAGTTTAATATCTAAATATCAATTTCTCTGAGTTGGGTATGCTCTGGAGAAGTCTGTCTATTTTAGGAGTTCCAAAAGCTTTAGGGATCAGAAAAGCTCCAACTCACACATTTGGTGTAAGGAAGAACTGAATGGAGTTTTGCAGAATTCCAAGAGAGGCTAATGGAATAGAGTGACATTCAAAGTTTCTAAGATATTTATACATTTATTCATTCAGGAAAAATATTTACTTTTGAAGCCTATGAGTTGCATTCTCCTAGAGGTCAGCCTGATATGACATCAATATTTCAAAGTTATTTTAGACCTTAATCCCCTTTCTTCCTTTGACCTTCTCTCTCTCCCTCCTTTCCTTCTTTATCCCCATCTTCCAGGTCTCCTAACAATTTATTTCCTAAATCATCCCTCATTTTCTCAAAGTACAGTTACTATGGCAGGCAAAACCTCCCAGAGCATCTTTGGAAACGGTGAAAGAAAGCCATAATTAAAATCTCTACATAATATTTTTAAAAGAATATGGAGTAGGAAGAAAAAAATGGACTAAGTAGGAATATTGGTTCAAGAAAGGAGAAACGATGTAAGTGGGCTGTAAGAAACACTTTGTGAATAGGCTAGTGACATCTTGGCAAAATAATTTCTAATTTTAACTCTAATTTGCTTTTGGTATTATAATGTGATGTTTCTCTACTGCTGTGAATTATTTATAAACTATTTCTTATCCAGCCTTCTGAAGATGGTCTTTTAATTTTTTTTTAAGTATATCAAATACCAACAGCATTTTTCACAGAAAAAGAACAAACAATCCTAAAATTTGTATGGAGCCACAAAAGACCCTGGATAGCAAAAGCAATCCTGAAAAAGGAAAAGTGAAATTGGAGGCATCAGAATTCCAGACTTCAAGTTATATTACAAAGCTGTAGAGATCAAAACAGTATGGTATTGGCATAAAATAGACACACAGATCTATGGAACAGAAAAGAAAATCCAAAAATGAACCCACAACTATATGGTCAATTAATCTTTGACAAAGCAGGACAGAATATTGAATGGGAAAAAGAGTCTTTACAGATGGTGTTAGAAATACTGGTCAGCAATAAGCAAAATAATGAAACTGGACCATTTTCTTACACGAAACTGAAAAATTCAAAATGGATTAAAGACCTAAATGTGAGAACTGAAACCCTAAAAAGCTAGAGGAGAACGCAGGCAGTAACTTCTTTGACATCAGCAAAAAATAGCAATTTGCCATTCTAGAGGCAAGGGAAAGGAAAGCCAAAATAAAATATTGGGACTTCATCAAAATAAAAAGCTGTTGCACAGTAAAGGAACCAATCAACAAAACTAAAAACCAACTTAAAGAATGGAAGAAGATATTTGGATATGACATATCTGATAAAGGGTTAGTATCCAAAGAAAGAAACTACAAAACTCAACACCCCAAAATGAATAATCTAGTTTAAAAATGGGCAGAAGATATGAACAGACATTTTTTTTTTCAAAGAGGACATACAGATGGACAACAGACACATAAAGATATCCTCAACATGACTGATCATCAGGGAAATGCAAATCAAAACTACAATGAGGAGGGTGCCTGGGTGTCTCAGTTGGTTAAGCATCCTCCTCTCAGTTTCAGCTCAGGTTGTGATCTCAGAGTTGTGGGATGGAACCCTATGTCAGGCTCCCTGCTCAGTGAAGAGTCTACCTGGGATTTTCCTTCCCCTCTCCCTTAGCCCCTACCCCCTCACTCACAGACACACTCTCTCTCAAACAAATAAATAAATAAATAAAATCTAAAAAAAAACAAAAAAACAAAACAACAACAGTGAGATACCATCTCACATCTCTCAGAGTGGCTAAAATCAACAACACGAGAAATAACACATGTTGGCAAGGGTGTGGAAAAGGGGAAAACTCTTGCATTTCTGGTGGGAAATCAAACTGATGCAGCCACTGTGCAAAACAATGTGGAGGTTCCTCAAAAAATTAAAAATGGTATTATCAAATGATCCCATAATCATATTACTAGTTATTTACCCAAAGGATACAAAAATACTAATTTTAAGGGATACACACACCCCTGTGTTTATAGCAGCACCATCTATAATAGCCAAACTATGAAAACAGCCCAAATGTCCATTGACTGATAAATGGATAAAGAAGAAGTGGTATGTGTGGAGATACACACACAGAGACACATACACATGTCAGAATATTACTTAGCCAGAAAAAAGAATGAAATCTTGCCATTTTCAAGGACATGGATACAGTTAGACAGTATTATGCTAAGGGAAATAAGTCAGTCAGAGAAAGACAAATACTCTATGATTTCATTCATATGTGGAATTTAAGAAACATAAGAGGAAAGGAAGGGGGAGGAGAAAGTCAGGCAAACCAAGAAACAGATTCTTAACTGTAGAGAACAAAGCGGGAGGTGAGGGGATTGATGGGTGAAACAGGCAGTGGGGATTGAGGAGAGCACTGGTGATGAACGCCAGGTGAGGTACGGAAGTGTTAAATCACTATGCTGTACAGTTGAAACTAATATAGCAGTGTATGTTAACTAACTGGAATTAAAATAAAATTAAAAATTAAAAGCACAGTATAAACTTTTGTTGAGAGTTTTTGGTGAGGAATTATAAATACATACTTTCACTCTGCAAATAAATGTGACACTGAAAAGTTTCTCATTAAAAAAGTTTTAAAAGTACAGTATTGTCCAAATCAGTGTTTTTAACACTGTCTTCATCGTTGCCCTGCTAAAAAAAAAAAATTCATTTAAAGTAAATAAGTGTATTTAAATTTCACAAAAGTAATTAAACATTAGGGAAATTTTGTTGGGTAGGGTACAGCATTAGAGGGTCATGAACCACTGTAAATTATCTAAGAACTTTATGGCCAGAGCCATAAAGAGTTATCACTTACATTAAAAAGGCATGGTGTATATGGCAACAACTAAAATACAAAAGAAACATCTCATATGAGACAAAGAGATGACTCATAAATGGACTGCATTTAAGGAAAAGCAAGCATTCAAAAATAAGAGGTAGAAAGGACCAACCATTATACCAATGTTTTGGCTTTTATAAATAAAACTCTTAAATATTATTGTTCCTTAATAATTATTTCATCTCTCAATCAATTTCTTTCATCAATTACTTATGGAGTACTTTTTTTTTTGGGGGGGGGGGGCCGCTGCCCTAAACATCAAATTTATTGTGCTGTTCTTACATTCCAAACCCAACCCCCCCTCCCGGTGGGGGTCAGCAGAGGGAAGGATTTTCACAGTACCTGCATGCCTCCCTGCCAGGCTTCCCCCTCTTAACCCTCAGTCCATCTATCTGTGGTCCGCTGAAATGCAGCTAGGGACAAGGGCTGAGGAGAAACGGAAATCTCCTTTGGAGAACAGGAGGAAGAGGCCAGAGAACTTGATACCCCCCCACCTCCCATACCCTTAGGAGAACAGAGGTCAGCAAACAGTCCATGCCATGGAGTACTTTTTTTTTTTTAAGATTTTATTTATTTATTTGACATATAGAGATCACAGGTAGGCAGAGAGGCAGGCAGAGAGAAAGAGGAGGAAGCAGGCAGGCTCCCTGCTGAACAGAGAGCCTGATACGGGGCTCAATCCTAGCACCCTGGGATGACCTGAGCCGAAGGCAGAGGCTCTAACCCACTGAGCCACCTAGGCACCCCAATATGGAGTACTTTTAAATGTTGAAGATAGAGTTCTAGATATTAGGGAAAGAAAGGTTAGTAGAATAGAAGACAGCTCTTCCTTCAAAAGATGGACTCCAGAAAAAGCAACTAAGCAAGAAATTTAAAAGGTGTTAAGTATTTTGGGGAGCCTGGGTGGCTCAGTGGGTTAAGCTGCTGCCTTCCGCTTGGGTCATGATCTCAGGGTTCTGGGATGGAGCCCCGTGTCTGGCTCTCTGCTCAGCGGGGAGCCTGCTTCCCCTTCTCTCTCTGCCTGCCTCTCTGCCTACTTGTGATTTCTCTCTGTGTCAAATAAATAAATAAAATCTTTAAAAAAATACTATTATTTAATTCAAGTAAGCATTTGCAGCATTATTCATAATACTCCAAAAGTAGAAATAATCCAAATGCCCTTCAATTGATTAAGGATAAACAAAAGCGGTATATCTGTGCAGTGGAATATTTTCCAGCCAATACAAAGGAATGAAATGCTTCTATATGTGCTACCATGCACCAACCTTGAAAACATTATGCTTAGTGAAAGGTTGGTATTGTTAGATTACATTTATATGGAGTGTCCAGAATAGGCAATTCTATGGAGACAAAAAGCAGATTTGTGGAGAAGCGGGAAAAGGAAATTACTGCTAATAGGTAAGGATTTCTTGTGATAATGATAATATTCTGGAATTAACTAGTAGTGAGGTTTGCACAGCCTTGTAAATAGTAAAACAAAACAAAATAAAAGACAAAAAAAATAAAATAATAATAAAAAAAACAGCAAACACTGAACTTTACACTTAGAAACAGTGAGCTGTTTTTATTGTTGGTGTTTTTTTTTTTTTTAAGATTTTATTTATTTATCTGACACACAGAGATCAAAAGTAGGCAGAGAGGCAGGCAGAGAGAGGGGGAAGCAGGTTCCCTGCTGAGCAGAGAACCTGGATGGGGGGCTTCTTCCAGGACCCTGGGATCCTGGCCTGAGCCAAAGGCAGAGGCTTGAACTCACTGAGCCACCTAGGTGCCCCAAAATGGTGAGTTTTATGATGGATGGATTTTATCTCAATTTTTTAAAAATTGGAAGACAAAGAAAATACCTGTTTTTTTTTAAATATGTTATTTATTTATTTGACAGACAGAGATCACAGATAGGCAGAGAGACAGGCATAGAGAGAGATGGGGAAGCAGGCTCCCCGCTGAGCAGAGAGCCTGACGTGGGGCTTGATTCCAGGACCCCAAGATCATGACCCGAGTGAAGGCAGAGGCTCAACTCACTGAGCCACCCAGAGTCCCCAGAAAATACCTGTTTTTAATAAACATGCACTTACTTATTTAGATCTTTTTCAAAAATCTCTTAAAGAATAGGATATTGTACTGTTTTTCAGGCATTACTCCCTGGAGTGAAGTATTAGTGAGGAAATAACAAAAACATAGAACAACACTCTATTTAACTATCTATCTATCTATCTATCTAAATATATATCAGCTATCTTCTATATATCATCTACCTATCTATCATGAATAAAATATAAGAAACCACAATAATGGATTCAGTAACTTTGAGAATCCATGACCTAGCTATTTTCACATTTATATCTCCCTTAGTAACTTTACCTATATATGTGCATTGGTTTTGTGTTTTGTTCATCTTTAGCCACTCCTTGTTCCCACATTTAAAAAATGTGCAGTCTGCAAAGATGTGATGTCCTATTATCTTGTCAGTGGAAAAGGAAGATTTGTGCAAATGAAAGTTTATGAGATTTGTCTTTAGGGAGCCATTCCTGTAAATTATATAAAACACAGACTTCTAGTAAAATGACATTTAGAAATACTCATGCATATATCTATTTGAACTAATAAGTCAAGTTTTACTTATGTAATATATTCCAATCACATGGAAGTAATAAAAGTAAGTGTGATCTCAGAAATGAGTGCTATTATAATAAAATATTCTGCAATAAAACAATACACAGCAAAAATATGAAAGCATAAAAAGTATTGTGCTCTTGGTGCCTAATTTACCAACATTTCATGTCAGCAAAATTTTTGAAGATTCATTCCTTTTTTAAGTTTTCTTTTTAACAAATACTACTTAGAATACATCTGACCAAAATGATATACTATTCCCTGAATGGCCATAGATTGAGTCAAATAGAGGAAAAGATACCCTGAAAAATGAACAAAGGGTCTGCAGTGCAGTTTAATAGGAACCTATACATATATTTTTAGTGTAAAGTTACTGTATCAACCATGCTCCTTTTCTGAGATAAGTACTGTGGCTGAATACTTTTTCACACATTTTTTTCTCACGTAATCTGGAAATATGAAAGGTGAAAATAGAGTTGAAATACATGATCTGTGATCCATTCGCTTCCTGTGTCAGGAGGGCAGTGCTGGCAAAAAGAAAGAAGGCAAGTCATCCAATTTAGTCTCCTTGTTTGTGGTAACTGGACTTCTGACTATAAACAGACTATTTTTTTTTTGTTAGAATGTATATACTTACCAATTGAATATTCTTAACAGAATGATTCTTGTTAAAAATTGCTTGTAGAAAAAAAAAAATTGCTTGTAGAAAACAAACCCAGAAACTAAGGATTATGGGCATGGCTCCCTCAGAAAGGTCATGTAAACTGAAGTACAAATAGACAGGTTTTCTAAGCTAAATATCTCCTAATATATGCAGTAATAGTCTATGCTTCATACAGAGACCTCTTACTCTGGGGCAAAGTTCTTGTCTGAGGCAGGAAAGAAGGACAACATCCACCCTCAATGACCAGACCTCTTTTTACCTAGTTGTCAGAATCCTTGAAAATATTGAAATCCTTGAAAATATTAATATATTTGAGACCAACTGAGATCTCTAATTATATACATCTGAACTAAAAATCTAGTCCTTAGTGTAAACTCAATATAAAATATGGATAATTAGTGTCAAATGCAAAAATCTCTCCTCTAGTCAGTTAGTGAGTTCTATAAGGACAGGCTCAAAGTCAGATTTGTTCAAATATCACTCCTTATAATAATTAAATAATAAAAACCTAATAACCACTTAAACTAATGAGTATAATAAATGTGCATAAAATAAATGCAACATGTAAAGTACCTTTGCCTACTCTATAAGTACGCATGATAGAGCAACTGAGTAAATTAGCCAAGAATTATGCTTACAAGCATTTTGTAATTTTTTTCAATTGTTTTGTTTTGTTTTGGCCATCACTCTAAGTTTATTGAAGAAGTAGAACATAATGGCTCTCTGATGTTTCTCTAAAGTCCAATGTATGCTAGATTTAGTATAATTTTTAGATCTTCCAACAGTTTTAGTTATAGAACATATAAATTAAAAAGGCTGTATGAGGGACGCCTGGGTGGCTCAGTTGGTTGGACGACTGCCTTCGGCTCAGGGCGTGATCCTGGAGTCCCGGGATCGAGTCCCGCATCGGGCTCCCAGCTCCATGGGGAGTCTGCTTCGCTCTCTGACCTTCTCCTCGCTCGTGCTCTCTCTCACTGTCTCTCTCTCTCTCAAATAAATAAATAAAATCTTTAAAAAAAATAAATAAATAAATAAATAAATAAAAGGCTGTATGAGATAATTAGATACAGAGAAACCTGAAAGGGGGACTAGAGCATAAGAGGAAAATCAATGTCTATGAGATAATAGAATTATTTGATATTGTTAGCATTATATTTTTTCAATAAATACTTCAAAAAAGATACAAGGAGAAAAGGTAAAGGACATTTAGGGATTGGCAATCTACTATGAAAGCATCTGTAATAGGTGACATGCTGAGATATTTGTTAGGTGGATTGACAGTGACAATAGAAATAACAAAAGGGATCCAAGGAGCTAGCTAGAAAGAGTAGTAACAGGTGACATTATTAGGTGCTTTCCATATTTAACTCATTTTGTCTTCCCACAAATCAATAAGGTAGGCTACTATTACCTCCCATTTTCAACACAAAGGGATTATGTTAAAATGCAGTTAAGTAACTTGTCTACATTCACACAGCCAAGAAATGTGATGTGACTGCATAACATACTTTTAGAACTACTTGGTGCTGAAATATGATAGGCTGAGGCCAATAGTTCAGAATAAGTTTCAGAAACTATTAAATATTTGGGTGAAGTAGCTAACATAATATATAACTAAGAAAATATATTAAATGTTTGGAAAAGTTTCTCAATTTAGAGGAAAAAATAGATATAAGTAGAAATTACTTATATGTTGCTGAGACTCTTGGTTCCTGCTCAGGTTCAGGGTCATGAGATCAAGCCTCAAGCCTGGCTCTGCATTGGGTGTGGAGTCGGCTTGAGATTCTGTCTCTCTCCCTGTGCCCCTTGCTCCACTGGTGTGCTTTCTTTCTCTCTCCCTACTTCTCCCTCGGTCCTTCCCCACTCTGGGGTTCTCTCTCTCTCTCTCTCAAAAAACAAACAAACAAACAAAAAAACTAAGTTGTCCTGAACAGAATGATGATAGAAATCTAGGTGGTGAAAACTGTTCTGATGAGGTCTCAGACAAAAATGAGAAACATGTTATGGGACAAGAAAGGCAAGAGAATCCTTATTAAGAAGTAGCAAAGAGCTTAGCTGAATTGTGTTTGTGTCCAGGTGTTTTGTGAAAGGTAGAACTTGTGAAAGATGTCATTGGATATTTGTCTAAGGAAATAGCTAAGCAAGTGCTGAAGGAGTGGCTTGGTTTCTCTTGACCACTTGTAGTATAACATGAGGAAAGAGAAATGATTGAAGGTTGGAATTGTTAATCAAAAAGGAAAAGGATTTTCAACATTTCATATGTTCTCAGCCTATCCATATTGAAATGAATCAGAAAGCCTCTTCAGGAAAGAATATTAAGAATATGTCCAGGGGATCAACTCAACATAAATTAGGAACTGCTCAATGCTCTGTCCTCTAGACCCCCTGGGGTGGGGTTCTACCAGGCATTCACTGAAGCAGAAAGAGAAATCTTCTATTGTTCAAGACAATAGAAGAATAACCCTCTTTCCCATCCAGGGGTTCAGTGGTCATCAGGGTTGCTTCTCTCACCAAGGTCCAGAGCACAAAAGTCCCAGGGAGAGAGTGGCTTCAAAGTAAGTGTTGCTGGTGCCTGTGGGACCTCTGTCTGCACTCCCTGGTGCACCCTGTCTAGTGAAGCTTCACATGGCAGCCTCCATTCCCCACATTCTGGTGCTGTGTTCCTCTGCCACTGTGGCTCTAGTGGTCTCTGGTACAGTGTGGCCTGTGCCCAACAGAGCCACAGGACCCAGTCGGAGAACTACTATGAGAGCAGATATTTTCAGTGTGTTGGGAACCCAATCTCTGCCTTATGAAGCCCTGGGGCAAGATTTCTCTTTCTGCTTCAGTGAATGCCTGGTAGAACCCCACCCCAGGGGGTCTAGAGGACAGAGCATTGAGCAAAGAGGAATATTCTAGAGCCTTCAAGTGTAATGGAGTTTTCCCCATTGGATTTTGAACTTGCTCTGGCCTTGTCATTCTTCTTTCTTTCTTCCTTTTGAAATGGAAATGTCCATCCTATGCCTGTCACACCATTGTATTTTGGAAGTGCACACTTGATTTCTCAAGTTCACAGATGGCAGATGGAGAAAAATTTGCCTCTGGATGAATCATAACTTGAGTCTCACCCATATCTGATTTAGATGATATTTAAATAAGACTTTGGACTTTAGTTGATGCTGGAACAAGTTAAGACATTTGGGGTTGTTGGGGTGGAATGAATGCATTTTGCAGAAAATGAATTTTGGAAGGCCAAAATTTGGAAGGGGCAAGATGCCTTAGATTGAATGTTTGTGTCTCCCCTAACATTCATATGCTGAAACCTAATCACTCATGTGATGGCATTTAGAGGTGAGGTCTTTGGATGGTGTTTGGGTGATGAGGGTGAAGCACTCATCAATGGAATTTAGTGCTCTGGTAACAGAGGCCCCAGAAAGACCTCTCATCCCTTCTGCCATGTGAGGACAGAGAGAAGATGGTTATCTGAACCAAGAAGCAGGCTCTGACCAGACACTAAATCCACCGACATCTCGATCTCACACTTCCCACCCTCTAGAACTAAGAGAAATAAATTTCTGTTGTTTATAAGGTACCTAGTCTATATGGTATTTTTACTACAGCAGCTGAAGCAAACTAAGACAGTTATCCTAAGGATTACAATTAGCATATAAATTTAAATCAATCTAGTTCTTTTTATTTTTGTATTTTAATTATTTAAAAGATTTTATTTATTTACTGGAGGGCGAGAATGAGTGAGAGAGAGAGAACATAAGCAGAGGAAGAGGGAGAGGGAGAAACAGACTCCTTGCTGAGCAGGGAGCCTGATACAGGGCTCCATCCAAGGACCCTGGGATTGTGAAGTTAGCCAAGGCAAACGCTAAACCAATTGAGCCACCAAGGCACCCCAACTAGTTCTTTTTAATATTAAACTAATTCAATGGCATACAGAAGCTTTGCTCTAGTATACCTCTATTCTCTCCCACTCTGGATAGAGTGCTATTATTTCCAGACAAGTTAAATTTCCTATATCATTAACATGGTTTCAGAATTACTGCTTTAAGTAATTACACTTCAATTCAGATAGAAGGCCAGATTAACAAATAAAAATATGCTTATATTGTCCATTATATTTACCTAATTATCCTTATTGGAACTCTACTCTTTATTTCTTCCCTTGGATCCTTGTACTATGGATGCTGTAATCTTGACAGCACAATACTATTGTTTTTGGCAAAGCCCTGGAAATAGAGCTTTTTCTCTTTCTTTCTTTCTTTCTTTTCTTTTCTTTTTCACTGAATTGGTAGCTGAGTCATATCAAATAGCCACAACACCTTGAGAATGGAGATTTTCCAGGTTGTTGCTAGTTTGGACAAAATATTCATTGCAGTCTGGGGATGTAGCTTTTAATGGAGCTCTGAAAGAGGTTAATCCTCTCATTTGGCTGTGAGTCTGCTGATTTTCATAGCTACTGTGACAAAGAGCTAAAGAGGGAAAGTACGAGAAGTAGTCACAAGTCGAAATGCCAGGACACAGCTATCTTACCAAGGTTCAGTCGTTTCTTTTGGATAAACACCTTTCAGTTTATTCTGTGGATTTGGTTAAATTCCCAAGTTCTGAAACAGTTGATTTTAGTGATTTTTCAGTATTTTTGTTATTTTTGTGGGATAGTAGTTCACCAAGAGCCTCACTTGGCCATTCTGGAAGCCAATTTTGATATACTGATGTTTATACTTTTTATTAGAGAATTCTTCAATGCCATCTCTTATTATTTTAGGAAACATTGATTATTAATTCATTACAGGCTGCAAAATGATACTTTTTTTTTCTTTTTAGATAGAGAGGTGCAGGATGGGCAGAAGGAGGGAGAGAGAGAGAGAATCTTAAGCAGGCCCCACATCCAGTGCAGAGCTTGACGCAGGGCTCAATCTCAGGACCTTACGATCATAATCTGAACCGAAGTCAAGTCTGCCATTTAACTGACTGAGCCACCCAGGTGCCCTGTAATATGGTACTATTTTAATTGTCCCATTTCCTTATCAATTATTAAGCTGGGATATACACATACATGAACAAAGACAGAGAGAGAAAGGGAGGCAGAGATGATAGAAAGAACAGGGTGCCTGGGAGGCTCAGTCATTAAGTGTTTGTCTTCAGCTTATGCTATAATCCCAGAGTCCTGGGATCAAGCCCTGCATCAGGCTTCCTACTCAGTGGGAAGCCTGCTTCTCTCTCCCAGACCCCTTGATTGTGTTCCCATTCTTGCTGTATCTATCTCTGTCAAATAAATAAAATCTCTTTAAAAAATCATATATACCTATTTCCTATTATTTTCCAGTTTCTAAAATAATGAGCTGTTTCCATAGCTTTCACCAAATGTGACCAAAGAAAGCTTTCATTTTTCTTATTTGTTTGCTTTTCCTGTTTGTTTTTGGATTTGAATACATGATGGATTCTTAAATTGCACATATTAGCTGTGTCTTAACCAAATACTCTTAAATGCTTAAATTGTTTCACTGTTGGTCCATGGGGTGGTCACATCAAGTTGGCTCCTGAGACTTTTGGCATCATTTGTGTCTTTAATAGCTACTTTTCTCTGTGGTACTTGCTTGTTACATGCCATTTCTCCAGGGGTCTCTCTGTTCCTTTTTTTCCCTATGAAAATGATATTTAGAACTATAATATGCATATTAGAATTACTCATTGCTATCAGACTGGGCATTTTTTCTAAGCATTTTAGAAATAGGAAATAAAATATTTGAAATGAAATTTTTGTGTGTAGTGTGTGTGTACATGCATGTGTGTGTGTTGCCAAAGAGAAGTTACAGAAATTAAACAGGCAAAAGACTTTACTCAGAACTATTGCAATACTAGGAGAGAGGTAGAACACAAATCCCTGAGGAATAAAAACAAGGGGTGAGCTAGTAGGAAAGTGGAGGATATTGCATCGGTTGGTCAATGTCACTAAGATATCTTTTTGCTAAAGCATGCTTATCCAAGTTGTTCTCCACAGAGACTGAGAGATGGGGGACTTTCCTTGAAGATTACATTTCAAATGGATGGCTACCAGGTCCTCAGAGACACCCCAGGGTTGTAAAACTAGTAAGAAGCTGGGATATTTACATGTCAAAGGGACAGAGATAGCATTTACAACTGAGTTTTCTGAAGTAAATGCTCTAAGAAAAGGCAGCTCAGGAAGAAAGCTGTCATAAGTACAGTCAAGATGATTGGAACTATAGGGTGTTTGATCCGTACACATACACACATGCACACATAGATGAGTACGTGACATAATATAAAAGACAAAATACCTTATGAGTATCTTCTAACATGTTCAGTGAAAATTCTGTATTACAGAGGTTACTTATTCTCATTGATCTTGTAACTGTTTTTCCTTTTCCCTTCAGTCAAAATCCTAGTTCACAATAACACCACCATAACCCGTTTATTTTCCTCAAAATGCACATGAAACTGTCTCAGAATAATAATCACAGAACTGTCACTAATGATACAAATTCTGAAAACATAAGTTATTTTTGCAGTTCTCTTGGTCCTTAATTCATATCACACTAAGATGTACAGTTAGATTACTGTATTTCAAAGTCACTGGAAAGAGTTTTTCTCTGTGGTATGCCAAGTCAATATGAAGTTAAGTTGATTTGCTTTAGTTTACTTTTTGTTTTTGAAGATAACCTTTTTCATATAAAATATTTTCTTGGTTTCAAAAGCAAAATTATAAAAATAGTATATTCAGAAAAATTTAGTTTCTATCTCTACACACTTCCACAGTAATTTCTCCCTCTCTGTATATAATTTAACCCCCAATATTATGGTTTATTGTTCCATTTTTTTCTTTTTTTATCATGTAATTAAAATCATAAATATGTGTGTTTACATATGCATTGTAGGTGGCCCATCCCTGCAGCACACTGAATATTTGTATCCCCTCAAAATTCTTATGTGAAAACCTAATCTAGGTCTTTGGATGGTACTTAGGTCAGAAGAATGGAGCCCTCATGAATGAGGTTAGTTTGTATAAAAGAGACCCTACTGGGGCGCCTGGGTGGCTCAGTGGGTTAAGCCTCTGCCTTCTAAGGTCTTGGGATCAAGTGGCTCAGGTCATGGTCCCAGGGTCTTGGGATCCAGCCCTGTGTCAGGCTCTCTGCTCAGCAGGGAGCCTGCTTCCTTCTCTCTCTGCCTACTTGTGATCTCTGTCTGTCAAATAAATAAATAAAATCTTAAAAAAAAAAAAAAAAAGAGACCCTACTGAGACCCCAGTTCCCTTTTGTCACCTGAGGTTACAGTGAGAAAACAACTGTCAATGAGCACAAGCAGGTTCTCACCAAACATCAAATCTGCAGACACCATGATCTTGGACTTGCTAGTCTTCTAAATTGTGAGCAATAACTCTTTGTTGTTTAAGTCATTCACTTCATAATTATTTTTTTTAATAGCAGCCCTAAAGAACTAAGACACTTCCTTTTTTACATTATATTAACTATACACACTTTTTTCTACAATGATTTTAAAATAATACTAAACTTTGGACCCCATCTCATAGTAGTATACAAAGACAGCCTGTATTCTTTTTTGTTGTTGTTATGTTTCAAGTTTTTAATTTAAATTCTAGTTAGTTAACATATATCGTAATATAAGTTTCAGGCGGAGAATTTAGTGATTCATCACTTACAGACAATACCCAGTGCTCCTCATAAGGAAAGCCCTCCTTAGTCCGCATAACCCATCCAGCCCATCCCCTGCCCATCTCCCCTCCAGCAACCCTGAGTTTGTCACCTATAGTTGAGTCTCTTTTATAGTTTGCCTTCCTCTCTTTTTTCCCCTTCCTTTATGTTCATCTCTTTTGTTTCTTAGATTCCACATACGAGTAAAGTCATGTGGTATTTCTTTCTCTGACTTATTTCACTTAGCATAATACCTTCTAGTTCCAGTCACATCATTATAAATGGTAAGCGTGCATAGATCTCATTCTTTTTTTTTTTTAATGGCTGAGTAATACATCAGACACACACACACACACGCACACGCACACGCACACACACACCTCTCATCTTTTTTATCCATTCATCAGTCAATGGATATTTGGGCTTTTCCCATAATTTGGCTATTGTTGATAATGCTGTTATAAACATCAAGATGCATGTGCCCCATCGAACTAGTATTCTTCCCTTCGGGTAAATACCTACTAGTGTTCAAGGCTGGGTTGCTGGGTTGTAGGGTAGTTATTTTCTTAGCTTTTTGGGGAACCTCCATACTGTTCTCCACAGTGGCTATACTGGTTAGCATCCCCACTGATAGTGTAAGAAGGTTCCCCTTTTTATGCATATTAAACTAATGTTTGTTGTTTCCTGTCTTTTCAATTTTAGCCATTTTGACAGGTGTGAGGTAATAGTTTATTGTAGTTTTGATTTACACTCCCCTGATGATCAATGATTTGGAAAAATTCTTATTAATTATTTTTATTAACATATAATGTATTATTTGCCCCAGGGGTATAGGTCTGTGAATCATCAGGCTTATACACTTCACATACCCTCACATAACTTACACAATTCACATCCCTCCCCAATTGTCCATAAGCCAACCACCCTCTCCATACTCCCCACCCCCCAGCAACCCTCAGTGTGTTTTGTTAGATTAAGAGTCTCTTATGGTTTGGTCCCACCCAATCCCATCTTGTTTCATTTTTTTTCCTTCCCTAATCCCCAAACCCCTCACTTTGCCTCTCAAATTCCTCATATCAGGGAGAACATATGATAATTGTCTTTCTCTGATTGACTTGTTTCACTCAGCATAATACACTCTAGTTCCATCCACATTGTTATAAATGGCAAGACTTAATTTCTTTTGATGGTGGCATAGTATTCCATTGTATATATATAATACCTCTTTATCCATTCATCTAGATCCTTTTCATAGATCCTTTTCATAGTTTGGCTATTGTGGACATTGCTGCTTTAAACATTCAGGTGCATGTTCTCCTTTAAATCACTACATTTGTATCTTTAAGGTAAATACCCAGTAGTGTGATTGCTGGGTCATAGGGTAGCTCTATTTTCAACTTTTTGAGGAACCTCCATGCTGTTTTCCAAAGTGGCTGTACCAGCTTGCATTCCCTCGAACAGTGTAGGAGGGTTCCTCTTTCTCCCCATCCCTCTCTGACATCTGTCATTTCCTGACTTGTTAATTTTAGTCATTCTGACTGGCATGAGGTGGTATCTCATTGTGGTTTTGATTTGTATTTCCCTGATGCCAAGTGATGTTAAGCATTTTTTCATGTGTCTGTTGGCCATCTGGATGTCTTCTTTATAGGAATGTCTGTTCATGTCCTCTGTCCAATTCTTGATTAGATTATTTGTTCTTTGGATGCTAAATTTGAGAAGTTCTTTATAGATTGTGGATACTAGTTATTTATCTGATATGTCATGTGTGAATATCTTCTTCCATTCCGTCAATTGTCTTTTGGTTTTGTTGACTGTTTCCTTTGCTGTGTAAAAGCATTTGATCTTGAGGAAGTCCCAATAGTTCATTTTTGCCCTTGCTTTCCTTGCCTTTGGCAACGTTTCTAGGAAGAAGTTGCTGTAGCTGAGATCGAAGAGGTTGCTGCCTGTACTCTCCTCTAGTATTTTGATGGATTCCTTTCTCACATTGAGCTCTTTCATCCATTTGAGTCTATTTTTCTGTGTGCTGTAAGGAAATGGTCCAGTTTCATTCTTCTGCATGTGGCTGTCCAATTTTCCCAATACCATTTGTTGAAGAGACTCATTTTTCCATTGAACATTCTTTCCTGCTTTGTCAAAGATTAGTTGACCATAGAGTTGAGGGTCTATTTCTGGGCTCTCTATTATGCTCCATTGATCTATGAGTCTGTTTTTGTGTCAGTACCATACTGTTTTGATGATTACAGCTTTGTAATAGAGCTTAAAGTCTAGAATTGTGATGCTACCAACTTTAGCTTTCTTTTTCAATATTCTTCTGGTTATTCGGCGTCTTTTCTGGTTTCATAGAAATTTTAGGATTATTTATTCCATTTCCTTGAAAAAAATTGATGGTATTTTGATAGGGATTGCATTAAATGTGTAGATTGCTTTAGGTAGCATAGACATTTTCACAATATTTGTTCTTCCAACTGATGAGAATGGAACATTTTTCCTTTTCTTTGTGTCTTCCTCAATTTCTTTCATGAGTACTTTATAGTTTTCTGAGTATGGGTTCTTTGCCACTTTGGTTCGGTTTATTCCTAAGTATCTTATTGTTTGGGGTGCAATTGTAAATGGGATTGACTCCTTAATTTCTCTTTCTTCTCTCTTGTTGTTGGTGTACAGAAATGCAACTGAATTCTCTGTGTGGATTTTATATACTGATACTTTACTGAATTCCTGTACAAGTTCTAGCAGTTTTGGAGTGGGATCTTTTGGGTTTTCCACATAAAGTATCATATCATCTGCAAAGAGTGAGAGTTTGACTTCTTTGCTGATTCAGATGCCTTTAATTTATTTTTTTGACTGATTGCTGAGACTAGGACTTCTAGTATTATGTTGAATAGGAGAGGTGATAGTGGACATCCCTGCTGTGTTCCTGATCTTAGCAGAAAAACTCTCAGCTTTTCCCTATTGAGAATGATATTCACTGTAGGTTTTTCATAGATAGATTTGATGATATTGAGGTATGTAGCCTCTATCCCTACATGTTGAAGAATTTTGATCAAGAAAGGATGCTTATTTTGTCAGATGCTTTTCTGCATCTATTGAGAGTATCATATGACTCTTGTTCTTTCTTTTATTAATGTATTGTGTCACATTGATTGATTTTCATACGTTGAACCAACCTTGCAGCCCAGGAATAAATCTCACTTAGTTGTGATGAATAATCCTTTTAATGTACTGTTAGATCCTATTGGCTAGTATTTTGGTGAGAATTTTCACATCTGTGTTCATCAAAAATATTGGTCTGTAATTCTCTTTTTTGATGGGGTCTTTGTTTGGTTTTAGGATCAAAGTAATGCTGACTTCATAAAATGAGTTTAGAAGTTTCCCTTCCATTTCTATTTTTTGGAACAATTTCAGGAGTCTAGACATTAATTCTTCTTTAAATGTTTGGTAAAATTCCCCTGGGAAGCCTTCTGGCCCTGGGCTCTTGTTTCTTGGGAGATTTCTGATGACTGTTTCAATCTCCTTACTGGTTATGGGTCTGTTCAGGTTTTCTATTTCTTCCTGGTTCAGTTTTTGTCATTTATATATCTCTAGGAATGTATCCATTTCTTCCAGATTGTCAAATTTGTTGACATATAGTTGCTCATTGTATGTTCTTGTAATTGTTTGTATTTTTTTGGTGTTGGTTGTGATCTCTCCTCAATCATTCATGATTTTATTTATTTGGGTCCTTCTTTCTCTTTTATTTATTTATTTTTTTTTTGGTAGGTCTGACCAGGGGTTTGTCAATCTTATTAATTCTTTCAAAGAACCAGCTCCTGGTTTTGTTGATTTGCTCTACTGTTATTTTGGCTCCTATTTCATTTATTTCTGCTCTGATCTTTATGATTTCTCTTCTCCTGCTGGATTTAGGCTTTCTTTGGTCGTCTTTTTCCAGCTCCTTTAGGGGTATGGTTAGGTTGTGTACTTGAGACCTTTCTTGTTTCTTGAGAAAGGCTTGTTAGGCTATATACTTTCCTCTCAGAACCACCTTTGCTGTGTTCCACAGATTTTGAACAGTTGTGTTTTTATTTTCATTTGTTTCCATGATTTTTTTTTCAATTATTCTTTAATTTCCTGGTTGACCCATTCTTTCTTTAGTAGGATGCTCTTTAGCCTCCATGTATTTGAGTTCTTACCAACTCTCCTCTTGTAATTCAGTTCTAGCTTCAGAGCATTGTGGTCTGAAAATATGCAGGGAATCATCCCATCCCATTCTCAACCAGTTGAGACCTGATTTGTGACCCAGAATGTGATCTATTCATGTTCCATATGCACTAGAGAAGAATGTGTATTCCGTGGCTTTGGGATGGAATGTTCTGCATATATCTGTGATGCCCATCTGGCCCAATGTGTCATTTAAACCCTTTATTTCTTTGTTGATCTTTTTCTTGGATCCTTTTCTATTTTCCTTGTTGATCATTTGCTTGGATAACCTGGGGTGTTAAAGTCCCCTACTATTATTGTATTTTTGTCAATGTGTTTCTTTGATTTTGTTATTAATTGGTTTATATAGTTGGCTGCTCCCATATTAGAGGCATAGATATTTAGAATGTTAGATCTTATTCTTGGACAGACCCTTTGAGTATGAGATAGGGTCTTTTTCATCTCTTAAAGTTTTTGGCTTGAAATCTAATTTATCTGATATAAGGGTTGCCACCCCATCTTTCTTTTAAAGTCCATTAGCATGGTAAATTGTTTTCCACCCCCTCACTTTAAATCTGGCATGATATATTCAGAGCACTAAATGAGAAAAATATGTAACAAAGAAAATATACAGTAATGGTCACCTAACAGGCAATACAATGGCATTAAATTGATATCTTTCAATAGTTGCCCTGAATGTAAATGGGCTAAAAGCTCCAATCAAAAGAAACAGGGTATCAAAATGGATTAAAAAAATCAATATGCTGTCCACAAGAAAATTATTTTAGACCCAAAGACACCTCCAGATTTAAAGTGAGGGGGTGGAAAACAATTTATCATGCTTAAATCTGGAGGTGTCTTTGGGTCTAAAATAATTTTCTGTGGACAGCATATTGATTGTCTCTGTTCCTTTCTCATCTATTGCTTTTAGGCTCTCTCTTTGTTTAGAGAACCTCTTTCAATATTTCCTGTAGAGCTGATTTGGTGTTTGCAAATTCTTTTAAATTTTGTTTGTCCTGGAAGCTTTTTATTTCTCCTTCTATTTTCAACAATAGTCTATCTGGATGTAGTATTCTTAGTTGCATATTTTTCTCATTTAGTGCTCTGAATATATCATGCCAGTACTTTCTGGCCTGCCAGGTCTCTGTGGGTAAGTCTGCTTCCAGTCTAATATTTCTACCATTGTATATTACAGACTTCTTGTCCCAAGCTGCCTTCAGGATTTTCTCTTTGTCACTAAGACTAGCAAGATTTAGTATTAGATGATCGGGTATGGACCTATTTTTATTGATTTTGAGGAGGGTTCTCTGTGCATTCCAAAATTTTGATGCTTGTTCCCTTTGCCATATTAGAGAAATTCTCTATTATAATTTGCTCCAATATACCTCTGTCACTCTCTCTCTTTCTTCTTCTTCTGGAATCCTAATTATTCTAATACTGTTTCATCTTATGGTATCACTTGTCTCTCAAATTCTCCTCTCATGGTCTAGTAGTTGTTTGTCTCTCTTTTGTGCAGCTTCTTTATTCCCTGTCATTTGGTCTTCTATGCCACTAATTCTCTCTTCTGCCTCATTTATCCTAGCAGTAAGAGCTTCCATTCTTGATGGCACCTCATTAATTCCTTTTTTGATTTCATCTTTGTTAGATTTTAGTTCTTTTATTTCTACAGAAAGGGATTTTATTTCTCCAGACAGGGTTTCTTTAATATCTTCCATGCCTTTTTTGAGCCCAACTAGTACCTTGAGAATCATCATTCTGAACTCTAGAGCTGACATATTATCAATGTCTATATTGGTTAGGTCCCTAGCCATTGGAACTGTCTCTTGTTCTTTTTTTTTTTTTTTGGGGAGTTTTTCTGCCTTGTCATTTTATCCAGGTAAGAATATATGAAAGAGAATAAAGTACTAAAAGGGTGGCAAAGACCCCAGAAAAATGGAAAAATGTATGCTAACCAAATCAGAGGAGACCCCCAACCGGGGGGAGAAGAAAGGGGGTAAAAAGAAATTTAAAAAAATACATATATATATATTAGACTGGTGAATAGAACAGAGCCACCTACTTGATTTGGGGTGTATTTTGGTCTCAGAAGAAACTACCTTCCAAATTTTTAAAGAAAGAAAAAGAATACACACACACACATACACACACACTAAAAAATAAGGGTAAACATGCTGAAGGAATAGAATATGACTGTAAAAATGAAAATTAAAAAAATTCTAAAAAAGGAATTCATAAGTTGGAGGGAGAAAGAAACAAGTAAAAAAAAAAGGGGGAGGGGGGAGAATGTGCTCAGGCTGGAGACTAGAGCAAAGCCCTATGCTAGATTTATGGTGTATTTTGATCTATTAGAAGAAATTGTATCCCAAATTAAAAAAAAACTATATGTATACAAAGTAAAAGTTAGATAAAATGAAGGATAAAATATGACTATAATAATGAGGGTTTAAATATATATATATACACATACACACACACACACACACACATACACACATTCCACACCATCATGGCTTATAGTTTAATATCTGGAGGGTTATATGCAAACTATTCTATCAATCTGATGTAGTTTTCCTGTGTTTCAAAGACATAAGGGAGATAAGCCATGAATTTCCTAAACCAGTAATATTCATTATCTCAAATTATAGCTCCAAGAAGCTCAAAAGAGTATGTGACTGACAGGGAAAGTCACTGTCACCACTGAGAAGAGATGATAGACTAAGTTTAATGTCTCCTAATCTATAATCCTACACACTAATTAAATTGAAAACATTCCCTGAAGGAAGCACATAGTGAGTGCTCTGGTGCTATACTTCACTCATTAAAACAGTGTTCTTTTAAGTGAAAAAGACAGCTAACTTTAGGAAAGACTGCCTTTCTGAATTTCAAAATACCCTTTCCTGCACTCTTTACTATTTGACATAGTATATTGAGAAGAAGAATATATGACCCTCACTTGTTCATTCATTAGTTTGCAGCAATACTGAAGTGAAAATAATTGTACCACTCCTAAGCACCCCCTGAGGGTTCTGGGTAAGATGTTTATCCAAATTTTCTCATCATTAGAAAATCATGGATTATTGTGAGATGTTTTTACCACTCATATTTTATCCTTTAAACCTCTTATCTAGATCCTTGAATTGTGAGCCAGAGGTAGCATTTTCAAATATAAAGGGAATGATTATATATAAAACAAAACTAAAGGTTATATAAGTATAATTTGGTAAAATTTGGGGTCATGTGTTTATCAACAAACCTGTTTTACTGAGGGACCATGTGCTAGGTAACATGGCATGACTCTTATCATACATTACCTACATCACCAGCAACTATAACCAAAATAGTACTGGTCCACTCAAGAAAGAGAATTACATAATCAGTTGACAGTGGAAGTTGAAAATAAGAATTATTAATCATGATAAAAGAGTAAGTATAAGATGTAAGAAAACTCTATGTGATACCCTAAGAATAAGGGAAAGTATTCAAGGGAGAATAAGCTTAGGGGTTCTGAGTCTATTGAAGAAGATGCAGTTCATTTCAAGCTGAGAAGCAATGAAAATAATTGACAATTGATACAGTAACTAAATCAATTGCTTAGCTACATATATAGCATATGATAGGATGACAGGCCATAACAGGGATGGCAAAATTTTTAAACTAGGTTGACGGCAACTTTTGTGTCTTTGTGGTCCTTTTCCTGAGTAATATGTAAATTGCTTAATATATTATCCAAAGACTTTTGTATTCTAAATTTTCCACCAAGACTGTCATTTTCCCCAATATTCAGTGTTGTATGGATAATCAAATAACGAATAATTAATGACTAATAATAATGATAAAGAAAGGTAAATTCAGATAAGATATCAACTGATATGTATGTGTAAGGACCCAGTACATTGACTTTATTCAGTTTATATGATGTTAGAGTACTAAATATTAGTTGTTAGACTCCACAATTGTACTTTCTAAGTCAAATTCTTCAATTTCCACTAATAGATTTGTGGTTTGAGCAAGTTAAGTTCTTTGTTTTTCACTGTACTAACTAAAAAAGAGGATAATAATACTATCTTATAGAGTGGGGTATAGCCAACTTTACTGATAACTACACGTATACAGAACAAAACCAGGAAAATAATGAATACTCAACAAACATGACTATGATCAAATCTACCAGAGCTACAGATTGATCAGGGGGAACTTGTTTATGAACCCAGAGTGTATTGATGAAAATGTAAGTAGAAGAGTCTTGTCACAGTAAATAATATCTAACTTTTAATTTTTTCTTAATATCAGATATTAAAATTTAGCTGAGTAAGGTAAAGTATTTTAATTGATATTATTGAATCAGTTTTTTTTCTTTTTTCTTCCTGGGTTTGGGAGAAAATAAATCCCATAGATAGACACACAAGTGGGGCACTGGTCCTGAGGACAGCACCTATCACACAGTAAAAACCCAAGCCCCAGACATAGGGTAAATCATTATAAAAATCAGATGATATTTTAATAGCCAATTTAATTATTGAGATTGTTATCTTTAAACACAAGACATGGAGATAGAGTGCCCAGAAGCAAATTCAATTAATACTGAATACATGCCCTCCTGAGGTACCACATTATGACCAATAGGATTGTTATTATTTAAAAGAAAAAAAAAAGGAAAGAAATGTTGGTGAGGGTATGGAGAAGTTGGAGCCCCCATGCATTGCTGGTATAAAAGGAAAATGGTGTAACTGCTATCCTCAACAGTTTGGCATTTCCTCAAAGAGTCAAACAGACCCAGCAACTCCACTTCTAGGTATATATGCAAAAGAATTGAGAGAAGAAGCTTGACCAGATAGATATGTGTACAGCAGTATTCACAGTAGCATTACTCACAAGAGTCAAAAGGTAGAAACACTCCAAATGTTCCTAGAAAGATGAGTGAATAAACAAAATAGATTGTCTTTGTCCCAATCCTATTGATTTACAATTTACCTTGATCCTGCATTTATCATTGCTACCTGTTGCAAAAGAAATAGGTTCTAATCCAAATGTAAAAATTTAACATTTACATGAAGAATAAAAAAATAATCTATGAAACAGAAAAAAGAGAAAAACAAGTATCATCAGAGACACGATTTCCACTTGGAAATTTTCCAGTCATATACAAGGAATAGGAGTGTGAACAACCAAAATAGCTATTTATCAGTCTTCTAAATGAAGAAGGTTTATTAGAATTCCATTATTTCTCCTTATTGGTAACATTGAATTCCTCAGCTAGAAAGATCCCAAAAGGTTTGGAATTGACTAAAAATCGGTCATGAGAAAATTGTTACAAGATCCATAATTGAGATGTAAAGTACTTTTCTCGTAACAAAATACTTTGTCTTATTTGAGAGTCTGGACTTTTTGATATTTTGAGTTGGTCAGAAGAGGAATGGGAATGTTTCTTTGCACAATTTGACATTTGCATACAAGAAAAGGAATAGCTAAAAATTTTTATATGAGTAATAAACACATCAAATGGACTAGTTCTTCTAAAAAATAAAATAATCCCCTTGTGCACAGAAATGAACAGGAAAGGAGATGTGGTAAAGCCTGAAGAAGCAGACATATGAGACTCCAAAATCTGCAACACATGGTAACTGGGAGAAGAGGCCAAAATCACTTTAGTTGATGGAGAAATCAAGTCAGTTAATTATCATGAAACCTAGAACTAACTTTTTCCTGCCCTCCCCACACATCAAAACAATATTTGAAAAAAGGGGGGAATCACAAAGCCTGAAAATACTATTTGAAGCAGGAGGGTAGTAACTGCCTGCTTCTTGAAGTGGCAATTCAGAGGGAGACAGTCATTCTGCAAAATCAAGCTAAACGTCCCCTGGAAATAAGAAATACAAATTTTTGAAATGAGACAACCTACCAACAGCACTAATACCTGACCAGGCAAGACAGATAAAGATAAATATACCTCCACAAAATAGATAATCTTGGAAAAGAAAAAAAAAATGAACATCACACACAAATACACACACAAACCTCCACCCATTTACAAAACAAAAACAAAACCCTAATATTTAAAGTTAGTTTAAAAAAAGATATCATATTTAGATCACGATTACTGCCCACAGAACAACATTGACTCTTGCAAAGGCTCTAGCTGAAGCAAACCAAATCTTAAAATGGCAGTTACCTCCTCATCCTAGAGGACAGCAGAGGAAATATCTCTGCCCCATTCAGAATCAAAAGTATTCTGATATATGTGCTCCTTTTAACTGGACGCCCAATTGCAAACCTTTTAATTACCTCACTTTACTGCCACCCCTGTAGGTAATTGCAAAAACTGATTTAGATCAGTGCTGTCTAATAGAAATATACTACATATGTCAAATATGAACCACATATGTAAGTTGACATTTTCTAGGAACATTTTTTAAAAGTTCAAATTAATTGTATTATAGTTTTAAATCTATCCAAAATGTTGTCACTTCAACATGTCATCTGTATGAAACTTATTAATAAAATATATTCTTTTTTGATGGAACTAACTTTTTGAAACTGAATGTGTATTTAGTACATCTCAAATCAGACTGGACATCTTTTTAATGACCATGAGCCATAAGTGGTTAGTGGACATGGAAAGGAATGATTCAGACTTTTATTTTAAGTTGCTGATATATTTATGCCATTGTTCAGCCAATTAAGAAAAACAAAAAATAAATAACAACATCAAAAAAGAGAGAGACATTTATGGAAAAAAATTGTGTTTTTTTAAAGATTTTATTTATTTATTTATGAAAAAGAGGGAAGGAGAGCATGAGTGGGGGGAAGGGCAGAGGGAGAAGGAGAGAATCTCAAGCAGACTCCCCACTGCAGGAGGAGCCTGACACAGGACTCCACCTCATAACCCATGAGATCAGACCTGAGCTGAAACCAAGAATTGCATGCTTAACCAACTGCACCATCCAGGTACCCCCAAAATTGGTTTATCACTGCTCCTAAGACAAAGCTGTTATTATTAATATCCCTGTCCAGACATTTATGATCTAGCTCCCTTACATTACTTATTCTCTATCTGTTTCTCTATCTTTTGGTCACGCTGATCTTACAGGGTTTGGAATGTGCCATGCTTCTCCCACCTCAGGGCCTGTCATGACACATGCTGCTTACTTTATTTGAAATACTGTTTTCCCATCTTTTATGTGCTGCTTCCTATTCATCTATAAATTTCCAATCTAGGGATGCCTGTGTGGCTCAATTGGTTGGGTGTTTGCCTTTGGCTCAGGTAATGATCCCAGGGTCCTGGGATCAAGTCCTGCATTGGACTTCTTGCTCAGTGGGGAGCCTGATTTTCCCTTTGCCTGCCACTCTCCCTCTTTGTGTGCATTCTCTCTAGCTCTCTGACAAATAAATAAAATCTCTAAAAATAGGTTAATTAATTAATTAATTAATTTCCAATTCAACATACACATCCTCAGGAAAGTTCCCTGACCCTAAGATAATATTAAGTCTATCATTTTATATTTTAAAACAATCTATAACTTTTCTTTATCATATCCAGAAGCCCTAATAATATTTTTTTAATTAAGAAAATTATTTTACACCATTTCTTAAAAACCTACATTGAGTTCCTATCATTTTTAGATTGAAATCCAAATGTTATTGGCTCCAAGATTTTATAATCAGTTTTCTATTGACTTTTCACACTTGAATTTCTACCCTTGCTTCTTTCATGTCAGACACTCTGACCATCTTTCTTTTGTAGGAACTTGAGGGATCCATTCCAGTAGCCTGTGTTGTTATTCTCTATGTCCAAAATGTTTTTGCTCTAGACCTAGTCTATGAAATAAAGTAGCCATGAAGCCACATGCAGATATTCAACTTTGATATCAAATTAATTAAAATTAGAAATTCAGGTTCTGAGTCACACTAGTCATATTGCAGAGTTCATTGCCACACATGGTTAATAGATAACAGGACAGTATGAAAAATATTTCTATCATATTTAGTTCAGTGGGATGACTCTGCTCTAAGACCATGATGAGAAACTTTTCTTATAAAGGAAAGATATTAAATATTTTGCAGTTTCTGAGCCATATGGGCTGTGTCCTAATTAATTATTGAACTCTTAAGTTTGAGCATTAAGGCAGCTACAGACAATGTAAACAAATGGGCAAAGCTGTTTTTAGTACAACTTTGTTTATAGAAAGCTGGATTTAGTCCATAGGCTACAGTTTATGGTTTATTGTACTACACATTTTTATGGTTGGTTCTGTAATATTATACCTTTTTCAGTCAAAATTTATCTCAGTACTAAAGCCTTTACTGAGCACATACTTTAGATTACCCTTCCAACATTCTTCTCCCCCCCGCACTGTTACCCTTTTGCATCTTATTCCATTTGGTGTTCTTTAAAACATTAGTTATTACTTTGATTTATTTAATTATTTTTTAAAAAATATTTTATTACTTTTCTCCTTTGCTAGATAATAGCTCCCTCAGACAGGGGATATAGTGTTTTTTCACTCTTTGTCCCTAGGGTTTAGAGTACAACTGGCATTTTGCAGATAATAAACTTTTGATGAATGAATATTTCATCAAAATATTGTATTTAATACAGCTGTATTTAATTTATTACATGGTTATATTTAGATTGTTGCTTCATATTATTTCCCTCCATAAGACTACAAATATAACAAAAGCTGAGGTGAACAATTTGCATTTATCACCAAGGCCCAGATTTTACCAAAAGGCTTGGTACAAACACTTTATTTCCTCAATTATAAAACTCAATGAAATATGATTCATCATCAGTTAATTATACCTAATACAAATGGGTGCTAATTATTTTTTTTAAAGATTTTATTTATTTATTTGACAGAGAGAGATCACAAGTAGGCAGAGAGGCAGGCAGAGAGAGAGAGAGGAGGAAGCAGGCTCCCTGCTGAGCAGAGAGCCCGATGCGGGGCTCGATCCCAGGATCCTGAGATCATGACCCAAGCCGAAGGCAGCGGCTTAACCCACTGAGCCACCCAGGAGCCCCGGGTGCTAATTATTAAATGTATACATAATTATAAGATATATTATCTTTCAGAAACATTAAAGGTGAAAATGTGAATCTTGAAATGAATTAAAAAGTAAGCCTGTCTCCGCTATATATGTAGTAGGCAAAGTTATTAAAGATATTTGACCATATTCCTGTCCAAAGGCATCCTTCATGGAGCATGTTGTTGCACTGTCTCTTTAATAGCATTCCATGACAAAGGTAAGTTGTATTTAATTTCAAATAGCTGACCTGACTGAATATGCATGGAAGCTCTTGGTTTCATTGACGTTCCCTGCTATTGGCAACCATGAGCATTACAGAAAGCATGAAAGAAGACTGCCCCTGTCTTTAAAGAAGCTACATTCATTTAGCATATTCTTGCACTCTGAATTGTTTTTAAAGGTTTTATTTACTTATTTGATAGACAGAGATCACAAGTAGGCAGAGAGGCAGGCAGAGAGAGAGAGGAGGAAGCAAGCTCCCCACTGAGCAGAGAGCCCGATGCGGGGCTCGATCCCAGAACCCTGGAATCATGACCTGAGCCGAAGGCAGCGGCTTTAACCTACTGAGCCACCCAGGCTCCCCTTCCACTCTGAATTTTAATGCTAATTACAATGGCTTTATACAACACATTTTCTGTTTACTTAGACTATCATAAATCAGTGAAATAAATAAAGAATGAGATAGCATATCAGTCTCTTCCATTTCTACCTGATCAAATGGTCAAGAAATTATCACATTATTAGTTTGATAGATCAAATCTCATGTTATTCCAATGTAGTCAAGCAGATGTTGGGTATCTCCTGTCTGATATGGTACAGAGAAATACTATCTCTGAGTGCAATAGAACCTTAGGACCATTGTAATTTTAAGTGAACCATTTCTTCATTCTTCCAAGTTTAGGCCTAAGAGTCCCTCCTTTTCTGGTAATTAATTATGTTTTGTGAATTCTCTCCTTTTGATCATTAAATAGGGCATTACTCTGCATTCTCTTCTCACCTTCTGGTCTAGTCAAACTTGTTTCTTTAAGTTCCTCAAAAGCATTTAGGACACTCTATTCTCTCCCTGACCTCTGGCTTATTTCAACTTAACATTTGGGCTCAACTTCGATATCACATTCTCTGGAAATCTTCCATGTCCTTCTTCTGTTTACTATCTTCCTTTGCTACTGCTTTGTGTTTACTAAATTACAATGAGACTTTTATAGGGCAACAAATAAATAGGTTAAAAAAAATCCCACAGACTCAATAGGGACTCACTTATGCAAGGCCAAGTCACCAAAATGGGGCTTAATACCTAATCAAATTTCAGTTTAACCTCCCCAAATTATGTCTTAACCAGTCAGTTAGGAATTTTCTAGTCGTCACCAATGAGGTAATCTCACATGAGCTTTCTCCATTCCCCAATGAAGAAGAGGTAATCTGTATAATAAAACACTCTGGTCTTCCCAAGGGAAAATGACCATGCCTGGAAAAAAAAAAAAAAAATATATATATATATATATATATATATTTATATTTATTTATTTATTTATTTATTTTTCTTTGATATAATTTCCTTGCCCAGCCCTTCTTCCTTCTTCATGTTATGCAATTTCTTGGAGCTCCCCTCTACTTGATAGATGGGATGCTGCCTGATTCATGAATTGCTTAATAAAATGAATTGGTCTTCAAATTTATTCACTTGAATTTTTGTTCTTTAACAAAATTATTTATCTTAGTTCTTAATCTTTGTCCTTTGGTTAAAACCAATATTGCATAGTAGTTAATAGCTCGTTTCTTTTTAAAAAAATCGTACTTAAAAATTTATATTTCAGTTACATTCAGCCAATTTCACTATTTTTAGTATGCAGTTCTGCAAATTTGGACAGTCTTCAAATTACATCCAAAATCAAAATAAAGAATAGTTCCACCACCTGAAAAACTTCTTGGCTACTTTTGCTAAAGAAAAATTGCACTGAACAGAGTTAAACATGCAAGAAAATATCTATTCAAGACCATTACAATAGAGGTAAAGCACTATTGCAAGAGGCAGAAGGATTGAACATAACTTTGCTGAAACAAAAGGCAGGAGTTTTTTAAGAGCTGGACTAAACTAATGGACACATGCTGGGGTGAGACTGGTCAATGAGAATAGACCATCTGTGTTTGCTAACTGAGTGCCTGTCAAAGTTGTGCCCCTACCCTTTTGCAGAGACTGGGAGATAGGGGCTCTTCCTTAATTATTATATTTCAAATGGATGGCTCCCAACTCTTTGAGAAAGTTGTCCCTGGGTTGTAAAACTGGAAAGAAGCTGGGAGAAGATTTACATTTCAAAGGGACAGAGAAAGCATTTGGAACAGAAAGTTTTCTAAAGCAAAGGCTCCAAGGGAAGGGAAGTCTGGTGTATATAGGCAGGAAGAAAGGGATCTAAAGTTGAACCAGGGGGTGCCTGGGTGGCTTGGTGGGTAAAGCATCTGCCTTCGGCTCGGTTCATGGTCTCAGGGTTGTGGGATAGACCCCCACATTGGGCTCTCTGCTAGGTGGGAAGCCTCCTACTCCAGCTCTCTGCCTGCCTCTCTACCTGCTTGTGATCTCTCTGTCAAATAAATAAATAAATAAATAATCTTTAAAAAAAAAAAAAAGTTTAACCAGTTTGAGGGGAATGTTAAAGCCTCGGTCACCCTTTTGTAATCAAACAGTTCCTTCACTCTAGGTCCTTCAGGACGACTTAGCTGTTTTCTGCCTCGATAGTTTTGCTGTTGCAAGAATATCATACAATGAGATCACATAGTCTATAGTCTTCGAGTCGGCCTTATTAAACTGTACAATGCATTTTAGATTCAATCATGCTGTTGGGTCTGTCAGTGGTTCTTTTCTCTATATTCTTGGGTAAAATTCCTTTGCATAGGTTTAATGCAGTATATTTTCTCATTTCCCAGTTGAAGGACAGTTGGGATGTTTCCAGATGTGAACAATTATAAATGAAGTGCCTTTTAAAAATCATGTACATGTTTTTATGAAAACACAGATTTTCATTTCAACTGGGTAAATATCTAGTAGTGGGATTGTGGATCACGTAACTTTATGTTTGTGTTTAACTTTGTAAGAGAAAATAAAAACTGTTTTCTCAAATATGTTTTGCATTCCTACTAGCAATCTTTTTTTTTTTTTTTTTTTTAAGAGAGAGAACACCAGAGCAAGAGAGGAAGGGCAGAGAGAGAGAATCTTGAGCAGGTTCCTTGCTCAAAACAGAACCCTTCCTGACATTTGATCTTAAGACCTTGAAATCATGACCTGACCTGAACTCTAGAGTGAAGGCTTAACTGACTGAGCCACACAGGCATTGCCCTACAGCAATCTATGAGTTCTAGTTGCTATACAGCCTTACTAGAGCTTAATATTTTCAGCTTTTTATTTAATTTTATTTTATATCTTTTTTTAATTTTATTATTTATTTTTGATAGAGAGAGAGAGACTGAGAGCAGGGAAGGGGTAGAAGGAGACCGAGAGAGAGAATATTAAGCAAGCTCCATGCTCAATGTGGAGCTCGGTGTGGGTCTCCTTCTGAGACCATGACCTGAGCAGAAATCAACAGTTGGATGCTTAACTGACTGAGCCACCCAAGTGCCCCTGCTTAATTTATTTTAGTCACATGAATAAATGGGTCATGATAACTCATTGTTGTATAAATGTGTTGAAGGAGAGAAAAGTACACCACCCCAAAATAAGTCTCTTTGTCATACTGATTATAAGCAAGTTATTTTTAAGAAATAGCAGACATAGGTGAAGCTATGAAAACTGAGTGGAAGTTAACCTTTGGAAGAAACATTTACATTTATAAGGGGAATTTCCATTTTTAAGGATATCTTCCTTGCTGTATTTTGCTTTTTATTTTGATATAGTCCCATTTGTTTCTCTTTGCTTCTGTTGCTTGTGCTTTTGGAGTCACATCCAAAAAATCATTGCCAAAACCAATGTTGTCAAGGTGGTTTTTACTTACGTTTTCCTCTAGTAGTTTTATAGTTTTATGTCTTATATTTAAGTTTTTAAGGCATTTTGAGTTAATTTTTGTGAGTGGCATAAGATAGTCGTTCAATTTCTTTCTTTCTTTTCTTTTTTTTTTAAGCATGTGACTATCCAGTTTTCACAACACCATTTACTGAGGAGACATTTAAATCAGGTTGCACAAGTCTTCTAACTTGTTCTTTTTCAAATCATAGTGAACATTTTAGTTCTCTCATGATCTGTGTATATTTCAGTATCAGCTTGTCAATATCTATATAAACCCTACTAGTCAATATCTATATAAACCCTATTAATCAAAAATGTGTTGAATCTACAAATTTGAGTAAAATTGACATTTTAGTAACATTGACTTTTCAAATCCATAAAAGTGGTGCATGTATTAGTTTGCTAGCGCTGCCATAATGTAGTACCACATACTGGGTAGCTTAAACAACAAAATTAATTTTCTCACAGTTTTGGAAGATGGGAGTTGAAGATGAAAGTTTCAGCAGGGTTGCTTTCATCCAAGGATTTTCTCCTTGGCTTGTTTTTATTTGTTTTGTTTTCTTTTTTGGTTTTTGGTTTTTTTAACTATATTTTTTCTATTTGTATTTTTAAAATTTATTTTTAGCATGACAGTATTCATTATTTTTGCACCACACCCAGTGCTCCATGCAATCCGTGCCCTCTCCAATACCCACCACCTGGTTCCCCCAACCTCCCACCCTCTCGCCGCTACAAACCCCTCAGATGGTTTTTCAGAGTCCATAGTCTCTCATGGTTCACCTCCTCTTCCAATTTCCCCCAAATCCCTTCTCCTCTCTAACTCCCCTTATCCTCCATGCTATTTGTTATGCTCCACAAATAAGTGAAACTGTATGATAATTGACTCTCTCTGCTTGACTTATTTCACTCAGCATAATCTCTTCCAGTCCCGTCCATGTTGCTACAAAAGTTGAATATTCGTCCTTTCTGATGGAGGCATAATACTCCACAGTGTATATGGACCACATCTTCCTTATTCATTTGTCCGTTGAAGGGCATCTTGGTTCTTTCCACAGTTTGGCGACCTTTGCTGCTATAAACATTGGGGTACAGATGGCCCTTCTTTTCACTACATCTGTATCTTTGGGGTAAATACCCAGTAGTGCAATTGCAGGGTCATAAGAAAGCTCTATTTTTAATTTCTTGAGGAATCTCCACACTGTTCTCCAAAAAGGCTGCACCAACTTGCATTTCCACCAACAGCGTAAGAGGGTTCCCCTTTCTCCATATCCACTCCAACACATGTTGTTTCCTGTCTTGCTAATTTTGGCCATTCTAACTGGTGTAAAGTGATATCTCAAAGTGGTTTTAATTTGAATCTCCCTGATGGCTAGTGATGATGAACATTTTTTCATGTGTCTGATAACCATTTTATGTCTTCATTGGAGAAGTGTCTGTTCAATTTTCTGCCCATTTTTTGATGTGATTATCTGTTTTGTGTGTGTTGAGTTTGAGGAGTTCTTTATAAATCCTGGATATCAACCTTTTGTCTGTACTGTCATTTGCAAATATCTTCTCCCATTCCGTGGGTTGCCTCTTTGTTTTCTTGACTGTTTCCTTTGCTGTGCAGAAGTTTTTGATTTTGATGAAGTCCCAAAAGTTTATTTTCACTTTTGTTTCCTTTGCCTTTGGAGATATATCTTGAAAGAAGTTGCTGTGGCTGATATCGAAGAGATTACTGCCTATGTTCTCCTCTAGGATTCTGATGGATTCCTGTCTCACGTTGAGGTCTCTTATCAGTTTTGAGTTTATCTTTGTGTACAGTTTAAGAGAATGGTTGAGTTTTGTTCTTCTACATACAGCTGTCCAGTTTTCCCAGCACCATTTACTGAAGAGACTGTCTGTTCTCCACTGTATATTTTTTTCCTGTTTTATCAAAGATTATTTGCCCATAGAGTTGAGGGTCCATATCTGGGCTCTCTACTCTGTTCCACTGGTCTATGTGTCTGTTTTTATGCCAGTACCATGCTGTCTTGCTGATCACAGCTTTACTACAAAGCAGTAAGTCAGGTAACATGATGCCCCCAGTATTATTTTTGTTTTTCAACATTTCCTTAGTGATTTGCAGTCTCTTCTGATTCCATACAAATTTTAGGATTATTTGCTCCAGCTCTTTGAAGAATACCGGTGGAATTTTGATCGGAATGGCATTAAAAGTATAGATTGCTCTAGGCAGTATAGACATTTTAACAATGTTTATTCTTCCAATCCAAGAGCATGGAATGGTTTTCCATCTTTTTGTGTCTTCTTCAATTTTTTTCATAAGTGTTCTGTATAGATCCTTTACCTCTTTGGTTAGGTTTATTCTCAGGTATCTTACGGTTCTTGGTGCTATAGTAAATGGAATCGATTCTCTAATTTCCCTTTCTGTATTTTCATTGTTAGTGTATAAGAAAGCCACTGATTTGTGCACATTGGCTTTGTATCCTGCTACGTTACTGAATTGCTATATGAGTTCTAGTCGTTTGGGGGTGGAGTCTTCTGGGTTTTCCATATAAAGAATCAGGTCATCTGTGAAGAGAGAGAGTTTGACTTCTTCATTGCCAATTTGGATACCTTTTATTTCTGTGTTGTCTGATTGCTGTTGCTAGGACTTCTAATACTATGTTGAACAAGAGTGGTGAGAGTGGGCATCCTTGTCGTGTTCCTGATCTCAATGGGAAGGACGCAAGCTTTTTCCCATTGAGGATGATATTTGCTGTGGGTCTTTCATAGATAGATTTTATAAAGTTCAGGAATGTTCCCTCTATCCCTATACTTTGAATTGTTTTAATCAGGAACAGATTCTGGATTTTGTCAAATGATTTTTCTCCATCAATTGAGAGGAACATGTGGTTCTTCTCTCTTCTCATATTAATTTGGTCTATCACATTGATTGATTTGTGAAGGTTGAGCCATCCTTGTAGCCCAGGAATGAATCCCACCTGGTCGTGGTGGATAATCTTTTTAATGTGCTGTTGGATCCTGTTTGCTAGGATCTTGATGAGAATCAGCAACCATATTCATCAGTGATATTGGTCTGAAATTCTCTGAATTTATCTGAATTGAAATTCTCTGAAATTCTCTGAATTGGTCTGAAATTCTGAAATTTTTTGGTAGGGTCTTTGCCTGGTTTGGGGATCAGGGTAATGCTGGCTTCATAAAAAGAGTCTGGAAGTTTTCCTTCTGCTTCAATTTTTTGAAACAGCTTCAGGAGAATAAGTGTTATTTCTTCTTTGAAAGTTTGGTAGAATTCCCCAGGGAATCCGTCAGGTCCTAGGCTCTTGTTTTTGGGAGGTTTTTGATCACTGCTTCAATCTCGTTACTAGATACTGGTCTATTCAAGTTGTCCATTTCTTCCTGATTCAATTTTGGGAGTTTATAGTTTTCCAGGGATGCATCCATTTCATCTAGGTTGCTTAGCTTATTGGCATATAACTGTTGATAATAACTTCTGATGATTGTTTCTACTTCCTTGGTGTTAGTTTTGATCTCTCCCTTTTCATTCATAATTTTATTAATTTGGGCTTTCTCTCTTTTCTTTTGGATTAGTGTGGCCAATGGTTTATCAATCTTATTGATTCTTTCAAAAAACCAGCTTCTAGTTTCATTGATACGTTCTACTGTATCTCTGGTTTCTACCTCATTGTTCTCAGCTCTAATCTTGATTATTTCCCTTCTTATGTGTGGAGTTGGTTTGACTTGTTGTTGATTCTCTAGTTCTTTAAGGTGTAGAGACAGCTGGTGTGTTCTGGATTTTTCAATTTTTTTGAGGGAGGCTTGGATGGCTATGTATTTCCCCCTTAGGACTGCCTTTGCTGTTTCCCATAGGTTTTGGACTGAAGTGTCTTCATTCTCATTGGTTTCCATGAATTGTTTCAGTTCTTCTTTGATCTCCTGGTTGATCCAAGCATTCTTTTTTTTTTTTTTTTTAAGATTTTATTTATTTATTTGACAGAGAGAAATCACAAGTAGATGGAGAGGCAGGCAGAGAGAGAGAGAGAGGGAAGCAGGCTCCCTGCTGAGCAGAGAGCCAGATGCGGGACTCGATCCCAGGACCCTGAGATCATGACCTGAGCCGAAGGCAGCGGCTTAACCCACTGAGCCACCCAGGCGCCCTGATCCAAGCATTCTTAAGCAAGGTGGTCTTTAGCTTCCAGGTGTTTGAGTTCCTTCTGAACTTTTCCTTGTGATTGAGCTCCAGTTTCAAAGCATTGTGAGCTGAGAATATGCTGGGTATAAACTCAGTCTTTTAGTATCGGTTGAGTCCTGATTTGTGACACAATATGTGGTCTATTCTGGAGAAGGTTCCATGTGCACTTGAGAAGAATGAGTATTCTGTTGTTTTAGGGTGGAATGTTCTCTATATATCTATGAGGTCCATCTGGTCCAATGTGTCATTCAGTGCTCTTGTTTCTTTATTGATTTTCTGCTTTGATGATCTATTTCTGAGAAAGGTGTGTTAAGATCTCCTACTATTAGTGTATTCATATCAATATGACTCTTAATCTTTTTTTTTTTTTTTGAAGATTTTATTTATTTATTTGACAGACAGAGATCACAAGCAGGCAGACAGGCAGGCAGAGAGAGGGAGAGGAGGAAGCAGGCTCCCCGCAGAGCAGAGAGCCCGATGCGGGACTCCATCCCAGGACCCTGAGATCATTACCTGAGCCGAAGGCAGCAGCTCAACCCACTGAGCCACCCAGGCGCCCCATATGACTCTTTATCTTGATTAACAGTTTTCTTATGTATTTGGCTGCTCCCATATTGGGGGCATAGATATTTACAATTGTTAGATCATCTTGGTGGATAGTCTCTTTAGGAATTATGTAGTGTCTGTATCTCTGACTACAGTCTTTATTTTAAAATATAATTTATCTGACATGAGAATCACTTCCCCGGCCTTCTTTTGAGGCCCTTTGGCATGAAAGATGCTTCTCCATCCCTTCACTTTCAGTCTGGGTGTTTCTTTAGGTTCAAAATGGGTCTCTTGTAGACAACATATGGATGGGTCCTGTCTTTTTATCCAATCTGCAACCCTGTGCCATTTTATGGGCACATTTAGGCCATTCACACTGAGAGTGATTATTGAGAGATATGTTTTTATTGACATGGTGTTACCTTTGAAGTCTTTCTTTCTGTAGATTGTCTCTATATTTCTGTTCAATGTTATTTTTAGGACTTTTCCTCTTTTATAAACCCCCCTTAATATTTCCTGCAGTGTCAGCTTGGTGGTTGCATAGCCTTTTAAGCCTTGCCGGTCTTGGAAACTCTTTATCTCTCCATCCATTTTGAATGTCAGTCTTGCTGGATAAAGTATTCTTGGCTGCATGTTCTTCTCATTTAGTGCCCTGAATAGATCTTTCCAGCCCTTTCTGGCTTGCTATGTCTCTGTGGACAGGTCTGACGTTATTCTGATGGGATTTCCTCTGTAAGTAAGGAGCCTCTTTGTCCTACCCGCTTTCAAGAGATTATATGTACAATTATGATTCCTCAATTTGATTATCAGATGCCTTGATTTTTTTGGAATCTATAATCTTGGGTGGAGACTGTTTGGCCTCTAGTACATAAACGCTTGTTCCATTCGCGAGATTGGGAAAATTTTCATGAAGAACTTGTTCCACTATATCTTCTAGACTTCTTTCTTTCTCCTCCCCTTCAGGGATTCCAATAACTCTGATGTTGGAATGTTTCATGGCATCATTTATTTCCCTGATTCTGTTTTCATGGTTTCTAAGCTGTTTGTTCCAGGCTTCCTCCTGATCCTTTCTCTCTGTTTGTCCTCCAGATCACTAATTCTATCTTCTGTCTTAGTTACTCTAGCTTTGAGAGAATTTAGATTAGATTGGAACTCATTGAGAGCATTGTGAACCTCCTCCCTGGTAGCTTTTAGCTCTGCCCTAACATTGTGAACATCATCTCTGGTCACTTTCAGTTCAGCCCTAATCAATTCTGTTTGGTCTTCCATGGCTTTCTCCCACCTAGCTATTGCCTGGATAATTGTTAGCCTGAATTCTCTTTCTGACATACTGTCTATGTGGATAGCCATTAGCTCTGTTGCAGAAGGCCCATCCTCTGTATTTTTCTTCTGTTGGGCATTCCTCCTCCTAGTCATTTTGGTGGGAGATGACTGAACAGATGTAGCTGGATGTATCGACCGTGGTGCCGTCAAGGTGCACCCTGGAACACTTCTGAGCAATCAGGATTCCCCACCCAAATGAGAGAAAAAAGAAAAGAAAAAGCAAAAAAAAAAAAGAGAGAGAGAGAGAGAGAGAGAAACAGGAAAGAAAGGGAAGATAAAAGAGAAGGTTCAGCCCAAATGGGCCCCAAAGTAAGATTTATGAAGTATACAAACAAAAACAGACAAACAAAAAGACTGATAAAAGTATATGACAAGAGAAAAAAATTATATATATATAATTTTTGTCCATATATATGCAAAAAATATTAAAAATTATATATAATTATAAAAAATTATATATATGGGCAAAAAAAGAAATTAAAAAAAATTAAAAAGCAAAAGAAAAACAGGTGTATGTATCAAAAAGTTCAGGTTAGAAGGTTATTATGGAATTTGATGTACTGGACAGCTCACTGTGATGGTAAATAGGTTAAAAAATTATTTATATAAAAAATGAGCTTGAGTAGTGGAAGCAAATTAAAAGTAAAAGTTGTCCTATGAAGTAGTGGTGGTGCTTCTCTTGTAGACTTTTTTTTTTTTTTTTTTTTTCTTTCCTGGTTGGTTTTCTGGGGGAGGAGCCTGCCACGTGGGTTTTCAGTCAATGATGTTCCCTGAGTTAAGTCCTCCTGTCCGCCTCAAGGAGATGGGCTCTGAGGAAACCGTTTTTTTCAGGCTTTTGTTCTCTGGAGGTTTTTATGTTTGTTCACCTTTTTTTTTTCTTTTTCCCCTCTCGCCTTGACCAATTTTGATGGTTTTTGTAGATTTACAGGAAAGCAAACTGCACCCTGACCTCCCTCTCAGAGAGAAGCCTCAGTCTGTTCTTCTGTGGGTGCTGCAGAGCCCATATAAATCTCCCCTTGGCTGCTGGCAGAGCAGGTTCTGAGTCGCGGTCCCTGGGGACACAGGATCTCCTGCTTGTACCCAAAGCCAAGGCAGCGGTGGCTGTCTGGGCAGCTCCAGACCACCAGAGAGGTTCCAGGCAGTGATTACAGACTGAGATTTTCCCGCCGGTCCTGGGGCTGGGAATGCCTGGTCTTTCTGGTCTAAGAGCGCTCGGCTTGCGCACGCCTCTCTCAGGGGAGGCTATGGGTCGCACGTGCGTCTCAGGCTCTGAGAGTGGGGTGCAGGTCCGAAAGCACCAGCCTGGGCCTTTGCGCACCTCTCTCAGGGGAGGATGAGGGGCACGTGCATCTCAGGCTCTGTAGCAGGGCTCGCGCATTCTGCTGTCTGGTGTGGCTCCCAGCCCCTCACAGGAGCCGGACTCCAGGCGTTCTCGGGCATGCTGGTGGCTCAGGGACCAAGACCTGGTTTCTCTGCCACACTCTCTCTGGCTCAGCGCCAGGGGAGGCTGTCCTGGGACCGGGGACTTAAGCCCCTGTCCCTAGCTGCCCCGATTCCCACAATCCCCCCCCCCCCCCGCAATCCTTTGCTCTTTTAGAGTTCTTTCAACCAGCCTCTAAGTTAATGCTGGTCCCTAGAGGCAGGGCACTCTCGCTCGTATTAGGGGTATTACTTTCCAACTGGTGCCTCTGGTGGCTCCCTCCCCCCTTTTGTTTATCTTCCGATATCAGTCCGACATTCCCACTCCGTTTTACCTGCCCACTGGCATCTTCTGCCCCTGTAGGGATCCAGACGTGTATAATTCTGATCTCAGGCTTATTTCATGGGTGATCGGAGTTCTTTGGTAGGTAATCAGCTCACTTTGGGGTACAGGTTGAAATGGTGCCTCCTCCTACTTCCCCACCATTTTGTCCCCCCTCTCTCCTTGGCTTGTTAATGGTTGTCTATTCCCTCTGTCTTTACAAGGTCTTCCCTCTATGTGCATCTCTTCGCCCTAATCACTTAAGGACATCAGTCATATTGCACTAGAGCACATTCTAATGACTTCATTTTAACTTAGTTATATTTTTAAAGGCTCCTTCAAATATAGTCACGTTCTGAGGTACTGGGAGTTAGGACTTCAAAATATAAATTCTTGGAGAATAACAATTCAATTATACTTAGTACTAATTATTTAGTTCTTTAGTTTCTTTTACCACCACTTATAGTTTTAGGATGGCGATATTTTAGATATTTTTATATTTTACCTCTTTCTGCTGAAATTATCTATTTAATCATAACTCTTTGTTTACCATTTTTAGCATTTAACATATTAACCAGTAAGCATAGTTATCCCTTTCTGATAGTTCCAACATCTAGGTCATTCTGTGTTTGGTTTTGTTAATTTCTTTGGTTTTTACAATGTGTTTTGTCCTCTTGATTTTCTTCTACATCTTACATTATGTTTGTTTGTTTTTCAAAGATGGCTTTTGTATGACAGGAGAAAATGAGGCAAACCGTTTTTATGCATAGAAATGGGCATGACTTTCTTTCTGCTAGGTCTTTAGTGTGGAATGTTTAGACCATGTACAAAATAGTTGATCTGGGATTTGTTATGGGTATGGATATTCTCAGTACATCAGTAAACTCCTCTATTATTATCTTGTGTTTGTAACAGGGACTGGTTTTTCTGAGGATTTTTCTTAATTTCTGTCTGTCCTCAGCATTAGGATTTGTTTTTTGCTTCAGAAAGGGTCCCTTTCCATGTCCTCTTCCAACAGTTGATTACTGTTGGAAGTAACATTTGTTAGCCTGGTGGGGAGGTTAGTGAGATGTTCTCCAGCTCTGACTACACCTCTTAGGTAGGCACTATTCCTGGGTTTGGGGACTAGGAGAAGATTTCTCAGTGATCTTACCCTGAAGTCAGCAGGGGGTCTAGGTATAGCATTGATTTTTCTGCTCGGCCAGTGGTACATAGTCTTTTCTATTTCTGTCCCCCAGCTGGAGGGTATTTCCACCGTTGTCCTAGAACTGTGATAGTGTGTGTGTGTGTGTGTGTGTGTGTGTGTATTTTAATACTTTCTTCAGTTTCAAGGCATTTGTTCCATTGTAGAGATAGGACAAAATAGTCCCAAGTGGGATTTGTGCTATTCCTAAGGGAGCTAATTTTCTCTTCTGTCTGCATCACCAGGAACATATTCCTTGTTCTGTTCAGCCTTCAATTTGTGAACACTTTAGATGGAGGTATATGGAGAAAAGCCTGAGAGTGGCTGGAAATTCCCAGTGTGTCTGCAACTCGTGGGGTTTCATATTTACTCCATATCCTACACACATCCTTCATTTGGCTGATCTCTTTTCACTACTGCTTGTGGCATTTATCAGTTTAAACAAATGCTCACTTCCTTGTAGGTGCCTGCCTTTGTTTAGATTTGTGTTAGCAGGTTGTCTTACAATTATGGATGGGTTAAAGTGAATCTGTGTATTTGCAAATTGTCCAGGGATTTGTTCTTACTGGTGTAGTTTTGTGAGTGATGTTCTTTCTAAGTTTGTACATTGTTAATGAATCTGGAGTCTCAAGATCACAGATTTTTGAGCCAAATACCTCCAGGTGATATCTTTATGTTATTAGCTATTTTTTCAGGGGGGCAAACTATTTAATTTCCCATGCCTCAATTTCTTTAAAAGCAGTGTAAATATACAACAAGAACTATGTTTAAAAGTTACGTTTTTATGATACTCAATATGGATGTGGAACTATAGGCACTGGATCTGAATTTTAGTTTGATCTACCATTTCCCCCCCCACACACACTAAGTTCTTTCAGAGCTCCTTCCCTTATCTTCAGAATGAGAATGTTTGACTAAATTATATCCATCCTGCTTCTCTACCATTATCTGAAATTATTATAAATTGTAGTTCCGTTTTAGAACACACAATTTTTTATGAAGTCTTACTTATCTATCTCCTGCAGATGCTTTGTTTGCGTGTGAATAAGTACAATTATGTGAACTATTGTTATTGGAAAGTTAATATTTGGAGCATTGAATAACATAGTTATACAGTTTGTGACCTATGTTTCTTATTTAATGATATGTTATTATTTCTTATTCTGAAGAATACTATGTTGCTGCTTATAATTAAAATCAGAGTGCAAAGTTTAAACCATCTTTTGAAAAATAACAAGTATGTTTATTTGGGGCTTGCAATAAACTTATTAAATGTCAAATATATTTCTTAAAATAAGTTGTAGGTTCATCTCAGCAATAGTGTTAGTCCCCTAATTTATGTGATTTGCTATTCGTTCTTTCTACAGGGTATGCTTGCCTGGGTTGTACATCCCACAAGCATGGTTTCCCACTCGCTAAGAAGAGAAAGATCCTGGAACTTCATGTTACTTTACAAAAGAATAATAGAGATTAGCTTCTAAGGAAGTATTTAGATTTAGTTGGATAATTTTTGAGATATAGTCTTTCTCACTAGGTAATTATGTGAAAAGAAAATTAAGAGGCCATTGTTGAGCTTCAGAAACAGGAGAGAAAAAAAAAAAACTTAAGATGAAAATAATACAAATTATTTGCTCAGGGTATTTGCTAAAATTTCATTCACACTTGAAAACCCAATCTGTCTTTGCCTGATGGGTCACTCAGATAGCTCGTTATAAAGGCTTATCCTGTTTTTATAATAACCAATAAATTATTTAGCAAGACACCAAAAATACTTAAAAATAGAATAGCCTGTACGAGGGCATTCAAGTGACAGTAAAATTCTGTCTTCCGGGACCATATTTTACAGTAATTTAAAAACTGAAGATGTTTATAAAATTAAAGTTCTGCTGACTCCAGCAGGTTTGAGAAGTGAAGGTTTCATATATTTGTTAAAAGTAATGCATCACTTGATATTATAGGAAAAATTATGGATAGTCCCCAGTTCCTCTCTCCTATGAAGTAGGAAAAGCAAAATGTGGCATGACAAAGGAAGAAGATAAGAGCTGTTGATCAACCCAGCCTTAGAAAATGGGAAAATTCACTTTCTTCCAGATTAAACAACCAGTGGTATGGCCCAGTGATTATATTTCAGCAAGAATATATTTTAACCTGGGAAAAGATATAAGGTTATGGACTAAAGATACTTAAATGATCTGCAACATCAATATTTAGCAGTGCTCAGGGTATGCTATACCAAACAAATGTAAAATGACAAACTTCTAAATTTTAAATCAAGACACCTCATTTGTTCATCAGCAGTTGGAATTCCTTATGAAGTAATGAATTACCTAGACCATACTTAATAATATGACAATTGGGGTTGATTTTTCCAGTCACTCCTTAATAACAAAATCTTAATTGTTTATTTCTTATTCCTTTCATGGATCCTTTGAATTATTGATTCTTCTGCCGTGGACTTAAGATATTCAAAAGGATATAGGAAAATAATAAAATAATCATATAAAAATGTTAACTTGAAATAGAAATAATCTTTTGATTTTTTACATTAGCTATCTAATTACAATTGGGATAGAGTACTAAATGGGAAGAGAAAAGCTTTCTTGCTACTTACTGCTAAGAAGAAAGTTCTGTCATATATGTTGATCTCTCTTTGCATTAACTGACTGTGGCAATGATAAATTTTCCAGAAAATCATTCCAGATTATAACAGAGATTGGAGAAATAGCTCTAGATAATTGTGGTGGGCTATGCTGAGTAACTGATAAAATGTGATTCTTTTCAAAAGGCTTTAGGCAAATGTCTAAAGATCTTTCTAGATGGTGCCTAAGCTAAGCACTATGAATTAATAAATTAATTCAGAAGATTATGGTTACATTTGCTATGAAAATGTTAATGATTTACTTTAAATCTGCTTTCATCAGGCACAAGTTATCGCTTTGGTAAGAGATAAGGCACTGGGGGCACCTGGATGACTCAGTGGGTTGACCTTCTGCTTTCGGTTCAGGTCATGATCCCAGGGTCCTAGGATCAAGTCCTTCATCGGGCTCTCTGCTTGATGGGGAGGCTTCTTCCTCCTCTCTCTATGTCTGCCTCTCTGCCTGCTTGTGATCTTTCTTTCTCTCTCTGTCAAATAAATAGACAAAATCTTTTAAAAAAATCTTTTTAAAAAAAAGAGATAATGCACTGGAATTTTACAGACATATGTCAAATTTATGGATTATGTCATTCTAAAATTGTAGGCCCTTAAAAACTTTTATATGTTAATATTTAAACATGCACACACACACACACACACCAGTCACTACTTAAATCTACAAATGGCTGTTTTTTCACTACTTATGGAATACAGTTATTTAAACTGTGAATAATGATTCATAATTGTAAAGGTTTGCCTGTGTGTGAACATTAAGAGACAAAAGACAAGTATTAAATTATCAATATATAGCCAACAGCTAAATTTAAGAAAGAATACTTATGAGAAAGACCCTAGCCTAATCTGACTCCTAAAATTGAACTATAAATGCTTGCATTACAACAGTCAACTTATAATAACTCAAAGAGAAGAATCGGTGTGTTATTTAACCCTTTAAATAAAATGCATTAATGAGGACCATTCCCTTCAGGTTCTAGCTTTACCTAATGTGAGAGAGAAGAAAGGAATGGCATCCAATCCAGTTAGTTTAGCCATTGGAAAATTAGATTCACACCTCCTCTTTATACTCCCTGTAGGATCTGTTATAAACTCGGTTTGAATGCCCAAAAGCTTAAATGAATTTGAGTTAGCATTGTGATGTCTTCATTTGTCAGATTAATGGACCACCAATTTAGCAATCAGGAGATGGCCTGAGGGAAATAGAGCCCAGAAGAAACATGTTTTCCTTAGTGGTAAGGAATGGAAATTTTGAAACAAGAAGACAGTTATGGCTTTCGAAGAACACCAGAGTAATGGTGTCTGAGAAGTCAGGAGTAAGGTGACTTTTCTACATGGAAGGAAAACACCATCAGGGAAATAGAATCCATGATTTTATCTTGGACCATGTCTAATACCTGATTTGATAGCAACTGTTTATTCTGCTTCTCTTCAGAGGTCTTCACTGACCTCTACCACTTGCCTAATCCACACTAATCTAAATCTCTTTACATCCAATTACATGGTTACATAACAGAATGAGCTAAAAAATTACATCCAGTGTCACTCTCGGGAAACTTAAAAGTGTATGTGTGATGGAAACATTTTCCTGCTCTAAGTTATGCCCTTCATGCTCCATGGTGCTGGGTTTTTGTGATTTTGTTTTTAAATATTTTATTTGTTTATTTATTCATTCATTTCTTTATTTAAGAGAGGGTGGGAAAGAGAGAGCACATATATGTGAGTTGGTGGGGGGTGGGGGGCAAAGGGATCTGGGCTCAATCTCACAACCTTGTGATCATGAACCTGAGATCATGATTGGAGCCAAAATCAAGATCAAACATTTAACTGACAAAGCCACCCAGGCACACCTGGTTTTTTGAGTTTAAGTATTATAATGACTCCAGGTACATATTCATATATTTTAATCAAGTTCTAGGTTATATACATCTTCCTTTTTTTATGTTACATACTCTTTAATACCATTTCTATAGTATTTTTCCAAAAAATGTATTTTCCCATATGTTATCAGCATTTTATTTTTTATTTACTGCAATATTTATTAGAGTTACATTTTCTGATTTTTATGTATGGAAAGAATGTCCATTTCTATTATATTTTTTTTTTTTTTATTTATTTGAGAGAGAGAGAGACAGTGAGACAGAGAATGAGCGAGGAGAAGGTCAGAGAGCGAAGCAGACTCCCCATGGAGCTGGGAGCCTGATGTGGGACTCGATCCCGGGACTCCAGGATCACGCCCTGAGCCGAAGGCAGTCGTCCAACCAACTGCGCCACCCAGGCGTCCCTCTATAATATATTTTAACAAAATATTAAATATTCCTTTTGCTGACTCTGATATATCTTGTAAAGTTAGATCAAAGTCTGCGTATTAGACAGCCTTCTCAATTTTAATTTTTTTTCATTAATTTTTTCACGTGTACATGTTTCAGCCCGAATGTTGCTGCTCTTTCCTGAAATGTTTGAGTATTACTTGGTACAATTTGTATTGTTTTGCCATTATCATTAGGGGCTTATAGGCAGTTTTAGATCTACTGTATTTCATTTATCTACCTGTCAGATACCAAAATCTTATGATTAGCATCTCTTGCTCTGTTTTTCCCACTTTGTTGATTTAAGTCTTTTTCTATTTCAAATAATCCCTTTACTATAATTTTAATGGGGTTTTGGGAGAGAGAAACATTCTCAGTGCCAACAATACATAGAGAGGTTTAAATCAGTATTAATATGCTCACAAATTTCAGTTTTTCAAGAAACAAAAACCAGTTTGTAACCTTCTATTTGTTGTAGATGGTTATGTGGTATTACTGTCATCAAGAATGAAAAGAAAAAAAAAAGGATAAATATATTCACTTTCTCACTTCCCTAGAAAACACTTACGTTGTGTTTCTCTCAAGCTAGTGATGGGGGGGGGAGTAGTATTTAAAAATGAGAAATGTGAAACTTTTCTATAAGGCAATTCTTAAGTGCATATTTTCTGAAGACACTTTCTAGATTTGTTCAGAGAAAAATTGTCTGTATCTTCAATGCTGTATGCTAGCTACTAGCCACATGTGGCTATGGGACATTTGAAATGTGGCTAGTGTAAAATAAATAAAGAGATAGGGGTGGCTGGGTGGCTCAGTGGGTTAAGCCGCTGCCTTCGGCTCAGGTCATGATCTCAGGGTCCTGGGATCGAGTCCCGCATCGGGCTCTCTGCTCAGCAGGGAGCCTGCTTCCTCCTCTCTCTCTCTGCCTGCCTCTCTGCCTACTTGTGATCTCTCTCTGTCAAATAAATAAATAAAATCTTTAAAAAAAATAAAATAAAATAAAGAGATAAAAATAAAGAAAAGAAAAGAAGTGTGTCTGGTGTGACTCAATGAATTTCAGAAGAATTTAGTTTATTAGTTTAAGTTTAGGTGTACAGAGCTACCATTTTGGGCACTGAAGCTCTATTTAAAGTTGGGGCTCCTGGGTCACTCAGTCGAATAAGGGTCCAACTCTGGACTTCAGCTCCGGTTATGATCTCAGGGTCGTGAAATCAAGCCCCATGCCTCTGGCTTCTCTCTGAACAGGGAGTCTACTTGAGATTCTCTCTCTCCCTCTCTCTGTCCTCCCCCATTCCCAACTCTCTAAATAAATAAAATCATTAAAAAAAAGAGAGAGAGAAACATCACATTTATTTCTTATAATACATTTTTAAAAATATTCTTATAAATTTATAAGACTTAGTCTAAGTATCTCTTTCTCCTTAAAGCAGGCTAAGATATATTCTTTTTTTTTTTCTTTAAAGATTTTATTTATTTATTTGACAGAGAGAAATCACAAGTAGACGGAGAGGCAGGCAGAGAGAGAGAGAGGGAAGCAGGCTCCCTGCTGAGCAGAGAGCCCGATGCGGGAATCCATCCCAGGACCCTGATCATGACCTGAGCCGAAGGGAGCGGCTTAACCCACTGAGCCACCCAGGCGCCCAGATATATTCTTTTTTTACCTGATAAAAATTTGAAATTACATCAAAAATCATAAGAGAAACATATAATAGTAGCCAATTTCATGAAGCCTATTTTCTTCCTGCCTTTTTTCTTGTAATTTTAACATTTTTGAAACTAATTTGAGCATTTTTTTTTTAAAGAAATGAAAGACAATTTTCAGTGGCAATATAACTGGCACAAATGCTTCCGCATTGAAAACAAAGTACAAACACAAATGATAAAATTGCTTTTAAATATGTCTCACAATCAAAAATGTTTATCCATAAATCTTTACTTTTAGATTTGTTGTGGATTTTGTGATAAAAATGTAAAAACTGTCCTTTTCTTTCCTGGAAGTCATTGGCAAATCATGGGCTGCTGGTAACTTTTGTTGCTATCATTATAGTCAAAACAACAGTGCATCTTGAATTATGTTAATATGATGGCTATTTTTAAACATTTTAAGATTGTCCATTTAATATTCAGCTTCAATAATTCAGCTTTTCTTTCATCAAATTTCATTTCTTTAAGGACTAACTCCCATCTCAATGTAGAATCAAACAACCAACCAACAACTAAAAATCCTGTGTTAAAATAAGATGTATTACCAGATAATTTATTTAATTAATCACCAATTAAATATTGTTTCAGTATCAACATATCTTGAATAGCCATGAACTGATCTAAACTTTATCATATAAGTCCCTCAAGAGATAGTAAATTAAACCCCATTTTAAAAATTTTTTACATGATGGCTAACTCAGTGATCAAACAATTGCACTTACATGTAGAGGTTGCAACTGGTCTTCATTAACTGCCTTTTTTTCATTTCAGCCATCGCTAAAAATAAAAGTATTTGCATTATGTAATGACAATTATAAGCAAAGATCAAGCTTCAGTAAATGCCTCAGTCTTCCAAATTTTAATTTATTTAAAATTATGCATGTATAATTTTAATTGCTATAACATTCCTAATATTGAAATTGAATTCCAATGAACTTTTTATTTCAATTGTTCTCCAAATTAAGAGTAAATATGAACATGTAGGTAATTATGCAAACAGATTCTTGAATCTAAAAATCTTATATCATTTTTACCCTAAGACTTAGCCATAAGTGTAAGGCATTATAAAGTTGTAAAGGGAGAAGTCAGCAGTCTGTGAGTTGGAGGAGGAGAACCCTCAACAGAAACCAATCACGTTGGCATCCTGACCTTGGACTTCCAAGACTCCAGAACTTGTAGAAATAAGTTTCTAATGTTAAAATCCACCTATTCTATGGTATTTTGTTACAGAAGCCTGAAAAGATAAAGACAATGAATCAATCTATCAATTAATAACATTGTTTATTTTTTAATGTAAGATTTGGGAACTTAAAGTCAACTGAGAGAGACGTGGAAAAAATGATTGCAAAATTCTTCTCTTGTACAAATGGTACCTGAAGAAATGAAAGTTAGTCTGTGGATCTTTTTACTCTGCAACCGTCAGAATAAGTGTTCTCTGTATATATTTCTTAAATGAGATAAATATTATAACTTGATGATTAGAGAAGAGGGGATATTTATAAATGATATTAATCCAGAATAATTCAAGTTGTTTTTTAAGCACTTTTTAAAATCTACTATAGATAATATCCAGCTTCTTGTTTCCAAATTGTTTATTTTCCTAAATAACCTGCTTATATAAAGGCATAGTCATTTTATATGTTGGCCTTTTATCCCATAAAGTTAAAGAGTAGGACAGCTGAAATTATTTCTCTTTATGTCAGACACATCAATGATATTAGAATTTTTAAATACTAACCACTAACATCTACCTAAATTTCTTATTTCAATGTGAATAGTGACAAGTAAACTCTGAAGTTACCCAGCATTGTATTTGTACTAGTGATTTGCTTATGGCATTGAAATCTTTTCTAGCTTTACAGACTTGAAAAATCCACTCATTCATACCTACCCAAAGGTGTTTTCCATTATTCTTTGAGCTAGATACTGTATTTAATAAGCAAAACATACATGTTTTAATTGATCTGTGTTCTAACATGACCCTTTACTCAGACAAATCTTTCCCAACCTGTTACCTTCCCTTGCTCAAACTACTTCAATGCTTTCAGTGTCTTCCACATCTATACAGTATGAGGAAATATTTTATTTATGTATTTATATGTGTTGTCCTTTGAATGTCGGGAATAACCCTCCAGCAACAATCAGTAATTGTTTTAAAAGTAACAGTACACACGCATACTCTCTCACACATGCATGTTATAAATTATATCAAACAAAACTGATCAGTATAAGTTAGATGGTTTCTATTCATAATATCAGCATGAGTCATCGTCAGTCTAATAGCAACACAAGGGAAGGAATTTTACTTAAACTTTCAGTTCAATTTCTTTTTTACATATTGAACGGGAAGATTTTTGTGACTACATGAATAGAAGTGTTCTTTATACTGTGTCTAAATCTGCCATAGTCTATCTGAAGAAACCTTCAGAGAGTTTATGTTTGGAGCTGAGAGTATTGTGAAAATTACTTTTATTTTTAGGATAAAGTGTACACACACATTATTATTTCATCAAAGGAACAGTCTATTATAGGTGAAATACTTCTCAGTAGCAAGTATTAAAATTGAAAATGTGAACTCTGATAACAACAAATTGTCCCAAGTAAAAAATAAGTATGCTTAATAGAAAAGTAAAAGTCTAAAGAATATATTAAATACTTCCTCTCATGTCCCCAAAAAAGAAGTATGAAGAAATAAATGGGATATTTAACTCTTTTAATAGGTTCTAAAATTATTGGCAAACCTTAGATTAGTAATTCAAATGTACATGTTTTTTACATTCCTTTTTTTGTTTGTTTGTTTTGGTTTGGTTTGGTTTTTGGTTTTCTGCTATTTTTTTTTAAAGACTTTATTTATTTATTTGTCTGGGAGAGAGAGAGAGCACATACAAGCAGGGGAAACTGCAGGCAGAGAGAGAAGCAGGTTCCCTGCAGAGTAAGAAGCCCTATGTGGGACTTGATCCCAGGACCCTGGTAGGACCATGACCTGAGCCAAAGGCAGCTGCTTAACTAACTGAGCCACCTAGGAGTCCCTCTGCTAAAATTTCAATCTAAGGCAAATAATTTGATTAATATATACCTTCTGATAAGAATAATGAAATCATATTTCCTTAAATGAAAACAGTTCCCCTTTATTTATGAAAGTTAAAATTATATTATTTAGTAGTTAAGTCTATTTCTTTTATAAATTTGGTTATAATGGTTAGGAAAAATATTTATATATCTTTTGAAATTTATGATTAGCTAATCTTGGCTCCTTTACCAAAATATTGGCAAAACTTTCACTGTTGATCAGATCTTTATTACTGATTTTCTTTCCCCTTAGTATTTTTCTTTCTCTTTGATGAAGTTTTTAAGATTTTTATTTATTTATTTATTTAATTTATCTGACAGACAGAGATCACAAGTAGACAGAGAGGCAGGCAGAGAGAGAGGGGAGAAGCAGGCTCTCTGCTGAACTGAAAGCCGGATGTGGGGCTCGATCCCAGGACCCTGAGGTCATGACCTGAGCCGAAGGCAGAGGCTTTAACCCACTGAGCCACCCAGGAGCCTTTGATGAGGTTTTTAAACTGTACAGTTGGAGGTATTTCATCGTGGTGATTGCCAACTTCATTGTGACATTTTCAGAAATTATGTATTCAATAAAATGGGTGAGCAAGTAAATAGAAGAAAATAATTTAACTGCATACGATAAATTTACAAGACATCAACCAGTTGTTCAGTTGGCTGCTTTGATTTTCCGTAAGATACTGATACTCACAAGGTTTTGGTGGAAAATCTTTTATCCTTCATGTTGAAGATTATGATGAAGTTCAGCTAAAACTTGACAAATGAAATAGACTGTTGTTTTGTTTTTGTTTATGGTGAGAAAAATACAGTTTAACTGAAGCTTAAACATCGGAGCATTACAATTTTATTTTGTTTCCAATTTATTTCCCAAAGGCTGCTTTAGGAAATGTATGGTTAGTTTTGCTGAAGAGAGACTGTAACATAGATTATCTTAACTGAATAAAAAACTGAATCTGACAAAACACATTATAGTTGATGTAGCTAACCCAATGATAATGTCCATGTATATATGTTAGACACACTGCCTCTAAAACAACCAACTTCCTTTAATGTCGGGGACCGCCTCCGGCCGGGAAAGTCCCCACCATTACAAGATGGCGCTTGGCTCACTGCCAGCAAAATATGCTGCAAGTAAACACTGAACTTTCTGGTGAAGCCCACCTGAAGGAGGACATAGTCATTGGCTGTTTCAAATTTAATCAGTATAATAACAGGACTCTCATTGGCTCTCCCCATTGTTTGGCCCCTTATTGGTCACCCTGACACATATAAGGTAAGAAAGTTGTCGAAATAAAGAGACGAAGCATTAACACCATGCCAGGCTGGTTGTCGTTCTTGCGGGCCGAGGGCGACAAATGGTGCCGAGACCCGGGAATAGTTAACGAGTAAGTAAACCTTGCAAGGAGAAAAACCGCAGGTAAGCGGTGACGGAACCACAATTAAAGTGGTGGCAATCTTGTACAAGACCGCAATAAGAAGCGGGCGGCCGTAGAGCCGGGATTTTCTTCCGCGGTAAAGCGGGGAGTAAAGGCCGACTGAAGTATATGCGTGTAAAAAGTCAATGAGTTGGTTAGTGTCTTTAACGTCTGCGTCTGTTGTCTTTGTGTTCATAATGGGATCTGAAGTATCTAAAGAGTGGTCTTCTGCCTCAGAGGGGGGTAGTTCTAGTGAAGAGGAAGAAGAAATGTCAGGGGAAAAGTTAGACCGTAAAATGTACTCCAAGTTTGAACAGTTGAAACTGTCGACTCCAGCAACGCCTAGTGCCCCTCCGCCGTATAATCCTATGGCGTGCCAAGGAGCTTGTAGCTGCTGCACCACATGCGGTAGTGGCAAGGCTTCGAGCTGGAAAGATCATGACCTGACCTCTGCCTTTCCAGTTTTAGAGGACCAAAACAACCAGCGGTATCATCAGCCTCTTGATTTTAAACTAGTTAAGCAATTAAAGGAAGCAGTCATGCAGTATGGCCCTCAGGCAGCCTTTACAGTATCTTTGTTGGAGACCATAGCGGGAATGAACTTAGTCCCTGAAGACTGGGGCAATCTAGCCCGCGCAACCTTGTCAGGAGGGCAATATCTAGTATGGAAAACAGCCTGGCAAGAACACTCACAGGACACTGCCCGCCGTAATGCAGCGGCTGGAAATCCTCAGTGGGACCTAGAAATGTTAATGGGAATGGGACCGTACATGGGAAAGCAGGCCCAAATACAATACAACCCTGCAGTGTATCTGCAAATAGCCGCGGCGGCCACTAAAGCATGGAAAACCATTCAAGGCAGTGGGGATTTACAGGGTCAGCTGTCTAAGGTAATACAAGGACCAAATGAGGCATATGCTGATTTTGTAGCGAGGCTGATGCAAACAGCTGGTCGAATATTTGGGGAGGTAGAGGCAGCCATGCCATTGATAAAACAGTTGGCTTATGAGCAAGCTAATAAGTGGTGTAAAGAAGCCATCAGACCTTGGAAAAGCAAAGACTTGAGTACATATATTAAAGTTTGCAGGGGTACCAATGACAGTGTTATTCAAGGGCAGGTTATGGCTGCAGCTATCACTCAAGGTTTACAAGGAGTAGGAGCTATAGTTACCAAAGAAGAGAGTTGGACTTTCCTATTTCAAAGCTCCTCTCCCCAAGAAACCGAGCTGCTCACAGTGATAAAAGCATTTCAAATGTTTCATCAAGAACCCTTCAACCTTTTATCAGATAGTAGATATGTGGTGCAAGCTGTCTCTATCATTGAAAATGTGGGTTCTATTAATGCCAGGTCTACTATCTCTAAGGCATTACAAGAAATCCAAACATTAGTTTGGGACAGGAAGGTTCCATTTTATGTTGGCCACATAAGAGCTCATACAACCTTACCAGGCCCCCTGACACAAGGTAATCGGTTAGCAGACTCCTTAACCAGAGGAGAATTTGTCTTTGCCATTGAGGACCCGGTGCAACAGGCGAGACATTATCATAAGCTGTTCCATGTGAATGCTTTAACTCTTCGCCTCAAATTTAACATAACAAAAGCACAGGCACGGGACATAGTAGTCTCCTGCAGAAACTGCGTGACTTTACTACCTGCACCGTCTTTGGGGGTTAATCCTAAGGGTCTGTTACCTAATCGTATATGGCAAATGGATGTCACACATGTTTCAGAATTTGGAAAGTTAAGATATGTTCATGTCTCTGTAGATACCTGCTCTGGAATAATTTTTGCCTCAGTGCATACGGGGGAAAAATCCAGAGATGTTATCGCCCATTGCCTACAGGCTTTCGCGGCATGGGGAAAGCCACGCCAGTTAAAGACAGATAATGGTCCAGCCTACACCTCACAACCCTTTAAAGCCTTCCTACAACAACTTGACATTCACTTGATACATGGAATACCCTATAACCCACAAGGACAGAGTGTTGTGGAGCGCGCGCATCTTACAATAAAAAATGCGCTTTATAAACAAAAAGGGGGAATAGGGGACACCTTCAGGTCCCCTAAAGATAAGCTCAACACCATTCTCTTTATTTTGAATTTTTTAACGTTGGATAAAACAGGTAAATCAGCTGCAGACAGACATGCAAGTGCTGCTGCTGCTCCCCCTAAGCCTTTAGTACTTTGGAAGGACATCCTCACAGGAAAGTGGAATGGACCAGATCCAGTGTTAGTATGGAGTAGGGGGTCTGTATGTGTTTTTCCACAGGAAAAAGAGGCTCCAATTTGGATCCCAGAGCGGCTGGTGCGTGCAGCCTTGCCTCCGAACACCAGTCATGATGCTGAAGATGCTGATGATAACGCTGGGGATGCTGCACCTCCTGCGGCAGACTCAAGCCAGAGAGCTGTGAGCAGTGGTTAAAGCATGTCTATATCCTTTACCAGTGACTAATTCTTTTCTCATATTCCCTCCTCTCCCTTTGATGCATGGCAGGTCTGTAACTTGTTAGGAGCATGTACTTATATCTCAGCAGTGTCCATGTTAAATGGTGGCAAATTCCTCAACTGTTCTTATAAACAAAATGACTCTGGTACCTTTGAGACAACAGTTAATGTGTCTTGTCCCAATAATATTACTTACCAGCCCACTCCCATATGCGTCTCGCCACCGTTCCTTTTCCTCGTAACAAATGCTAGCAGGCTGAATGATATGTTGAATTGCACTAAGAATTGCTATCTTTCCCAGTGCTGGAATGTCACGGCCTTCAAGCTGGCTGTGATTATGCATATCCCTACTCCTATCCCAGTTTTCATTCCAGAGGACAAGTTACCGATGGTGCTATCCAGAAAGAAGAGAGACTTTGGTATCACAGCCGCCATTGTGACAGCATTGGCTATATCTACAGCAGCTGCCATGGCAGCAGCAGTCTCGCTTGCTGCAACTAGACCCACTGCGGAAGCTGTGAACACCCTTGCAGCAGGAACGGCGGCTGCCCTTCGAACACAGACTCAGATCAATGCACATCTGCAAGCAGGAATCCTGATAGTCAACCAGAGAGTGGATTTGGTTCAAGAACAAGTGGACATATTGGGGGCCCTATTGGGACTGGGATGTGTAGCACCCTTCCCGGCAATTTGTGTAACTCCCATAGCCTATACTAATATGAGTAACTTACAGAATGTCTCCCGACAGCTCTCCCAGTATTTGCAGGGTGCTTGGTCTGACGATTTTCTGACGATTTTCAAAATTTCACACGAGTACGTGTGTGCAACCAACTTCCCTCCCAGAGCTATTTCAAACATTCAGCAATATGTTCCAGTTTACCAAACAATGGGCTGGCACAATTGGTCTTCTTGTCCTCCTTATTGGCATTCTGCTTCTATTCAGAAAAGTTCGCCAATGGAGAACACAGCAGCGAGAGCAGAGCCGAGCTATAGTACAAGCCCTTATGTCAATAGAGGCTGGGACATCTCCCCAGATGTGGCTAAGCATGCTAGATCGGTAGTCAAAGATGGGTAAGATCAGTAGAGAAACATACCAACCTAAGACAGGACAGAGATCATCGATATCTTGTGTCTGATGACGGGTAAGGATGTTTTCTGCTACTGACAACCTAAGACAGGCACGATCTCCGCCATAAAACAAAAAAGGGGGAGATGTCGGGGACCGCCTCCGGCCGGGAAAGTCCCCACCATTACAAGATGGCGCTTGGCTCACTGCCAGCAAAATATGCTGCAAGTAAACACCGAACTTTCTGGTGAAGCCCACCTGAAGGAGGACATAGTCATTGGCTGTTTCAAATTTAATCAGTAAAATAACAGGACTCTCATTGGCTCTCCCCATTGTTTGGCCCCTTATTGGTCACCCTGACACATATAAGCTAAGAAAGTTGTCGAAATAAAGAGACGAAGCATTAACACCATGCCAGGCTGGTTGTCGTTCTTGCGGGCCGAGGGCGACACTTTAATCTATTCAGATAGCTGAGTATAAGATCTTAGGTTAAAAGAAAAAAAAAATGCAAACTCTGGCAGTAGTGAGTAATCCTACCAGTAGAAAGAAGTGTTTTCTGTAAAACCAAAACCTGAGATAGTATAACCTATGTTTTATCTCGATCTTGTAAATATCTCTCATCTATCTCAAAAAAGAGAAAATTAGGCATTTTTAGTATCTGAATATTAAAAGACCTTATGCACAGTTAATATCTTTCAGAATGTGTTACCTCTTCATTTCAGTGAACTGTGTATTTTGACCTCTTTACTTTTTTTTTAAAGATTTTATTTGTTTATTTGACAGACAGAGATCACAAGTAGACAGAGAGGCAGGCAGAGAGTGAGAGAGGGAAGCAGGCTCCCTGCTGAGCAGGGAGCCCGATGCGGGACTCGATCCCAGGACCCTGAGATCATGACCTGAGCCGAAGGCCGAGGCTTTAACCCACTGAGCCACCCAGGCGCCCTTGACCTCTTTACTTTTCATCTAAATTGTCTATTTCAACACAACAAATTTAAAACATATTTAAACTATCACCTCATGTTAGAATATTGAGAAATCTGTCTTTAAAATTTACAGTTCCTGAGAATATTAAAAACAACAAATATCTGTGAAAAATGAATGTGAAGGAATATGATTTAGTTTTCTTCCCAAGGAATATTAAGCAAAACAAATGGAATTAAACAACTCATTCAGTGTTTAACAAAAATATACATTTAATAAATGCATAATATTTCCAAAGCAGAATTTGAAATCTGAACATAATAGAGAAAATCTTTCACAAAATGTATACGTCCTTTCAACAAGTTATTTCATGCTAAAATTATTTTTCTTTAATTTCAATGTCTTTGGTACAGTTATCACATTTAATTATTCTGAGAAGAAAAATAATTCCTTCCTTTTAAAATGACATATTAGAGAATTAATAAAACTATGTACACTGAATAGATAACTAGTTTTGTGCCTTCCAGAAAATGAACTTTCTAGGAAACGTATGCTCTTTTGGAAAGAGGTATTAACACTATAGAATTACTCATTTTTATTATATGCAGTCTACTCTTCCAAAATGTACTTTTTGTATGTATATGTGTTTTATTTTGTTGTTGTTCTTTATGCAATCCATCCGGGTAAGTGGTAGACAGATTTTAAATCAGCCAATTGATCTTTTGTGTTTAGACTCAATAGAGAAAGTTCTTTGGGGAAAGTTTTTTGTATTGGGAAGGGTTTTTCCTTGATTTTTATATTAACTTTTAATTTTCTAATCAAAACACAATCATGTTTTTAACTATGATTCTTCCAGTAGCCTACTAGAAAAGTTTTATATATATATATATATATATATATATATATATATACTATCAAACATAATTTTAAACCTATTTTACATGCAAAAAAAGTATGCTTCTGTGTTGTTTTGTGTCTATACTATTGTTTAGTTTAACTACACTACATACTTATGCTTTGAGTGACTAATCATTTTTTTCCCAGAAGTATTTAAATGATATGAAAAAATGCAAAATAATTGCCACGTCAGAAGTTTTTTAAACAGGTGCATATTGTAAGAGATAAAAGCCCTGAATGAATGTCAAGAAAAATAAGGATAATAATTTGTTGTTAAAAAATAAATTAAAGGTCCAAACTTGAACACCATGTAATTCTATGTGTTCTTCCTATTTTTGGACTATCAATAGTCTGAAAATATAGAGTAAAACAAAAGTTGACTGTTACAGTTATTACATAGTCATATTGTGCATCTGTATGAAGACAGAGAGAGATAGAATAATGTGATATAATATAGATGTCATTTACCTGAGGTTCAGTCTGCGGAGTAGAGGTGAAAAGAAAAAGCCTGAGGTGAAAAGAAAAAAAACACAGGACAAACACTGGGACAGCAGGAAACATTTTTTTTTTTTTCAGGCAAGCAAAATGTGTATCTAACTGTGATGGCTTTAGTAATTATGGGTTCTCTGATCTAAGGGAACAGAACAAAATATAGAAATGGGGATTTTGGGGGCGCCTGGGTGGCTCAGTGGGTTAAGCCGCTGCCTTCGGCTCAGGTCATGATCTCAGGGTCCTGGGATCGAGTCCCGCATCGGGCTCTCTGCTCAGCGGGGAGCCTGCTTCCCTCTCTCTCTCTCTGCCTGCCTCTCTGCCTACTTGTGATCTCTCTCTGTCAAATAAATAAATAAAATCTTAAAAAAAAAATGGGGATTTTGGATAGTAGTGAGGCTGAACTACTTGCAAATATGTGATCCTTACTAGGAAATAACTTTCAATACAAAGGAAGCTGTCTGATATTAAATCCTAGCAAGAACTTGGTGGCAGGCACAAGGCAAAAATTATTAGATCCTTTAGCTGACATTTTGGAGCTGGAGGTGAGGAAAGTTAGAAGCAAGATTCAGTTCAGTAATGCTGGTTCGAGTCATGTCTTCATTCTGTGCTTGTGAGCATGGCTGTGCATGTGTGCACAGGTTTTTGAAGATGATATTATTTACATACATTAGTACAAATCATTTCTCACAACTCTTCAACAGGGAAAGTTTCTATCAAGTATATAGGAAGTATTAAACACTTAGAAGTGAAAATTCCTAAGTAGCAGCCAGAAGAATTGGACTAACTTAATTTACCTGGAAAGGTAATGTTACCTATTATTTCTGCCTTTTTTTTTTTTTTCAGGTTATGCCCTCATTCTCAAGAGATTCCTTATACTTTTCTTATTAAAGACTTTAAGCTATCAACCATGATTAAACAAACAAAACACACCAGCAATTTTCCCGGGGCTCATCAAGATATGGCAAGTCTAAATTACCGGTATCCCTGATTTAAAAGTATTGTTTGTTTGGTCAAGTTTTTCAAAGTGAAGAAGAATTTTTTAAAGATTTTATATATATATATATATATAAAATCTATATAATTTACTATCTAATATATATATAGTAAAACCAATATTGGTTTTACTATATATATAATAATATAATAATTAAATTATTAAATAATTTAAACTCATAATTAAATAATTTAAACTCATAATTGACATCTATGACAAAAAGTTACTTAGAATAAGGATAAAATAAGCATAGTCAATCTGTTAGTGGAGTGTCTATCTTGTGGTAAACATATATATTACATAACTATTTCTCAACAGCATGCTAGGAGGTAGGTATAATTTTTATTATAATTTTAAACAGGATAAAAATCTGATCCAATTAAATAAAACTATCAAGTGAGAAACCAGAAAAATAAGATGTATTAATTCCAGATTTTGATGTAAAAATGTTGTATATAAAAACATTTGTATAATAAGTTCCATTTAACAAATATTTGTCAACTATTTTATGTGCCTGGAGGCTTTTATTTTTATTTATTTTTATTTATTTTTAAAGATTTTATTTATTTATTTGACGGAGAGAGAGATCACAAGCAGGCAGAGAGGTAGGCAGAGAGAGAGGGAGAAGCAGGCTCCCTGCTGAGCAGAGAGCCCGATGCGGGGCTCGATCCCAGGACCCTGAGATCATGACCTGAGCTGAAGGCAGAGGCTTAACACACTGAGCCACCCAGGCGCCCCACCTGGAGGCTTTTAGATGAAACAGATTTGATACCTTCTTTGATAGAGCCTCTAGTGTAATAGGTTGCTTTGATGTCAGTGGAAACAATTCAATATATAAAAACTGTAGTAGATCTTTTATCTCATGGATAATTTTATCTCATAGATAATGGAAAGTATTTGGGGGCAATGGAATTCTAAGTTTGGCTTTAGAACAACAAGTAGAAATAACCAACAGTCTAGCAGCATGAAATTTGGAACCAGCCTGCCTGGGTTTATATTCCAGCTCCCCATGGCTCTGGCTGAGTAACTTAATTAGAACAAACTGGCTTCAGTTCCCTTATATATAAAACGGGGATAATAATAGTACATCTGTCATCGATCTCTTGTTTGACTTAAATTCATTTGCATGTGTATATTGCTCAGAACAGGCCTGGTGTAGACAAAGAACAGTCATACTGGCTATTCTTCTTGTTCTTAACTTCTTATCAATTTCAGACATGTTATGTACCAAACACATGACACCCATAGCTTAAAACATTTGAGTCAAGAAGGCCCTAAAGATCATGGGATGCTTATGCAGCCATAGGAAATACAGTATATAGGGCATGGAGGGCAGAGAGGATGCAGGAGAGGGAGCACAGGCCCAGGGCACAGAGGGACAAAGTGCTAGGTCGAAGGACTTCAACTTCTAACAGGAAACCGCTAACAGAGCTCAAGGTCTGACATGGGCCCATTTTACCATCCTGAGCAAAGACAACTGGTTTGAGTGTAGCAGAACCAGAGGTAGGGATATTTAGGGGGCAACGCTAACAGTCCAGGTGAGAAATGATGAGACTCAAATTGGTGCAATAGTATTAGATACCAATAAAAAGGGATGAGAAAATTTTAGAAATATAAACAGGATTGTTTGAGTGATTTGGTGGGTATAAAGGGGAGAACTGAGAATTCTTTTAAGCTTTGGGTAATACTGACTGAAGTTAAAAAAAAAAAGGAATAAAAAGGGCACAACAGGAACCAAATTCATTTTAACACAGGATGGGCTTGAGATGGTATGAATGAGGAGGATACCTAGAACAAAACTGGAAAACATACAGTAGTCTGAGGCTCTTTGTTTTTAACCATTCATAGAGCTCTAGACTTTTATTTCATGGCCTCTTAAACTGATAAATGTTATGTTTAATATTATTGATGTCAATCTCTAATTATGGAAACTCTTTTGATTTTTTAAAGAAAATAAGTAAATAAAAAATAATCAGGGGTGCCTGGATGGCTCAGTGGGTTAAAGCCTCTGCCTTTGGCTCAGGTCATGACCTCAGGGTCCTGGGATGGAGCCCCACATTGGGCTCTCTGCTCAGCAGGGAGCCTGCTTCCTCCTCTCTCTCTGCCTGCTGCTCTGTGATCTCCATCTGTCAAATAAATAAATAAAATCTTAAAAAAAAAAGTCAAAGATTGCTTCAGAATAAATATTTTTTGTTAGATGGTTCAGCACATTTTTTAGGAAAATGTGCATTTCCTCAGTTTGGGGACAGATGAACATAGAAATACAGAAATTATTTTAGCTTGTTCCTAGAAGAATTCTTTCTACAACCAAAAACTCCTCTAACTTCCACTGCAATTTAGTAAAATAAACATTAAACTCCTCTGGTCTTAAGCATTTTTAAATCTTCTTTTGTTCTTTCTACCACTAATCAAAATGGGAATCATAGGTCTATGTTTTATTTACTAATTACCTGCTGCAATTTACATTATGTGACTGTTTTGTGCTCGCTTCGGCAGCACATATACATTATGTGACTGTTTTATGATTCAAATTGAATTCCAAGATTACATATAAAATGAATAGGGCTGCCTTTTCTCTAACAGTTCTTTGTGTTTTTATTTCCTTTATGTTATTTTTTTCTCCTTTGCAATCAAATCTCACAGAATTTGGCAAGAACTGAAAGCTCTGTACTGTGTTATTTTGACCTTTTATTTATTAAAATGCTCTGGGTACAGATTAATTTACTTTGCAAATATTTATTGTTGTTTTACCTGACTTGAAATGGGAGCTGCAGGCACTTTGATAAATGAATCAAGAGACTGTCTGGCTTCTCCCTACCTTCTGGAATTACTTTTATCCCTTACTGAAATGGTATCTTGCAATTTTCTGCTAGTGTGTCCCTAGGGAACCCGCAACTGATATTCTTATGAATTCTTTGCTACAGTAACAGCTCCATTCTCCCTTGCTCTCTGTTAGTGGAAGTACACTGTTGGGAAAAAAAAAAAAAATGTAACCTTCTGAAGCACCAGCTCTTTGCATCTCCTGCCCTTCAGTTACACACTGCAGATCAAAATGAGAGAGGTTGGTTGTGAAGAGTCAGGGGAACAGATCTTTTCCATAATCAGCAGGATACTGAACTATCACAGGATAGTTCTTTGCACATTTTGCAGGCCTATCCACTCTTATTGGGGTACATCATTTATCACAGCACTTTCTTAGCCTTGTAGGACTCTGACAATTACATGGGCCTGTTTTTCTATAAAGATGCTGGTCTTAGATATAAAGCCCTCTCTTCTGTCAGTATAAAATGGTTAAGAGTTAGTTCAGCTTCAAATCACATTTGAAAACAAAAATAAAAACATATGCCATGGATTACATGTGTCACTGGTAGGTGCAGCAGGAATAATTAAAGCCTTCCATGGGATAACACAGGACCAAATGAAAAATCAAAATTTTAGTTGGATGGGTGCCAAGTCATGATTTTTTCTAGCACATCCACCAAATCAACCAGTTGGCTTCCATATCAAGGGAAGCTTTGTTCAACTACCCATTTCTTTTCATTAGAAATTCTGCCACAGTATTTTCTTATTTTATTCAACAGATATTTACTGAGGGTCCACAAATCAGTGGGTACTGTTCTAAGTTTGGCATTTCAGCAATGAACATGAACATATTCCCTACTCTCATGGGAATGAGAACATGAACATGAACAGCAATGAACATGAACAAATTCCCTACTCTCATGGGAATGACATTCCAATGGGACAAAACACAATGATGAACAATGAATTAAATGCATGAATAGTAAGAAGGAAAAAATAATACATCCATCTAAGTGAGCAGAGAACACCAGGAGTATTACTAGGGTATTACTTTAAATACCCTAGTCAGGGAATGTCTCTCTGATTTGGAGACATTTTGGGCAGAGACAAATTAAAGCGAGAGGGCAAGTTGTATAGATATCTGGAAGAATATTCCAAGCAGAGGCAACAACAATTGCCAAGCCCATTGTCATGTTCCAGAGTTAGCAGGAAGAACAAGTGGAGGTAGTTAACTAAGCTGGAAAGAGAGATGGAGTCAGAGAAGGAGAAGGACGAAAGTGCATGCAGTGCTTGAAAGCTAAGAGGAAGATTTTATTATTAAAGAAAGTGGAATCCACTGTCTTCTAGCAAAGTGGCAGACATGAGAAGCCCAGTTTGTAAAAGATCACTCTGGCTACTGTCGTTACAAGTAGCAAGACCACAATTTTAGCTTCAGGCTGGTTTGTACCTGGGATATTGCCAGATCCCACAAAGTACTACCAAATTACCAGGTCCAGTGGGTCCTGAGGCTGATGGATTTTTTTTTCCCATTTATTTTGTCACTATTGTCTTAATTTTCAGAATTACGGTTTTTAGTTTAAGATCTCAAGCTGGTCTATGTGAGAACCATTAGTTAGATCTTCATGGACTAAAAGTTCTGCATAGTTGCTTAGAAGACCTCTTCTCAAATGAGAACACACCTACTTTTCTGGGTCTTGGTTATGCGAGACCCTTGAAAAATCTATCACATGGTCTTATTATAGCCTCTTGACAATCACAGGTATTACACTTCCTTTTAGTTTTCTGATTGTATTAAAAACTGTTATTTTTTGGTGTCTTATATTTAAGCAACTGGTACAATTCAATCAATGAACACCAGAGAGGGAGAGTGGGAAATATGTGAGAAGCCCCTGTAAAAATTCCCATAATGATAAGTCATCTTTGTTTCTATTTTATGTTTCTATAATATAATAGGGAGAAAAATTATCCTCAGAGTTCAGACTGACTTTAAAAGTTACTGTACATGTGATTACATCTCCAGATGTGTCCCGGGATAGACCGTAGAAAAGGATCAAAGTCCTTTCTCACAAATACCAACTGCACTTCCCTCAGCTGAAGTGAACAGTGAACATTTATGGAATGGCTTGGTTCCGAGTTGCTGGCAAAACTGCAAGGTGTCATCTAATTATCAAGTTAAACAGGCCAGCTCCTGAGCGTCAAAGACCTTGAATTACCAAGAAAAACCACTTTCAATACAATGTGAGAATTGTCATGGGAGAAACTGCTAGTTTCCACTGAGTATCTGTCTCCCTGTTTTTCTGTAGAAAATAGAAGCTGTAGCTTGGCACAGGGCAGCTGACTAAGACTACATTCTTCAAGCCTTCCTTGTGACTAAGCACAGCCACAGACAGTGCTGGCCAGTGGAATATGAGAGGTATCAGTGAGTAGAAATTTCAGGTTTTATTCCTAGGAGAACAGCCCCGCCATCTTTTCCTTTCTTCCTCTATCTTTCTTAGGAGAGTACAAGTATGGCAACAAATCACCTCACATTTAGGGTCTCTGTTGTATCAGCAAATATGTAGTATCTTAAAAAGAAAAACGAGTGGGATTTCTAATAACTGCATCCATCATTTCAATAAAAACAACTACCATAGACAAGCTGACTTCATGTCTGGGAAGCTCAGGACATTATTGCAACTTTAAAATCCAGGTTAGGCAAACTTTGTATTTTATATTATGTATATTTTAAATATTATATTTTATATTTAATTAATTATATTTTATATTATTATATTTTATATTATTTATATTTTGTAACTTTCTTCGTACTGTCAGATCACCTCTCCAAGAAGAAAAGACTTTTTTAGTCTTCTAAGGTATTAGGCATTCTGCACTTGACAAAAATTTACATGACTATACTGATATCATGATCTATCAACTCTATGTGTAAATGGATCCCAGACAATCATATATATTTTCCATCGCAGATCTGTAGTTAGAACTTAAAATTGTGTCAGACTTGACTTTGGTTTGACTCAAAACTGCTTTTAAAAAATTTGTCTGATCAAAAGTCTTTGATCAAGGAAGAGCTCTTTGTTGCTTTTTTTTTATTTTCCTTCCTCTCTCCCCTTTTAATCTTTTAAGCATGGTTCTAAGTTTTAGCAAGGTTGAAGAACTTTAAAAAATTTATTTATTTATTTATTTTAACTTTCTAAAAGTAATGGCTATTATTCCAGATTACTGGGCATGATTCCATCCCCTGCGGTTGCTGTCAGTGAAAATCCTGTGTAATGTGCCTCATTGATCTCAATCTCATCTTCAGTTATTTGGACCTGTCAGCAATTTATAACCTCTGTTTTTCTTTGTTTCCTAATCAATACCTACACATATGCAAACACACACTTACTTTAAATCCCTCTGCTTTGTATAGTGCGTATATGTGGTTATGCCATTGTAGCTCTGAGAATCTGGGTACTGGGCCCTGTTTTTTGGTCTTCCCCCCGCCCCTGCTTAGTTTAGTACTTAATAGAGTAAATTACAATAAACATTTGTTAAATTTAATTATAATTAGACTGGGAAGACTTCAGGAAAAACATAACAAAACACCAAACTGTTTTGACTAAACTTTGGAGCAATGTTGAAGCAGGTAAAATTTATTTTATGTATCAAAATGTATTTTTTCAGAGATAAAATATCTAAAGGTCAAGTTATTCATATGTGAAGATGCCATTATCTAGAACCATTTTTTTGAATTCATTAACTTAAAAAATATGGGTTACTCAGGCGCAGACAAGCACTAACTGTGCTAAATGGCGTGCCCTAAGAAAAGTGAAAGGTATTTTACAGAAGTCTACTGTAATTATATCAAGGTTTACCCCTGATTTACAAGTATTCACCATAAAAAAATGTTTCTAGTTATGTACTCTGATGTAGTTAAAGGAGAATTGTCATAGTTTAATTTATTGAAACAATTCATTATTTTTTGCACATAATTATATGAACATAATATAATGGCATCATCATAGAATTTGTGATTTAGGAGGAAACAATGAGATTCATTCTTTTAATCATATAAATGACTAAGTTAAGGCCTAGAAAGGATTCCTGATTGTACAAAACTAATAGACGCATAGATGAGAGTCAAAAGTTTTGAAGAAATAGCTATCACGTATTGAGCATATACCATATTCTAGGTTCCATATTAGATATGTTCTAGAGAGACAACTTACTGTTATGGTATTAAGCTATTAAGTTACAGGCATAATTCGGAGATATTGAGGATTTGGTTCCAGAGAACCACAATAGAGGGAATATCACAATACAGGGAGTCAAAAAATTATTTAGTTTCCCAGAGTATATAGACGTTATGTTTAAACTAGTCTATTAAACGTACAATAGTATTATGTCTAAAGAAATCATGAACATATCTTAATTTTATAATACTTTATTGCTAAAAAATGCTAACCATCATCTGATCTATCAGTGAGTGGCAATCTTTTCATGGGTGCAGGATTGTGCTTCCATGTGGATGGCTGCTGACAGACCCGGATAGTGACCGCTGAGGGTCATGGTTCCTGAGGCGATTTCTTAAAATAAGACAGCAACGAATTTTTCCACACTGATCAATTCTTCCTTTCATGAATGATTTCTCTGTAGCATCTGATGTTGTTTGATAGCATTTTACCCAAACTAGAACTTTTTTCAAAATTGAAGTCAGTCCTTTCAAACCCTGCCACTACTTTATCGAGTAAGTTTATAAAAAATGCTGTAACTTTTGTTGTCATTTTGACATTCTTCTCAGTATCTTCCGGATACAATTACACACACACACACACACACACACACACACACACACACCCTGGATAACTGCCACAGCTTCTACATCAGCACTTGCTGCCTCCTTTGTACTTTCATGTTATGGAGCCAAAGTCCTTCCTTAAACCTCAAAAACCTCTTGACCAACTTTCCTTCTACAGCTTCCATACCTCCCTCAGCCTTCACAGAAGAAGAGTCAGGGCCTTGCTTTGGCTAAATTGGGCTTTGGCTTAAGGGAATGTTGTAAATGGTTTGAGCTTCTCTCCAGACCACTCAAAACTTTCTCCAGATCAGCAAGAAGACTGTTTTGTTTTCTCACCATTTGTGTTTTCACTGGAGTAGCACTTTTTCTTATTTCCTTCAAGTACTTTTCTTTCCCAGTCACAGCTTGGTTAACTGTTTGACAAAAGAGGCCTAGCTTTTGACCTATCTCAGCTTTTGACATGCCTTCCTTACTAAGCTTAATCATTTCTAGCTTTTGATTTAAAGTAGAGATATGTGACTCTTCACTTGAACACTTAGAAGACTTGGTAGAATTAATTGGCTTAATTTCATTATTGGGTCTCAGGGAATAGGGAAACCAAAGGAGACAGAGAGAAATGGGGGAGAGGCCTGTCCACAGAGCAGTCAGAACACACACATTTACTGATTAAGTTCAGTCTTACATGGGTGTGATTCATGGTGCCCCAAGATAATTGTAATAGTAACATCAAAGATCATTGTAGCAAATAACAATAAAAAAAAAGTTTGGAATAGTAACAGAATCACCAAAATGTGACACAGAGTCACAAAGTGATTCAATGCTGTTGGAAAAATATGGCACTAATAAACTTTATTGATAGCCAGTTGCTACAAACCTTCAATTTATTGAAACAAACAAACATTGCAATATCTGCAAAGTTCAATAAAGCAAAATTCAATAAAACAAGGTATGCCTCTATTAAGCAAGAGCTCTAGAGCAGAACTGCATAAGCCTTAATTCTGCCTCTTTTCATCTAATAAATGTGTGACATTGGCAAGTTATTTACTCCCTTATGTATCTCACTGACTTCTTCATAAAGTAGTATATATGTTAGTATGTTACTCACTGAGTCATTATGGGGATTAAAGAAGTGAACATATACGGTAGTTAGCATTTCACATAGTGTCTGTCACACAATCAGCTTTAGATAATTATTAGCTATTTATATTAAATGGATCAATTTAGTGTCCCAAAAACAACTGAACATATTATCTCCGTATTTTATACAAGACTACTTATACAAGGCTCTGAAATGGTAACTTACTTAAAAAACACAAAATGCACACATTTCAACTAGAACTCAAATGCTGTTTTGACTTAAAGTTTTTCTCCCCTGTTTTAAAGCTGATTTCCCGTAGTCTTCAGACTATTTTCACTGAAAGTATCTTTTGCCCTGCATCATGCAGTTAATAGCTTTTATTTTTATGGCAAATAGCTTAAAAGCAATAGTCAAACATCAGATGAAATATTATGCTAATTATCTGGATTTCTCAAACTGCTGAAAGAATCTTATCCCCCCCAAAATTTCATTTTCTTTGATTGGAGCAAAATATCAGAAAGAAAACGTTGCTGTTTTTGTTTGTAATTACTCTGGGGTTTTCTTCTGTTACATGTTGTGATTGCTTATAGAATAAATTTGCTCTTAGAATTAATGTTAACTGGAATTTTTTTTTTTTAATTAAAATCAGTTGGCTTACATTTTCTGATTTCCCAACATTTGGCTCAGTGACTTTTCTTACATCGAACAAATTTTAGAGAAAATTTGAGAATGGTTAGAGAAAAATTTATTGCCTAAAATATGTTACAGCAGGGGCACCTGGGTGGCTCAGTGGGTTAAAGCCTCTGCCTTCAGCTCAGGTCATAATCCCTGGGTCCTGGGATTGAGCCCTGTATCAGGCTCTTTGCTCAGCGGAAAGCCTGCTTCCTCCACTCTCTCTTTCTGCCTGCTTCTCTGCTTACTTGTGATCTCTGTCTGTCAAATAAATAAATAAAATCTTTAAAAAAAATAAAATATGTTACAGCAAATGAAATGTCTTTTATTTTTGATTACTATTATAAAAGCATGCATGGAAACAAAATAAAAATCAATATGCAATATATATTAACAAAGAAATCAAGTATTTGAAAACGAATCCCCTTGGTGGGACTGAATGTGGCAAATATTGCTAACTTTTAGTGATTGTTAAACAAAGGAGCTCACGAATTATTTAATACAACGATCAAGTGATGTACACTTGGCATAATCTTATTAAGTTGAAGACATTTCATGAAGTTCTCTATCATTGTATTTAAATACAATTACATCCAAACACACACATTATTTTAAAGCACAGCTTCATAAATGAAGGATTACAGTTTAATGGCAAAATGAAGAATACAATTCCCAGACTACTTGTTTTTGGAGTCGACAGGAAGCATTGAACACTCTCTGTGATTCCTCTCATAAAATGAGGAGGCTAAAAGGTTATTTTTGAAGTCTTTTCTTTTACAACTATGGAGAAAAATTTGGTCATGCTAGAGTAATAACATTTTACAAAATTTTAAAAAAGTATCTTACTTTTCTCAAGTCCATCTTTATTTTAATTTTCACTTAAAAAGATCAAAACAGTTCTATTTTTCAAAGCAGTTTTTATATTTAAATTTATACGGTAGGCTTAAAACATGTGTTTCTCTCTTTTTCAATTCTTTATATCATTAACAATAAGAGCAGATAGCAGATAAAATGATAATAATCATTTTAAAATCTTTAAGTGGTATTTTAAGCAGCATTTGAGAGATGATGAACTAGAAGTGATAACATTTTTTTTTTAAGATTTTATTTATTCATTTGACAGACAGAGATCACAAGTAGGCAGAGAGGCAGGCAGAGAGAGAGGAGGAAGCAGGCTCCCTGCTGAGCAGAGAGCCCGATGCGGGGCTCCATCCCAGGACCCTGGGATCATGACCTGAGCCCAAGGCAGAGGCTTTAACCCACTGAGCCACCCAGGCGCCCCTAGAAGTGATAACATTTAAAATCAAGCATGTTCACCATGGCAGTGACATACATACTTGAAAATTTCAGGAATGCCTGGTGTCTCATCTGGATAACCATTGGTCTTCAGCTCACGTCATGAACCCAGGATAAGTCCTACATAGGGAGCCTGCTTCTCCCTCTGCCTGCCATTCCTCCTGCTTGTACTCTTTCTGACAAGTAAATAAATAAAATCTTTAAAAAAAAAGTTCATATAGACTGATGTGTTCTTACTATATCACTTGAGTATACAGTTTTATAATGGATCAGTACAATAAGATTACGGGTTTTTTTTTTCAAGATTTTATTTATTTATCTGACAGAGAGAGAGATCACAAGGAGGCAGAGAGGCAGGCAGAGAGAGAGGGGGAAGCAGGTTCCCTGTTGAGCAGAGAGCCTGATGTGGGGCTCAATCCCAGGACCCTGAGATCATGACCTGAGCTGAAGGCAGAGGCTTTAACCCACTGAGCCACCCAGGCACCCCTTATGTGTTTTTCAAAAATACTAATACTCAAAGTATTTTTATAATAAAGTACTTAAAAATTAGGAAGTTGGGTGCCTGGGTGGCTCAGTGGGTTAAGCCTCTGCCTTCAGCTCAGGTCATGATCTCAGGGTTCTGGGATCGAGTCCCGCATCGGGCTGTCTGCTTGGCAGGGAGCCTGCTTCCTCCTCTCTCTCTCTGCCTGCCTCTCTGCCTACTTGTGATCTCTGTCTGTCAAATAAATAAATAAAATCTTAAAAAAAAAATTAGGAAGTTAAAAATATCGAGAGGAAATTTCTAGGATGATGTGTTATAAAAGGATATTCTGGACAAAATAGATTGGGAGTTAACCTATTGTGTTATCAGCTGTGAATTACTAGGGGCTTCAAGGTCATTTATGAGATCACCTCAGCATTTTATCCAGCTTTATTGCTTCTGTTTTCCTCAATAAAACTTCTTCAGTTTCCCAATGAGCTCAGCTTCCTTGCTATCTCCCAGAGTTGTCAGGCTGGGTTAGGCAGAAAAATGGCCCCAGATTCTGAAGATTAGATTCTGAATTCCTGGAACCTGTAAATGTTACCTTGTATGGAAAAAGGTCTCTGCAACTATGACCAAATTTAGGATCTTGAGATGGAGAGGTTATCCCAGATTAAGTGGATGGGCTCTAAATGCATCACAAAGGTCCCTTTAAGAGAAGAGCAAGGGTAAGGGGCAGAAGACAAAGGAGAAAGCAGTGTGGCCACAGAGGCAGAGATGACAGTGATTCAGCCACAAACCAAGGATGCCCTAACACTGGACAGTATAAGAGGCAAGAAATGGATTGTCTCTTAGAAGCTACAGAAGGAAGGCAGCCCTACTGACAATTTTTGGCCTAGTGATACTGATTTTGGACTTCTGGCCACAAGAATGGGAGTAAATTTCTTTGTTTTAAGCCATCTGGTTTGTGGTAATTTGTTACAGTGGCCACAGGAAAAAAATCTACGTGCTCACTACCATTCCTTTTCCTTCTTGCTTCGAAGTCCACCCCGTTTCTTCTTAACCAGGTCACACTGTATTTGTTCCACAAGCACCGTCCATCCTGGTTTCAACATTTGCCATAAACTTTGTCCTGCCATACCAGTCTCATTATCTCCTCATCTCTGAAAGCTTTTAAATACTTTCATCACACAAATTAGTGCTTAGTTCACAATCTTATGCTTGATCGTTCAATTGAATTTTTTTCATCAATTTTCTTCTCAAAGTTTATTGCACTTCCTTTCAGTTTGTATCTATTATTTCTATATCACTCATGGTCCTGCAACGTTGATCCCATATAAATTATTCAATGTCTTAATCTCAATCAAAAAGCTTTCTAACTTTACATGATTCTTTTTTTTTTATTCTCATCTTCCAATGAGTATTTTTTTCTCCTCATTATTGTGAATCTCTCTCATTGTTTTATACTCTGATCTTCCACTGAAATGACCATCTTGGTTTTCTTTATTTTTATTTTTTTTATAAGATTTTATTTATTTATTTGACAGACAGAGATCACATGTAGTCAGAGAGGCAGGCAGAGAGAGAGGAGGAAGCAGGCTCCCTGCTGAGCAGAGAGCCCGATGTGGGGCTCGATCCCAGAACCCTGAGATCATGACCTGAGCCGAAGGCAGAGGCTTTAACCCACTGAGCCACCCAGGTGCCCCTTGGTTTTCTTTTTGATGAAAAATGATTTTGTGGGTTTTGAATGTCATTTTAGAATCCAAATTTTTGATACTGGCAAACTCTTCAGTGATGAAGAGGTTATGCATATTCAAGAGAGTACACATTTGGTTGGGTACCCACTCTGTTTTTATTGCCAATATATATCTGGCATTTAGGAGACTGTCTGAAGCTATGGCCGCATACCAGTATTATTTGTAAGTGAACAACAGGTTTTATTTCCAGCTGGCTCCTTTGTGTACAAAAACATGGCTAGAGACAAAAGGATCAGTTTGAGCATGACCCCATCCACATGTTCTTACTGGTTAAACCATGAAGGAATCAGTCATCTTGACTACTTGGAAGCCCTAGTTTCTAAGATAAATAGACTGAAGGAAATTGAATGTGAGTGTTTGTGAAGTATATGACTCTAGACAAAGGAAATTAATGCTATTCTAAGGCTGAGAAACTATTAATTAACCATAGCTTTGAGATAGAAAACCAGGGTGCTTTGAATAAATTTTACGGTTCCAATACACCAATTGATCAAAGAGAAGAAAAGACATTGATTTGAAAGACTGATGTCATTTTGACAACAGTCAGAAATCTGGTCTCTGACTATTATACAGCTAACTTATGTGGCAGATTTTCTCTCTATCTGATGGTAAGTTTGATATTAGATAGTTATAACTATAGACAGAACACACAAACACATGTACATACAAATACATGCATCTTCCCCATACATGGCACACACATATGACATATGGTTTGTAAAGAAATGATCAAATAACCAACCATATAAAACTTACTAATTGCTTGATAGGTAGAGAAAGAGGGTTTACCTCTCTCTTTCTTAAAAATCCCCAGTCAGGGGCGCCTGGGTGGCTCAGTGGGTTGAGCCACTGCCTTCGGCTCGGGTCATGATCTCAGAGTCCTGGGATCGGGTCCCGCATTGGGCTCTCTGCTCAGCAGGGAGCCTGCTTCCCTCTCTCTCTCTCTGCCTGCCTCTCTGCCTACTTGTGATTTCTCTCTGTCAAATAAATAAATAAAATCTTTAAAAAAAAAAAAATCCCCAGTCATTCAGTCTTGACTGAGAAGAATTTAGGAGCATGAGAAAATTAGGAGGGAGAGAAGACCTAAAACAAATCTTATAGAAGTGTCAGGGAAAGCAATGAGACAATGGTTTTCGTTGCAAAGAGGGGCCCTTGGTGGGGGATCCAATAAAAATCTTGAGAGGAGAAGTCACACTTCTTGAGAATTTGCTTTTAACCTAGAGAAAACAAATGTACATCAGTATCACTGTAAGTCAAAAAAGTCAAAGATTCAGAAAGAAATGTTTCAAATACCCCAAACACGAATGATACACATGCTGCAACATTAATGTTTCTCTTCACAAAAGTTCTTTTATACTTCCCTACCAAAACCCTACCACTCTATTTTTGTTAGGTTTTTAGAATTCTCATCTGTTCTTTTCCATTTCTGAATCATTTGCAATTTTCTGCTACAATGGCTTTATCCACAATGTTAAAAAGTAAAATACATTTACTGAAAATTTTATATATAAGTGTACACTAGAACTATTGATTTAAAATTCATTACGCAGCAACCAGAAAAGATAATTTAGCACAGTATGGTGTTCTGACTTCAGAAATAATTTTCCTCTGATTAGCTTCTCTATCTTTCTCTGTTTGCTTTCATCGTTGCTGCAAATGCATATAAACTTCTTGTTTATTTGGTTCAGAAGTTTGGTAGTTCTGGTTGTCAGTAGCTGACCCATCCCTTTGACTTCTGTAAATGAGTGCCTTAGTCACAAGCATGTGCGGATCATCATCAGCGGTGCTGCACTGAGCAAACTGGTGAGTCTCCCAGACCTGAGTTCTCACTTTCAGGAATACGCTGCTTTTTCCAAGCAATATGTATATATGTTATCTCTCCTATTTCTGACCCCTAACTTCTGCACATCAAGGCCTAGAATTCATTTTATCAGAGAAGTCAACAAGAAAGTGGAAAATGTAGTTTCAATAGCAGGGAGAACACAATTTTCATTTTTAAATGAAATGCATGAGGCCGGCCTCGCTGGTCATAGAAATTTAAAATACCTCCCTTGACTCACGTAGATATCTCCAAGAAAGTTATCTCCAATAAAATTTGACATGTGTGGATTTCCTGAATTGAGTGAATTTTGTCTGGAATCCTAGTGGAGGTGCAGGAAGGTATGGTAATGACTCTTATCTTTTCAACACTAAGTCACCATTCCATTTCTTCAGATCATAAACTAAAGCAACATAAAAAAAAAAAATTTCAAACTGCCACTGTTTATTTGTTAAGGTAAAGCCAGGCCACTGCTGAAAATCTGCCCTTCCTGGGGCAATTATCACTTTTTTAGCTTTAGGTATGAACAGAAAACGGAAGTCTGGGGCTCATAAGACTAAGAGGTTCCAAATCCTTCCCCTTATCATTTACTGGGTCATCAGGGATACTCCCAAGTGTGTTTCAGCTTCCCCTGTGAAGCTGTGTCTGTTACTCCAGCTTACAAAATGTTTAACGCAAGATGTTTAATGCCTAGATGAGATGTCCCCTATTTATCCACCATAAATAAAATAGTAAAATGAGTCATAGCTCTGTTTTTACTCCCCCTACAACCCCTCTACCTCCTGGACACACCAAGGGGGGAAGGGAATGAGGAGAAAAAGGGTGGTAGGCAGTTCCCAGGGATGGTGCGGTCCTCATCTACTGACAGAGGGTAGATTGAGAAGAGATTTTTCATTGCATGGTGTTTCATCCTGAAGTCCCTGATCAGATACCCCTTTCTGAGTTTCAGTTCTTGGCTGCTTATCTCTCTGACATGCCTCTCAATCTTGTCAGCCACTCCCCAGGTCACCTGGGCAAACCACAGACCAATCTAAGGTTCCACTTAGGTTTTCCTCTCCTTTTATTCACATGCTTATTTATCTGTGGCCAGATATTTCCGTTTTACTAATTCTCATCTGTTAGCTAAGTTTGTCTGTGATGATGCAAATATTTTTTTCCTCATGATTTCTATATTATCCAGGTTTCATGAGAATATATTATTCCTATTAAAAGAAGTCTTATTTTGCTGTTGCTGTTGCTTTATTACTGTCAATAATGATTCCTCAGAGGGAAGAGAGATAGAATAGAAGCAAAACAGAAATAATGCTTCTTTTAATGTGACCTTGGGGAAAATAAAATTAGTCAATGTCTATTGACTCTTTAGGGTTTTAGTCTTTCCAGTAGGAATAAAGTCCCTGAGATGTGTGAGAGAAAAAGTAACATAAGTAAAATTATATATAATGTGTGGATAGTGGGGCAAATTGGCAAAATAGCTCTAGTGAATGTTGAGTTTTCTTGTTTAATTAAACTTAGCCAAGTAATTATTTTTTGGTGAAAATAAGTTGAAACTTTTCCTATTAAAATACTTAAAATTTTAAGTATCTCCAAAAATAAATAAATAAATAATTTCTTTTTTTTTTTAAAGATTTTATTTATTTATTTGACAGAGAGAGATCACAGTAGACAGAGAGGCAGGCAGAGAGAGAGGGAAGCAGGCTCCCCGCTGAGCAGAGAGCCCAATGCGCGACTCGATCCCAGGACCCTGAGATCATGACCTGAGCCGAAAGCAGTGGTTAACCCACTGAGCCACCCAGGGACCCTAAATAAATAATTTCTTAAAAATTAAAAAAAATTATGTGAATTGGAAGGGGAGGTGAACCATGAGAGACTATGGACTCTGAAAAACAGTCTGAGGGGTTTGAAGTGGCGGGGGGGTGGGAGGTTGGGGTACTAGGTGGTGGGTTTTATAGAGGGCATGGCTTGCATGGAGCACTGGGTGTGGTGAAAAAATAATGAATACTGTTTTTCTGAAAATAAATAAATTGGAAAAAAAAAGATTGACCATAAAAAAAAAAAGAAAAAAAAATTAAAAAAATTAAATTTTTAAGTATCTCCAAAGTTGGAAAGAATTGAAGGCTGGGACAGATAAATTTATGATTATGTGCCCAGTATGGACAAATTCAACCAATAGAAGAAATAAATACAAAGTAAATAATAAGTCCTCCCTGGGATAATGCATCATAAAGCTGTTATTAAGTGTTCTAATTTTATAGAATTATGCAATTCTAATAATTTATATCTACTCATAGTACAGTTAAATATGTATTTTAATTCTCATTTTTAAGTTGATAATTCAATCTCACTCATTCACTATTTATGCTTATGAAAATATTTTTCAAATTGACTTTCTATCTTCCTGTAAGAAAAATACTGGCTATATACATGGCTCGGTTTCAAGTTGGACTGAATGGACTTTAAACAATATCCAGCCATTAGTTAAGACTGCTAGAAAACTTGACAAATTATTAAATTTAATGTTTCAACTATTGTACAGGATTCAACTATTACTACAGGATATGCTGTTTGTAAGTTACTTGATTATTCACCATCACACACACACACACACGGCCATGTATATTTTCCATGCCTCAGTAGCAGTCTGGAATATATTACTAACTGAATTTAAGCACATTTACATTAAAAAAAAAGAGGCATCTATTAATTCACCATGTATTTAAAGTAGTGCTCTTAAAAGCTTCCTCTCAGAAATAGAACAATAAAAAATCTCTAGGTAAAAACACAAAGAAAAAGCAAGTGTGGAATGAAGATTTCCCAAGCATCTTTCAAGCAGAAGTAAAATCTGTTTCCCTAACAACAAAGAGTTGTTGTTTATCCACTCCAAAGCTTTAAAAGTTTCTTTTCATGAAAACCCAAAGAGGAGATTTTAAGAAAGACTTAGCAATGATGCTAAAATTTTAATTCAAAGAAACTTCTAGGGATATTTGGACATGAAACCTCAAGCCTTCATTTCTATATCATACCTCTCTATGTAGAATAATGTGTAAAATTATACAAACACATCTTCAAAAGAAATGCAGGTTTTGCTTCAGTTTTTGGAGACTGAAAATCCTTCTTTGTAATTTTCAGTACATTATTTTATATTTGTTTGCATATACTGCTTAGCACCTTTCTGGCCCCCTTGCATTGCTGATGGTAGTGCAGAGAAAGCTCTCCACAGTTTACTATGTATTCTACAATGATTTCCTAAGTGAAACTGTCTTTTGGCTAGTCACCTTCTTACTGACCTATTAATGAAAGACTCTCCATTGGTATAGACAACTTATTCTAGAATTTTTCAAACAATTTGTTTGAGACCTATGAAAATACTTGCAGCATTACTTTTCTTCATACAGTACTATTATATAAATTCCCATATTTTCTTGTTCAGTTTTAAGTTAATGAAGGGTTAATATAGCCTGTATCACTGCCATTTGATATTAGAAGTAAATCTGAAAAGTAAATTCAGGTATTTTCTCCATATATTAGGAGATACACTTTCCTAAGTTTTTCTTGAGCCTTTCATTATAATTTTATCTCCTAAACCTGGGTAACATAATTAGAATTTTTAGCTGTTATGTCTGTCTCGCAGATATATGCAAGAAAAATGATATGAGAATAGTCAGGTTTGCAAATGAAAATATAGTTTAAGGTCCTCAACACATTCTATTTTAATGATTATAATATAATGATAATAGACTATTATGCCCATGAGATTTTAAATCAATGCTATTTATATCTGATAAAATGTGTTAAAAAATAGATTTTTAAGCAAAGGGTATATAAGTTCTGAAATATGTCTGTGTGTATGTATATATACACACATATACATACACGCATTTACCTATATATATATATCATCCTAATCAAGATTTAAATGCTAGAAAAATATAACCAATGTCCATCATTCACCCCAGAAAGTTCTGTCACTATTGCTCTCTCCCTACCACCCCTGTAAACCACTGATGCAAATTTCTAATGCCTAGCTTTATCTTGCTGTTCTAGAACTTTCTGTAAGTGAAATTGTACAGTATGTCTTTATTTGTGTTTGGTTCTTTTTGCTCAACACAATGATTTGAAATTCATCCATCTTCTTGTGTGTGTTAGGTGTTGTTTTTCCTCTTTTATTGCTTAGTGATATTCTATGTTTAGAGTACAGCACAGTTTGTTTATATAGTCACCTCTTGTAGCCATTTGGGTTGTTCCAGGTTTTGGCTATTAGAAATAGAAGTGCTATAAACACGTGTTCTACAAATCTTTTCATTAAGATATATGTTTACCTCTCATGGTTAAATGTCTCGGTGTGGAACTGTTGGTTCATAAAGTAGGTGTATATAAAACTTTATTGTAAGAAGCTGCCAAATTGTTTTCCAACATGTTTGTACTATTTTCAACTTCCACCAGCTGTATACGAATGTAACTGCTTCTCCACATCCTTCCCAATGATTGGTATTGTTTTAGCCATTTTAGTGGGTGTAAATGATACTTCATAGGGGCTTCGGTTTGTAACTAATAATGGTGAGCAATGTTTATGCACACATTGGCTGTCCTTATGGATACTTTAGTGAGAACCTGCTCAAGTCTTTGCCCATATTTTGTTAATTGGATTGTGTGGCATCTGGTTTCCAAAAATGGTTCCCCATGAAACACCCCTCTTGGTATTCATTTTCCCTCCCACACTGAAGCCTAGATGGTCAGGACACATTTGAACTAATTGAATGTGGTATGAGTAATACCTTACCAGTTCCAGACCGAAACTTAAAGAAGACCTGGAAGCTTCTGCTTTGATGCTCTAGTATGCCAGATGCCATGTGCAAAGGCCAATTATCCTGTTGGAAAGAGAGGCCAAGAGGATGAGATGCCACACAGAGAGAACAATCACTTGGAGGGACACAGAGGACCAGACTGGAGCATGAGTTATCTTTGGCATTCTACCCAACAGAGGACAGAGGACAGCCTCGCTGCTAGCACAGTGGCAGAATGGCCCATCTCAGTAACATCGACTCTCAAAGTTAGGAGAAGGAATAAAACACTTGTCTTAAGCCACCATGTTTTAGAACGTTTATATGCTTTTGCAGAGCAAGTCAGGTTGCTTTAATTTTTATTACACCAGTAGAAAAATTGTATGTTTTTGATATGTCTTTTATCAAATATATTCATATGAATATTTTTCCCAGAATGTGGTTTACTTTTTCATTTTTTCACCAATTCTTTGAGGAAGAAATGTTCAATGTTAGTGGAGTTCAATTTCTCATTTTAATAGAAATACTTTTTATGTTTATTCATATTATTTTATTTTAACAGAAAAAAACAAAGATATTTTAACATTTCTTCTGAGAAAGCCTTCCTGTAGATTGTGAAAATAAGGTAAAAATAATGCACCTATCTTTGCTTCTGTAAGTGTTATTATTTTAACTTTTGTTTTTAAGTTTATAATCTATCAAGTATTACAATTTTACATATGGTGTTTGGTACAAAGTCAGGGTTTTTTGTTTTTATTTTTTCCCTAATGATATCTAATTTCTCAGTACTTGTTAAAAAGTTTATAGTTTTCCCATAACATTAACTTTGTTAAAGTTAAAAAGAAGATATAAGATTAAAAAGTCATTTCATCACTTATTTTTTAAGATTTTACTTATTTATCTGAGCAAGAAAGGGAGTGAAAGAGAGCACAAGCTGGGGAGAGGGCAGATGGAGCCAGAGAGGCAGGATCCCTGCTGAGCAGGCAGCCTGACTGGGGCTCCTTCCTACAACCTTGGGATCACGACCTGAGCTGAAGGCAGACATTTAACCAACTGAGCCACCCAGATGCCCTTAAATCATCTTTTTATTTAAAAAATCAGAACAAGGGGCACCTGGGTGGCTCAGTGGGTTAAAGCCTCTGCCTTCAGCTCAGGTCATGGTCTCAGGGTCCTGGGATCAAGCCGCGCATCAGGCTCTCTGCTCAACAGGGACCCTGCTTCTCCATCTCTCTCCGCCTGCTTCTCTGCCTACATGTGATCTCTGTCTGTCAAATAAATAAATAAAAATCTTTAAAAAAATATCAAAACAAAACAAAACAATAGCGTTTATATTAATGCTTTTTTTTTGTCCTTGTTTCTGAAGTCTGTCTATTTTTATTGGGTAAAGAGTTACAAAATGATAAAATTACACACATATATATGTATATATATATACACACACCCCTAAAGATAACATTCTATATTATATATAATATATTTCTTTTTTTTTTCCAATTTATTTATTTTCAGAAAAACAGTATTCATTATTTTTTCACCACACCCAGTGCTCCATGCAAGCTGTGCCTTCTATAATACCCACCACCTGGTACCCCAACCTCCCACCCCCCCGCCACTTCAAACCCCTCAGATTGTTTTTCAGAGTCCATAGTCTCTCATGGTTATCTTTATGCCTTATATATCTTTTGTCTAGCTGTTTTAATCATTTTTATTTTAATCTTTGGTTTTAAGTGTTATGATGTTTAGTGTCCTCATTGTGGGCTTTACAAAAAAATTAATTATGCTTGGGTTAACCCACAATTTTAAGATTTAAGGACTGGGGCAACATTTTAACAACATTTTATTTCTGCTAAATTATCTACTACTTTGTGGGATTCTGAATAATCTCTATATTTCCAATTCAGTATTGTCCCAAGGTCACTGAAAACCATTTCTGTTTTAGCATCTTTTTACTTATATTCTTTAGTTGAATGATTTTTATCAGCTAACTTCAAGTTCATTAACTCTCCTTCCATAGTGTCTATGTTGATGTTGAGCCAGCAATTTTTCTTCAGATACTGTATTTTCAGTTCTAAAAATTTATTTGCTTTTTAAAGATATTTTATCTTTCTTTTTTTTTTTTTTTTTTTTTTTTTTTTTTTGCTGAAACTGCTTCATCATTCTAAACAGTTTTCATCTCCGTGATTGTATGAAATGATTTTTTTTCCTATCCATTTTGGACCATTCTAAATACATTGGTGAAGTTGTTGCTTCTGTAGTTTTTGTTTTTGTTTTTGTTTTTTTAGGTTGGTACAAGGAATTTAAAGTATAGTAAATATTTCACACTTGGCATTTTTATTGAAGAAAAGTAGAATTTAAGAACCAATTTTCCATATTTGTTGACAGAATATAAATTCCTTTCAATGTCCAGTAGCTAATTGAAGAAATCACTCAAATTTCATCAAGTTTTGAGTTGATTTTAAACTGGGCTTTAAAAAGGCTGAGTTTCATTTTGCTGGCCTAACTTTAATCTTATCCAACAACTCTGGGTATTAATTTCTTTGATTTGCATCAGTGTTTGAGCCAGAAGGGGATTTGGCCTCTTTGGAGTCAGCAGGTCTCCAGATTTGTACAAGAACGTACAAATCTATGCCCTTGGTAAGAAATTCACCCGGCAAAGTTTAGGAAAGGGGAGAACTGCTAAATTAAGTTTATTATTCTTTTGTTTAGTCATCATTTAGATTTACCCCGCTCTCATTAATAATAGCTTGTCTGGTCTTTCCTCTGCCCAGCAAGGTCCTACCTAACCAAGACGGGGCTTCTACGTCCAGCTGCTGTGGCTCACTCCTCAAATGCCTCTACTCAAGTTCTTCTAGTAACTCCTGCATGTGCTTTTCATTGACGGTGCCGTAAATATATATGATTTCATTGTATCCAGATCTTCCTTGGTGTCATAATAGAAGTGAAGGATTTTCTTACCTTTTTACATTTTAACCAGAAGGAAAATTAAGTGACATTCACTAGTTTAATATTTGCAAAATTCATACTCATGTAATATTTACATATTAATGACCCATACATGGTCAGTGTATGTCTAACAGCAGGAATTTAGCAGTGAGCTCATCAGGTGAATAACAAACAAACAAACAAACAAACAAACAAGCAAACACTGCCCTCAGGGCACTTAAATTTTAAAGATAATATGAAAATGATCATTCTGGTTTGGGGATACAATGTGGCCTAAAACTTGACTTGCTCTCCCCTGCTTCTACACCTCTCTTTCCTGTCTATCGTTCTCAAGTCCTTTCTTCCCATCTCAAAGGCAAGAATTATATGATTGTTTGCATCTACTGCATTTTAATCTGATAAGTGTATCTGCTCTTGATCTTGGCATTATTGGTTATTCACTTTTTTAGTTTTTATTTTTTTTTTCACATTTCTCTACAAACATTTTCCAACCTCTCTTTGTAAAAGAAATAAAATTTATCTGGAACCTCTTCTCCTTTCTATTTGATATTTTATCTTACTACTTTTAGAGCGAATGGATTTGAAAGAACGGTCTAGAGTCTATTTTTTCATCTCTTAATTTTTATCTGCTATTCTTCAAACAGATTTCTGCCAGAAGACTAGTAAAAGTTGCTAACATATGCATCATTTCCTATCCAAGTCAATTTTTGAGCTTAATTTACTTAATCTCGTAAAACTACTGGTGATTTGCCCTTTGAAATTGTTTTCTTTCTGGTCTTTCAGGAATACACCCTTTTCTGTTCATTCTTATCTTTTCGTTGGTTCCTCTTTTACTGCCTGCTTATTTAGAACCAGTATTTAATTTGCATCTCTGACTTTCATGGATCTAATTGTAATAATTACCACCAAGTTTTTAATGTGTATTTCAGATATTCCTCCTTAGCTTAACACTATATATAAAACCAAACATTAGATATTTTCATGTGGCATCATCAGATTGGGTAAAATGTAATATATCTATAATGAAGTCTATTATCATTCACAGTAAATCATTCCTGATTCAAATCCATCAAGGAATATATCACCATTTACCTTCCTATTTAATATGCTACCTTTCCTAAAATCCCTACAGTTTATTCATGAATGTTATTTTAGTTCTCTCTTTCTATCTTCACAAATATTGAAAGAGTCCATAGGCTAGAATTTAAGTGACCAAATTAACTGCCAGAAAAAAAACAGAGAAGGAGTGTACATTGAAAGATGTGAAATAAATTGACATGCTTTGATGACATAAAGTTATGTGAATGAATTAGCAAAAGGAAGAAGGCAGTTGGGGGAGACAAAAATAAAAGTTTGGAAAATAAATCAATATTTTGGGGGACATTTTGGATAGTGGAAACTAGTAAAAGGGGTAAAAAATATTGAGGATTACTTCAACTTTATTTAATAAGATAAAGGCATGCACATTAGAAGAAAAGCCAAGAGAACACAGAATGGATCTAAGATATATTTTCTACATACCTCAGAAGTTTTTATTAGAACATTTTCTCATATAATTTCCCTAAGAATTCTATAACTCATCTACTGATGACCCTATTTTATTGTTAAAAAAAGTTATGTTTCTAAATACCAAGCTACTTCCCAAAGTCATACCACAACTAAGTGTCTAAGCTGGAATTCAGATAAGATTATTGTGATTTAAAAGATCCGATGCTAATTTCTTGCCATACTTCTCTAAATGTAAAACTTAAGATACTTAAACATTTATTCAATATATTTTATATTAATTGGATATACAAGAAAACACATAAATATGGGGAATCCTCTTAATATCCCAGTAGAATATCTCATGATAAATGGTGTTTTTTATACTAGTGATGAGCATTATCTGTTCATGCACATTCTGGACATATTTTCTTATGATTTGTGAGTAACAAGTTCTGGAGAACAATATCTTTTTTTTTTTTTAAAGATTTTATTTATTTAGTTGACAGAGAGAGATCACAAGTAGGCAGAGAGGCAGGCAGAGAGAGAGAGAGAGGAGGAAGCAGGCTCCCTGCTGAGCAGAGAGCCCGATGCGGGACTCGATCCCAGGACCCTGAGATCATGACCTGAGCCGAAGGCAGCGGCTTAACCCACTGAGCCACCCAGGCGCCCTGGAGAACAATATCTAATAAAATTCTACCTTGAACATTCTGTTATATTTATGCATATTTAAAGCATGAAGAATTTTTAAATGAACACAATTTTGCAATTTAGGACACCAAACTTTAGTTTTTATTGTTTTGAGTTATTTATTCCATCAGACCTAATCAGGCACTATTGATTTGTAGGGGGAGGTAGGGTTGATAGGTGTTTTCAATGTGTTGAAATATGAAATCAGTTGCATATCTGGGAAACGTGTCTGTTCCTTAATGCAAAATTCATGTGGGTATAACAATTAACATATTTAAAGTATTAATAAAATCTTAAAAATCCATCACTTCTATACTGAATAGCAAGCCCCTGCCATTTCCATTCTTTAGTTTAATTGTACACCTGATTATGAAGCAAAGTGATGTTAGACGTGTGCTGCTGTATGCTATCACTGGTGGTATGCTACCTCATGGATTTCACTAGTTTTCAAAAATAATACAGTTATTTGGTTACCTTACTTTGTGTCTCTTAATCCAAGTAAATATAAATTTTGAAAAAGATATAATTAGATACCCTTCCATCAATAGTAAGCCATTCTATCAATTAATCTTTTAACAACCTACTATGTTATGATACTGAAATAGGAAGTGAAGAACAAAACTGCCACAATCACTCCTTTTGTGATTCTTACTGGGAAACACAGATTAAAAAAGGAATATTATATTTATTTAAATAATTATTTATATGCCTGTGCTTTAAAGGCGTATGTATGTGATATTATATAAGTTTAAACCCCAGGAAAACTAACTTCGCCAAGGGGTAAAAGAGTAGATAGGAAAATAAAGATACAAATGTAGTAATCCAAAGAGGCATATGCACCCATATGTTTATAGCAGCAATGTCCACAATAGCCAAACTATGTAAAGAACCTAGATGTCCATCGACAGATGAATGGATAAAGAAGATGTGGTATAAATATATAATGGAATACTATGCAGCCATCAAAAGAAATGAAATCTCGCCATTTGTGATGACATGGATGGAACTTGAAGGTATTATACTGAATGAAATAAGTCAATCAGAGAAAGACAATTATCATGTGATCTATCTGATATGAGAAATTTGAGAGGCAGGGCTTTGTGGGGGTTAGGGAGGGAAAGAATGAAAGAAGATGGGATTGGGGGGGAGACAAACCATAAGAGACCCTTAATTTCATGAAACAAACTGAGGGCTGCTGTCAGGTAGGGAGTTAGGGATAAGGTGGCTGGGTTATGGACATTGGGGAAGTTATGGACTATGGCGAGTACTGTGAAATGTGTAAGCCTGATGATTCACAGACCTGTACCCCAGGGGCAAATAATGCATTCTATGTTGGTTTGGAAAAAAAAAAAAAAGTAGATGGGAAAAAAGATTCCTTAAGGAAATGATTTTTAAGATTAGAACTAAATTATAGGAAAAGTATAAGAATGTAATGAGAAGGAAAACAAATTATTTCAGATATGTGAACATTGAGAGACGAGAGAAAGTATGATGGGTTGTAGATAATGTAGGATGCAAAATACTATGAGTTTTAGGGATTGTAAGAAGATCAAAATGGCTTAAGGAGAGAATATAAGTAAAGGACTGAAAGTAGATGAGTTGGGAAATACAAGAAGAGCTCAGATCATTTTAGAATTTCTAGAACTTAGTAAGTACGTTCCCTTAAATCAACATTGAATATATATCAAACAGTATTAAGCTTAGGAGCGATATGAAGAGGCTTGCATTTTAAGATGCCCACGTTGGATTAGGGTGTAGAGAGTCAGTGGCTCTATGGAGGCTAATTAAAGTACTGCTGCTATAGAATGCTTGTGTTATTGCCTGCTCTAATGTGGAACAGCAGTAATGAACTTTCTCAGAGATTCCCTAGCTGAGAATACTCATTTTTTGTTTATCTCAAATTGAAGCAATATTTCTCCAAGAGCTAACTCACAGCTGAATAAATTTACTAGGTTCCTTGGCAGTTATGTGTGGTCACGTGACTATGTTACAGCCAGTGAAATATGTGTGAACATGATTGGCACCTATTCCAGTCTTGGCTCATAAAGCTTTCCCACCTGTGCTCTTCTGCACTTCTTTACAGGAAACACAGGAAACAAACTGTGGAATATGGCAGAGTCTACATCAAGCTGGATCACTGACAACATTTTCACCTGTCCAGTACTATTACGAGAGCAAAAATGTTACCCATGTAGAGCACACTTATGATATCAGTTAGCATATGCTACCTAATATGCAACTTTGTATTTAATTTTAAAAATAAAAAAAGTATGAGATTGTGTTATTTCAGATAACATGAGTGAACCTAGAGGGGACTAGGCCAAGTGAAGTAAGTCAGACTGAGAGATAAATACCATATGAATTTACTCATAAGTTTAATCTAAAAAAAAAAAAAAAGGAATAAACAAAAAGCAGAATTAGACCTATAAATGTAGAGTACAAGCTGGTAGTTGTCAGAAGAGGGGAACAATGGTTGAAGGGGAATAGGAGGTATAGGATTCTGGTTATGGAATTAATAAATCACAGAAGTAAAAGGCACAGCATAAGGAACAGTCAACGATATTGTCATAGGAATTATATGGGGAGGGATGGTAACTATACTTGTGGGAATGTGGGAACACAGCATAATGTCTAAACTTGTGGAATCATTGTGTTGAACACCTGGAACTAATGTAACATTTCATGTCAACCATACTTAAAAAAGTAAAAATAAATAAATAAATAAATAAATAAAAGTTGATTTTGCATACCATAACTCTAAAATCAGATAATTGAATCGGTTTTGTGACACTTATTTTCTTCTCTAAACTTATCATTATCTAAGCTTCTCGGTACTAATTATAGTGACATGATACCTCATTATATGGTTTACATATATTGTTCACAATATGCCCTTGTCATTTTTCACAAAAGTCAGCTTTACTGGAATAAAATACATTATATTAATTTCCTCAGACTGCTATGAGAAATTACTGCAGACTGGATGGCTCGGAGAAATTTATTCTCTCGCAGTTCTGGAGGCTAGAAGTTTGAAATCAAGATGTCAGCAAGGTTCGTTCCCTCTGGAGGTTCTGCTCCTCTCTAAGTTCCTGGCCATTGCCAGCAGTTTTTGGCATTTCCTGGGTTATAGCTGCGCCCCTCCAATCTCTGCCTGTCTTACAGACATTCTCTCTGAATGTCTCTGTATCCTGTGCATTCCCATAGCCTTCTCATAAGGACATTAATCACTGAATTTAGAACATACCCTTATCCACCATGATCTCATCTTGATCACATCAGCAAACACAGACCTTATTGCCAAACAATGTCACATGACCAGTTACTAGGGTTGGGATTTCAATATCTTCTTTTGGAGAACACAAATCAATTGACAACATATACATACAACAAACTCACTAGTCATAAAAATATAACTATTTGACTTTTATAAAGAAAACACTGCACATAAACACCATCATACTCAAGATCTGGAATACAATCGTCAGCCCCAGTGGGTTTCTCCTGATACTTTGCACGCAATGCACCACCCCACCCCAATACCTAGCAATCATTAAAGTTTGCTCTTGCTATAATTTTGCCTAATCTAGTATGCCAGATTAATGAATCATACATTAAAAAATATTTTGTGTCTGGCTTTTGTCACTTAGTGCAAAGCTTTTAAGATCCAACAATGCTGTTGTGTATATCTGAAATATGTGCTTTTTGTTGCTATAGAGGGTTCTGTTATATGAATCTGCCACAATTTGTTTATCCTTTCTCTTATGGATGGAAATTCTGCTGTATCCACCTGGGTGTTCTTCTATATCGTTCCCATGAGACTAAGGAGGCAAGGGAAACTGACAAGAATACAAAGTCCTTTTTCGTCTGTGCCAGAAGTCTCACATCTTCTATAAGTAAATGTGAGATCATGACAGGCTAACTTAATAGCTTGCAAGTAGGTTAAAAACTAGTTTCTATTTAATCTTTCACTGATACTTTTTCCAGTGACTAATGATTGCAGACTGATAGCACAGGTTTTATTTTTGGCTTTGTGTTTTTCTTATTTTATTTGTTGTACACAGTTAAACTGGTTTGCATATTTCTTTCTTTCTTTTTTTTTTAAAGATTTGTTCATTTGAGAAAGAGAGTGCAAGAGGGGGAGAGCACAAGTAGACATGCATGCATGTGTGTGCAAGAGAGAGAGAGAGAGAGAGAGAGAGAGGCAGGCTCCCTGCTGAGCAGGGAGCTTGATGTGAAGCTTGATCCCAGGACCCTGGGATTATGACCCAAGCTAAAGGCAGACGCTTAACTGACTGAACCACCCAGGCGCCCCTGCATAGGATGTTTCAATAGCTATCTTTATATGAATAACTTCCAAATATTTACCTACACTTCAACTATCCTTTAAATCTGCATATCCCATCATATACCTGGGCATTCTACCAAGATGTCATATCAAATATACAATATCCCAATTAAATTTATTAACTATTTCAGGGACGCCTGGGTGGCGCAGTTGGTTAAACGACTGCCTCTGGCTCAGGGCGTGATCCTGGAGTCCCGGGATCGAGTCCCACATCAGGCTCCCAGCTCCATGGGGAGTCTGCTTCTCCCTCTGACCTTCTCCTCGCTCATGCTCTCTCTCACTGTCTCTCTCTCTCAAATAAATAAAATAAAATCTTAAAAAAAAAAAAAATTAAAAAAAAAAATTTACTAACTATTTCACATAGCATGTTTCTGTTCCTAAGTATATCCAAAGATTGCCACTTTCTCCACCTATTCACTTAAAGGATTTCCACTACTGAACTTACTCCTAATTATTAAATACTCCAGCTTTCATATCAGTAATGTCTCTTCAATCTGATGCTACTTTCCAGCTCCCCCTTATTATTGAAATTATTTTCAAACTTTTTGTAGCAGAATGAATAGGGAAGTTGAGGGAGATTTAGATATTTTGATAATAAATTGATATGCTTTTATCATTATTGAAGTGCAGAGGAAGGAGAAGAAAGAAAGAGCAAGAGATGGGAAAGTGGCCGAAAGAAAGAGAGGAGACAGGGACAGACTGAAGATGATGGCGAATTTGTTTGATAGGATACAGATAGTTAGAAGAGAAAATAAGTCGAGAGAAGAATGAATTTAACACATAAGAAAAATCCACTATCCCGGGTTCTTTTACAAACATTTTGTCATTTAGCTTTCATCATAAAACTGTAGAGTAACTATCAATATTACTCTTTCCATTGGTGAAAAAGAAGTTTCTGAGCAGTCAAGTTACTTGACGTAGGACCAAACTTAGGGTCATTCAGAATAGGGTTAAACTATTTGAAAAAAAAAAAAAAATAGGTATTAGAGAGGGCATGGATTGCATGGAGCACTGGGTGTGGTGCAAAAATAATGAATACTGTTATACTGAAAATAAATGAAAAGTAAATAAATAAATTAATAATAATAATAATAATAATAATAATAAATAGGACCAAAACAGGAAGAATTTATTTATATCTCAATAAGAGCTTTTCATATTTTTTCATTGTAAAATATAGCCCAGAGAAAATACATAAAACAAAGATGTACAGCCCAATGATATATGAAAAAGTGAATTCACACAACCAGAACCTAGATAAAGATAACTTCCTTGCACATTTAAATATACCTACTAAAAACTATAGCTTAATTTGGCCTGCATTTGAAGCTAGTCTAAATGTAATCATCCTGCATGCCATTCTTTTTCTTTTTCTTTCTTTCTCCCCTACCCCCCCAGCGTGTATTATTCTCTATAAGGTTTGTTTTGCTCGTTAAGTATGTGTAAACTATTATTTTACTCTGTTTTTAGTATATTCCACTGTATCCAAATATACCAATCTATCTAATCTACACTAGGTGGAGGGATTTTTGGGTTGTTTTCAATTTCTGGCCTATTGTAGTGTTCCCATGAATAGTCCACTGTGGAAATCTTGGAACTATTCCCATGAATGAGAAGTGGACTTACTTCATGAAGTATTGGCATGGTCAACTTTAGTAGGGAATGTGAAATAATTTTCAAAAGGAAATTCTAACAATTTATATATTCCTTCAAATAGTCTATGAGGGCTCTTGTTGCTCCAAATTTTTCTCACCTTTGTTAGAGTCTTCTTTCCTTTTCTTCCTCCCTCCCTCCCTCCTCCTTCCCTTCCTTCCTTCCTTCCTTCCTTCTTTTTTCCTATTGACTTCAGTTGAGTATACATCGACATTTCTGTGGTTATACAAGAGTTGAACTCTTGTCCATATTTATAAGCTATTTAGAATTGCATAGCTGTGAAGTGACTCTCTGTCTCCCAACCTTTTAAGTTTTTAAATTGATATTTATATTGCTTTAAAATAATGCTTTATATAGATATATGATTTTTATGGAATATACGGGTTAAAATACTTTCTACCATTGAACAAATTGCATTTTTTCTCTTAACTATGTCTATTTAAGAAAGATAATCATCAATTTTATGAAGCGAATTTACTAATATTTTTAAATGATTGGTGATTGTGTCTACTTATTTATTTATTTGATAGACAGAGATCACAAGTAGGCAGAGAGGCAGGCAGAGAGAGAAGGGGAAGCAGGCTCCCCGCTGAGCAGAGAGCCCAATGCAGGGCTCGATCCCAGGACCCTGAGACCATGAGCTGAACCAAAGGCATAGGCTTTAACCCACTGAGCCACCCAGGCACCCCAACTATCTTCTTTATATATCTCTGGATTTGCTCTCCTAACATATATTGTCTAGGGTATTTGCCTCCATAGTCATGAATCATATTGGTGTGTAATTTTCTCATAATGTCTTTATCGGGTGTTGGTGTCAATGGTATACAATACTTATTAAACGAGCTGTGCAATGTTGTCACTTTTTTATTCCCTGGAAGATTTTTGTAAGATTAGTAGAATTTATCACTTAAATTTTGTTATAATTCATAGTTGAAACCACATAGTCTTTGAGGTTCATTTGTGGGAAAATTCTAAAATTGATATACAGCTAATCAGATTTTCTTGTGTCATTTTTGTTCCAGCTTTTTTCTGGGAATTTGTCCATCTCACTAAGTTTTTCAAATATATCAGCATACAGTTATTTAGAATTGTCATCTCTATGTATCTCTATGTATGTTGCTTTGCTTGCTTCTCATTCATTCCTTTGCTCTTCTGACCTTATTCTTCAACCTTATCTAACTGCTCTCCACTTTTACGACTTTGAACTGGCTGCATGCTTTTCAGAATTCACCAACTTTGCATTCCTAGACCTGTACCCTCTTTGGTACTTCCAGTAGAATTGAGAATTCTCTCTAGTCTGGACTCCTACATGACTTTCTTAACTGTTTTTGCTTTTTATCTTTTGTTACTTTCAAATCCATTCTTCACAATGCCACTGGAGTGATAAAAGTAAAATAAATATATCATTGCTCTTTTAAAAAAGCCAACATTTCCTGGCTGTCTACATTATAAAATTCTAATAAATTTTCCACTGGAATATTCTTTTCACTACATTTTTACCTATTAAATTCATATTCTGACTTTGGTTTGGTACAGGCATACTAACCTTACTCTGAAAGCGTTTGCTGACTACTGTCCCACCTACTGGGTTGCTATCAACCTTTCCAAGGCTCTGTGTCCTTGTATGTAATCGCTCAATGTCATTGCATTGACTGCGTTTTATTATAAGTTTCTGTTTGTATGGCTTCTCTGTAGCTAAATAATTATCCACTAAATAAATAATGGATTCTTTACCTTCATAATCGTGATTTCTAGTTAAGTAACTAACATTGCTAAAACCCTCAAGACATATTTATTAATACAATGATGTGAATAGATAAATGAATGCAATATTTAATTTTAATATAAGTCAGTCTACAATGTAGAGGTTAATGGCAGAACAGGTAATTTTTTATTACTGGACATAGAAAAAGAATAACAATAAACATATACCTTCCTTTATTTTGCTGCCACTGGCCACTTTGTAACAGTTACTACTATTTTGCACTTGTTTAAAAGGTGGTGAGCAGATCATATCTCTTAAAAGATTTCTAAGAAATAAAGGCAGAATATCAAGTACTTTTGATAAAATATGTGTTACTTGTTAGGTTTCTATATATGTAAAGTTCGGTTTAGGAATGTCTATATTAATCCTGTTAGTTATTGAAACATGTGATATCCTGGCCTTTCTTTTCCAAGCAGTTAGTGGAGAACAGTTTTGATATGTAACTTTCCTGAAGAGTTAAATTTTCACTAGACATTGTGGCTACAGCTACACATTGAAAAAGCTAACCAAAGACTACACCTGTTTTTTTTTTATATTTAATTATTCTTTGTTATTCTATTTATTTCAATAGATAATATTTATACATTTTTTTAGGAAGAAACATCTTGACATAGAGTACTTATGATTAATGTCAAGGAGTTTCAGGGATTTTAGTGCGTCATAGTTGCTTTCTTTGCAAATTCTCCCTACACATCTTTTTACCATTGCCTCTTAAATGTGAGTGTTGTTTATAAAGTCCAGCACAGATTTCGTCACCTTCCATGAACTCTCTGACACCAAAGTGTATATCTCTTCATGTCATCCTTCTGCCTTTCTATCACCTTCAAATTAAGATGCCAATTTTGAGGGCAGAGCACACAAACTCATTCATATCTCAAGCCTTTCTAAAATGCCTCCTGCTTCATCATTCTCTGCTTCTCTCCTCTTCTCTCCATAACAGACAACAGTGGAAAAGCCAAATCCTAAGAATACTTGTTGTATGCTTTCATGACTTTGCACATGCCTTTTTTTCCGCTTTGAAGGTTGTTTTGTTTGTTTGCTTGTTTCGTTTTGTTTTCTCCCATTTTCTGCCTAGCTCCAATATATCCTTGAAGGATTAAACTCCTGGAGGAGGAGATGAATGCCTTTCCTAACCCACTGATTTGCACTGAATGTTTTTCTTCTGTCTTCCCCAGCACCCCTGAATGCTACTGTGAGTACCTAGATGACATAACAGTGATAAGTATTCCTTCCCAAATCTTATTCAACCCCTGTACCCCTAGAACCAATCACAGAGCCAAAAAGTAAAATCATCAGGTTAAATGAATGAATGACTACACCATTTCTGTGTCTATGCACTGACAGAGGCCCCTTACCAGCATCTTGTTCTTTCGTCTCTCACTCTCACTCTTCTCATTAAACCACAGTTACTATCCTGTGGATACATGTTTCATTTATGTGCCTGTTGTCCCTAGCAGATTTCTGCAGTTCACCCTCAGTGCTCCTTAGCATCTGCTAGCTTCCCTTCAGCTCCTAGTTTAAATAATGTTCCATATGCATTCTTCAAGGTTTATTGATTCTGCTCTCCAGAGAGTGCCCTATACTTCAAGTGAAGAATTTGAAAATATGGGGATCATTAAAATAAATTCCTCTGTTTTAGCCAAAGTTCAGTTATGGTGCTGTAGTTGTTTGCAGATTTCAGCCTGGAAGCAAAGTTATATAATATAAGAAATTGAATGTAAGCATCTAAGCAACAGATTAATAAAGGAATTTTCAGGGTCTTAATTTTAATCAGTTTACTTGCCACAGGAGAATAGTCTTTGAAGTCAAGGTTTAAAATTCAAGTACGTATTAATAGAATTCATTATTGCAAGGCATAGAAGTTATAAATAAAGCTAAATTACAGGTAAAACAAACCCAGAATGTGAGGAGAGACTTGGAATTTCAGGATATTGTGATATAGGTTTATTTGTTTCCTAAGTGCTACGGACTTTGTAAAATGTATCCAGTAAGCGCCAGAATGTTCATCTATTATTACATTTCAGAACCTTGGATGATTAATGTAAATTGGCCTTCAAATTCTCTATCTCTACCTCAGAACTTTATCCTGGGTTGCAATCCTTTTAAAAAAAATGATCTGAAAATATACATGGGATTGCCCCACAAGCATCTGAAACTCAACATGCCTAAAACTAAATTTGACTGTCAATGTTCTCTGTAAATCTGCTTCTCTTGCCACTTTAATTATCTTAATTATTGGAACCTTCATCAACTGAGGACACCATGTATAAATAACCCACCTTTCAATGTTACTGCACACTTTTGTCATCAAATTTGACCAAATTTAGTCAATTTGTATCTCTAGCGCTAGTATTGGAGATTGTAGTGATGCTCTCATTTTTCCCTGAGTAATTGAAATACATTTCCATCTACACTTTTCTTTAGAACAAACTCTTAGAAATCACTTTATTTTCATTATTTTCTCAACTCATATTTAATCTTTCAGTGACTCCTATAGTCTCTATTTCTAAAATGTATCCCTATTTTGACCACGTTTAATCATTGCTGTGGCAAAACCAGTTCCGGTCATCCTTATCTTTCATTAAGACTACAGCTAGCTTCAATATTGGTCACCTTCTCTTTACTCTTGCCACATTATGTTTGCACCCCAGTGTGAAACATTGTTCTAAAGGATAAGTCAGTTCGTCACTTTCACTACCTGCATTCCATTCATCTAAAATAAGTCTCCCACCACACGTCAAAAGGCTTGATAAAATATGTATAAAAATTCTTCTAAACATATAGCTGCGGTTTTAAGAAGTTAAGTAAATACCCAAAGGCCAAAACATAAAGAGCAAGCATGAAACTAGAGAATTTATCTTGCATTGATACTCAGCTGCCCAGGAGGCATTTATCAATCCTTGAAACTGAGAAGCTTATATTCAAAGGTCTAGAGGAAAGGCCTTGGGACTGCACAAAATACAGAGAACTGAGAACTTGTATTAAATATAAAATTCTAAAAAGACCCCATCTTTTTTCAAGAAATTGTGGAGTAGAATAAAACATCATCCATCAAGAGAAATGACAGGGCACATCTTTGTCTCACCCATGCTTTATATACAAAACTACAGTTGCTCATGAAAATCATCAGCACAAACACTGCTGGTTTGAGGTACGAATTAATGCTACAGTTTCCACAAGCAGTGCAAGCTATGTAATAGCCAAAAAATGGCTTCACTGGAGCCCATGTCAGAAGGAACACGGTGCCCTGCTGAGGGGCAAACTCTTCAAGGCTAGACTACAGGTCCTTTCCATCAGCAAAGCACCGCCTGACATTGCTACTAAGGAAAAAAAAAAAATCACAAACCATAGAAATGAAACAAAACCAACCAACCAACCAACCGACCGACCGACCAACTAACAAACCACTGTAAATAATAACAAGCAGAAAGAACTCACAACAGAAACAGGTGCCCCAATATGCTATATATGTAATTAATGTATTTTATATAATTAACAGAACAGCTATACTTTGATGCCTGTACACTGTGTCACAGACCTCTTCACATGTGTTAACATTTAATTCTCAAAAAATACAAACGTATATTGGCGGTATTCTGATTTTCCAAAGGAGAAAAATCAAATAGATAAGTTTGGAGTATTTCCTCTTTTCACATATGAAGTTAAAGTTACACATTCAAATTCTGGCATTCTTGGTATTAACTACTATGCTCTGCCATTTCTTATTAGAAAGATCAACTACTGACTATATTAGTGTATTCAAAATTATTAAAGTATTAAAAAGATGGACCTGAAAACATGAACAAGAAATAAGAGTTTATCAGCAAAAAGAAATCTTAGTGTTTTAAAAGGGAAGGAAAAGTAACTTACTAAAATAAAATAATGTCACCAAAATTAATCTGTATTTATAGAACTAGCCAAGTTTATTTTTTTACTTCCTAAAACAGTTCTTAAAAATGTATTGGTAAGTTTTCCAAATCTAACTTTTAGTAATTATTTAATGGAGATTAAGACATTCAAATTCAGCCATTAATATAAAGGTAGACTTTTTTTTATTTTAATCTGCCTTCAGGATCAAGGAAGAAAACTGAAGTCATTGGACATCTGGTCCAGATTGCCTAGGTCCTGAAAAAACTGAAGGTTTGGTTTCTTTGCATTCTCTAATGTTCTTAGAGTCCTTGGAGTTTTGTTATGATTTTAGCTAACGCAAATAATGGGATATTGGAAACATAAATTTTCCCAGTATAAGTTCTATGAAAAGTTGGCATGCTTTCTAAACTTTGTCAGTGTGGATTATGTTATAGTAATCTATGGTGTCCTAAGAATTATTGAGAAGTATGTTACATAAAATATCCTTTAATATCTAAAAGATCCTGATATAAATATGGACATTATGGGCAGAAAGCACTCTGGGCTGTAACTGCTGAAGTAACTTCACATTGCTCCAGACGGAGAAACCTCTCTGGTTAGAAATGAACATAATACGAGCTTGAAGATAATGAAGTTTAGACTTAATTTTTTTAGTACTTTTAACTAAGAAGGTCAAGAGTGTTTGATTTCCAACTAATTAATTTGATCTTTAGCATTAAGAATTTGGGGGTTTTATTTTCTTGGCACTCTAAAACCTTGGATTTTAACCATTACTTAACTACATATATGCTATATATAGTTCAGTACGATTGAGTTTTTTCTATCTGTGAATTTGTACAGATCCAAGTTTCCACATGCAGGTATTATCTGCAAGCATTAGTCACTTCATAATCTTTACCATTCTTTTGTTGATCTTGCATTTAAAATTAGAAATTCTAAGTAATATGAACATGACCTATGCTAATCTCTTTTTTTTAGGAATAAAGGTTGGCACTGGGTTAATTGAATACTTCTAATTATGAAAATATTTGTACATTATATATGACTTTTTGATAATTGGCAGTATCTAACACTCTCCAAAACACAGTAGAAAATATGGTATTAAAAAATAATCTATTGATTCTACCAGGAAACTTTTAGAACCGATAAGTGAATTCAGTAAATTTATAGAATAAAAAATCATTATGCAGACATCTGTTCTGTTTCCATATACTAATAACAAACTATCAAAAAGAGAGATTAAGAAAACAACCCCATTTACAATTATATCAAAAAGAATAAAACACCTAGAAATAAACTTAACCAAGGAGGTAAAAAACTATACACTGAAAACTATGACATTGATGAAAGAAATTGAACACACAAATAAATAGAAAGATATTCTGTGCGTATGTGTTGGAAGAAATAGCATTGTTAAAATGGCCATAGTACCCAAAGCAATCTAAAGATTCAATGCAATTTTTAACAAAATTGCAATGCCAAGAGACAAACAGAAAAACAAAGAAAACAAAAAACAAAAGACTCCAATGCTACTTTCCACAGAAATAGAACAAACAATCGAAAAATGTATATGGAACCATAAAAGACCATGAATAACAACTCAGGCAATCTAGAAAAAGAACAAATTGGTGATTTCAAACCATATTACAAAGATATAGTAAATAAAAGTGTATTGTCAGCATAAAAACAGACACATATATCAGTGGAACAGAACAGAGAGCCTAGAAATAAACCCACCTGTATGGTCAATTAAATTAGAGCAAAGAAGCCAGGACTGTGCAATGGGTAAAGGACAATCTTTTCAGCTGAGTATTGGGAAAACTTGACAAACTCAAAATGGAGTAGAGACTTAAACATAACACTTGAAACCATATAAATCCTAGACAAAATCAAGGGATGAATTCTTTGACTTCGGTCTTGATGATGATATTTTTGGATTTGACACAAAAAGCAAAGGCAACACAAGGAAAAATAAACAAGCGGAAGTATTTCAAATTTAAAAAGCTTATGGGCAGTAAAGGAAACCATCAAAAAAGTGGCCAGATAACCTACTGAATGGAAGAAAATAGTTGCAAATCATACTTTATAAAGGGTTAATATCTAATATATAAAGAATGCATATAACTCAGGAGCCAAAAAAGGAAAAAAAATCTGTTTAAAAAATGGACAGAGATTCTGAACAGACATTTTTTGCAAAAATATACAGATGGCCAATTGATACATGAAAAGATGCTCATATCACTAATTATCAGGGAAATGCTTATCAAAATCACAATGAGATATTGCCTCACATCTGTTAGAATAGTTATAATTAAGGTAAGAAATAACAAGTGTTGGTAAGAATGTGGAGAAATGATAATCCTTGTGCATTATTGGTAGGGGTGTAAATTAATGTATTCACTATGGAAAACAGTATGGAGATTCCTCCAAAAAATTAAAAATAGAACTACCATATTATCCAGAAATTCTTTTGCTATTTATCCAATGAAAATGAAGACATGAACTTGAAAAAATATACGCAATCCCATTTTTATTGCAGCATTATTTATAATAGGCAAGATATGGAAACAATCTAGTGCCAATCAATAGCTGAATGGATAAAGAAAATATCACACACACACACACACACACACACACACACACACACACACACAGAGTCATGCTGGAATATTATTCAGCCATGCAAAGGAATGACATTTTGGCATTTTTGATAATACGGATGTTCCTAGATGACATTACGCCAAGTGAAATAGTGGCCTCACTTATAATGTGGAATTAAAAAAAAAGAGGAAGAATAAATGAAAAAAAATAAAAGCTTAGTTCATAGATATCTCAGATACAGAGAATAACAGATAGGTAAATGGGTAAAGGGAGTCAAAAGATACAAACTTCCAGTTATAGAATAAATATCATGAGAATTTAATGTACAGCATGGAAAGTATAAATAATAATACTGTATTGCCAGGGCACCTGGGTGGCTCAGTCAGTTAATTGTCTGCCTTTGGCTCAGGGTCCTGAGGTCAAGCCCAGTGTCAGGCTCCTTGCTCAGCATGGAGTTTGCTTCTCCTCCTGCCTACCCCACTGCTCATGCTCTCTCTCTTGAATAAATAAATAAAATCTTTAAAAAAAATACTGTATTTCTTATTTGAAAGTTCCTAAAGTAGTTCTTAAAAGTTCTAACAAGAAAAAAATCTATAAGTATGTATGATGATTGATGTTAACACTACACTTACTGTAGTGATCATTTCATTTCACAATAATATATAAATATTGAATCATTATTTTGTACAACATAATGTGACTAATATAATGTTGTATGTCAACTATACTTCAATTAAAATATTATTTAGTTTAGAAGTTCTTGGGTGGTTCAGTCAGTTAAGCATCTGCTTTTGGTTCAGGTCATGATCTCAGGATCCTGGGCTACAACCCCATGCAATTGGGCTTAGAGGGGAGTCTCTTTCTCCCTCTCCCTCTGTCCCCCTCCACTCATGCTCTTGTGCTCTCACACTCTCTCTCGAATAAATAAATAAAATATTTAAAGTTATTATTTAGTTTATAACTATTAGCAAGAAAATTTATTTAATTCTTTAGGAAATTTAATGACATGCATGAATTATCTCTTTTATACACACCAACATATGTGTGCATGAAAAACTAAGATAAAAAATTAAATAACAAAGAAAATTATAAATAATTTGTAGACAAAAAATAAATGTATTAAAATTATAGAAGAAAATGTGTCCAATATGTATAACTTGAAGAATTAAGTAATAAAAAAGAAAGATCTACTAATGCTAAAAATAATAATTTGACATAGCATCATCTTTTAATAAAAATGATAAAGTACAAAATGTTCATCTTAAAAATATTTTACATTCAACATTAATCAACTCCAAAAATTAGCCTTCAAAGAACTGGGCAAAATTAGGGATACGAGACATTGTGATTGAGGAAATTTTTATCAGAAGATCATATGTTTAGGAAAAATACAGAAATTTTAGTATATGACAGATAATTTGAGAGGAAAGAACATAAAATCACATCAGTGCAAAACTCAGATAAGTATTCCTATTATTTATTGTTAAATTGGAGTGACACTCCTCTGGGGAATTTTGGAAGTAAGGAAAACCATCTTTTATTTTCCTCATGATTACTGGGGAATGTTACTGGTCTATGTTGACTAGGGGATAGGGTCACTAATATCCTGTAAGGCACGAAACCATCTTGCTCAATAACTCTGTTTTGAACTTCTGGTTTCTATTTTCTAACGTGGGTTGTAGTTTTGGGCACCATTTCTGGTTCTAAAAGAATTCACCATAGGGCACCTGGGTGGCTCAGGCAGTTAAGCCTCTGCCTTTGGGTCAGGTCATGATCCTGGGGTCCTGGGATTGAGCCCCGAGTCAGGCTCCCTGCTCAATGTGGAGTCTGTTTCTCCCTCTCCCACCGCAGCTCCCCCTCCTTGTGCTTGCACTCTCACTTTCTCTGTCAAATAAATAAATAAAAATATTTTTAAAAATTCACCATGACACCTAATTTTTATTCTTCCTATTATCTGTTAGTAAATTCCATGAACCATAAACTTGTTTAGGAAAATTCAGGTATGAATAACTCAGGATAATTTTGAGCAATACTTAAGCTTAAGATGATGATATACAATCATGTGAACATTTCTCTAAGATTACTTATGTTAATCATCATGTATGAATTAATTTTAGACATATAATACAGTATTACTTTATTGGCATTCAGTTCTGTCTAGAATGCCTAATGTTCCATCAATAAGTGAAGGGAATTGAGAGAATGCCTTACAGGTTTCCTGCTCATAATACATTTGCAATATATTCAAGAACATTGTGTAAAAACTTGTCCTCAAAATATTACATAATATATTTCATGAATAAAACAGATAAGAATCTAGCTATATTAGGAAAATGTTTTGAAGTAATTAAAGAAATGCCTATTTAGAAACAAAAGAATGTAAAAAAAATATCCATTTGATAAACCATGTAAGAATTTAAATACATCCTTACTTCAAGGGCATAGATATATTCCTGAAAAGGCTTGTCTTACCTGTTTTTCTAATAAGGTAGACTCTAAATATGAGTATTTTATAGAATTTATAAATGTATGCCCATCTTGAGGGTTTTTCCATGCTTGCATTTAATTAATTTAACTAGGAACCCAAGTTGGGATTTTTCTAGCTTGTCTTAGCATTCAGGAAGTAACTAAAGTTTTGTCCATTGCTACAATGTGGTTATACCTTACATTTTTCTACATTATACTCTTGCTGGCCCAATGTACTTATTTAAGAAACACTTCGATATGTATTCAAATTTCACTGGAGATTGCATTCTCTAAATAAATCAATTTTATATACTTGGAAAAATAGCTTATTTATATATGTATATTTATATATACACGTATACATGTAAAATGTATGTGTATATGTAAAATTTAAATATTTTCTGTAAAAATATCAATACAATATTACAACTTGAATATGAACATTAATAATAAAAGTTTTATATTGATTTTAATATTTAATTTAAAATTCACTATTGATTCTTAATATTTAATCAAATATTAAATTTCATTAAATATCAGGGTCATATAAGCTGGACATAAATTTTATTGAGTTAGTATTTTTATTTTACCTACTTTAGCAGGTAAGAATTAGTAAGCAAATATTTGAGAAGAAATCATTAATATGACAAAACACCATACCTGGAAGTGTGGTAGTATAGATATTCTGAGGGAAAAAAAATAATAAAAACATAAAAACAGACATACAGACCAGTGGAATAGAGTAGAGAGCCCAGATATGGACCCTCAATTCGATGGTCAAATAATCTTCGACAAAACAGGAAAAAATATACAGTGGAAAAAAGACAGTCTCTTCAATAAATGGTGCTGGGAAAACTGGACAGCTATATGTAGAAGAATGAAACTCGACCATTCTCTTACACCGTACACAAAAATAAACTCAAAATGGATAAAAGACCTCAACGTGAGACAGGAATCCATCGGAATCCTAGAGGAGAATATAGGCAATAACCTCTTCGATATCAGCCACAGCAACTTCTTTCAAGATATGTCTCCAAAGGCAAAGGAAACAAAAGCGAAAATGAACTTTTGGGACTTCATCAAAATCAAAAGCTTCTGCACAGAAAGGAAACAATCAACAAAACAAAGAGGCAACCCACGGAATGGAAGAAGATATATGCAAATGACAGTACAGACAAAAGGCTGATATCCAGGATCTATAAAGAACTCCTCCCAACCCCCGCCACTTCAAACCCCTCAGACTGTTTTTCAGAGTCCATAGTCTCTCATGGCGGGGGGTGGGGGGTTGGGGTACCAGGTGGTGGGTATTATAGAGGGCACAGCTTGCATGGAGCACTGGGTGTGGTGAAAAAATAATGAATACTGTTTTTCTGAAAATAAATAAATTGGGAAAAAAAAAAAAAAAAGAACTCCTAAAACTCAACACACACAAAAGAGACAATCATATCAAAAAATGGGCAGAAGATATGAACAGACACTTTTCCAATGAAGACATACAAATGACTATCAGACACATGAAAAAATGTTCATCATCACTAGCCATCAGGGAGATTCAAATTAAAACCACATTGAGATACCACCTTACACCACTTAGAATGGCCAAAATTAACAAGACAAGAAACAACATGTGTTGGAGAGGATGTGGAGAAAGGGGAACCCTCTTACACTGTTGGTAGGAATGCAAGTTGGTGCAGCCACTTTGGAGAACAGTGTGGAGATTCCTCAACAAATTAAAAATAGAGCTTCCCTATGACCCTGCCATTGCACTCCTGGGTATTTACCCCAAAGATACAGATGTAGTGAAAAGAAGGGCCATCTGTAACCCAATGTTTATAGCAGCAATGGCCATGGTCACCAAACTATGGAAAGAACCAAGATGCCCTTCAACGGACAAATGGATAAGGAAGATGTGGTCCATATACACTATGGAGTATTATGCCTCCATCAGAAAGGATGATTACCGAACTTTTGTAGCAACGTGGACGGGACTGGAAGAGATTATGCTGAGTGAAATCACTCAAGCAGAGAGAGTCAATTATCATATGGTTTCACTTATTTGTGGAGTATAACAAATAGCATGGAGGACAAGGGGAGTTAGAGAGGAGAAGGGAGTTGAGGGAAATTGGAAGGGGAGGTGAACCATGAGAGACTATGGACTGTGAAAAACAATCTGAGGGTTTTGAAGGGGTGGGAGGTTGGGGGAACCAGGTGGTGGGTATTGGAGAGGGCATGGATTGCATGGAGCACTGGGTGTGGTGCAAAAATAATGAATACTGTTACGTTGAAAATAAATTTTAAAAATTAAAAAAAAACAAAAACATGCATACTATATATACCAAACATATTTTTAAAAATATTTTTAAAACTCATTAGATATAAGGAAGTTAACCATAAATAATAAAACAGAATATATAAGACAGAAGCTAAAATTACAGTGGTATTGAATAAAGACACCATAACTTTTCTAATTTCTTAACAATTCTAGAAATAAATGTATAGATATGAATGAATCCACAGGGAATGGATTCTGGTCTTGAACCCTTATAAGAAGGCATCCCTCAATGTAGACATCTCACAATTTATACAGAGTAAATGTGAATTTACAATAAAACCACAGTAACAAATGCCATGAGAAGACTATCCACTATAAGCACAAGTTAGCAAAAACAATAGACAATAAACATATACCTGAAGTAATTCAAAATTAGAAGCATTAAGTGCAGATTATAAAGCTGTAAAAATAATGCATATAACATGTTTAAATAAGCCAGAAGAAGATACAATGAAAATTCAGAAAATTACTGCATACTTAGATTTAGAAATAAACACACTGCATCTTCCTGTAACTACAAGTGTGGCTATCAAAATAAAAACAAAACAAAACAAAATAAAACCTTAGAGAATACTTTAAAAATGATTAAGCACTTTAATTAGAAACCAATATAGAAACACTTGGTGGATTGGTCTTAACTTATGATACAGCCCAAAGAAAGAGAAAAATATGAAACTGAGGTAAGATGAACACTCAGTAATGTAAGAAAGTAAACCATATATCTAACCTGAGCTCAAGAAAAGTATACAGGAAACAATAGGGAAGCTATATTAAAAAAATGTAGTGAGAATTTTCCATATTGATGAAGAATATAAATCCTTCATGAAATGAAGGACATCATATTCCAAGCAAAATAAAGAAATTTATGTCTAAGGAATATCAAAGACAAAGACAAGGTCTAGAAGTACCCAAATAAAAAAGACAAATCACATAAAAAGAAATGAATATTAGACTGATGGCACTTTTATCAACAGCATATAAATGCTACACTGATAACATCAAAGTGACAAGAGAACATATGTGTCACTATAAAATCATGTACCTGGGAAAACTATCAATACAGAAGGAAAACAAACATATTTTCAGGTTAGCTAAAAAACATTTGCCAGCAATAGATTTTTTCTAAAAAAAGACTTCTTAACAAATGTTATCCTACAAGAAGGTCCATTTTCAAAATATTCAATATTGTTATTGTATTACTCCCTTTCACTGACATAGATTACATAACGCCAAGAAATTTGGATCTACAGAGTACACTAAAATGTTCTATGCATACTCTTTTGGGTCTGAGCTTCACATTATGCAGCAAATGTTTCTTCCAGTTTTGCAATTGGTTGGACAATTGGCTTTATCATTTTCTTGGACACCAAGATAGCTTAGAAATAGTATAAGAACAACAGGTAATTGTTGAGAAGTAAGATATTTTCTGAAAACCTAAAATAAGTATATACATCCTTCCCCCCAAGCCAAATTTCTAAGCATAATTATTTGCTTAGATAACTATTAATTTAGCAGTTTCTTTCTTACCTCAGGTGTTTATATCCTTAGGGTCATGTGGCATAAGGCATGCTAGCAGCACCTAAAGAAACAAAATAAGAATCCTGTATTAATTTTACTAGATTATATTTTCATTAAAAAAGCTAGAATATGAAGTAGAAATAAAATTTAAATGACTTTAAAACACAAACTAATGCAATGAAAGCAGGCGTAGAGGGAACTTTATTTTAGAAAAAAAGAACAATAGTACATTAATGATCTAAGTTTCAACCTTCAGAAAATTAAGAAAGAAGAGTAAATTGAATCCAAAGGAAGAAGGAGAAAAGAAATAATAATTAGAGCATAAATCAGTTAATTTGAAAATAGAAAATCAATAGAAGAAATTAATGAAAACAAAACTGATTCTTTGAAAAGATCAATAAAACTGATAAACTTCTACACAGATTATCTAAGACAAAAAGAGAGGATGCAAATTACTAATATCAAAAATGAAAACAGGAGACATCACTACATAGCTTATTGGTATTAAAACATTAATAAAGGAATGACATGAACAGCTCTATGCCCACAAATTTGATAATCTAGAGGAAATGGATTAAATCTTTAAAAGACTCAGAAGCACAAGGCACAAATTCACAGAAATAGAAGAGACAATAAAATAGATCTATATCTATTAAAGAAACTAAATCTATAACTAATAGTCTTCCAAAACAGAAAGCAGAAAGCCCAGAGAGATTCACTGGTGAATTCTACTCATTAAGGAAAAACTTGCACCAATCCTCTATAATCTCTTTCAGAGGCTAGAAGCAGAATATTTCCTAACTTATTCTATAAAGCTAGGATGACTCTAATACCAAAATCTGACTAAGACATTAAAAGAAAAGAAATATAGACCAATATCTCTAATGAAATAGATCGAATTCATAAACAAAATATTAGCAAATAAAATCTAACAATATGTAAAAAGAATTATACACCCCAACCAAATTGGATTTATCCCAAGTATGCATGGCTGATTAAAAATTTAGAAAAATCAATTAATGTAATCTGTCATATGTATAAACTAAAATTAAAAATTATATGATTTTATCAATAGATGCAGAAAAAGCATTTGACAAAATCCAACTCCATTCAAAATTAAGAACTCTTTTTTTTTTTTAATTAAGAACTCTTAATTTGACTGGAAATAAGGAGAAATTCCTGAACTTGAAAAAACTGACTTATAGAAACCTACAACTACATCCAACCTCAAAGTTTTCCTACTGAGATTAGGAATAAGGTAAGGAGTTCCTTCATCAACATTTTTTTTTCAACATTGTCCTAGAAGTACTCACTAATGCAGTAAGACAAGAAAAGAAAATAGAAGGTATACACATTGGAAAGAAAGAAATAAAACTCTTTGTTCCTAGATGACATATAATCATTTACACAGAAAATCAAAAGAATTGACAGAAAACCTCCTGGAACTAATAAGCACTTAATAGCAAGATTATAGGATACAAGATTATGTAAAAGTCAATGGCTTCCTTATATATCACCAATGAGCAAATGGAACATGAAATTAAAAACATAAAACTATTTAAATTAGTACTCCCAAAATGAAATACTTAGATCGATCTAGCTAGCTATCTAGATAGATAGATATTTTTTAAATTTAGAAAATATGTATGAGGAAAACTCTGATTAATGAAAACAGAGAAACTAAAGAAATGGAGAGAAAATCCATGTTCGTGGATAGGAGACTCAATTTTGTCAACATGTCAATTCTCCTCAATTTTATAGATTCAACACAATCCCAATCAAAATCTACTCAAGATACTTCATGGATATCTACTAGATGATTATAAAATTCATATGCGACAGCAAAAACACCAGAATAGTGAACTCAATGTTAAAGAAGAACACAGTTGGAAGACAGACACTATTTCACTTCAAGGTTTAAAATAAAGGTGCTGTTATCCATATAGTGTGGTTTTAGTGTAAGTATAGACAAATAGATCAATGGAATAAAATAGAAAGTCCAGAAAGACAGCCACATATATATGACAAAGGTGTCCATAGGAAGAAATATGGTATTTTCAACAAATAGTGCCAGAATAATCAAACAACCAAATGCAACAGAATGAATTCAGATACACATATTACACCCTCACAAAAATTAACTAAAAATGGATCATAGGCCTAAACGTAAAAAGAAAGATTTTAAAGCTCACAGGAGATAACATATGAGAAAGCTTAGATGGCCTTGAGCATGATGTTGACTTTTTAGATCCAACACCAATGGCAGGATCCATAGGGGGGGGAATCACTAATAAGCTGAACCTCATTATGAAAAAAAACAAAACAAAACAACCAACCAACCAACCGAATACTTTGATTATGCCAAATTAATAAGACAAGCCACAAACTAGTGAAAAAATTTTTGAAAAACAAACTTCTGATTAAGAACTATTACTAAATATACAAGGAATTCTAAAAACTCAACAATAAGAAAATTTAAAAAAAAACCTGATTGTAAAAAATGAACAAAAAACTTTAACAGAAGACTTTATTTCATCAAAGAAGAAATGTAAATGGCAAAAAAAAAAAAAAGGTGTTGTACATCAAAGGTTGTCAGGGAAATGCAAATTAAAACAGCAAGGAGATACCACTGCATATCTATTAGATATGTGTGTTTATAATCTGGATCAGTGAAGACACCAAATCCTAGTGAATATGTTGAGCAATAGGAACTCCTGTCCATTGCTGGTAGGGATGCAGAAAGGTACAGGCACTTCAGAAGACAAATTGGCAGTCTCTTACAAAATTAAAAATACTCTTACCATACCAGTTGCACATCTTGGAATTTACCCAAAGGAGCTAAAAACTTATGTCCACACAAAAAGCTGCACATGCATGTTTATAGCAGCTTTGTTCATATTTCCCAAAACTTGGAAGCAACCAAGATGTCCTTCAGAAGGTGACTGGATAAATAAAATGTGCTACATCCAGATAATGGTATACTATTCAGTGTTAAAAAGAAATGAGCTATCAAGCCATGAGAAGACATGGAAGAACCTTGAATACATATTACTAAGTAAAAGAAGCCTGGTAATGTAAACTACAGATTTGGGTGATTATAATGTGTCATTCCAGTTTATTAATTGTAACAAAGTAGGTTTGTAAAGTTGATAATGGGGGACATGATACATGTGTAGGGGCAGAAAAAATATGGAAAATATCTGTTATCTTCCTCATAATTTTTTTGTGAACTTAAAATTTCTCAAAAAATGGCCTTTTAAAAAACCATAAATTAAAACCATAAATTAAAAAAAAATAACGCAAATTCTAGAATATCAAATGAATTTTGTACTTATGAGGCTTCACTTCAAAGTAGGTGTCCTTTGGGACACTCAGTGGTTCAGTCCCTTACGTGTCTTTCTTTGACTCAGGTGATGATTCACAGAGTCCTAGGATCAAGCACCACATTGGGATCCTTGCCCAGTGGGGAGTCTGCTTCTCTATCACCCTGTGTCCCTCCAACCCTCTCGTACTCTTTCTCTGCCTCACTCTCTCTCTCTCAAATAAATAACTAAAATATTGAAAACAAAACAAAAGTAAGTGTCTATTCTCCTGCCCCAGCTCTAGAGAAGCAGCTACTTACTGTCCAGTAATAGCCCAAAGTTTCCATGAGATTACATAGGCCTTATATGTTAAGAAAATTTTAAGAATCCTCTTTTATTTTATTTTATTTTATTTTATTTTAAAGATTTTATTTATTTATTTGACAGACAGAGATCACAAGTAGGCAGAGAGAAAGGAAGGGAAGCAGGCTCCCTGCTGAGCAGAGAGCCCGATGCGGGGCTCCATCCCAGGACCCTGGGATCATGACCTGAGCCTGAAGGCAGAGGCTTTAACCCACTGAGCCACCCAGGTGCCCCAAGAATCCTCATTTTAAATGAAACTTTTTTATAATTCAATGTTGAAAACTAGTTCTTAAATGTAAATACTTGTTGAAGATTCAACTTACATGATGAAAACCAAACAAAAAAAATATTCAGAGTCTATTTTACAAACTATCCCTTCACTGTGTTTGCAATAAAATTTCCCCATAATCTTACATGTGACTTCTATAAGCGGTGAGTTGATCTAACTTGAACATATTTTAGCATATCAGATAACTCTACACTGAGGCTCATAGCAAAAATCTTATAATCCAATATAGTGTTATGTTTCCTATCCATAGACTAAAAAACTATGCAGCATATAAAAACCATGGAACATTTCTTAAAACAAACAAACAAATAAAAAAAAAAGAGGGCACCTGGGTGGATAAGTCGGTTAAGCATCCAACTCTTGATTTGATATTTGCTCAGATCATTATCTTAGGGTCATGGGATCAAGCCCCATGTGGGGCTCCACACTGGCCGTGGAGCCTGCTTAGGATTCTCTCTCTCTCTCTTCCTCTGCCCCTTCCTCCAACTTGTGCTCTTTCTCAAAAACAAAACAAAACAAAACAAAAAACCCTGTACAATATATGTAATTAAAGACATTAAAATATATTTTAAATTTATATAAATATACTTATATATAATGACAGAAGTAGATCAAGCGGTATCTATAGGCCCTGTAGCCCCATTCTAATATGTTTTCCAAACTAATAGGAAGTTTTCCGCACAGTCTCATATATGTATTCAGATTCACTTAGGAATGAATACTTTGAATTTTTCTGGAATGCCCTTGCCAAGTTTCTCATTTCAGTGTAGTCACTTTAAGATGCCCATTAAGGAATTGTAGTCTGAGATCAGGAGCTGGAACCATCTTATCTGTCTCCAGTATGAGAGAAAGAACTAACAAAAGTTATAAAGGCAACTCTTTTTCACTTTAAAAATCATATAGTTTATTTTTAGGTGATATTACAGGGTCTGAGGCAAATAATGATTTCTTCAATGTCAATAGTATGATATTGATTCAATATCATTCAGCTATTTTTTCTAATCATGTCAAATTTTAAGAGGAACATAATTAAACAATTTTATAATTTAAGACATTGGCCTTTTAAGATAGGAAACTATATTTTTTCCTCTCTGAATATGTTTTTCCAGTTCTGGTCCATTGCCTTTGCCGTCAAGGCTGCCTGGATGCTCTTCAACTTTCCCTTTTACTGGCTGCATGGATCTCTCTATTACACTGCAGGGCTGTGAGAGGGGCCCTTTGTGTGATAGCTAATATGCGTACCTGCTTAAATTACCTGTGAGACTGTTTGCCTTTTGAGGATTGTGACTGTGTCTAGTCCCCTATTATATTTATAGCTCTTACCCAACCAACTGGTCCATTATTGATGTTCAATGAATATTTGATGAATGAGTGAATAAATGACTTTCACTGGACTTAAGAAAGTGCCTATTACAATTGTGGATTTGAAATCGTAATGCTTAGAACTGGAACACATAGGTATTTCCTTCACTCCTCTCTCACCCAGTCTGATAGTCATCAAAATTCTATTAACAAGAATTTCAGCATTTATTTAGAATAATGATAATGTGAACACCTTGATGCTATCTGACTCATTATCTGTTAAATTTCTTTCAGCGTGATTTTAACAACACTTATAATATGCTGTATTTGGATTAAAAAAAACATGATATGCACAATAGCATTAATCCAAATATTTGATTAACTATAATATCACATATCCCTGTCATTAAAGATAACAGATAATTTATTATTCCTGTTGTAATTATATTAATATTCTAGCTAAATGAGTCTATTTAAATCTAACATTAAACTCTCACTCTGGCTGATTAATATACACCAATAATTTCTTATGCTGATTTACCATGTTTTAATGCACTATATCCTTTTTTTTTCAAAATGTAGAGAGTCTTAATTTTCTTCTGGATATATTTATGAAGTAGGAATAACATCTGAGGACTCAGTAACTAATACTCATCTCTACCCTACACGTTTTCTTAGGAGTATATCATGCACGTAATAGAACCTTAGAGTTTTCTGTGAGATATTTAATATTATGGTGCCCCAAGGATACACTTTAACAGCAGCAAATATTTTCCTTTGGGGAGAGGGGATGTTTCAGTGATATAATGTGTAATAAGGCATTGTGCTTCTAATCTTGGAGGTTTGTGGGTAATGAGGAGATAAAAAAACAAATAAAATAACTGGAAACAGTTTGCTTCATGTTAAATGCAATAAAGAAGTAATCTGAACCCTGAGCATTGGCTAGCATGGGGCAAGCCGGACTAGAAGATTTTCTAAGTTATAGACCAGTCAGCCTCAACCACTGAATTAGTAAGTAAGCAGACACCAGCAGATGGAAGGAGCTGTTGATTGGTGCCTTGCTTCTTTCATTCCTTTTAGAAGCAGTTAGTGTCTCTTGGTGAATTAAGAGCTGAAAGTAATCTGCAAAGTAAAATAATACAGAAACTTGAGTTGTCCTATAGACAGAGCAATGTCATCATGAATGCGAAGGGTATAGATGGGTGGCAAGTGTCGCTCTACTATGCAATGTCTCTTTATAACTGACGTTCTAGATTCTGTGACACAAGTCATGACACAATAGACAAAAGCAGAAATTCTAGTGCTTTCAAACTCTCCTGGGCAAGACGGCCTTTCTTTAGAAGGAAAATGTTATAGCTCCGGGTAATAATAACACTCCATTTCACCATTACAACAGTATGCACTTAAGTTTACAGTTGAGGGAATTTTAAAAATGCAGAAAATGAAGACTTACAAAGGAGGACAATACTATTTTATTCTAAAGGGCAGTTCTCAGGTCAGAAATTTTCTCCTTTTCTTTCTCTCTTCAGCTTCATCTTTTCTGCCTCCTGTGGTGACTATTCACAATTCATGAGTTAATAATTTTATTTTTAATAACTAATTCCATTTAATTTCATAATCATTCAGTAACATGAATTTGTCCAGTTCAGCTGCTGAGGCAAAGCTGGGGGAAGAAATAAACTGACATTGGATCCAGAAATTTTAGTCTTCTTTGTTGCTTATACCACTTACATATCTGGATTTTTGAGACTGCACAAATCTTTTCTAGCAAGATGTTTGGTGAGGAGACCTTAATCTTAAACCCTATTTCTCGGTTCCTTTCTTTGCTTTAAGTAATGCTAAAATGAGGGCCAAGTAGGGTAACCTTTACAATATTGATTTCCTTCAGAGTACCCAAAGCCAGTATAGAAGGTTATGCAGTCAGCTGTTAGCTGGAGGTTCTACAAAGAAAAAAAATAAACAAAACAGAGCTAGTAAAAGCCACCAGAGACTCTTCCAAAGAGCTTTAGGAATTCTTCACAACAATTCCAAGGAAGAGAGCTGTATCATATTTTTATGGTTAAATAGTGCAAACACAAGTTCACTAAACTTGGGATAAATTAAAATGAGTAACATGTCTAACGAGGAATCATCATAACTGTTTTTGACTATTCATGTTAATAAAAAGAAAAATGTTAGCTTTCACATCATTATTTAACATTCACGTTAAGAAGATGTGTGTTTTCAAAATACCACATTAAAATGCCAAAGTGCTTTCAACATGATCAATAGCATGAGGTCCACAAAAAAATTTTATTCTTTGTTTATAGACTTGTGATCATATAAATAGCATTTCCTATTGTAGGACTTAAGTTATATGTAAATTATTTGAAGCAGTATCTGTGTCTGTTTCATTGACTAATATGATGCTATTAGACCAATGGACAAAAAGCTCTGTGGATGATATACATTTCTTCCAATATCCTCATTACACTGTTTTCTGGCTTTTCTATTAATACAATAGCATTGGTCTAGCAATTTTTTTTTAAGATTTTATGTATTTATTTGAAAGAGAGAAAGAGCATGAGCAGGGTGAGGGGGCAGAGGGAGAAGCAGACTCTCTGCTGAGCAGGGAGCCTGACATGGGGCTTGATCCCAAGACTTTAGGATCATGACCTGAGCTGAAGGCAGATGCTTAATTGACTGAGCCACCCAGGTGCCCTGGTCCATCTATTTTTTTTTTTTTTTTAAACTGTCAGTCTTAGAGCAAATGTCATGCTAAGTTCATCCATATGTGTTCTGGAAAACCTGGGTTCTCTCTTCTCTTAATCTCACACTGATACTTATGAAGTCAAAATGAGACTATCTGAAGGCTGTTTGTCATACATATGGCATAAAGAAGTCTGTTATGTTTTGCTTTGCTATATACTGTTTTGAGCCATGACAATGATTATTACAGAATTTCAACTGTCATTCCTTGTGGGGTCTCTAAGCTCCCATCATTCTTCATGGCTACAGGCTCACTTTAACTCGAATCAAAGAAACTTTACTTTCATGTATAAATATTGTCCAGGGGCACCTGGGTGGCTAAGTGAGTTAAGCCTCTGCCTTCGGCTCATGTCATGATCTCAGGGTCCTGGGATAGAGCCCCGCATCCAGCTCTCTGCTCAGTGGGGACCTGCTTCCCCCTCTCTCTCTGTCTGTCTGTCTCCCTACTTGTGATCTCTCTTTCTCTGTCAAATAAATAAATAAAATACTTAAAGAAAAACAAAATAAATAAATAAAATAAATATTGTCCAAATGTAATGTATATGGTAGTCCTGACATATAATCAGTGTTATTATTTTCTAAATTGTAAAATGAAGGTATATATGTTAAATTTTTAAGATATATTGATATTAAAAACAATATATATTAATGTTGTAAAGTTTGACAAAAGTGACATAAATTAGAAAATGAAAATTTCTCATCATTTCCGTATTTAGTGGCAACTACTATTTACCATTTGCATTAGTTAGCAAGGGATGCCATCACAAAATGCCACAAACTGGACGGGTTCTACCACAGAAATCTTATGTCTCACAGTTGTAGAGGCTTGAAATCTATGATCATGGTGTTGGCAGAGTTCCTTCTGAGAGCTGTGAGGGGGAAATCTGTTCCATGATACTCCTAGCTTCTAGTGATTTACTGGCAATCTTTGCTATTTATTGGCTTTGATTACATCATCCCTTTTTTTTTTCCCCAATTTATTTATTTTCAGAAAACAGCATTCATTATTCTTTCACCACACCCAGTGCTCCATGCAAGCTGTGCCCTCCACAATACCCACCACCTGGTACCCCAACCTCCCACCCCCCCGACACTTCAAACCCCTCAGATTGTTTTTCAGAGTCCATAGTCTCTCATGGTTCATCTCCCCTTCCAATTTACCCAAAAGCACATACCCTCCCCAATGTCCATAACCCTACCCCCCTTTCTTCCAACCCCCCTCCCCCCAGCAACCCACAGTTTGTTTCGTGAGATTAAGAGCCACTTATGGTTTGTCTCCCTCCCTATCCCATCTTGTTTCATGGATTCTTCTCCTACCCACTTAAGCCCCCATGTTGTATCACCACTCCCTCATATCAGGGAGATCATATGATAGTTGTCTTTCTCCGCTTGACTTATTTTGCTAAGCATGATATGCTCTAGTTCCATCCATGTTGTCGCAAATGGCAAGATTTCGTTTCTTTTGATGGCTGCATAGTATTCCATTGTGTATATATACCACATCTTCTTTATCCATTCATCTGTTGATGGACATCTAGGTTCTTTCCATAGTTTGGCTATTGTGGACATTGCTGCTATAAACATTCGGGTGCACGTGCCCCTTTGGATCACTACGTTTGTATCTTTAGGGTAAATTCCCAGTAGTGCAATTGCTGGGTCATAGGGCAGTTCTATTTTCAACATTTTGAGGAACCTCCATGCTGTTTTCCAGAGTGGTTGCACCAGCTTGCATTCCCACCAACAGTGTAGGAGTGTTCCCCTTTCTCCGCATCCTCGCCAGCATCCATCTTTTTCAAAGAAATGGAACAAATAATTTTAAAATTTATATGGAACCAGAAAAGACCTCGAATAGCCAAAGGGATATTGAAAAACAAAGCCAAAGTTGGTGGCATCACAATTCCGGACTTCAAGCTTTATTACATCATCCCTTCTTAAAGCCTTCTTTGTCACAGGGCTTTCCATCCATTTGCATGTCTGTCTCTCCGTTTCTTCTTTTATAAGAACAATAGCCATATTGGATTCAGGGTCCACCCTACTCCACCTTGAGCTCACCTTAACCAATTACATCTGCAATCACTCTATTTACAACTAAGTAAGGTCTCATTCTGAGGTTCTAGGTGTTAAGACATCTACAAATGAATTTTGGAGGAATGTAATTCAGCACATAGCACTATCTCATTATGTATGCTTTGTATTTCCAGTGCTGATGTAGTAATGATTGTCATAATTTACTAAGCCTAGACTTACCAGTGACTACACAAAACAATTAAATAATTTCATTTTATTTGAGAAATATCAAATAAATCATACCACTCTCAATATTCAACTATTGAGGAAAAACTTAGGCATAAAGAAAATAAGTAGTTTTCCCAGTGTCACATAGCCAAGTACGAATCCAGGCTACCTGAACCCTGACTGTAGAAGATCCATGTTGTACATTCTGTTTTATAACCTGAATCTTAAAAGTCTTTTTGGTGTTATAGGCCATTTTTCAGGTAAACATCCTGGACTTAGTATATGATAGAAGACTGAAATGGTTTCATATTACTGAATCACAATATCCAGAACTATCTGACAAAACCACCAAAGCCTTGATGCTTTTTCCTTGACCCATATTTATAAGTTTGGATTTCTAGATACTGGATCCACATCTTACTAGTTGTGTCAGTTGGCGGGGGGGATTGAATCTTAAATACTATAATTGCTTTGCTTTGGTGTAAAATTTCAAGTAAATACCTATTTTTTTTAATACCTATATTTTTAATAACAAATAAATATTCTACCATACCTTTTCCCACTTGTCAGCACCATATCGAGGGCCACTGGATGAATTTCAAATGATACAAAATTTTTAGAATAATAAATATAAAGACTCTAAAATAACATTGAACTGTTCTACTATTGAACTATATGAACTATTATTAGTATCATTTTTCATTTTATAAATGAGGAAAACTGGGCATAAAGTGTACAAGTTCTTTCTTTCAAATTATCCACATATTCACGGCCAAGTCTGGGGTTTGAACCCACATCTACCTCCCTTGAGAGCCAGAACTCTTGTTCTGTATCACTTTATGTGGTAATAATGTGCTATAACGTATTTAATGAAATTCCTCTCCCATCCTTCAATCATTTGAATGCCAATTATCGTCTCCTAAATATGCAATAGCCATTATGCCCTGTTCTCCCTCATGAACATAAAACTAATCCAGAGAAGTATGATATTTAAGGGACTAATAATTCTTCACATTTTTTTTTGAATTCCTTATAGCACAGGATTCAAATGTATTCAGTAAGTAGACATATACACACATGTATTTATTCTCCATATATAATTTAATATTATACTTTATAATGTTATAAGAGATCAAACCAGTATATTCTTTCAGAATGTACTAATCTTTATGAACATTTTTCTTTCTAAATGCAAAAAACAAGTAGTATACACAATTAGAATTTATGTAAATATGTATATAATTCAATGAAGAGTGGGAATGCAAATGAACATTTGACTTAAGGCAGAGCCATGAAGTGTAATAGTTCTAGCAAGGGAAAAGACCTCCAGACCCATAATAATTCTCATTACCAGTTTCAGAACGTAAAGAAGGACACATTAGAATGTGGCCTTTGTTAGTGATAGAATTTTTGTGTGATTTTTCCCCCCTAATATCAAAGTTTAACTCAATTGAATATGTTCCCTTAATTATTTGCCTATACAAGATAATTAAATTTTGTAAAATATCTATAGATATCACAAGCTTAAATATTCATAAACTGAGAAAACAAAAATCAAGACAAGCCACCTTCTTCATATATTTTATTTTGTCACCATTTAGAGAGATTTGTGTAGTAGAATATTTCTACATCATAAGAAAAACAACAGGGAAAATGTAATGACATAATGCCAGTTACCGTCAGCCTTGGCATTAGAGCTACTACACTAAAGTTGGGAAGGGATTATGGAAATTGAAAAGTGCATGGTCTTGTGCAAATCAGGAACACACTAACCAGGTCCTGTTGTTGATGCTGGGCCTACTGTTGCCAGTGTGTCTGACATTTGAAGATAATCTGGAAGACCATATTTTATATGAATTTTCCCAATTTTTAAATGTTGGCTAAAAACAGTTCCACGCCAAACAAAATAAATCTACAGGCTAAATCTGTTCTTTAGATTGCCAGCCTGCAACTTCTGAAATATTGGCTTTGGTTTGAAACAGTCTGTCAGCTGTTTTTCAGAACAGAGAAGAAAATTTTGAAATAGCATCAGTCAAAATCCTATTTGTAATTCAGTTGTCAAAACTAGTCATTTATTTGTTTCATCTTAGATATTGGTCAAAGGGCACAAACATGAAGTTAGAAGATGAGTAAGTTAAAAAAAAAAAGAAAATGAATAAGTTCTGGGGATCTAAGGCAGAGCATTGTGATTAGAGTTAACAACTCTATATCATGTACTTGAAAGTTGCTAAGAAACCACATCTTAAAGATTCCCACCACAGAGCAGAAATGATCATTTTGGGACATGATGGAGGTAGTAGCTAATTCTAGGGTGGAGTTGTATTGTAACATATAAATGTATAAAATCTATGTGTTATATCCCTTAAGCTTACACAATATTTAAATCAATCATATCTCAATTAAAAAATAGATTGCTCTGATAGCTAAATCATCTTCATCTCTATCTCTTCTTCACAGATCAGCCACAAAGATCTCGTCTAGGTACAGAGCAGGTCATGTCATTCATTTGTCTCAAACCACTGAGTTTCCATTAATAGTAAAAACCAAATTCTTACAAATTCTAACATGACTTGCCCCACTCACTTTCTTATCAGGATGATTCTTGTGTTTTTTATTTATTATTTTTTTAATTTTATTTTTTCAGCGTTCCAAGATTTATTGTTTATGCACCACACCCAGTGTTCCATGCAATACGTGTCCTCCTTAATACCCACCACCAGGCTTATCCATGCCCCCACTCTCCTCCCCTCCAAAACCCTCAGTTTGTTTCTCAGAGTCCTATGCCTCTTATCTCCCTTCCCTCTCCTTTAACTCCAACTCACTGACTTCTTGATTCTTCTTGAACATTCCAAGAAGGTTCTTCTTTGAGGGCATTTACCATTTTCTCTGTCAGACTTCTCTTTCCACTTATATTTACATGGCAGCCATCTCATTTCCCTCAGGTTTTCACTCAAAAGTCATTCTCTAAATATAGCCTTTCCTCGCCTCTCTATCTAAAATTTCAACCCCCATCCTTATTTTCTCAAGGCATTCTTTCCTATTTATCTTTTTTGTTTTTTCCTTCACAATTTAACATACACGCATACACTGTGGATTTGTTGTTTTCTATCCTTTCTCTACCCTACTTTATGAACGTTTAGTTATAATTTTGCAAAAAATTCATAAATTTTATGCAAATGGATCATTTTTCTCTACTCAGTAAAATTGAGAGCATAGCATTATGTTCTCAACTTGCAAAGAACATTTCAGGGGATAGTATGGATCAATTCAATGTTTTCTGATGACTTATTTTATTAAAGCAATAAAGATTAGTGAGCCAAGGATAATTAATAATTTAAAATAGGATGTCTCTTTCAAATATTTGGTCTCCAGCAAGTCTTGGCTATTGATTGGAATATATGATGAGTTACTCAAGTGTTTAACTTAATGAAAAAAGGCAGGTTAAATGTTGGGGTTAGCTGTCCAAGGGAATACTTTTATATTATGTATCCATTAATATATTTTCTACCAGTCTGCTCAAATATTACCCATTGAGCAGCCAATGCAATGCTGATATAGCATAAATCAGATTGTCATCCCTCTCTTGCAAAATACTCTGATGCCTCTGCATAGTATTCAAGAATAAAAGTGATTACAAAGACTTACTCAGTCACCTCCTTCAGACCTTTACTCAAACATCACCTTTTGGTTTTGCATTCTTGATGATTTCAACTAAAATTGTAGTACCTTCAATTTCTGGTCCCCTCTTTTTTAATTTTACCCTATTTTTACTTTTTTTCTTTATGCTTTTCTCTACTATCAGTGTAAGCTATATGAGGGCAGAGATTTCCATCAGAGTTTTTCACTAATGTATCTTCTACAATGCTACCAAATCAATTAATTTGAGTATAAATTTCTATAATCCATACACATATACAACATAAATGCACATACATAGTCTCTCAAGCTGCTATTAATTATATAGACTAAACAGAAATTAAAAAATGGCTACTTTTCTTAATTGTAATTGTTTTTGCTCATTTACAACTATAATAATTTAAAATAAATTTCAAATTAAAATTATACTGAAGCTTAAAAATAAACATTAACCAATTCTTAGTAAATATGACTCTTACATTTGTGGAAGTGATTGGACAAAATGCATGGAAAAACAGTCGCGCCTTTGACCAATACATGAGTTTCTGAACCATCAAGAAGAAGTTGCAATATAAATAGAGGTACTTGTCATTGACATAATAATGAAATTCATTTATGAATGACAAGTTCTGAATTATCTAGGAATTTCATGTTATAATATCACAACCAAAAATTATTCACAAATTCAGTTGTGCATGGTATCAGTCAAGATAAATTAGGTGGCCTGGTGATTTCAAATATTTATTGGCTGCCGAACATGTTCACAGCTTATTTTTATTTAAGCTCCATATCTAGTGTGGGTCAGGAAGAGCAAGAGCTTTTCTTTTCATTGTGGTCCCTCAGGGTTGTGGAGTGAGGGGGTTCGTATGAATATATGCTTTCAAAACAGGACAGAGGGCAGGGAAAGTAAGTGGTGAAGTACAATTTTTGAAAGTTTCTGTGCACAATTGACTCTCATTAGAGGGTCATTTCATTAACCTGAGCAAAAGGTAGATACATGCCTAACTTCAAAGGAGATATAAAAATGCAATACTGTCCTCTGCTTTGATGGAAGTAGATAAGAAGCAGAACTGAAATATGTGAATATGTATGAACAACACTAATGACAATACAAGGGTATTTGAAATGTGATACGAAATTTTGCTGTGGATAAGTTTCAATGCAAATGAAGTTATGGGCAACCTATTTTTGAAAAAAATGTTCAATTTTTGATGGATCACTGTGAAAGCCCACTGCTCAAATGCCACAAGAAACACACTGATAGGTAATAATGATGACAATGAAGTTTAGTGAACTTGCGGCAGCAAGGCAGGGCACAGGACAGAACAAGCATGGGACATCACGATAACAGAGTGACAGGTGGAGGGGCTTGTAGGCTTCTGACAGGATGTGTGCTGGTGCTGGAGGTTATCAGAAGTTTCTAAGGCAGCAGGGGCTACTTCTTGATGGCATAGTGTCCAGAAGTGGGAGGAGTTCTTTGATTAAATGCATGTCTAGGGTTGTCATTGCAGAAGGGGCAGCTGTCATCGCTGGTAGCAATGTGACTGTGTTGTGGTCTTGCCTGCGCCACAATTCAGTCTGGCTCACAGAATGGGATTGCTCCATCACTTCCTGAATTCCATAAGCATTATTTGTACACGGTTGGGAACACTGTCCTGGTTGCCAGCAGAGCCAGAAGAAGCATTTCTGCTTTTCACAGGAAGTAGTTTGGAATATATTATGTTTCATACAACTTTGTCATCATTATAGCCAAAAAACAAACACAAAAACAGGTTATTTTTAACATGATGCTAAGAGGTGGAAGTTGGCAAATGTACTCTTAGGTTCAGTGTTTTCACTGTGTCTTCAGTTCATTGGTTAGGTTAGTCCTAAATAATGAATGGAAAATAGAGATTTGGACCCAAATAGTGAAGACTGGTAAAAATGCACAGACCTAAGAATCAAAGACAGTTACGGACTTGATACAAGGGAATTATATAAATTTAGCAAATATATAAACCCTTTTTGTTTTTTTCTGTTGCAGGACCCTAACCTTATCTACACATTCATGATTCAGTCAAGAAATTTGCTAATGTTTAAGCTAAAATGTTAGCATTTCCAAATGCTAATATTAAGTGATTCCAAGTCACTTCTCTAAAATAATATCAGCAACAAAAGCTCTATGTGAGAAATGTATTCTTTTACCTTTTGACTACTGTTACCCATTTCTGCCACCATCTACCCCTAGTCTCTGACAACTATCAATCTGTTCTCTTATCAACGAGTTCATGTTTTTTTTTTGTTGTTACTGGGTTTTTTTGTTTTGTTTTGTTTTTAGATAAAAGGTTACAACTTCCTATTACAAGATATAGGTCCTAGGGATGTGATATACAACATGGTGGCTATTCTTAACAATATTTTATTGTATATTTGAAGTTGCTAAGAGAGTAGATCTTAAATTTTCTCATTACAAGAAAAATTTGTAATTATATGAGGTGATTGTTAATTAGACTTATTTGTGGCAATCATTCTGATATATATATATATATATATATATATAAAATCATGTTGTTCACCTTGGACTAATATAATATTACATGTAATTCTAGCTCAATAAATTTTTTTTTAAAAGAAGTGTGCTATTTGGTGACAGCGATGGATTTTTTTTGCTTTTTGCTTTTATTTTTAAAAATTCTCATTAGGTGCAAGCTACATTGCTCTGTGTTCAAGCCCGTTTGAGTAGCTTAAAAATAAATACACACACACACATATATACACACTCATAATGTTACTATAAATAAAGATAAAAAGTTATTTATAAAGAAAATTATATGAGTAGGAAATGTGTATATATATATATAAAATGGCAATGTTTATAATATTTGGCATGCAGTATGATATTATCATATATAATATAAATTATTTCCATGTGAAATAAAAACAGTGATGCTTGTATATTTTATGAAATAAAATAGGCTAAGCTAAACCTTTTTGAAAATTGTTTCAAGTTAGGGTGGGAGGGATAGGGTGGCTAGGTGATAGACATTGGGGAGGGTGTGTGTTATGGTGAATGCTGTGAAATGTGTAAGACTGATGATTCAAAGACCTGCACCCCTGAAACAAATAATACATTATATGTTAATAAAAAGAAAAAATATTGTTTCAAATTAGAAAGTACATTCATAAATAATAACCTGAAAATGTGAGAGAGTGATGTTGTTCAGAGAAGAATATAAGGACCCCACCGTGTGCAGCTCAGTCACATATGAGTGGTGTGCTATGGAGCTGCTCATGTTTCCAAGGATAAGCTGGCCCTTAAGTTCATCAGGAACCAGGTCCAGACACACATCTGTGCCAAGAGGAAGAGAAGAGCTGAACAACATCCTGGCAGGCTGGAGGAAAGCAGCAGCCAAGAAGAAATGAAACCCCTCTACTCTGTACATGATAAAATCTTTTTGGAAAAAAAAATAATAAAATAAAATAATAAAATGATATTTGAAGATGTAATTAATTAAGGATCTTGAGACAAGAGATCAACCTGGTATATAAAGGTGGATCCTAAATACATTTATATGTATCCTTCAGGGAATTATAGGAAGATTTCATATCATATCACACCACACCACACCAGCCAACCCCCCACCCACCACACACACTCAGAAGAACTGATTTGAAAATGGAGTAAAGAATTGGAGATGTTGGCCTTGAAATTTGGAAATTTGTAGTGAGTACTGGCAACATGACCATGAATGCCCCAGCCACCAGAAGTTGGGAAGAGACCAGGGCTGGATCCTCCCCTACTGGCTCCAGAGGGAGCCCTGTGTAAACCTCGATACTAGCCCAGTGATGATGATTTCATAATTCTGACTTCAGGTTTGTGAAAGAAAAAACTCCTGTTGTTTTAAGTCCCCAATTGATGCTAATTTGTAATAGCAGCCACAGGAAACTAATACAAGCTTCATAAGCAAAATAAGTTTCAACATTGTATAGATTTAGACTATTTAGATAATTTTTTTTTAAGATTTTATTTACTTGACAGAGATCACAAGTAGGCAGAGAGGCAGGCAGAGAGAGGGGGGAAGCAGGCTCCCCGCTGAGCAGAGAGCTCCAATGGGGGCTCCGATGTGGGGCTCCATTCCAGGACACTGGGATCATGACCTGAGATGAAGGCAGAGGCTTTAACCCAATGAGCCACCCAGGCACCCCAGATTTAGACTACTTAAATAAGCTATAAAAATTATGAGAAATCAGCTATTTTGGCCTTGCCATTCTAATACAAGCTTAGAGCCTCCTAATAACATTGCTGTAGCAAGCAAAGATAAACTAGTGTGCATCCTTTACAAAGATGAGGTTTTTGACAGGCAGGGCTTATTTTTTGTAAATTTATAAAAAGCTAATTATATTATTTCTGGAAAAATTAGAGTAATTATTTATAGAAAATGCTATTAATTAATTGTTTTCCATTTTGAGAAAAGTTTAGATTTTCCCATAGGAATTAATCTGAGTGATAGCTGTCTTCATATTAATTAAAAACTAGCTAAACTTCTGGAAAGTAGGCAGCATAATCCTTGGAAACAACATAATTTACCAAAAGGAGGTTATAAAACAGAACAAAACAAAAGACAAAAAAAGTCATCTATACTTAAATGCTAGGAAATGGTCAAAACCTCACACTACAAACTTAGATATCTGCCAGATAAACTACTATTTAATCCCAATTAAAAGAGGATGCCTGATGACTGAGTTGACAAGGCTACCAATTAATGATACAGACAGCTAGAGGGAGAGGTAGGCTTCAAATGGAATGTAAAAAAATCTATTTTTTTACATAGTAATTTCATGAGAATAATTAACATGTGAAGTGGGCAACTTAGTATGTAACTAAGCAATTCAGTCAAAACATACCTTCAGGACACATTCATATATGGTTATAATTTGTTTAAGACTATGGACTCTGAAAAACAATCTGAGGGGTTTGAAGTGGCGGGGGGGTGGGAGGTTGGGGTACCAGGTGGTGGGTATTATAGAGGGCACGGCTTGCATGGAGCACTGGGTGTGGTGAAAAAATAATGAATACTGTTTTTCTGAAAATAAATAAATTGGAAAAAAAAAAAAACCCTACAAAAAAAAAAAAAAAAAAAGACTAGGAAGAGTATATATAAAACAGAAGGGGGTCTCCTGAGAACACCATGCATTGTGTCACCATTAACTATTAGAATTGGGTTTGTATAGAGTTGACCTCATACAAACAAAAGAAGAAAAAAAAAGAGATACATGCAAATAAAATGCACTAAATGGGAAGAAAATGCAGATATCACATAAAAGCCAATAGACAAAGAAAAATTGGGAAGAAAAGATTTAGAAAAGAGTAACATTCATTCTCTTAGTTACAAACAACAAAAACAAAGCAAAACAAAACACCCACGAACTCCATTAAAAAAAAAAGAAATAAAGAAAGAAAGATAAGATAAGATAATGGAATATGTGGAAAGAGCCAAGATGCCCTTCAACAGACAAATGAATAAAGAAGATATGGTCCATATATACAATGGGTTATTATGCCTCCATCAGAAAGGATGAATACCCAACTTTTGTATCAACATGGACGGGGCTAGAGGAGATTATGCTGAGTGAAATGAGTCAAGCAGAGAGTCAATTATAGGGTTTCACTTACCTGTGGAGCATAAGGAATGACACAGAGGACATTGGGAGAAGAGGAGAAATGACTTGGGGGAAATCGGAAGGGGAGATGAACCATGAGAGACTATGGACTCTGAGAAACAAACTGAGGGTTTTGGAGGGTCAGGGGTGGGGGGTTGGGTGAGACTGGTGGTGGGTATTAAGGAAAGCACATATTACATTGAGCACTGGGTGTGGTGCATAAACAATGAATCTTGGAACACTGAAAAAACAAAATTAAATAATAAAAGAATAGCCACACATTTAGACAAAACTCTAGCATTTCACAATAATTAATAAAAGTGATGGGAATTTTTAAAAAATGATAATGGAATATGATGAAAATTGAGCCAGGCTAACTAAGGAAATAAATTAAGGAGAAATAACACAATTGGATACAATCAAGTATAAATGAAGCAGAAAAGGGAGAATCAATAGTGTAGAAAGACAAATCAGTTTAATGGAGGACAGGCTTAAGAAAATCATATGTAATGTAAAAACAAATGGCAAATAAATCCAGCCAGTTTATATAAAGAACATAATAATTAAGGACAAGGAGATCTGAAAGAGTGGTATTCTAGATTACCTGAAAAGAACAAAGGCAATGAAATAGGAAATACTCAAAACAAGAAGAAAATTTCAATGAAGTAAATGAAAATGTGAATCTTTAACTATATATATAGTATATATATATAATATATATAATATATATATTATATATATAATGAAAGAAATTTGACTATGGCAAAATTTACATTGATCCCAATTCTCCATTCTTCTTCATGTTCAGAGCTTTTGTTCATGGGACTTTGTAGTTCTTCCCCTTGGAGATAGAATTTACTTCTCTGCTCCTTCGATAAGGATTTGACCACGAGACTCACTTTGGCCACAGGCGTACGTGAGAAAAAAGCAGTGTACAACATTTATGCTTAACATCAAGAGATATGACATGTTTCCTGTTGTTTCTCTTAAACTTCTTCCATCCCTGTAGAATTTTATCTATGCCTTGGTATCCAGGCCTCTCACTGGCATCTTCCAATCCCCCACTCAATGGTCCAGAGAGTATAATTAAGAGGCAGACATGAGCCCAATCTGCAGCTTAAAGCCTGTCCAGCTAATCCCAGCCTATATCGACCAGCCCCCTGGTAAACCTACCATCATGTGCTTACAGGTCAATTACTGTTCTAAATCAATAAATTTTTAGGTGAACACTTATGTGGCATTTTTGTATCAATGGTTTGCCTTAATATTCCCTACATAGTATACTCTTCATACCCCTACCCAGTGTGCTGATATCTTTTGTGTATACCTTATGTATTTATTTGTTTACCTGTTTATTGTATCCACAATGCAATGGGAGCTCAATTAGGGTTGAGGTCTTGGTTGTCACTGCACTGCTGTACACTCAGCATCTGGAAATGTATTTGAAAGGAAATAGTCAATAGGTTAACAACAAATATTTTGATACATTAATAAACAAATGTTAGTAGTCAAGCAAATATCTAAATAGTTTTGACAGTAGTCCCTAACCAACCTCTCTGTGGAAGCATAGACTCGACATAATTTCCAAATAAAATCTACTTCATGTTACCCTCTAGACAACTGACCAATAAGCAGAAATAAAAACTACAAATATCAGAACAGAACTGTATCAGAGTGCTGGTGGTAGCACTGAAGGTAGTTATAAACATACAATTGTGTTAAATTAACACAGATAATTACAGATATGAAGTTATGTTGTAAACTGAAACCTCATGAAAATCTTATGACAATTTATGTAGAAAATGTCTGAGATGAAAATCTCAAACATGGAAGTGACTTGAAAAGGTAGTAGAAGAAGGTAGAAGTAAATCATCATTTTAGTTTTTATTTTTTAAGACTCATTTTATTTTATTTATTTGAGAGATAGAGAGAGAGCATGAGAGGGGGAGAATTCAAAGGGAGAAGCAGACTCCCTGCTGAGCAGGGAACCAGATGCAGGATTTGATTCCAGGACTCCAGGATCATGACCTGAGCTGAAGACAGTTGCTTGACCAATTCAGCCACCCAGGCACCCTCATTTTAGCTTTTATAAAGCATTGGTGGGGCGTCTGGGTGGCTCAGTGGGTTAAGGCCTCTGCCTTCGGCTCATGTCATGATCTCAGGGTCCTGCATCAGGCTCTGCGTCCCTGCAGAGAGCCTGCTTCCTCCTCTCTTTCTCTGCCTGCCTCTCTGACTACTTGTGATCCCTGTCAAATAAATAAATAAAATCTTAATTAAAAAAAATTGGTAATATTCTGCTTGGTATCCGAGGTTGATAGGTCAAGAAATATAAAGACTGATATTAACCTGTACGTAAAGTTCTGTGAATAGGATGAAAGCATTGTATAATATCCAGACTAGCACAAAGAAATCGAAATGAAACAATAGTACTAATCATAAGGTACACGCTAGAAAACAAAGGCAATTGCCAGGAAACATTAAAAGCCAGAAAATCAAGTAAGATGAGGAAATAAAACCAAAATTTTAGTCCAAATCAATATATATCAGTGAAATAACTTCACATTCAGCTTATAAAATTAAATAGAACTACATAGGGTTATTATGTTAAACTGTATATTGTTTATAGTGGTTTATACCTAAAACCAAGTGATTTAAAAGCATGAATGTAGAACAATGTAAGAGATGAAAAATTCAAATGCATACATTTTACACAACACTAATGCCAGAAAGTAAATTCACTTAAAAATTTTTAAAAATGGTATCAAAATACATAAAACAAAACAAAACAATAATGCTAGAAAGCAAGAAGAAAGGGCAAAAAACAAAACAAAACAAAAAAACCCAAAAAAGGTATTTGTCTCCTCTGACAAGGCAAACAGACAAAAAGTAAACAGAGAAGCTCTAAATAGACATATTTCAATTTAAGTCAAGAACACAAGAAAGACAAAGAAGACCTCTATAAATCCAGGAACATTAGAAATAGTAGAAACTACGTCACAAGCAATTAAGCAAAAATAATGGGGAAAATGTGCAAAGCTATATGAAAAGGGATTCAGAGTACATACAGTAAAGCAAAAGCATAATTGCAGCATGTTTAGAAAATAACTATAATGAGCCTAGAACATTTTCAAAATCTATGGAATATGGCCTAAATTATACTTAGAGGTAAATTCGGAGGCTTAAATATTTTCATTATCAACCTGGAAGAGCAAAAATAAATTATTGAACTTGAGAATTTAAAAAAGAGAACATAAAAACAAATTAAAATAATGGTACCTAAATAAAAATGTGGAGGGAAAACATTTTTGGTTAAATTGAATAGAAGAATAGATTAATCCAAAAATTTTGTTCCCAACCTTACTTGAGGTCCTTGGAATATATTAGTGTACAAGTGTCTAACAATCAAGGCTCATTTAATTCTTAAGGAAGAGCTCATCCCAATCTTATCAAACTCTTTCGGACAGTATGAGTTTAAAAACCAGACAAAACAATACAAAAAAAAACCAAAAAACAGAGAGGCCAGTATAGACTCTCAACTAATTCATACAAATAAATAAATAAATAAATTTTAAAAAAGAAACTATATAGTTTAAGATACCTTAAATATTAGTATTTGACCAAAACTATTATACTCTAATTAACAATTCTCTGAGAGAAATTAAAATTAAATATTAGTTTCTTAAATTTTAAAACAATTGTTTTATTTAAATTCAAAATATAATTTTTTTTCTTAAACGTCCAAAGCCCAAACCTGAAATCTAAAACTATTTTCCCCAATTCCTTTTTCTTTGGAGTCTCACATAGATTCCATATCAAAGCTTATGTTCTTTCCATGGCTAGATTCTCTGTTGTTTTGTTTGGTAACGGAAAATTTTCTTTAAAGTCTCTGACTTGTACTGGTTCAACATGAAGTTTGTAATGTGTCTAATTATATACTTAAACGCCAAGGTTAGGTGTACAACTGAGTGAATTTTTCAGTATGTATAGTCATGTGACCACAATGATGATATACAACATTTCCATCATTCCAAAATCTCCCTGTAGCACTCTTCAGTCAACCCCAGAACTGTGACAGCCACTCAACTGCTTTTTAATATTATAGTTTTGATTTTCCAGAATTTTGTATGAATGGAGTATTAACATACATACACTGTCATCTTCCCCTTTTAAGACGAATGTTGCTCTTTGTTTTCAACAGTATGATCTCAAACTGTAAACAACTTAAATGTTCACCAACTGGTCAATAGATATACAAATTAATATACATTTATACAATGGACTCATTCACATTTTAAGGAAACCAAAATATTAAGAAACAAGATCACTTATTTGTGGAGCATAACAAATAGCATGGAGGACATGGGGAGTTAGAGAGGAGAAGGGAGTTGGGGGACATTGGAAGGGGAGGTGAACCATGAGAGACTATGGACTGTGAAAACCATCTGAGGGGTTTGAAGGGGCGGGGGGTGGGAGTTCCGGGTACCAGGTGGTGGGTATTATAGAGGGCACGGATTGCATGGAGCACTGGGTGTGGTGCAAAAATAATGAATACTGTTATGCTGAAAATAAAAAAATAAATTAAAAAAAAAAAAAAAAAAGAAACAAGATCATTAGAGGACTAACCACATAACGACCAAATTTGGGAGATAAATCCATCTTGATCCTACACACTCCAGGACCCAGTACTTAGCATTACTAAAGTCCAAGACAGAGTTTCATTCCTATACAAGGGAAGGAGTACAGAAGTATGTCTTTGGCTTTAGCCAAAACCCAGAAATAGACAGGCAGTCTGGAACACCAAGCAGTCTGTGCCAGTTGTCTGGAATCCATGATGAATTCATTAACATTCAATTAGGAAAAGTCCCAACAAGAACTCAATTTTGTCACAATACATTTGCCACATCTAGAAGCCAGCCATTCTATGAAATCTGCCTCCTAGGCAAGCTTCTCACATTTGTTTCAGCTGGAGAATCATACTCAGCATATTTCAGAACCAGAGCTGCTGCTACTTGAAGCCTGCGCCATGGAGGGGTAGAAACTGGGGGTGGGGTGGCCTTGTATGAACCAAACTTCAGTTATGTGCTCCTCAAAATACTTTTTCCCTCAATTTTCAATTCTATAAATTGCTCAGTAATAATTCCTCTGGGCACAAGCAGTATCTGCATACCTACTTACTATAATTCTCTCACCTTAAAATATACTCTAATATTTTTGTAGAGTATTTTTCATTCTGGGCTTGTGGACAAGTCTCTATATCCCTCCACAGAATCCTCTATGGCCCCAAATGCAGAATGGAATTTGATTCAGTGTATTTAGTCATGTCTACATAAGCCTAGCTCTAACAATTTAAAGCTAGAAATTCCCCTGTGCTCTATAGAACAAGCAAACTCAGATGCCTTGTGCTTTAACTGCAGAAATTGCTCAACACATAAATGCTTAAAAAGACTAGAAATATCCATTTTTTTTACAATCAAATCTTTGCTTCAGCCAAACATTCCCAGGAAATCCTGCACCTGTGTTGCAAGCTAGCAACAGCCTACAAAATGACACTGCCTAAGCCTGCAAGGGTGGCTTTGGGACTGTCACTACAATCGTAGCCACCTATAGGGCCAGTGTTGGAGAGGTCTCCCATGACTGTTGCTGTTTTTATGATTATGATCCCCCTTCATCTGTGCCCGCTTACTAACATGCCTGTAACACTGTGATATATTTAAGAGGCCTCTCAGCCCCTGTACAAGCCACTCATTCCCCCTTTTTTTTTTTCTTTTCCTTTTTTGGCTAATACTCACTTAAACCCATTCACCTGTATGTATCTGCCTTTGACATTCCTGAGGAATCCGACATCTTCCCTAAGATTTAAGTACTTTTTCTTACCTCTCTGCTTTTATAAACATAACTATTCAAAACAGTGGACAAAACTTCCATTAACAGGAGTCACCATCAAATGCAAAGTGCCACATAGGCCAAGGCTTAAAACCTGTAGTCCAAATGTCACTAAAAATCATTAAAGTCAAACCTCTATTCAAATCTTAGAGTGTAAGGCCAAAACCCACATGTCTAGGCTCCACAAAAAAAATACTCTCCTTGGGTATGTTTTGTATTACATTTTGTGTTCTATTCAACAATTATCTCCAGTCATGCAAAAGATATTGGTGTTTCCTAGGGTACTCCAGAAATACTTGTACATAAATAGTAATAACAGGTTCTGAGTCCTAGGCCTGGACTGATGAGGTTCTAAAAAATTAAAAGAATTCAAAGAGTGACTGGTTAGTGGAGGATAGAATATGGTCATTATTTTTGAGACCAATTGGATTGGGAAATGTAGTTAGTATGGACTCCAAATGGGCCTCTTAACTGAACTCAATTAAGAAATTATAGTCACCAATTTACTAACAATGTTAGGCTAAAGAAGTGGGCTCCATATAGATAGTCTGACCAAGTGATGTTTGTAGCACTGAGAAGCAGAGGAAATCCACAATTTCTATTGGCACGTAGATTCTAAGATAAAGAGAATAGCCGGGGCTATGCATGCCATTTATTTCTTCCTAAATCTCTAATCAGCTAAGTCACTATAGTTACCCTAGGGAGGAGTGATTAATGGGAAAAGAAGTGGCAAGAATCTTACTGCTATTGGAGCACCATGCATATGGAAGAAAGTATTGTGATTGCAGATACTTTCTTCCAACGTGTTCTACCAAATTCATCTCATGACAACTTCTTGTCTTTGATATATAGATCTGTGGTATCTTAGTTGTTATATCAAAAGATTGGGTAAGAATGAAAAATCCAAGTTCTCTATATATTTAATTTAAGATTATCAAAATTAGGTTATTTTTCCAAGTATAACCGTATTTAAAATAAATTTTAAAGAGAATACAGAGTTACCTTTCTCTTCAAATGTAGAAATCTGTTTAGAAAAATCAATCTATAACTAAGAAAAGGCTGGAAGACTTATAAAATTGGAGTGATAAAGCCCTCCAAGAAAGAAGGGATACCAGAGACTGGCTCATGTGTGACAGAACATGGGAAGAAGACATGGCTGACATAGATGAATAAGAATAAATTGAACAAATATTTTAAACAATTGTCCAGCTCTGTACCCATCACGGAGTCTGCTTCAGATTCTCTCCCTCTGCCCCTCCCATTTATGCTCTCCAAATCAATCAATCAATCATTCAATCTGTAAATAAATCTTTAAATAAATAAATAATTGTGACAAAGAAGAGTATGGTTTAGAGTGACAGTATAGGACCTTTTGGAGCCCCAGAAAAAAGTGGAAATATTAGTTGCAGGCTCTCTTTTATAGATCTCCATTAGATGCTACAACAAAAGCTGGTGGTAGTAGATGAGTGAAAAAGAAAACCTCTGTCCTTCAGTGCTTGTAGGAAGGATTTTACTGCTGCTGTTGAAAAGGTTCAGTACTCCACCCTTTGCTTGAACTCTGTCTTTCTCACTGAGAACAAGCCTTAGCTAGAGAAAGGAGCAGCAAATGCTGCTGTAGCCAGGATACAAGTAAAGTCTGATTGTGAGTGGGGGAGAAACAGAAGGAAAACACTTTACAAACCTGGGAGTGGCAAGAAACATTCCTGAGCTCAGGATTCCATGTCAGTATCATTAAAGTTCTCCAGTTTCTAGAGTAGCAAGCTCTCTTCTATGGAAGGCCCACCAAAGGCACAAATCTTCACTCTCCTAGGGAGATGGGAAGAAAAAAGAAAAAAGAAAAAACAAAAACAGAGAAAACCCTACCTCTGAGGCCAGGGTACTACCTCTAAAACCCTACTAGTGAGCAATGACTAATAAAAAACAACAGCTTAACACCGAGGGTGGGTCAAGTTAACAGAGAAGACATCCTCTCTGGCACAAGGGTATAGGAATGGCCGAACATCACCAGTAATACATATTGACAACATATACCTCTGATATCATGGACCAACAAAGGCACACTACTTTTGTGGTATTTTTGCCAAAAAAAAAAAAAAAAAAAAAAAAAAAAATTACTTTTAATTACCTATGAGAAACACCAAAGTCAAATGTAGGGACATTCTATAAATAACTGATCAGGACTTCTCAATATGTCAAGATCATGAAAAACAAAGATTCAGAAACTGCCATAGATTGGACGAGACCAAGGAGACATGACGCTTGCATGCTGCGTGGGCTTATGGGTTAGATCCTAGAATTACATAAAGAGACATTAGTGGAGGGACACCTAGGTAGCTCAGTTGGCTAAGCATTGGACTCTTGATTTTGGCTCAGGTCATGACCTCAGGGTTGTGAAATCGAACTCCTTGTCAGGCTCCATGCTCAGCATGGCGTCTGCTTGAGATTCTCTCCCTCTTCCATTGCCCCTCTCCTCCCTCATGCACTCTCTTTAAAATAAAATAAATAAAATCTTTAAAAAAGAGAGACATTAGTAGCATATTTGGATAAATCCAAATAGAGTCAAAATTTCAGTTAATAATATGTACCAATATTAACATCTTAGTTTTGATAATCATGCTAAGGTTATGGAAAAAATTAACTCTAGGGGACGATGGGTGAAGATTACCCTCTTACAACTCTTCCATAAATCTAATATTATTTCGAGATAGAAAAAAAAAAGAAACAAATTATACCAGCATTAGGAATGAAATTCAGAGTATCACTAAAGATTCTGAAGATATTAAAAGGAAACTAAAGAATATTAAGAAAAATTTATTCCAATATTTTGACATGTATGAAGTGTATAAATTATTTGAATTCTAGAATTCTAGAATATAGAATTATAGAATTATAGAAACTATCAACATTAATTCAAGAAAAAAAACCCTAATTTGTTTGATTGTTAAAGAATTGAATTTATATTTTAAAACCTTCTGACAAATCTCTAGGCCTAGATAACTTCACTGATTAATTCTACTTAATACTTAAGGAAGAAATAATGCCAATTTTATATCATCTCTTCTGGAAAGTAGAGGAAGTAGGAACACATCCCAATTGATTTTTTGAGACAAAAATTATCTTGAGCTCAAAACAAACAAAGGAATTACAATAAAACTGTAAAACGATATTCTTCATGAACATAAATTTTTAAAAATTCAATAAAAATATTAGTAAATCAAATTCAGATAAAACATCAGTCTTGACTGATGTACAAGGCTGCATGGAAGAAATGCAGAGCGCCAGAAAAAAGAGCAGATAATACATGATGATCAAGAGGCATTTATTCTGGGGGCGCCTGGGTGGCTCAGTGGTTTAAGCCTCTGCCTTCAGCTCAGGTCATGATCTCAGGGTCCTGGGATCGAGCCCCACATCACGCTCTCTGCTCAGCAGGGAGCCTGCTTCCCCCTCTCTCTCTGCCTGCCTCTCTGCCTACTTGTGATCTCTCTCTCTCTATCAAATAAATAAATAAGAATCTTTAAAAAAAAAAAGAGGCATTTATTCTGGAAATTTAAGGTTTTTAACATCTGAAAATCAATGTCTATATGTAGTCTATAACTACAAACTGAAAAACAGTAAAATTATTTCAAATGACACAGGAAAAGCATTTGACCAAGTTCAACATAAATTTATGATTTAAAAACTATAAGAAAAGTGTGAATTAATTTGAACTTTCTCAACATGATAAAAAGTATTTTTGAAAAATCTACAACTAACAGGAAACCCCATGGTAAAACACCAAATTTTCCTTGAATATTGGGAATAAAGCAAAGACCACTCTTTATTAAATATTGAACTAAAAGTCCGAGCAAATGGAATTAATTAAATAAAAATTCTTAAAATGGATACAGAGTGAAAAAAGAGATGAAAATTATTCTTATTCACAAATTTCTATGAAAATTTACAATTTTTTTATGTAAAACATCTTAAAGAAGCTACAAAAAATCTATAAAGCAGTGCCTAGTTAGCTCAGTCAGTTAAGCACCTCCCTTGGGCTCAGGTCATGATCCCAGAGTCCTGGAACTGAATCCTGCATGGGGCTCCCTGCTCAAAGAGAACCTGCTTCTCCTTCTTCCATTTCCCCTGCTTGTATTCCCTCTCTGTAAAATAAATTAATAAAATCTTAAAAAAAAAAACTATTACAGCAAAAGCTATTATAAACTTTAACAAGTAGATTATAAAGGATGTTAAAAATAAGATTAATTTATAGAATGCAATCACTTTTTTATAGTAGTAAAGAACAACTGAAAATTAGATATTTTAGGGGCGCCTGCGTGGCTCAGTGGGTTAAGCCTCTGCCTTCAGCTCAGGTCATGATCTCAGGGTCCTGGGATCGAGCCCTGCATTGGGCTCTCTGCTCAGCGCTGAGCCTGCTTCCCCCTCTCTCTCTCTCTGCCTGCCTCTCTGCCTACTTGTGATTTCTGTCAAATAAATAAATAAAATCTTTAAAAAAAAAATTAGATATTTTAAAAGTTACAGCAAAATTGCAAGAAAATATGAAACACTAAATATATGTACAGTACCTCTTCCCTTAAACAATAAAACATTCATATGGTAAGTTAAAAGGACCTAAGTAACTGGGGCAATATTCTTTTTTCATGGATTGTATTGCTCAATATTGTAAAGATATCAATTATCCATCTAATTAAGGTATAAATTAAATGCAATTAATTAAGTTATATATTAAATGCATTTGCAATAAAATGTCAATACTTTTTAATATAAATTGACAATTTTTAAATAAAAATAGACCATCTGAGTCTAAAGTTTGTATTGGCAAGCAAAGGAACTAGAATACCAAAATCAAAAACAAAATAGAACTGGAATAAACATCTACATAATTAGAGGACTTACAAATTTATAATAAAGAAGATAGCATGGTATTGTTAAAGGGACAGATTGATTCATAGATTGATGCGACAGAGTAAGGATATCAGAAATAAATCCACTTTTTATATTCCATTAATTCCCAAGAAAAATAATTCAATAGAAAATTGATAGACTTTTTAACAGTGCTGGAACAATTACAGGTCTTGACCTCTGTCTTGTACAAGTCTGCCCTGTGGATATACAGGCAACTGGCCGTGGGGCAGGGGGATGTGTGTGTGTATATGTGTTTTATTTTTTTTGAGGGGGTCTGTCAGGGCCTTTGCCTGCATAAGTGATTTGGGGCAGTCCAAATCAGCATGTCAACAACATGTTAAATGACAGATCATTTTAAGACAATCCTGTGAAAGAAATACTGTGCCAGCCAGGAAGTGATTCACTTACTAACTGTCCTTTTGGAATTGAGGCCCATCTACTGGGTCCAGAATTACCTTATAGTCACAAGTGCCAGAGTTTCTCAGGGAAGGAATCTAGTTGACCTAATTGGTGGGTTAAATGATTGGAGAGTACCCCAAAGGGGAGAAATACTGACTAAGGTTCCTGTGGGTTGTCTCAGGCACCTAAGGGGTACTTTGAGCATTTTGAGGGGAGCTCTAAAATGTGGAGGGATGGTGCAGTGGTGCAGAGCCTCTAAGTGGGACAAAAACTTCACTTGTCCAGATCTAACAGAGGTACCATGGTAAGCCACATAGAAAACCTAATTTAAATTGGATCACGAATCTAATGTAAAACCTAAAATTATAAAATTTCTGAATGATAACATTGGAAAATCTTTACAGTCAGGTTAGTCTTTTTTGTTTGTTTTAAAGACAATACACACAAATCAGGAAACAGACATAGAATAAAATGTGTAAATTTAACTTTGTCAAAACTAAAACTGCTATTTGGAAGACAGTTAAGAGAATGTAATCAGACACAAAATAGGAGAAAATATTTGCACAGCACATATATAGATAGCATATAAAAATGACATATATTCTATATTAGTCAAGAATTATCAACACTCAATTATAAGAAATAATCAAATTTAAATATGGGTAGGGGTTTGAATGGACACATCTCCAAAAAATATACATTGATGATAATAAGCACATGAAAAGATACTCAGCATCATTAGTCATGAAGGAAATGGAAATCAAAACAATACTGAGATATTATAATGCACTTACTAAAGTGGTTTAAAAAATAAACACTCCAAATGTGGGGGAGTGAAAGAACCAAGTGCAACACACAAGTGTTGTTGATGAAAATTCAAAATTACAAAGCTACTTTGCAAAAGAGGTTGGCAATTTTTTTAAAGATTTTTAAAATTTATTTGTCAGAGAGAGAGGGAGAGCACAGAGGGAGCATCGGGCAGAAGGAGAAGCAGGTTTCCTGCTGAGCAAGGAGTCGGATGTAGGACTCAATTCCAGGACTCTGGGATCATGACCTAAGCCAAAGGCAGACGCTTAACTGACTGAGCCACCCAGACACCCCAGAGGTTGGCAATTTCTTATACAGTGAAAGAGTTTTACCTTATAACTCAGTAGCCTCACTATTAGGTATTTATCCAAGAGAAATGAACTCGTCTGCTTACACAGAAACTTACATATAAATATTTGTATCAGGTTTATTCATGGTCACCCAAAACAGGAAACAAATTGTTCAGCAAATTGTAAATGGGCAAAAAAAGAAAAAAAAAAAGAGAGAGAGAGATACAGCCATATAATAGAATACTACCAAGCAGTAAAAAGGAACAAATTATTGATACATAAAACAATGTAGATGATCTGAAATGGATTATCCTAGGTGAACAAAGCCAGGTTCAAAAATTACATGACCCATGATTGCATTTCAGTGACATTCTAGAAAACACATCCATGCCATGTTGGGACAGTAAATAGATCAGTGCTTTCCAGGATTTGGAATGGACACAAGAGATTAACTACTAAGAGTAATAAGGTAACCTTTGAGAATTATGAAATATTCTATTTTGATTATGCTGTTGATTATGACTGTGCATTTATCAAAATTCACAGTACTGTACACCAAAGCCAGGGTAATTTTTCATAATTATATCTCAACTGAAGGTTAATAAAAGAACCAATAAAAATTATATAATTTTTACATGAAAAAAACTAATTTTTCCCCAACACCATCCCTCACGATTATCTATCAATAGATGATCTTTATTTATTAAAAGTATATATACATATACACACAGACATAGTTTATTTATTGTCTTACATTTTTTACACATTTTATTTTAATTCTTAGACTCCCTAAGAAGTTGCAACAACAGTACAGTATTCCCTTAAACTCTATTTTTATAAAAAATAAGAAAATGAAATTAGTACAATACTATTAAACTGTAGACATCATTCAGATTTTACTAGTTTTTACATCGTCTTATATTGTTATTGTTGTTTGTTTGTTTTATACAAAGAGACTGGGTTATAAGCCATGGGTTATAGCACAACAAATGCTTTGATCAATGCTATGGAATACTGCCCAGTTTTCAAACGGACTTCCAGTTGGCACACAGCACTCCATGAGACAAAACTCTGAAAATCAAATATCCATGTGAACCAGAGCCCATAAAACCTGAACACATGGCATTCTAAAACCCAGTCAGATTGACTGCCTGCTAAAGTAGTTCAGTTAAATGTGAACCAGGGTCTCATCGCAATAGTTAAACTGCCAAGGTGCAACGCAAAATTAATCATCATAAGAAGAACCAAAAATATCTCATTTTAAATGAGAACAGATAATCAACAGATGCCAACACCAAGATGGTGCAGCTGTTGGAATAATCTGATAAGTATTTTAAAGCCACATTCTTTAAAATGCTCCAATAAGCAATTACAAACACTCTTAGATTTAATTTGAAAAAAAAAAATGATCAGCCAAAAAGGGAGGATACTTGTATTTTCTAATTATATCTTTAGAAGAACTTTAGAAGAATTTAGAAGATATTTTAGAACTGAAAAATACAAAACCAAAACAAAAGCAGATAAAATCCTTACTGGAGAGCTCAATAGCAAAATGGAGATGACAAAAGGAAACCAAAAATCAGCAAACTTGAAAATAAATCAATAAAAATTATCTAATCTGAACTGTAAAAATGGATTGAAAAATGAATGAATTAAACATGTTCCATAGGGGTGTCTCTGTGGCTCAGTTAGTTAGGTGTCCATCTCTTGATTTCAGATGTGGTTGTCATCTCAGGGTCATGTCATTGAGCACCACATTGGGCTCTGTGCTGGGCTGGAGCCTGCTTAAGATTCTCTCTCTCCCCCTCCATCCACTCCCTTTTCCTTTCTCTCTCTTTCAAACAATAATAAGAAAACATGCTCCATATGACTTGTGGAGCAACAAAAACAAAAGATCTAACATTGTGAAAAAGGAAAGAAAAAGAGGAAAAGTAATCAGATGAAAATATTTGAAGAAATAATGACTGAAAACTTTCCAAATGTTAAAGTTGTAAATGTGCAGATACGTGAAGGTCAGTAAACTCTAAGCAAGATAAGCCCAAAGACATCAATAACCAGACACATACACAGGGTAATCAAATTTCCAAAAGCCAAAGATAAAGGAAAATCTTGAGAGTGAGAGAGGGACCCATGATACATAGACTATAGGGTAGCAACAACTTGAATGACAGCATCTCTCATCAGAAGCCAGGAGTTAGAGGAAGTAACAACATTCTTGAAATGCTAAAAGAATAATCAACCCATAATTCTATATTTAGTGAAAATATCCTTCAGGAATAAAGGAAAAATGACAACAATGGCATGTAAAGAAAAACTAAGAAAATTTATTTCCAGCAAAACTGCTTTAAAATAATTTATTTTTTTTAAGATTTTTATTTATTTATTCGTCACACAGAGAGAGAAATCACAATTAGGCAGAGAGGCAGGCAGAGAGAGAGGGGGAAGCAGGCTCCCTGCTGAGCAGAGAGCCCAATGAGGGACTTCATCCCAGGACCCTGAGATCATGACCTGAGCTGAAGGCAGAAGCTTAACCCACTGAGCCACCCAGGCGCACTAAAATAATTTCTAATAGAAGTTCTTTAGACGTAATGGAAATAGTAAGATAAAACGTGGGATATTATACACATGTTTTTTAATGACATAAAACTCGAGTTATTGATGTCTATATTTAGACACTCTCAGTTAGTTCCTTGTTGAGCTCTGAAACTATCAGCTATCAATGGATGCTTCAGACATTTGGGAACTCCATTCAATCTGTGAAATAAACCTATATTAAATTTCTAGTCTTTTATACAAGCTCTTAGCTCTGGAGTTCATAAGATTAAATTCCTTCAGTTCTCAAAGTAGGATTTCTCTGAATTAATTTCGTGCATTGCTCAGATAGTTATGTATGTTTCCGGATATGAGACTGCTGCGGGGCATTTCTCCTATCATAATAATTAACTTTAAGTTATTGATTCATTGGTTTCTTAAAAGGGACTGTGATTCTATTTTTCAATATTATATGCCCATAAGCTAGCAGGCTATCTGGTCCATAATAAGCACTGGAAACAATTGGAAACAATTGAAACATGGTATAGAATGGTATAGAATAAATACGGTATAGAATATAGTATAGAATGGGTATTTTCTCACTATATCTTTATTCAAAATATAAATGGATAACTTTAAGAAAAATCACATTTTAATTATATTATTCTAGAATTATCTGATCACTAATCTTAAATGAAAAAAATACAGTATTGATTTAGCATTTAATGTGTTACAGAGACTATCTCCTTCAATTCTCAGTATAATTGTGAAAATAACACTCTTATTTTTCCTATTTTTATAAAGGAGGAAATTGAGCCACATTATGCACCACAGAGAGGTTAACGCATACTCCTAAGTTATAGTTGGTTAGTGAGTGGGCAGGCACCGAATAAGTAAAAGTCTCAGAGGTAGTTCAACAACTTGTTATTTTACAATTGCTCATTTTTATTACATTTGAAAGAAGACATTGCTTCCAAAAAATCATTTATCAATTGACATTTTCATAATTGGTTATTTTCCATTTCCTACACTGTCCATTTCGTGTAGGCAATGTGATATATTGTTATAAGTTTGGAATTATAGTTATGCATATGTGATACTTCACATTTTTAAGCTTTAGCAAAAATATCCAATCATATGATGACATTCAAATGTTCTTTTGGAAGTTTCAATATTACACTGCAAGTTCGACCTTGAATATTCTTTATTCTCAGCACATATTCAAACTAATGCGGAAAGGTTCACTTTTAAATAATCAAAATGTACAAAAGTCACAACTATTATTTCTCACTATATATCGTACACTTTTCTGAGAAATTAACAGATATATTTAAGTTACACTTTCATAATTTCTATATATGAGAAACTGTTGATTTCCTTGGTCAGTAGAGGAGAAACTAAGGCCCAGAAAAACAATTTAACTTGTTCAACAACACACAGGTAATTATCGTTTGCAAAAATTTCATAAATTTATGTATTTGAAAGGACTTGTCATGCTCCACAGAGCATAGCCACAGCAAAGCTTTTATTTAAAAGTATGAAATGAGAGAGAGTGTAGGCAAGCATTGAGAATGAGAGTCATCTAGGCAAAATCTCACCAGGATCCTTATGCAGACATGGACATTTTTGTTTTTCTGGATTAAACCACACGGATCTATGTTCTGAATTCTTGCTCTGAAGGGCAGGAGTTTCAGTCAGGTCTTTTTATGCCCTTCTGATCAGGTAGTCAAACCAGGCAGATTAAGGACTTAGGTCAGGTGAAAACCATCAGTAAACAAAGAAGCTCTGCGTGTCCACCAGTGGGTTTTAGATTTTAAACAGTACATCATAAATCCCATTGCCCTTATATTAGTCAATAGTCACATTCAGATATGTGGGCATCCCCAGGGATAAGGCTAGAAGTAAATGAACTCTATCCCATATCGTGCTGGAGCCTGGATTTTCACCCTGCTATTCTGGCTCCAGAGATAATGCTCTTAATTCCATGTTATTGGTACAAAAAGAAAAAATTACTATTAAAGATGAAAAATCAGGTCTGAGTGGTAAATTGATGAACTAATATTAACATGTTAATTGATCATGATTTTGATAGTAGACATTTACAGCAACATCATGAACTAGATAATTTTATACACACTCCCATTTTAGAGGCAAAGGAATTGAGACTTCGAGCGGGCGTATAATGTTATACAGCTATTTCAGAAAGGCCTCTTGGATTGTAGCCCTGCCTCAATTTCTAACTAGCTGTGTGTTTTGACCACACATTTTTACCATCTTGTGCAACAGTGTTTCTATTTCTAAGGAGAAATAAACTAAGCAGCTGTTCCAGGGAGTGATGAACTGATGGGCTGCTATTTATTATATAAGACCTGAGGCAAAACCTAATAGAAAGGAGGAGAGAGTAATGCAGACATCCGGGAAAGTACATTAATGGAAGAATGCAAGTCACTGAGGCAGGCATATATTTGTAGTGCATGGTACAGCAAAGGAAGGCAGTGTAACTAATACTATGTGAGAGATCAAAATTAAAAAAAAAAAAGTAGTAGAAGTCTAGGTCATTAAGGTGTATAGGGAAGGAGGGGAGCAGACCTTGTAGTTTGTACACCAAGGACTTTAGGCTTTATGAAGAGTGAGATGGGAAGATTCTAGAGTGTTTAAGGGAGACCAATTATAAAATCTAAGTTACATTTAACAATATTCTAAAGGGGAACAGATTGTGCATGTGTGAAGTGGTAAGACGGGGAAGGGACTATGTGTAGAGAGCTGATTGCTCAGACAAAGGCAGTGGATTGCTGCCAGATTAAGTGGTCTAAAACAGAGTATATTGGAAAGGTAAAACCACGATTTAACCTGGCCTGCTTAACTTCAAATGTCATAAGTCTATGACCAGGTAAGTCTATGGGACAAATTCCTTTACATTGTAACTCCCAGGATTCCACGGTATAACTCAAACACCTCTCCCCCTCTCCAGCTGAAGAAGGACTCTACACTAATTCCTTTCCCACTGTGCTCCTGAAAATTGTTGCTCCCTGAAATTGTTCATAATTTCCTATTAAATTAAACTACATCATACTTCAGCCACAGAAAGCTCAAAACTAGACTCAATGTCCAACTACCTCCCTGTATTAAGTCTCTTTATAATCCAAAAGACAAAAATTTGTTTCATCCATTCTGGTTACTATCTCCATGAACGTCAATGTTTTGAAAATGGATGCCCAAGGCACTTTGACAACTAAAGATAAGAAGTTTTCAATTTATATATCAATTTTTAACAACCAGTAATGGCTGGCTAGATTAGAAAATGAAAGTTAAATTGTAGTTTATCACATCTCTTTCACACACACATAATTGGAGTTCAGTTTAATTATTAATCAAATGTTCCTTTAAGCAAAGTCAAAATACACAGAAGGTTAGGGGGTAGCTGAGTAGATGATTTTCATCTAAATTTTTAGATTTCATCTAAATTTAGATTTCATCTAAATTTTTAGTAAAATTTACTAAATTTTACTAAAAATTTTTAGTAAAAAAAAAATTTTTTTTAGGGTGGGATTTTTAAAATTTGTAGTCAGTCCTATATTTAATCAGAGAAGTGGCTATTTGTTGGAAAGACATAAGTACTTTGGCTAAGAGTGAGTTCTTAAAATTTCTTTCTTGGAAGGTATTAGACTATCTCACCCAGTGTAGGAATCCCCCCTAGAGGAATCCTTGACAGTCTTCCAGACTCTGTATGAACATGTTCGAGTAGTGATCATGAACCCTTATGGTAGCTAATGCATTTTTAAAAAGTCTAATCATTAAGCCATTCTTTTTTTCATATTAAAGGAGTTATGGAAATACTGAGCAGAGAAATATAAATAAAATCCAAACTACTTAGCATGCTGTTCAAACATTTTTACAACCTAAATTCAAATATCTGGTCTACCTGCTTCATTGTTTATCCTTTAAATGAGTCTTGCATACTTCCTAAGCATAACTATAACAAACATATCTCCTAAACAACTTCTCTCTACTTGAATATGAACAAGTTTGTTCCTTGCTGTATTTCAGTCTCTGCATCTGTAAAAAAAAAAAAAAAAAAAAAAAAAAATGGTAATAACAAGGTTCATCTCATAATTGTGTGGAAAGGATTAAATGAATATACTGAAAGTGCCTAGGACTTTGCCTAGTAGGTATAACTAACTTATGCTAGGTCTTACTGTTGCTACTGCTATTTTCTTATTAATATTATGATTTCTCCACTTTCTCTTAGTGCCTACATATAATTCTAGTCCATTCTTTTGAATCTTTTTGGCCATGTATTTCCTTTGATTGGAGTCATCTTTGGAATTTTCCATCCTGATTTGATACTTGGCATATTTGATTGTGATTCCTGCTTTTCACCCTAAAGACTTCACATGCAAAGAAACCACTTGTGATTTTGCACAGGCTGGACTGCCCTTCATTCAGCCATGAATTGATGGTCAAAGTGAGTTCAGTAGAGAATTCCTAGAACAACTGTTGTAGGTCCATAATGTCCTATCTGCAGTCAAATTTCTAACCAGTTTTTTTTTCTTTTTCTTTTTTCTTTTTCTTTTTTTTTTTTTAACTTCTAAAGCTCATGTTAGCTATTAATCCTTATGATACAGCACAAACTTTATTTCTAATCCCTGACCTCCCATTTTATTGGGATGTCCTCATGATTCCTGTTTGGTAAATTTTGCAGTGTCCTTTGAGACTGCCTGTTTTCTCTGTTAAAATGACTCTTTAACAGTAAAGACTCAGATTTTCAGGGCATTCTAAGAAGTGTACATCTTTAATGTCTAGCAACTGAATCAGCACTTCTTTTCCTGCTACCTTCATGTCTATTTTGAGAGGGCTACGTGGGTCTCATGGTCTCACCAAGAATTTTCCACCAACATCTTTTTTCCCCAAGGAACCAGTGCTTTAGTGATCTTCAAATTGACTTGATATTTTTACTGATTTTTTCCAAAAGCCAAGTAAAGGTAACTGAACATTCTGCATTTATATCATTATGCCTCTTTTGGTATTTAGGGAAGGCTATGAATCTCTCTTGCAAACGCTAGACATGGCCCCTTAAGAGGGGAGCTCAACAGAGAATATCCTGTGCAAGTCAATGTTTCTTTGGATAGCCTTTGACATTTTATTCAAAATAACCTTTGAGTGTATTTTAAGATATTTATTTCTCTAGCTTTTCAGTACTCTTGAGTTGTTTTCTTTTGGGTTTATCTGTAATACATGTTAAACATAACTCATAACTCCATTCTTACCTGTTTTTCACAACTAAATCTATGAATGACCCCTATTAACACCTCAAACTTATCTCAGTCCTTGAGTCAGCCCAGTGTGAAAGTGTTATATCTGGATATGACTTCTTAAAAAAATACTCTGTATATAACTTGAAAAAATTGTGTCCTTAAAATCTTGCATAGTGATTTACAAACCATCCATGAAGAAGAACTGGATTCTCTCAACCTATCCGTCATGGATTGATTCTTCTGTAAAATACACACACATACACACACATGTACACACACATGCACACCTCAAACCAAGAACTAAAAAATGAAATTGAAAAAACTAAAATCAAATTATAACTTCCAGTTTTTACTATTGAAATTGTATTTTGGGGCACCTGGGTGGCTCAGTGGGTTAAGCCACTGCCTTGACTAAGTCATGATCTCAGGGTCCTGGGATTGTCCTGATTGGGACTCACTGTTCAGCAGGGAATCTGCTTCTCTCTCTTCCTCTGCCACTTGCCCTGGTTGTGTTCTCTCTCTCTCTCTAATAAATAAATAAAATCTTTTTAAAAAGTTGTATTTCAATAAATATAAAAACATAAAAATGTATATTAAAAACATATAGGCAATAAACATAGAAATGGTTATTACGCTTGCAACTATTTGATCATCTGCAATATAAATAAAATGCCACAAAATTATCCATAGTAAAGGTATATCTGCACCCTTGTATGAAGAGTATGCATATGAATATTTACAGTTTTAAGCAATGTGCTTGCTGCGTAGCTATTAATTTATCTATTTAAAGTTGTGTTCATCACAATGATGCAGCAGCAGATACTCTATAGCTAAACAGTTTCTACATTTCATTTTATCATCACTCATGGGAGAAACCAATCTAACAGAACATGTTAATAGCAGAAGAAAAAAAAATCTAGAGCTATTAAGCCAGTATAGGGTATTCTTTTTAAAGTTTTACTCAAAATACAGAAAAAGTTTTGATGATGTATTTTCAGAATTTACCTTCAATTCTTTCACTAAAAGGTGGTCTTGACAATTTATCTTGTAAATTATAGCTAAGTTAAGTAATTTGATAAAAACAAGTTATGGATTCTATACTGTTTTTTCTATTTTTTTCTTCTGCATTCAGAAAATTCAGTTATTTTCTTAGTTAATTAAATTTCCTCCATTATCTAAAAATGTCTCATTATTTTTTGTGTCATATAACATAACAATCATGGGAGTGATAGCCTATATATAGTCAGAGGTCTGATCACATTAAGTGCCAGGATTATTCAATGGCCTTATTCATGGGGATCACCCTAGAACTCTGTCTACCCCAAGTATTATTCTTCCTTTACGAAACCAATGTCTCAAATGTCTAGCTTTGTGGGTAACATATACTTATAAAGGACATGTTAAAAATAGAGTATAAATGATACATTATTTCATATAAGAATTTTATCTTTGGAAATAATCAGAAAACAGAATTTTAAAAATCAAGCTTTTGCCTAAATATGGCCACCAAAATGCTAACGACCCAAACACAGACGAGATGCTTCTAATAGAATGGGATTGATTTGGTGAAGGGTGTTAATATTTGTCTTTAACAACAGGTTAGCTAAAATATCAAATATAAAATAACCTTTTATTTTAATGTAATTCTGTTTTTTCCTGATCCACATTGACATAAGTATTTTGTCTATTACTTTCCAGATGGCACAAACACCAGCATTAACAATTGTATGCCTTAAAAATAAATGTAATCTGTTCTAAAAATATATATATCTGAAAATGCATTTAGACAATCACCAGGTAGTATTTTAGAGCTTCACATGTTTCTTAGAAAGATTTCACACTCTACAGTTAATTTCACCCTTTTAAATCATTTATTAGCTTCTCTGTATTCATATATTGAATCTTGTCCCTGGGAATGAACTTTAATTCTCACCATCTGTGCCTTGGCCAGGAATGTCCATATTCCTTTGATGCATAAATACATCCCGAATATTTCTCATTCTGTTAGTAAGAGCTGTGAAGCACAGAAAATAATGTTTCAAAGAGGAACCATGAGGGATCATTTATTGCTCCAGCACTTTGAAAAATCTATGAAATTCCTTTATGGCTTCTTCATTATATTTTCAATGGAACAATTAGTTTGAGTGGCTACAAACACTGAATTTTCATGACCACATTAGCCTTTGAAGCCAAAATTATTGAATACATTATTCTCTATGCAAAATATAGTGGGATGTGGTGAGTTTGCGATTAAAAATCATAAGTTGCCTCCAACTGGAAAACTGGTTGAGAGTTAATTTCCTAACAGCCTATCTGGTCACACTTTAAAACCCACGTAGTTTGCATAATTCAGTATTTTGTTCCAAGGATATATTTTATAAGTCTTAAGAGCTGTAACTGTGGCTTTTTTAATATTTAGTAAACTTCTTACAACAAGCGGTAACATCTCAAATACAAAAGTACTCCCTTGAAAACCTCGACTGTAATTTCTAAAGGTACCAAGTCATTCTCATACCTATTTCACTCTAACTCATATTATAATTACCTCAAAATTACTGACGATATAACTCTACACCAACTGAAGTAATTTCTCACTATTTGACAAAGTAAATGCATGACAAAAATTTCCTTAAATCAACTGGCTTTACTTCTCTTATTGGATTTTTGTATTATTATTATTTTTTTAATATTTTTAAATTCTAGGAAGTTCAGACAATACATGGAAGTTTTGACTCTAGTCCAGATATTGGCAAACGTTCTCTGTATATAAAAATGTGAATATTTTAGGCTTTGGGTAACACATTCTGTGACAACTACTGAACTCTGTAGCATGAGAACAGCTGTAGACAATGCTTACGCTAATGGGTGTGGCTGTGTTCCAATAAAACTTTATGTACAAAAGAGGTGGCTGATGAGATTTGGCCCTCAGGACCTAGTTTGCCAATGCTTACTCAAAACAATAGAATAAGATCCATGCCTCCCATTTCCTCAAGCAAAAACTACTTTCCTGACTGAAGGAAGTAGTCATCTGAAAAAATGAATACATTTTCCTTTTTTGGAAATACATTCTGTATTTGTTGTAGCAGTCCAACTTCATTCAGTGGTCTTGTGAAGGTTAATTTTATGTATCAACTTGGTTTGGCCAAGGTGCCCAGATATTTTGTCAAAAAGTGGTCTGGTGTTGTTCTGAAGGTACTTTTTGGATGAGATTAACATTTCAATAAGTAAAATTTGAGTAACTCAGTAAAGGAGGTGGGCTTCATCCAATCATTACGTAAGAGTGTGTTAAAACATGATAAGTACAATTGTAGAAGTTATCTTCATATGTATCTCTACAAGAAACAAGATTTTTCACTTAAATAATGTTTCTGAAATAATCCTGCTTATTTTTTTTTGTGCATGCATGCAAGTGAGGCGATTGATGTTAATTGGTTGGCTTCACTGCAGCTGAAGTTTACAAAGAATATTCATACTGTTAACATTATATTCTTCATAGAGAAAATCAGTTGCATTAATTCTAAATATAATTTAAGTTTTTAATCTAATTCATAGAATTAATTAGTAAGCCTTTTGGAAGTTCACTCTGGTACACATAAAACATCTGAAACCACTGGGATTGCTAATATAAATTAGTTTCAAAGTTCAAAGTTCAAAACAAATTGCTTTTGCTATGCAACACAAATACGATTTTGCTACTGCATGGCATCTTAGTAAACACATTGCTTAGTAAATGAGAAAACTGTGGAACAGAAATCTACTTTGTATATCGTGCACATATAATAAAAATTACATCTTAACAAACCATCATATTAAATAAGTAGCAATTAACAAAATTAAAAAATATATATATTTATATATATAATAACTTGTTATAGAGAATCTTGAGATAATATAAATTTATGTGGTTAAATATGTTTTCTCTCTGCTATTATCAGTTAGATTTTAGAAATGTTTTCACCTTTGAAGATCTACTTTGTAAGTTAACCTAACTGTTCTATAATGGCATTACACTTTTTTTTCAGTGTTCTAAATTTTGGTTGCAATTTATTTAAAATAATTGGAAAATTATTAGTCAACATAAATGATGAAGGCAAAATCTTAAGTTTTTTGGTAAGTAAAATTAATGTAGGTAGACCTCCCAAAATAATACAGATATCTGATTTCTTCATTTTGTATGAATAAACAAATTAAACAGCAAGAGCTAAAAGAGAAAAAAATTAACATTCTATCATTGGGTTTTGCTTTAGCTCAGCCTTAAGAAAAAAATATTTGAAGAGTTTATTATTTTAATTGAGCAAATATATTTCAATATTGGAATAAAATAGAGAAAGACTGACGCTGCCATATCTAAATTTGTCAAATTTTAAAAGAATTATAAAGATGACTATGAATGACTTGTCTTTTCTGGCAAAAACATTTTCATGTATAATTCATTTTCTTTTGGCCTTTTATATACCACTACCACCAGCATCCCTCTCTCCAGCATAGGATGGGGTGGAAAGGAGGTTATAGAAAGTGTACTCCCTTTAGAGTGTTATATAAAAGTGAGCAATATTGCTAATTAAGCTTCCTGCGGGATTCTCAAAACTTTAATATTAATATAGGGTGAGGTACAGAGGAAGGAAATACCTATTTCCCAAAGTCTGAGGCAAGATTTCATACAAATCCGAACTAGCATCTAAATAATTTTATAAATGTATGCATATTTCATTAAAAATCTCATACCTGTAACCACTGCTAACTATTACTTTTAATAATACAAATATGATTTTCAGTCTTAGGGTAAATGGGAAATTTCAGAGAGAAGTGTCAGTTTATGCCATGTTCAGATAGCCCATATCCCTATGCTCTATGTTCATAGGGATAAACCCAACGGTTCTTCAACAGATTCTTTAATAAAGAAGGGGCAGAGAGTAGTCTGGAAAGCAAAATTACCTCTATATAAAACCAGCTATTCTCATGGTCCCATTTGTCAAGCTTGCTTTCTACTTAATGATGTTTCAAGCACATAGAAAATTGATAGAATTAACATTTCTATATGATGAATAATCATGTTCCTACTACAAATGTTTTGTGTATTCTCTGTAGTAAAAAGAAACTAGGTGTTATATATATATATACATGGAATTAGAAAGGAATGCAGATAGTAATAATAATAGAGGCAGTAAGTTTTATCAACCAAACAAGATCAGTCAGGAATTTGCGAATTTTTAAGAATGTTTAACACAGTGTTGGTAACATTGACATATTAAAAGATCTGTGGACTTATTATTCCCCGGTAAATCATTTATCTACTATAAATCTTTTGTCTACAATTGTATATTGTGCACATAGAATAAAAATTATTACTATAAATCATTTATCTACAATTATTAGTTCAAAAAGTATTATATTTAAGGTTTTAATCCTTTCATCTGTTTTTATTCTTTTGTTGAGATATATCTATTCATAATTTCATATGTAGTATAAATGTTAAAGATGAAATTTAAAAAGTCCTTGATTGTCCAACTTAATATTTTTAGAAGTCCCTTGATAATAGATTATAATTCCATTCTCTGTATTTTTACCATCTAGGTCTCTTATCTAACCTAATGTAAATTAAGTTAACTATTGCTTTAGTAAATGAGATCAGTTGAGTTGAGTTAAGCTGTATATAAAAGCAATTTCCATCTCATAATAATAGGTAGGCCATATTATCTTTTATTTTTCTCTCACTGTTGATATGGTAATTCAATCCTTTAATTCCTCACATTTCTTAGAAACCAATCTTTTTTTAATATCAGACAAAAGGAAAAATTTACCTATTTAACTATATGTCTTACTTCTGATTAAGAGAAGTATAATTCAATAGCTCTTCAGAATTACAACTTGGAATGGAAGATATAAGTTATTAATTACTTTATTTCATTATAGAGACTTTTGAATTGTGTAAAAATCAACACAGATGTTTCCTTTCTTCTTTTACTTTTGTTCCTAATGGTGTTCATAATTGGGAACTTAGCATAGCTTCTATACCCTTCTTCTATCCTAAGCACCAACCACATTTCCTTCCCAGGAAATACTGAAAAAAATTCTCTAACAAGAGAAAATAAAACTCTCCCCTCCCCCCCATCAAATAGAAGTAACAGAGACAAAGAATGAAGTAATCTGGGAGTTTAAAATTGCACTTATTTCTTTAAAAGAAGCGTTTTAAAGTGCTCCTTCTAAGAAGACATGATTACATTTAATAATTACCTTCCTACTTGGTCAATAATAATTTAAGGATCTGAAAAATAAAATTCAAGTACTGGAACATACAAAAAACTGCTAGAACATGTATACTGCTGAAAATCTTCCTCATTATTTTCAAAAGTAAAACTTATGCTTGGGGCGCCTGGGTGGCTCAGTGGGTTGAAACCTCTGCCTTCGGCTTGGGTCATGATCCCAGGGTCCTGGGATCGAGCCCTGCATCAGGCTCTCCGCTCAGCAGGGAGCCTGCTTTCTCCTCTCTCTCTCTGCCTGCCTCTCTGCTTACTTGTGATCTCTATCAAATAAATAAATAAAATCTTTAAAATAAAAAAAAAAAACTTATGCTTATATAACCTGTGATAAAAATCCTGTTGCAGAGATAGATGACTTACCTAAATGCAATCTTCAAGTTTATTAATTTTCAAGTTCATAAATTAGAGAAACCTGTGGAAAGTAGTGAAAAATCACCTACAGAGGCAGAAGAAGACTATTATCTGACATGAGTTAAAAGCTTAACATATCAACAACATGATTTGGGCCAATGGTTTAACATCTGTAGACATTAATGTGTGTATGTACAAATACACAAATCACAGGACATTTACTGAGACCTGGGCACTGTAGAAGGCACTTTACACATTTTTCTCAAGTAAGTCTCATGATGACTTTAAGACTTAAGTATGATTTTCCTTATCTTATATAAAAATTGAGATTATTTCAGAGATATTAAAGTAATTTACTTACGAACAAATACCACACAAGTAGGAAAGGCAGCATTTGAAATTCAGTGGTGTAGGACCAAAGCCCATAAATATGTATTTGTTACATTATATCAATGTATTAAAATGATCGGTTTATAAATAAAAGTGTCTTTGGATTATGCTCAATACATTTTGACAGTTACTTTTCATTATTTCATGAAGAACTATAGGGATCAAAAATTTGGCAACAGAAGTTCCTCAGCATCTATCTACCATCCCCCATCCACTCAGCTTCCCACCGGCAATCTTCTGATGTAACCCTTTAATGGCAGAATATAAGCCCATGAGAATATTTTACCTAATGGATACAGAAATATTGCATTATCCTTCATTATAAGAATTATGGAGTTTACTAAATAGAACTTAATTTGAGACATCAGTTCTGGCCTAATTTTAAGAATCAGTATATTTCCGATTCAGACACTTTAAAGAGAAGGAAAAACACATTCGTGTTTCAAATTATTTAACAAGAAATAGATAAGGGAATGAATGCTGCCTTCTCACTCTAATACAAAAAATATTAGAAATCACTTTTTTAAAAAGTCCAAAGCAAGTATGGCAAGAAGCTGATTTCCAGGTTTATTGACTGTACAAGCTAGATAGGTTTCTATGGTTAAAATTCAAACTTTAATTAATAAAAGTTGATTAATAGTATTCTTATAGTTAACAAACTCCCATTCCTCCTTCCCTCCTCCTACTTTTAGGTTGATTAATTAGATCTATCTACTTTCCATCCAAGAAACCTAACAAGGCATTCAATAAATATTAGCTCCTTTCCCATCACACAATTTAGGATTAAAAAATAAGCATACGTACACATTTTGCTACTTATGCAACCTTTTTGAAAAATTATCACTACAAATATATTATTGTACACTTGAATAGTCATTTACATTAAATTAGATTTCAATTTTTAAAAAAGATTTTAGTTATTTGAGAGAGAGACAGAAAGCAGAGGCAGGTGGGAAGGGCAGAGGGAGAGGCAGAAGCAGACTCTCCATGAGCAGGGAGCCCGATTCCAGGACCCTGGAATCATGACCTGAGGTTTCAATTTTTTCTATACTAATGTTAATTTATTTACTCGTGTGTTCATATCTTTTTCATTCAGTCATTCACTATATATGCACTGGAAAAGAAGCTAGCACAGTTCTGCAGAATCACAGGGAATTAACTGACTGCAAGAAAGACAGAGACTATGTAGCTGATACTTAAGATTCAGTCCTTAGTTACAGTTTGTGTTAGCTCAACACATTTGTTTATACATTTCTCAACCATATATCTCTTCTGACGTAATAATCTATTTAACTGGCAATTTAAAGGGTGGTTATTTCAGCTATAACAAAATAGTTTTGGATTCTATCTGGAAAAGCTGTGTTTTAGCTTTGTGGGACGTGAACCAGTGGTGGATACATATAATAGCTTATTAACTAAATTCTGTTTAAAAGTCAAAATTCAGGAAGTATTATGATAATTAAAATTTCACACTTTCTTTAGGCAGTGTTCAGAAGCACTCTGCAGGTAGGCCTTGTTCAGGTCTACATAATAAATACACTGAAAGTCTAAAGAGAGAAAGTAGGTACCAAATATTTACTTAGGAAACTAATACACTAGCAGAAACCAATGAACAAATGATATCATGGATAAAGAGCTTTATGATGATGTGTTTTCTTCAACAGAAGCTGCCTCTTTTATCTTATTGCAAACACTTCTATAAAAATAGTAAAAACAAAACAGTTCAAGAGGTTTCCATGTTGTGTAATTCCTGCAAAAGTCAGCTAACCCTACAAATCCTGTCAGAAAAATCTGTTTATTCCTCCATTCTTAGGGATTATTAGATAGACATAATATGACTTTCACCCTCAGATATTGGAAAAAAACCTGAAAATATGCATAAAGTTTTAAAACTTAATTTTTTTAAACATTTTTGAATCTTTGTGACCCATCAGTTAAAACATGATGCAAAATTATATTGTTTTCATTTCTTAGAAGAAAAAAAAAGAAACATTTATCCCTTTGTTTGAAAAAAGACATTTTCCAGGTTTCTGATTTTAATTTGTATTGAGATCCAAAAACTTCTTTTGACATAACCAAAGCTGACAGAAGAAAACTATTTACACTAATAATCAGATTCTTATTCTGCATTTCAAAATATATCTCATTATAAGTCACTCACATATAATTTTCACCAGCTTTAATATATTGCCAGGTATATCTTTAACTTATATAATATTATAGATCTAGAAAACTGATATTTTGAAGGTTGACAGCCATTAAATCAAGACTTACAGCAATGAATAAAGTCAGAAGCCTTTACCCTAAAGACCTAACTTTAATTAATCAGGTCACCTATCACCTTGACAAGTGAAAAGGGCCTTCAGAGGAAAGACCCAGACTTTATAGTTTTACAGAGTGATTATGAGCCTGATTTTGATCTAGAGACATTTACATGGCTTACGTTACAAGATAAAGACTATCTTTTTGAAACCAGCTGAAGTTAATTTATAGGACTTGAAAGATGATTAATAATGCTGTGACAGGAAACAGAAAATGCTCTCTGGAACTCCTTTCTCCTGTTCTCCAAGACAGGGTCAAAGGTGTGATGTGCTCAGGTAGTCCCATGCAAATCAGTTATACCCTGTTCATGCCCCTACCACCATCTGTTCCCTCTTCAGGACTTACCTGCTTATGTTGGGGAAGAAATATTTTCAGAAATGGTGAGCTAGACAACAAGTCTTCCAAATTTGTCTTTAAACTCTGGCAGGGCATAGTAGTTTTCTAAATTGCTTTATATTCAGAGAGCAAAAACACAATAAGTTGGAATTACACTAGTAAGAACAAAAGGCATGAACATATCTTCTTTTGTAAAACAAGAGATTAAGAGGTTTTTAAGGCAGTGAAACCATTCAGTCTCATAGTCTATTAGTGAATACATGTGCTTATACATTTGTCCAAACCCAAAGAATATAACAACACCAGGAATGAACCATAATGTAAATTATGGACTTGGCATGGTAATGATGTTTCAATGTGGGTTCATCAGTTGTGACGATGGTACTGTTCTGGTGGGGGTCACTGACAATGGGGGAAGCTATGCAGGAATGCAAACAGGAAATGCTAAGGAAATATCAATACATTCTTCTCAATTTTGTTTTGAACACAAAACTGCTAGAAAAATTCAATTTAAAAAAATATTAAGAGGCACTTTACAAAGTGATTGTTTACAATAATCTATCTTCACTACATAATGATGTGGGAAACAAAGGCAGAAGAGAAATTATTAAATTTCCTTACTACCTACAGCCCATTGACAAGTCCTTGAAACAGGCAGAGTGACATTCATCTAGGGACTCCTTTGCCTTGATGTTGACACTCTGCTAAGGGCAAAAGACAATCAATTCTAGCCTAACTGCCCCTTGCCCTCCCCATCCTGTAAGTCTACTTTAACATATAAACATTCTTTTGGAAACTTCCTTTGTCTCTGCCCTACAAGATACATGTTACAATCATCCTCTAAGCATGTGACCCTCTGGATATGTATCTATCTGAAGGGGCTCATGACTGGGGTTTTATTAGACAGTAGTAAATGGCCTTTTCCCAACAATGGCTAGTCCCCTCAAGGTCCTGGAAACTTTGCTTCCAAATTCCTTAGAGACTTGGGCTATCCCTAATGCCCTCTCAACTTGAAAGTATATAATGGGCCACTCCTTAGAGCCTCAGGGCAGCTCTTTCTGACCATGGGTCTTGTCAACATGCTTTAATAAAACCACCTTTTGCACCAAAGATGTCTCAAGAATTCTTTCTTGGCCATGGACTTCCAGCCCTAAGGTCTTTCCTACATCACTTAATTCATTTAATGCCATTATTTTTAAAATATAACTTCAAAACAAGGGTTAAATAAAACAACACATTTTTTAAAATGGGTAAAGTTTAAAAAAAGTAGAGTACAAAATAAATATCAAGTGTATCTGAATAAAATGTATAACAATCAATAAAAATAAACCATTTGTGTCAACATATAGTCTACATTTGAATGAAACTGCTTTGGTTTTGGTATTAATTTGTGATTTATAAATGAAATATTTGGAACACACTGTAAGTAAACTAATATATGGATTATAAAGTTCTTGAAAGTTTTGCAATATATATCCTCTGTATAAAATGAATTGAATAATGGAATCCTCACATTACAATTGTGAATATTTGCAAGTAAATTGCAAAATTTCTAGTTTTGTTATTGATAGCATTGTATTGTTAAAGTAATTTAAATAAAGGGATCATTGGAGTAAGGTGTTTCTAATGTCTTGGTAATTTATATAAGCAAACCAAAATCTAAGCCAGAGTCAATGCATTTGAATTCAAGAATGTGAAATTGGGGGCGCCTGGGTGGCTCAGTGGGTTAAAGCCTCTGCCAGGCTCTGGTCATGATCTCAGGTTCCTGGGATCCAGGCCTGTATAGCATCACATTGGGCTCTCTGCTCAGCAGAAAGCCTGCTTCCTCCTCTCTCTCTGCCAGCCTCTCTGCATACTTGTGATCCCTGTCTGTCAAATAAATAAATAAAATCTTAAAAAAAAAAAAAAAAGAATGTGAAATTGAAGAGCAACCAATTACAAATATCCAAGTAGGGTTCCCCAAATAAAGCAAGTGCTTAAACTATAATGAGTCGAATAAGTTTCATGGTTTACTTCCTTCTTCTCTTAAAAAATGCTTCCTTAGCTCTTTACTCTGGAGTGTTCCTAACTTTGAATCAATACCTGTTCAAAGAACCTCTTGAAAAAATTTTATGTGCCTCAGTTTGCACAGGTCATATACCACTCAATCTGGATTTAAGGAAGTACGCATGTTGTCCAAATACAGTACACATGTTGTCCAAATGCTACCACATCCATCTGTAGTAAGTGCTTCAAATTCATCCTGGGGTTCTGTAATAGACAAGGATTAGGTTTATTCTCCATCTTTCTTAGAAAGTATTCAAAAAAGATAATCTTGTTTAAATACATTTTAGTAACCATAAATATATTTTATTCCCTTTTAGTAAATTAGAAATACCCAATATTTGAATAAAGAGAGGATACCAGAGCTTTACTTGTTCTATGTGTAAACTTTACTTGTTCTACGTGTCTTTCTTGCAAGTATGTAAGATTCCACAGTTATCTGGAATTGAGAGGGGTTATAAAATCTAAGAGCTTCCACTCAGATTAGCCTGACCTACAGCATAGCCACCAAAGAAAATTCTCAAAAAGAAAGCCATATTGTCCCTAGACTGGCTCCTAATCTGGCTCCCTAGCAAATCTTCCCAAACCTTCACTGCTTCTTGGAACCTGCCACTAAGCTGATTGCTCTAACCAAAACTCATCTTGCCCCTGAGACAAGTAACCACCTTGCAGATCTCTTAGCAGTGACTCCACCCCCTGCATAGCCAACACACTATAATATCTACCAGAAGAAGTATAAGTGGTCTCCTTATTCTTCATTGCTGCAATTTCCTGGAGGCTGATATGGCCTCTGTCTCTTTCTCTGGAATACTGCTGAAGTGCAGTGATCTCAGAGTTCTTTGCCATGATGGGTTCTTAAATATTTACAAGAGCGGCTTGTTTTCCTTTTCATATTAAGCATTTAGATTCCCTTCATTCTTCTGTCCTTAAGGCATTTGTTGAGGTTAATTGACTTCTGTGCTCTGCTTCTTGTCTCTGACTCTGTTCTGAGATTGATGCTAATTGACTTCTCTGCTGTGCTTCTGATTCCTTTAAAGTTTATGTAGGTTATTCAAGTATTCCAAGGTTTTTATATATTCACATCTGAGCTCCAGATGTTATATCAAAATACCATACGCTGGGTGGCTTAAACAATAGAAATATCTTTCTCACAGTTCTGTGAGAAACCATAGAAATATCTTTCTCACAGTTCTGTAGTGGGGAAGTCCAAGATCATTTGGCTCATTGATTCTTGATTAGAGCTCTGTTTCTGGCTCACAGGTGGCAGTCTTAATGTGTCCTCATATGGTAAGGAGAGAGTAGGAAAAGATGGGTGAGGGTGGGAGACATCTCTGATCTTTCCTTTTAGGGCATAATCTCATCTTGAGAACTCTACCCTCAAGACCTCATCTAAATATAATTATCTCCAAAGATTCTATCTTGAAATACATCACAATGAGGGTTAGGGTTGTAACACAGGAATTTTAGATGGGACACAAATATTCAGTTCATAACAATTCATTAATTTATAACTCTACAATGTCAATTTTAAGAAAGGCAATATACTACCTTATATCCAGCAACCACTAGCCTTGAGCTACACTCTTCAGAAGCATGAACCTACTTACAGTTCCTACAGGCAACACTGGTTGTTTGTTGTTGTGTCCTTTGTAATTTTGCTTTTCTTCCTCACTTGACCCTCAAATGGACAATATCTATTCCTATAAGAGGAAACATTTTGTTGTTATTGTTTTTCAAATCTTGCCTTGCCATCTTAGACTGAGTAAGATGAGCTTTCTAGCTCGGTTTCAAAACAATTTTTGTATTTGTAGCACCCCGCACACAAACTCAATTTGTGTTTAATGAAACAATGAATAAAACCTGTGAAATAATTTTTGTTACTTCCAATGCATACAGGATGAGTCAGGGATTAAAATAATAAATAAATAAATAAAATGATAGACTACACCATGTTGATTAGCTACCCATTAACAAATGCTCACTTGGTCCTTGTTTCTTTGATCATATGCCTGTCCCACAGAATGAATCGTATTTAATATATGTATGTTATGGAACCCCATCCCAACTCACAAATAATTAGCTTAAGAATATATGACTCAACTCTGTCATCTGAATTATAAAAGGAAGTACATAGAGAGCTTCCAGGAAACATTTTCTTCCAAATAAAACAGATACATAAGGATAAATATCCTTGCCCTCTTTGTTTTTAGGTTATTATAATAAAGAAATAATCTTCAGAGGCTACTGCAGACTTTTGATAACCAAAAGGAGTAATCCATGAATGCATCAGTGAAATGAACCTAGAGGCCTAATTTGCTCAGCTGCTGTATGGGCTCTAGAACTTTCCATATGTGGACTATTTAATATGTGAAAATGTAAACTTCTTTTATTTAGCCTACTTTAAGTAGGTATCTATTTCTTGAAAATAAATAGATCCTAAGTGATTCAGAAGTCTGATGACCATGAGTAATAGATTTTCACCTGTTAAGAAAAATATCTTGGTAGAAACATTTCCTCATGTTAAGTCCTCTCCTACCTGCCTTTCAAAACCTTTGGAATTGGAGGCCTTAAATACAGATTTTCCAGGATACTGCCTATTATATTTTAGTTATATAGGTGCCCTGATCTTTTCACTCAAACTGTCTAAGACTGTAACCTTGTATTACCCACTGAGAAATGTCCTTCCCTTGCTTTTCTAAACAGAAGTTCATTTCTTTGAGAAAGAGTACAAGGTAAGCCCCTATCTTTATAAATAAACTTAGAAGAGACATCAGCAGTGGATTAGATAAAACAACAGTTAAATCAATGTCTTAAGGCCTATAGCATTTTTAAAACCTATTATTTCTCTCCAAAAATAGGTCAACTATCTTAATGTCAATGGTGCATAACAACTCCTTTCCTCTGAAGGAACTCTATTTTAATTGGACATCAGGCATTGATAGAAACCACATCTCCATTTTCACTCCACTCACATCTTGATGCACTCAGCTCCTGTAACAAATTCCCCTAACATAGTCTTTTGCTAAAGGGGCAGCTCACTTAGCATATGAGATAGGAAACACCTCTTATCACTGTGCACAGAGTGCTTGAAAATGAATGCATTGGCAAGTGAATGTGTGGGAATGTACTATGACTGTGATATCTTTAACTACCATAGAATGACTATTATGAACTAGTAGACCCAGAAAACTGCATAGAATAATTGTTATTTGAATTTACATTTAATTTCCAGTGGAAAATGTGATTTAGTTAAGAGTCTCAGTAGTTTATCAATGACACCTTAAAATCCCTGTGCCTTCATTACTCCATAAAACTGAAATAAAAACTACTTTAAACATGATGCTTTTAAAATTGAAAATATAATACTTTCAAAGAAATAAAAACCTTATTGTTAAATAGCTCACAATGTGCCACCTTTGAAGATGCAGATTAATTCAGGAAATATAAATCAGATGTGGATACTGAAAATATATTCAATCACAGAAGTCCATTCAAGTAGAATTCATTTTGTGTTTAAAAAATTTAGATTAGTTCATCACCATTATAGATGACTTTTCATACTTTTAGGTATTCTTTCACTATAATATTGAAAGGACAAGACAAAACTTCAGGGGGGGAAAAAAAAAAAAACTTGATGAAACAGAGATATTTAGTTTACCTGATAAAGGGTTCAGAGTTATAGCCCTTAAGATGCCCATTGACCTGGGAAGAGAATAGATGAACATAGTGAGAACTTCAACTAAGAGATTTAAAAAATAAGAAAGTACCAAATAGAAGTCACAGAGCTAAAGAATACAATAACTGAACTAAAAAACAAACTAGAAAGATTCAACAGCCAACTAGAAGAATCAGAAGATTAGTCAACTGGAAGAAAAGGCAGAATTCACCCAATGAAAACAGCAAAAAGGAAAAAAAAAAGTGAACATAGCATAAGGGATTTGTGAGACAAAATCAAATGGACTAACATTCATTATGCAGATCCCAGAAGAAGAAGACAAAAAGAAAGGGGAAAAATCTTGTTTGAAGACATAATGGCTGAAAGTTTTCCTAACTAGGGAAAGGAAACAGACATGCAGATTCAGGAAGCTCAAGAGTTCATAATAAGAAACCCAAACAGAACCTACCAACACACATTATAATCACAATGTCAAGTTGAAGACAAGGAAAGAATATTGAAAGCAACCAAAGAAAAACAACTAATTACATGCAATGGAACCTTCATTAGAATAACAGTAGAATTTTCTACTCATACTTGGCAGGCCAAAGGAGTGATACAGTATATTCAAAGTGTTCAAAGAAAAAAATATCCAACCACGAATACTCTATCTTCAAAGTTATTATTTAGAGTTGATGTTGGCTGAACTTTTCCAGACAAGCAAAAGCTAAAGGAGTTCATCAACACTATACTGGCCTTACAAGAAATGTGAAAGGGACTTTATTAGAAAAAGAAAAGAAAGGGTGCTAATTGATAATAAGAAGACAGGAAAAAAATAATCTCCCTGGTGAGGTAAATATATAGTAAAGGTAGTATATTAATCATTTATAAGGTTAATATAAAGTTAAAAGACAAAAGTAGTTAAAAAAAAACCCACTATTTTAATAATTAGTTAAGGGACATACAAGATAAAAAGATGTAAAACAAGTTATCAAAAACATAAAATGTGTGCATGTGAGGGGTGAAAGTAAAAATGTTGAGCTTTAGAATGATAACAAATGTAGTTACTGTAAGGTTTTGCAGGCGAGGTAAGCACAACACCAGGCAAGGTACAAGGCAAGATTTATTAAAGGCACTCTCCAGGGAAGTTTCAGGGCTCAGGAGAAGGGGAGCCAGGAAAGTTGTGCTGGGAAGAGATGGGCAGGGATCTTTAATCCGGCCAAGTTCCTCAACTCCAAAAAGGGGAGAGGGGGAAGTCCCACTGGGAGGGAGTTGGCAGGGATCTTTAATTGGGCCAAGGCAGGGCATGGACTCACATCCATATTTGGTGATTGGAAGGTATGGGGTGAGGGCTCCCACCCCACCCATAGGTATTGGACCTATGGAGACGTGACCTGGGTGTATACCCTTTTGGCGGGAGAGTCTAGGGTTAAGAAAGGGGATGGGGAGGGGACTGGAAATGGCGGCCCAACAGTCATTTCTATTGTTCCTCCTGCATTCCCAGAACCCCTGACCCAACAGTTATTATCAATTTAAAATAAACTGATATAGATATAAATGATTTGTTAGCCCTATGGTAACCACAAAAAAAAAAAAAGAAAGAAAGAAAGAAAGAAAAAGAAATATATCACTAAAGAAAGTCATCAAATCACAAAAGTAGAAAAGACAGAAGTGAGGAACTACAAAATTGCCGATAAACAATTAATCAAATGTCAGTAAGTACATAAACTATTAATAATTACTTTAAATGTGAAAGGACTAAATGCTCTAACCAAAATACATACAGTGGATGAATGGATTTAAAACACACACACACACACACACACTCACACACACAACACATCTACATACTACCTACAGGAGACTCACATACAAACTGAAAGTGAAGAGATGGAAAGATATATTCTATGCAAATGGAAACCAAAAGAAAGCTGGGGTACTTATACTCATATCAAACAAAACAGACTTTAAAACATAACAATAAATGCATACCTCAAGAAACAACAAAAATCTCAAGAAAACAATGCAACTTTACACCTCAAGAAATAGAAAAAGAACAAATGAAGCCTCAAGTTCGTACAAGGAAAGAAGTAACAAAGATTAGAGCAATGAGAGTAAAAAAGCATGGGAATAAAGAAGATCAATAAAACTAAGAACTGTTTTTTTGTTTGCTTATTTGTTTTGGCAAGTCATTAGGTAGAATCACCAAGATAAAAAGTAAAAAAATTAGAATGAAAGTGGGAACAAAACTAATGCCAGAAATATAGAAATACAAAGGATCATAAAAAATTGCTATGAACAATCACATGCAACAAATTGGACAACCCACCAAAATGGATAAATTCCTAGAAACATAAAAACCTACCAAGACTAAATCATGATGATGTAGAAAATCTGAGCAGATAAATTTTTTTAAATTAATTAATTTATTTGACAGACAGATCACAAGTAGGCAGAGAGGAAGGTAGAGAGAGAGGAAGGGAAGCAGGCTCCCTGCTGAGCAGAGAACCCAATGTGGGGCTTGATCCCAGGACTCGGGATCATGACCCGAGGCGAAGGCAGAGGCTTTAACCCACTGAGCCACCCAGGCGCCCCGCAGATTAATTTTTTTTAAATATTTTATTTATTAATTTGATAGAGATCAAAAGTAGGAGGCAGGCAGAGAGAGAGGGGGAAGCAGGCTCCCCACTGAACAGAGAGCCCAATGTGGGCTAGGTCCCAGGACCCTGAGATCATGACCTGAGCTGAAGGCAGAGGCTTTAACTCTCTGAGCCACCCAGGCACCCCGAGATTAATTATTAATAAAGGGATTGAATCAGTACTTAAAAACGTCACAATAAACAAAAGTCCAGTACCAGATGTTTTAACTGATGAACTCTACCAAATATTTAAACTGTTCCTTTCAAACTGGTACAAAAAAAAAAAAGAGTGAGGAATTCTTCTAAACTTATTTTATTAAGCCAGCATTATCCTGATACCAAAACCAGATAAAGATACCACAAAGAGAAAAAAGAAAAAAAAAAAAAAAGACTTACCAATATCCCTGATGAACATGGTTGCAAAAATCCATAACAAAATATTATCAAACTAAATTCAACCATACATTAAAAGGACCATAAAACATAATGAAGTGCATTTTCTTTTGGAGATGCAAGGATGTTTCAGAATCTTCAAATCAGTCAATGTGATACACCCAGAGGAACAAAATGAAGAATAAAAATAATAATCATCTCATCTCAGTAGATACATTATAAACACTTAAAAAATTCAACACTCACTTATGATAAAAACTCTTAACAAACTGAGTATAGAGGGAACATAATTAAGGCCATATATAACAAACTCACAACCAACATTATACTCACTGGTGAAAATCAGGAAGTTTTCCTTGAAGATCAGGAATAAGACAAAGTTGCCCAGTTTTGACATCGTTATTCACCAAAGTATTAAAAGTTCTAGCTAGAGCAATTTGGCTAATAAAATAAATTAAGGGCATTCAAATTGGAAAGGAAGAAATAAAACTGTTACTATTTGCAGAAGACATGATATTGTATATAGATATTCTAAAGACTATATAAAAAGCTGTTAGAATTAATAAATGAATTCAGTAAAGTTGCAGGATATAAAATCAATACACAAATATGACTGCATTTTTAAAGATTTATTTATTTATTTTTTAGAGAAAGAGGGGACAGGGAGAGGGAGCGAGATGATCTCCAGCACACTCCCTGCTGAGTGCAGAGCACAACTTGGGGCTCTATCTTACAGCCCTGAAATCAGAAGTTGGACACTCAACCAACTGAGCCATCCAGACACCCCATCAATTTCTATACACCAATAACAAACTATCAGAAAGAGAAATAAAGAAGTTACCTGTTACAATAGCATCAAAAATAAAATATCTAGAAATAAATTACAAAAAGGAGGTGAAAAATCTGTATATTGAGGACTACAGACTTTAATGAAAGAGACTGAAGAAGACACAAATAAGTGGAAACATATCTTATGTTCATGATTTGTTACAATCAATATTGTTAAAGTGTTCATACTACCCAAAACTGTATGGATTCAATGCAATCCCTTTAAAAATTACAATGACATTTTTCAAAAGAAATAGAAAAACCCTAAGATTTGTACAGAATCACAAAAATACCCTAAAGAGCAAAAACAATCATGAAAAAGAACAAAACTGGAGGCATCACATTCTCTAATTTCAAACTATATTATAAAACCATACTAATCAAAGCAGGTAGGGGTGCCTGGGTGACTTAGATGGTTAAGCATCTGACTCTTGTCTTTGGCTCAGGTCATGATCTCCTGGGTCCTGGGATTGAGCCCCACATTAAGCTCCGTGCTTAGCAGGTAATCTGCTCAAAAGATTCTCTCCCTCTGCTCCTCTCCCCACTTGCGCACTCTCTCTAACATAAATAAATCTTAAAAATAAAATGAAACAATACAGTATGGTATTTGTATAAAAATAGACGCGTAGGTCATTGGCACTAAATGGAGAACCCAGAAACAAATCCATGCATATGTGGCCAATTAATTTATAACCAAGGAGTCAAAAATATACAATGGGTAAAGGACAGTCTCTTTAATGGTGTTGGGAAAATTGGACAGCCATTGCAAAAGAATGAAATCCAACCACTATCTTACTCCAAACACAACAATTAACTCAGACTGGATTAAAGATTTGATCATAAAACCTGACACCATAAAATTTCTAGGAGAAAACATAGGTGGTAAACTCCCTGACGTAGATGTTTGTGGTTATTTTTTTGAATCTGGCACCAAAAGCAAAATCACCAAAAGCAAGAATAAGTGAGACTACATCATACTAAAAAGCTCTACATCGTGAATGAAATCATCAACAACGGGGCAATGTATAAAATGTGAGAAAATATTTACAATTCAGATATCTGATAAGGGACTAGTACCCAAAATATATAAGCAAGTCATATGACTCAACAGCAAAACACAACCCAATTACAAAATGAGCAGAAAGTCAGAATAGACATTTTTCCAAAGATGCGATATAGAAGACCAACAGGTACATTGAAAAGATCCTCAACATTACTAAACGTTTGGGAAATGCAAGTGAAAACCACAGTGAGCTATTACCTCATACGTAGTATAAGTGCTACTTACAAAAATAAGAATGAACAAGCAAGAAGAAACAAGTGTTGGTGAGGATGTGGAGAAATGATAACCTTTTTTACTGTTGGTGGGAATGTAAGTTGGGGCAGCCGCTGAAGAAACAAGTATAAAATTTCCTTTAAAAAATTAAATAAGGGGCGCCTGGGTGGCTCAGTGGGTTAAAGCCTCTGCCTTTGGCTCAGGTCATGATCCCACAGTCCTGGGATCGAGCCTCTCTGCTCAGCAGGGAGCCTGCTTCTCCTCTCTCTCTCTGCCTGCCTATCTGCCTACTTGTGATCTCTGTCTGTCAAATAAATAAATAAAAGCTTCAAAAATAAATAAATAAATAAATAAATAAATAACAATAGAACTACCATGTGATCCAGCAATTCTACTTGTGGGTATTTATCCAAAGAAAACAAAAACACATATTAAAAATTTATCTGCACTCTTATGTTCATTGCAGCATTATTTGTAATAGCCAAGAAATGGACACAACCTAAGTGCCCATCGATGGATGAATGGGTAAGGAAATTGCAGATACACACACACATGCAATGAAATATTATTAGCCATATAAAGAATGAAATTTGTCATTTGCAAGAATATGAATGGACCTCGAGGACATTATGCTAAGTGAAATAAGTTAGACAGAAAAAGACCAATATTATATAATCTCTCTAATAGTACCTAAAACAACAAATGACAACAACAACACGTGTGTATACAGAGAATAGATTGGTGGGTACCAGAGGCAGGGGTTATGAGGTGGGAGAAATGGCTGAAGAGAGTCAAAAGATAAAAGGAAAAAAAAAAAAAAACCTGCCATGGATAGTTTGACTGATTTACATCAGTTTTTCTGATTTACTGATTTACATTACTTGTCAAAACAAGTTGTGTTTTTCATAGTAGGCAAGCGGACAATATTTAATGAATATGTTAGCTACTTGACTCTTGGTTTAAAAAACAACAAACGAAACCCTCCATTATATATCTTACATTAAACATGGAGAGTGGGAATTGAATGCTATAAAAGTAACATGTAAAACCTATTTGTTTCAAAGTAAATAAAATTTTTAATAAAAATATGATTAGAAAGGACACTGCTTTCATAAATCTTTTTTATACTCTGTTGATACTTAATGTCTGACTTCCAAAAATTTAAAAGCACAATATATGTTGTTAATTATTTATTTTTTATTTAGGCAGAAGACTTGAAAATCTGCTCAGAATGATTGGACCACAGAGCTTACTGAAAATACTGTTTCAGCATAATTCAAAGTCATATTTAAAATATAAATGTTTACTTTTTATTGTCTTTCTGGTGTGCATTACTGATAACTAAAAATTATTGCACTCTAATGATATAAATAGCAGTTATCTAAAATGAGAAATGCATATTTTAATACAAGTTTTAATTTAAAAATATAAACAGATCTATTCTTTATTAAGTTTAATATTAAAACTTAGCTGTTTTAATATGTAATATGATATATTAAATATATATTTAAAGATGTCAAGACTGACACCTTCTCTATGGCTGTTATACATCAGAAGGTCATATGTAAGGTACCTAATAGGACGTTACCCCTGAGAAAGAGAGAAGTTCCAGGAGGCAGTAGGTGAAAATAGCACTCTCGGTAGTTTCTTCTTTTTCAATGTATTCTGAATAAGTGCAGTGTACATATAGCAGGATAACATGATTTATGGGTTCTATTAGCTCATTTAAACTAAGTAAGTCTCAAAATTGGATAATGACCTTAAAACATTCATGTAAAGAAACAGCCTATTAAAAATAGCACCAGGGGTCCCTGGGTGGCTCAGTGGGTTGAAGCCTCTGCCTTCGGCTCAGGTCATGATCCCAGGGTTCTGGGATCGAGCCCCCGTATCAGGTTCTCTGCTCAGCAGGAAGCCTGCTTCCTCCTCTCTGCCTGCCTCTCTGCCTACTTGTGATCTCTGTCAAATAAATAAATAAATAAATCTTAAAAGAAAAAAGGACCAATGATTCAAAATCATAAATAACAACAACAACAACAAAACAAATATGATAATTAATACATAATTAAAGCTCTTTATCTGCTATACCATGAGACAAAGCATGATGCTTTTATCATATCTGGTAAGAGGTTGACAACATTTGGGACCAAAAAAATCAGATTATCTAGGTTCTTTCCATAGTTTGGCTATTGTAGACATTGCTGGTATAAACATTCGGGTGCACGTGCCCCTTTGGATCTTTGTATCTTTATCTCAGAAAACAAACTGAGGATTGCTGCGGGGAGGAGGGTTGGTTGAGGAAGGTGGGCTTATGGACAGTGGGGAGGGTATGTGCTAAGGTGAGTGCTGTGAAGTGTGTAAACCTGGTGAATCACAAACCTGTACCCCTGGAGATAAAAATATATTATATGTTTATAAAAAATTATAAAAAAATCAGATTACCAAAAATAGGGATTTATATCCATTATATTTAAGAATGAATATTTTTATTCATTAAAAACTCTTTATTCATTAAAAACTACTGTCTGTAGTTCATTTTCTGATTTAAGAGTGCTCTGAAGTTCTTGTGATTAGCAAGACAAAAAAATTATCTCCTCTCTATTTTTTAAAGATCTATATTTTGAGGATTCTAACAAAATGTATAGCATGTAAGGATAATTGCTTATAATTACAATTTGCTTTAACATTTATACTGGGAATAATGGTTAATAGTAAGAGATCTGTGATTTTTAAGTTTAAATACCACTTCTCTAGGAGCTCAGACTTTAAAGCTTTTAATGAGGATGGAAACTCAGTTTAATATTTGTAATTGGGCAATTAAAACTTCAGCATAAATCTAACATGTGGTCTATAAATTTGAGTATTTTTAAAACAACAGATTAATTACAGAATCTGGAATCTGGGATTCTTTACAATTATAACATAATTCCCATGCAGCTAATATCTGATGGACTTGATTGTCATCTGCTAGCACTGTGGAAAAAAAATTTGTACCTGTGTCCAGATGCAATATTATTTACATAAATATTGTTTCAGTTTTCAGAAAGTGTATCTACTTTTGAGAATTTTAAACTGCAAACTGTTGAAAAGTATATCTATGTTAACCTCGCTCCCTTTACGTCTTTCCTATGGATATGTTGCAAAAAACAAAGGGAAATATCTGAATTTCATAATTGAAATTTGGCCAAGATCCCATTCAGAGGCATACATTTCATCTCTGAGTTACTTAAGCAAATCCATTTGACAAAATGGATTAGATAAAATATTAACAAAGTAGATAAATAAATAGATAAAACATTAAATAAATTAATCTGTAACCTAGGTTTCCCAAGAACTACAATAGGAGTGAAAATAAGGTCCCATCAAATGCCCCACATGGTTTTTCTGGTGATGCCACCTCCTCCCTATGCTAATCCTCACTCCTGATAAACCTTAACATTTCCAAATCCTTCTTGAATTCTCTATAAATCTCTATCATGTTTCCTTAATTATACACTGTCCATCAGCATAGCTTAGTGTTTAGAAACACAGATTTTGAGTTTGAATCTTGACTCAACACGTACCATATGTGATTTGGAGTGAGAGCATTAAGGTCACAGAATTCAGTGTCAATACATGTAAGCCCTTGGAAAGTGTGTGGCACAAAGAAAGGCATGTGCATCTTTTCTATTACCATTATCAATGATCAGTTCTAATACTATGAACAACAAAGGAAATTGTTTGGCCACAGGTGCCACCAAATTTACGGCCAGCACGCTGTGTTCTAACAATACCCAAGGGGATCTCTGCCAGGAAAGATTCCAGATCCTGATGTTGTAAGCATTGATGTTGGGTCTGAGCATGGTCTGCCTCCCTGCAGTGTCTGCTGATGCTGTGGCCTTCTCGCTGTTCCAGTGCAGACCTTAGTCAAACAGCGTCTTCCCTCATTTGCTCTCTGACTCCATGTTTTACTTAAAATGAACACAATGGCTCACGTTCCTTTAACCAAATCTTTTTTTTTTTTTTAATATTTTTATTTATTTATTTGACAGAGAGAGATCACAAGTAGGCAGAGAGGCAGGCAGAGAGAGAGAGAGGAGGAAGCAGGCTCCCTGCTGAGCAGAGAGCCTGATACGGGACTCGATTCCAGGACCCTGAGATCATGACCTGAGCTGAAGGCAGCGGCTTAACCCACTGAGCCACCCAGGCGCCCCTCCTTTAACCAAATCTTGATGGCGAGATTAAAGATTATAGACTAGTAGCTTGTGGGCAGTATTTATTGTTTATTCTTATGTTTTTAATGTCTTTAGGTTGGCTTCTATTTTCTTTCTTTTATTTTTATTTTACTTGAAGTATAATTGACACAATGTTACTTTAGTTTCATGTACACCAAGTAGTGATTGTTTTTAATTGACTATAAACTTATTTTATTATCTTATATCCTAATACAGTTCCTTGTTTGGTTCCTGAAGACATTTTTCTTGGGATCTAGTTTCTTTCTTGTATTGTTGGGTGAATGTATTTCCTCCAGACTTTGTTATCACACCTGTACAAACCCTGGTAAGTCACCTCATTCATTCTCTAGATGTTTAAGAATTTAAGATCGGTGTGGTTTGGGATTTGACACAGAAGTTTTATGACAAATGTAACGTGACAAGGAAAATTTGACAATTATAAAGTGTTCTTCATCCTGGATTGATAGAAAATATTATAAAAGCCCTTAAAAGATAAGTTTTAATAAATTGATAAATTAGTATTATAAGCATGCTTACCAAATGTTCTTACACAGAGATTTATATCAACACTTTAGAGAGCTTTGTCATGCATTATTTTTTCTTTCATTGAATCAAATTTATAAATGGAGCTTAAAATATAACCAAACTACCTTAAGGTACACTAAAAGCTATGGTGAAAATAAAGAATTTGAATAAACTTTTTCTGAAACCTAACTTGTATTAAAAGTAGACATTATATAATAGGAGTCGAAATTTTTGAAAATCTGTATTAGCAAAACCAAAAGCCATTCAGGGCATAATGAGAATTTCTTTTTTTAATAGAAGTTTTAGGTGGATGGCTTTAAAATTCTGTATCTGTATAATACTACAAAGTCATCGCCTCAAGCCCAGTTATTATCCATCACTATATTGTGGGCCTTCTTCATCCATTTTTGCCCTCCGCCCCCCAGTGCCTTTCCCCTCTGGTAACCAATAGCATTTTCTCTCTAAGAGTTTATTTTGTATTATTTTATTTATTCATTTGTTTTGTTATTTTGGATTACACAGAGATAAATTTTTATTCAAAACTACCTTTCAGTTCTCAGAAATATGGCTGAAAACAAATGGCTAAAGTGCTACACACAGAGGCATATCAATTGTGGCCAATGAACAAAGTCTTAGTTACATGGAAGCAATGCCCTGATGGTGACTGAAGAAAACCAAGGAAGAAGAGAACAAAGGAAGAGGGGAGATCACAGCCAAGACACTCAGATTTAGGCTCAGAGTCCATCTACCATCCAAAAGCCATCAGTCTAACAAGTCACTCTGATCTAGCATGATTATCCTTCTTCAGAAGCCCCTAAAAATCTCTTTGATTTCCCTCTCTCTACCTTCTGCGTTGGAGACAGTGAACTCCCTCAATATATAGGCTTCTCTTCTTCCTTATTAGTGAATCCTCTATGTTTTAGTGAACTATCAGGCCATTCAGAATTCAAAATACATCTTCCAGACTCCCTTCCAAATGGCTGTGACTCATGGATCCCAGTATGGACCAATGGTGTGGAGGTAATACGAAGTACCAGAGCACCAGATGAAAATCAATGGTCTTACCCTGTATCAAATGGTGGTAATTCTTTTAAGGTTGCAGGTAATGGTGAAACCCAGAGGAAAGCTGAAGAAATCTGGATTACCAAAACCCCTCTTTAGATCTTGCTTTTCATGTTAGGATGCTCCTTGGCCCTGATTTAACATGGGAGGTCTCTTAGTGATGTGTGTTACTCTGAAAGAAGTTATTTTGGTTATGAAATGACTTCAATTTGTACTCCCAACAGTTACACAGTTTAAGTGACGTTTTTCATGGAGCCATGCCTGAAAGATTTCCAAGATTAATAGATTCCAGGTGCTAACTTAAATGATCCTGAATACATCAGCTACATCCTGCTTAAAGTATCTCAAGATAAGGACTCTTCAGCCAGTAAATGCCATTAGTGTGCCTGCCAGGGTATTGACACTATTACAAGAGGATCCGCTCTGCTTCTCACCTTTTACTAATCAGATTATATGAACCAAAAATCCATGTGTGACCTTCAGAACATTATAACAAACAATTTCCCAACATTATACCAGACAATTTCCACCAACTCAACTGAATTTAGCATTGACCAACATTGAGTCCAGATGTTGGTCAAACAACTGGGAGTTGGCACCTTTGGTAAAGAATTGGTCTGCCCTAACTGATGAAGCCAATTTCAGTTAAATATAAAACTCTCATTTCATAGAGCATTCTGAATCTACTTCCACACACAGGCTCAAGATTTACACTGACATAAATTAATTTAGATCTGGTAATTATTTTGGTATGTAAGTCTTCTCCTTTTGAGTTCAAATTGCATACAATTTTCCATGCAAGCTACAATTTAATATAGTTATAAATCTAGAGGTAATTAGGGAAAGATGAGAGAATGGGGCATGAAGAGATTGTCAATGTAAATAATGCAAATGATGTCATTACAAGTTTTTTAAGGCATGAATTACTTCATTGCATTTGTGAAGAGGCAGCCTCTGCTGTCAGAAGAATCTCATGGAATTTAGAAGTTTAGGGATATACAGATTAATTTGAATACACCAAAATGTCTTGATCACATTAGAGTCTCTATGTATACCTATCAATACATTAACTTCCATAAAAGAGACTTGATAGTGCTGTTTTAAACCATTCCTTCCCTGGTGGCTTATAGCAAGTGTACCATACCCCAGCAATGGTATGCTGTCATGAAATAAGTGTGTTCTTATCTGTATTTGTTTTACCAGTTTTTCATTCTCTAATGGTGATAGTTTCTTTGCTCTCTTAAACCCCAATTCAGTCATTTTACCATTCTGGATTCCCAATTTCTTTAGAAACTGTGCTGTTGCCTTCATTGCCTTTGTGGTAACAATAACTAAACATAAAAAAGTAGTAACTTACAAATAACAGGATTATTTCCAGAGACCTTAAATAGAATTAGGTTTATTAAGAGATAATGAGTTCAAAGCATCTTTTAAAGGAATAAATTGACACTTTTCAACCTGAATTTCTAAGAGTTATTCTCTGAAACAAACCGTAGACGCAGAGACCAATGTGCCTGCCACCGCTGCCACTCCGTAGGTTGGGAATGACAGGAAATTGCTACCAAAGCTGTGATTTCCAGGACCGTGGCCCCTTTGTAAGGATTCTCACTAGTAAATATATCTGTTTCCTGCCTCTCTTGCCATAAGTAACTCCACCTGGAAGTAAAAATCTCAATTGGGAACCTTTCTTACTCTATGTGGCTAAAGACTTCTCCATCTAATTTGTAAAACCTAAATGATATCCAAAACTCTAATATCAATGGAGTTTAAAAAGTAATATTTTTATTTCTCATATACATTGACAACAGATTTGAGTTAGTGTTGAGTAAGGCAAGCTGCTGTATGATATATCTGTGAAAGACTTTCTAACAAACATCACTATCAAAATTGAAGATGAATATGTATGAGTTTGAAAAATAAAAGACTAAACAAAATTAATGTGTTTCTTTACTGTGAACCTTTAAGGAACCTTTTATATAAAAAATTCCTTAAAAAGGTATATAATAGGAAGAATATTAAGATTTGACCATAAGAATATTCTTATAACACAATTATTAGAAACTAATGGGACCTTAGTATTTAGTGCAATCGAGTTTTAGAAACAAGCAGCCTAGCAGCTGCCTTTTTAAAACAACCACTTAAGGGGCACCTGGGTGGCTCAGTGGGTTAAAGCCTCTGCCTTCGGCTCAGGTCATGATCCCGGGGTCCTGGGATCGAGCCCCGCATCGGGCTCTCTGCTCAGTGGGGAGCCTGCTTCCTCCTCTCTCTCTGCCTGCCTCTCTGCCTACTTGTGATCTCTGTCTGTCAAATAAATAAATAAAATCTTTAAAAAAAAAAAAACACTTAAATTCAATTTATCATCTCCCTCCACCAAAAACAAACAAACAACAAAAAAACAAAAACAAAAAATGTTAGAAAAAGGGGAGTCCAAGATGGTAGAGGAGTAGGAAACCTTAGTTTCATCTGGTCCCAGGACTTCATCTGGATAGTTATCAAATCATTCTGAACACGTGTCAACTCAACCGAGATTTAAAAAAAGAATTGCTGCAACTCTTTAAATAGGAAAGGAACAGTTTTCTGCAAGGTAGGAGGTGCAGAGAAGAGAATTCAAGCTGATATATGGGAAGATAGACTGTAGGGGAAGGTAGCCTCTGCCAGCCAGCTACCGCCAAGTGATAGAGCAGAGGAGCACAAAATCAGAACTTTTAGAATTTTGATCCTCCTGTGACAGACATCCCTGCCTAAACGGCACTCAGGTGGCTAAGAAGGGTGGAATCCTAGGTGGGATAGTTTGGTCTCAGGATCTCTGAGGTCACAGGAAGACTGAGGGTGCCTGAGTGTAACAGAGCTCCCAGGCATTGGAGCAGGAAGGCTGATTGCAATCAATGATCCCAGAAGCGGGCTCCCATCTGGGGGTTGCAATAGACTGTGAACCATGGCTCTGATGGGCAACTGCTCTCTGAGCAGAGGTCCAGCTTGTGATAGAACCCCCTGCAAGACCCACCACTTTTCTCTCCTGGGAGGATTGACTCTGGTGCAAACCACAGGAATCTGCAGGGTTTAGATACTTAAAATGGGGTTATATGCCTGAGATAGAAACCGTTGATCACAGGCTGGGTGAGCACAGATTATGACCAAAGACTAGGGAGATAAGAGTGATTGATTTCTTTTCCCTGAGGGTGTGCAGAGGTGTAAGGGTACTAGGGCTGGGTACTAGGGCTACAGATCGAGAGGCCATCATTTTCTTTTTTCTTTTTCTTTTTCTTTTTCTTTTTTTTTTTTTTAAGATTTTATTTATTTAGTTGAAAGAGAGAGCACAACAGAGATCATGAGAGAGAACACAAGAGAGAACATGAGAGAGATAGAGCACAAGGAGGGAGGGAGGGGTAAAGGGAGAAGCAGACTCCCTGCCAAGCAGGGAGCCCAATGTAGGACTCGATCCCAGATCCCTGGAGTCATGATGCTTAGCAAACTGAGCCACTCAGGTGCCTGGAAGGCTGTCATTTTCATTCTCATCCTCTAAAGCAACAAGGAAAACCTTTAGGGAACAAAAGCTACAGAGGGTGATCTGGAGTGTATTTCTTAGCCTGGCCCTCTGGCAAGGGTGGTGCAATCATGTCAGGGGCAAAGACACTTGAGAACCAAAGCAACAGGCCCCTCCCCAGAAGATCAGAAAGAACATCCAACCTAGATAAAATTTACCAATCATACAGAAGTATAAAACTCTGGTGGCCAAGGGAAAATAGTATACAGAATTCATGTTTTCCCCCCCATGATACTTTAGTCTTTGAATTTTACTTTTTTTCTCTTTCCTTTTTCAACCAATTTCTTAAATTATCCACTTTTTAAAAAAATCTTTTTAATTTTAATTTTTATGGTTCTATTCTATCTTTTTATTGTATTTCATTTTATTTTTAGTACATATATAAGTTTTCTTCAATAAAATTTTGGGATCTAGTTTTCTAAAAATCAGACCAAATACACACAGAATCCAGTGTGTTGCTCTGTTCTGTCCACCTGTGTGATTATATTCTCTCTTTAATTAATTAATTAATTTGTTTAATTACTTATTTTTTCAGATTCAGATCTCTTCTAATTCATTTAGTGTATATTTCTCTGGGGTCCTTGTTGCCATTTTAGTGTTTTCTTCTCTTATTCATCTATTGTTCGCTGGACAGAATGAAAATATGTGAAAAACGTCTTCTTGAAAAAGAGAATAAGAGGCAATACTGACTGCTAGGGGCCTAATCAGTGTGAATATAAGATGTTGGAACTATAGTTCAGAATAATGATTAGAAATATACTAGCTGGCTTGTAAAAAGCATACAAGACACTAGAAAATCTCTTTCTGAAAATAAATAGATAAATAAAGTAATTAAAATCTAATCAAGTCAACATTTTAAAAAAGCTATTAATGAGATGCAACCAAAAATGGAGGCTCAAACTGCTAGCATAAATGAGGCAGAAGACAGAATTAGTGATATAGAAGACAAAATGATGGAGAATGAAGAAGCTGAGAATAAGAGAGTAAACAACTACTGTATTATAAAGGGAGAATTTGAGAGATAAGTGATAATCATAAAGCAAAACAGTATTAGAACAATTGGGATCTCAGAAGAAGAGGAAATAGAAAGAGGGAGTAGGGGTACAGAAGGTATACTGGAGCAAACTATAGCAAATAATTTCCCTAATCTGGGGAAGAAAACAGGCATTCAAGTCCAGGAGGCACAGAGAACCCCCCTCCAAATCAATAAAAATAGGTCAACACTGAGACATAATAGTGAAACTTGAAGTTCTCAGAGACAAAGAGAAGCAGCTCAGGAAGAGGTCCATAACCTGGGGCACCTGGTTGGCTCAGAGGATTAAAGCCTTTGCCTTCAGCTCAGGTCATGGTCCCAGGGTCCTGGTATTGAGCCCCGCATCAGGGTCTCTGCTCAGCAGGGAGCCTGCTTCCCTCCCCCCCCGTCTGCCTTTCTGCCTACTTATGATCTGGCTGTCAAATAAATAAATAAATTTTTAAAAAAGAGGTCCATAACCTATAAGAGTAGGTAGACTGGAAGCTAACCTATCCACAGAGACCTGGCAGGTCAGAAAGGATTGCCATGATATACTCAGGGTACTAGATGAGAAAAATATGCAGTGAAGAACATTTTATCCTTCAAGAATGAACATTCAAAATAGAAGGAGAGAAGAAAAGCTTCCAAAACAGAGGCACCTAGGTGGCTCAATTGATTAAGGGTTTGTCTTCAGCTCAGGTCATGATCCCAAGGTCCAGGGATCAAGCCCCACATTGAGCTCCTTGCTCAGTGTGGAGTCTGCTTCTCCCTCTCCATCAGCCTCTCTCCCCAGCTTGTGCTTTCTCTTTTCCTCTCTCGCTTTCTCCCTCTCTTTCCATCTCACTCGTGTTCCCTCAAATAAATAAAAATCTTAAAAAAAAAAAAAAAAAAAAAGCTTCCTGGACAAAAAGAAACTAAAAGAATTTGTGATCATTAAACAAGCCCTGCAAGAAATATTGGAAGGAATCCTTTAAGTGAAGCGAGGGCCCAAAAGTAACAGACCAGAAAGGAACACAGACAATATGCAGAAATAGGGACTTTATAGTCATACACTGGCAGTAAATTCATCTCTTTCAATAGTTACTCAGAATGTAAATGGGCTAAATGTCCCAAACAAAGGACACGGTTATCAGACTGGATAAAAAAGCAAGGCCCATCAATATGCTGTCTTCAACAGACTCATTTTAGACCCAAAGACACCTCCAGATTGAAAGTGAGGGCGTGGAACACCATTTATCACGCAAATGGACATCAAAAGAAAGCTGTAGTAGCAATCAAATCTATCATACAAATTAGATTTTAAACCAAAGACTGTAATAAGAGATGAGGCAGGATACTATATCATAATTATAGGGTCTATGCTACAAGAATATCTAACAATTGTAAATATTTATGCCCCTAACATGGGAGCACCCAGTTTTATAAACCAATTAATAATAAAGTTAAAGAAATGCATAGAAGTAGAAATAGATATAATAGAAAATAGTAGGGGGCTTTAACAACCCATTCACTGCAATAGACAAATCATTGAAGCAGAAGATCAACAAGGAAACAAGGGCTTTGAATGACACACTGGACCATATGGTCTTCACAGAACTATTCAGAGCATTCCATCTTAAAGCAACAGAATAACATTCTTCTCGAGTACACATGGAACATTCTCCAGAATAGATCACATACTGGGTCACAAGTAAGGTTTCAACTGGTACCAAAAGATTTGGATCACTCCCTTCACTTTTTCAGGCTGCAATGTTTTGAAACTAGAACTCAATCACAGGAAGAAATTTGGAAACAATTCAAATGCATGGAGGTTAAAGAGCATCCTACTAAAGAATGAATGGGTGAACAAGGAAATTAAAGAAGAATTTTAAAAAATCATGGAAACAAATGAAAATGAAAATATGCTGTTTAAAACTTTTGGGAGGCAGCAAAGGTGGTCCTAACAGGGAAGTATATAACAAATCAAGCCTTTCTCAAGAAACAAGAAAGGTCTCCAATATAAAACCTAAACTTACACTTAAAGACCTAAAGAAGCTAGAGAGGGGCAACCAGGTGGCTCAGTTGGTTAAGTGTCTGCCTTTGGCTCAGGTCATGATCTCTGAGTCCTGGGATTGAGCCCTACATCAGGGTCTCTCCTCAGTAAGGAGTCTGTTTCTTCCTCTTCCTTTGCTGCTCTTCCCAATGCTTGTGCTCTCTTACTCTCATCCTCTCCCAAATAAATAAATAAATAAATAAAATCTTAAAAAAAAAAAAAAGGAAGCTGGAGAGAGAACAGAAAATGAAGCCTAATCACAGCAGGAAAATAGAATTAATGAAGATTTAGAGGAGAAATCAATGAAATAGAAACCAATGGAAAAGTAGAACAAATCAAGGAAACTAGGAACTGATTCTTTGAAAGAACTAATAAGATTGATAAACCCTGGCCAGACTTATCAAAAAGAAAAGAGAAAGGACCCAGATAAATAAAATCATGAATGAAAGAGGAGAAATCACAATGAATACTGAAGAAATACAAATAGTTATAAGAACATATTATGAGCAACTATGTGTCAACAAATTAGGCAATCTGGAAGAAACAGATTCATTCATTCCTTGAGACCTACACATTACCAAAACTGAAGTAAGAAGAAATAAAAAACCTGAACAGATGCATAACCAGCAAGGAAATTGAAGCAATAATCAAAAATCTCACAACAGACAAGAGTCTAGGGCTGGATGCCCTCCCTGAAGGAATTCTATTGAACATTTAAAGAATTAATACCAATCCTTCTGAAGCTGTTTCAAAAAATAGAAATGGAAGGAAAACTTCCAAACTCTTTCTACGAGCCAACATTACCTGGTTTGATCCCCAAACAAGACAAAGACCCCACCAAAAAGGAGAATTATAGACCATTATCCATGATGAACATGGATGCAAAAATTCTCACAAAGATAATATCCAATAGGATCCAACAGTACATTGAAAGGATTAATCACTGTGACCAAGTGGGCTGCAGAGGTGGCTCAACCTCCACAAATCAATGTGATATACGACATTAATAAAAGAAAGGACGAGAACCATATGATCCTCATAATAGATACAGAAAAAGCATTTGATAAAGTATAGCATTCATTCTTGATTAAAACTCTTCACAGTATGGGGCACCTGGGTGACTCAGTGGGTTAAAGCCTCTGCCTTCGACTTGGGTTGTGATCCCAGGGTCCTGGGATCAAGCCCCACATTGGGCTCTCTGTTCAGCAGGGAGACTGCTTCCTCCTCTCTCTCTGCCTGCCTCTCTGCCTACTTGTGATCTCTGTCTATCAAATAAATAAATACAATCTTAAAAAAAAAAAAAAAAAAACTCTTCACAGTGTAGAATAGAGGGTACATACTTCAATATCATAAAAACCATCTATGAAAAGCCCACAGTGAATATCATTCCCAATGAGGAAAGTCTGAGAGCTTTTACTTTAAGGTTAGGAACACAGCAGAGATGTCCACTATCACCACTTTCACTCAAAATATTACCAGAAGTCCTAGCCCCAGCAATCAGAAAACACAAAGAAATAAAAGGCATCCGAATCAGCAAAGAATTCAAACTCTCACTTTCCACAGATGACATGTAACTCTATATGGAAAAGCCAAAGGACTCTCCCCACAAATTGCTAGAACTCATACAAGAATTCAACAAAGTGGCAGGATATAAAATCAATGCACATAAATCAGTTGCATTTCTATACACTAACAGTGAGACAGAAGAAAGAGAAATTAAGGAGTTGATCCCATTTACAATTATGCCAAAAACTATAGGATACCAAGGAATAAACCTAACCAAAGAGGTAAAGGAGCTGTATTCCAAAACTACAGAATACTTATGAAAGAAACTGAAAAAGACACAAAGAGATGGAAAAATATTCCATGCTCTTGGATTAGAAGAATAATTATTGTTAAAATGTCTATGCTACCTAGAGCAATCTACACATTCAATGCAACCCTTATCAAACCACCATCAACTTTTTTTTTTTTCACAGAAGTGGAACAAATGGTCCTAAAATTTGTATGGAACCAGAAAAGACCCCAAATATCCAAAGAGATGCTGAAAAAGAAAACCAAAGCTGGTGGTACCACAATTCCAGACTTCAAGTTAGATTACAAAGCTGTAATCATCATCACAGTATGTTAGTGGCACAAAAACAAACACATAAATCAATGGAACAGAGTAGAGAACCCAGAAATGGATTTTCAACTCTATGGTCAATTAATCTTTGACAAAGCAGGAAAGACTATCCAATGGAAAAAAGTCTCTTCAACAAATGATGTTGGGAAAATTGGATAGCCACATGAAGAAGAATGAAACTGGACCATTTTCTTATACCATACACAAAAATGGACTCAAAATGGATGAAAGACTTAAATGTGAGACAGGAGTCCATCAAAATCCTAGAGGAGAACACAGGCGGTAACCTCTTCCACCTGGGCTACAGCAACTTCTTGCTAGATACGTCTCCACAGGCAAGGAAAACAAAGGCAAAAATGTGCTATTGGGACTTCATCAAAATAAAAATATTTTGCATAGCAAAGAAAACAGTCAATAAAACCAAAAAACAAGTGACAAAATGGGAGAAGATATTTGCAAATGACATATCAGATAAAGGGCTAGTATCCAAAATCTATAAAGAACTAATCAAACTCCAGGCACCTGGATGGCTCAATCAGCTAAGTATCTGCCTTCTGCTCAGGTCATAATCCCAGGGACCTGGGATTGAGTTCCACATCAGGCTCCCTGCTTGATGGGAAGCTTACTTCTCCTTCTCCTGCCTACTTGTACTCTCTCTCACCACCTCTTTCTCTCAAATAAATAAATAAAATCTTTAAAAAAGAGGAAGAACTTATCAAACTCAACACCCAATGAAGAAGTAATCCAATTAAGAAATGGGCAGAAGACATGAACAGACATTTCTCCAAAGAAGACAAACAAATGGCCAACAGACACATGAAAAGATGCTCAACATCACTCAGCATCAGGGAAATGCTAATCAAAACCACTGCGAAATACCACCTCACACCAGTCAGAATGGCTAAAATTAACAACTCAGGAAATGACAGATGTTGGCGAGGATGTAGAGAAAGGGATACCCTTCTACACTCTTCATGGGAATGCAAGCTGCTGCAGCCACTCTAGAAAACAATATGGAAGTTCCTCAAAAAGTTGAAAATAGAGCTACCCTATGACCCAGCAATTGCACTACTAGGGATTTACCCCAAAGATAAAATTATAGTGGTCCTAAGAGGTACCTGCACCCCAATGTTCATAGAATCAATATTGCACAATAGACAAACTATGAAAAGAACTGATGTCCATTGACAGATGAATGGATAAAGAAGAGATGGTATAGACACCACACACACACACACACACACACACACACACACACACATTGGAATATTGCTAAGCCATCAAAAAAAAAAATGAAATCTTGTCATTTGCAATGACATGGACGGAACTGGAGGGTATTGTGCTAACTGAAATAATTCAATCAGGGAAAGACAATTATCCTATGATCTCACTCATGTGGAATTTAAGAAACAAAGCAGAGGACCATAGGAGAAGAGAGGGAAAAATCAGAAGGGAAATAAACCATAAGAGACTAAGAAAGAAACTGAGGGTTGCCGGAGTAGAGGGGAGTGGGAAGATGGGGTTAACTGCATGATGGACATTAAGGAGGGCACATGATGTAATGAGCACTGGGTGTTATAGAAGACTGATGAATAACTGTCTTCTACCTCTGAAACTAATAATACATTATATGTTAATTGAATTTAAATAAAAACAGCAAGTAGCAAAAATTTTTTTCAAAAAGGATGAAGTTAAGGAGAAATGCATACACATGCATATGTATAGTTTGATATAGTGCATGTGCATGTGTGTGTGTGAAAACCAAGATATGGAAAGTTGAAGTAGATTGCATTAGGAATAACAAAAATAAACAAACAAACAAACAAAAAACCATAACAGAAAACCAATATCTGATGATTCCCAATCAAACCTTTGGAACACAGAGAAAAAAAGCAATAAAAAAAGTAAACTGGGGGCACCTGGGTGGCTCAGTGGGTTGAGCCTCTCTGCCTTCGGCTCGGGTCCTGGTCTCGGGGTCCTGGGATCGAGCCCCACATCGGGCTCTTTGCTCAGTGGGGAGCCTGCTTCTTCCTCTCTCTCTGCCTACTGCTTTGCCTACTTGTGATCTCTCTGTCAAATAAATAAAATCTTTAAAAAAAAAAAAGTAAACTGATGAGGGAGAAGTTGATAGATCTGAAGCAGCAGACCTGGAGGGAACTCAATGTCCTATTTCTTTTAGCTACTTCTCAGGAATAGATAAAAACAAAGTCAGCAAAATATATTAAGAAGACTTTCTGGTATTATGAATTGTCAGAACATGCCATTTTAGAAACTTAATAATTAGGAACTACCTTAGAAATCTTCAATCAAAAATGAAAAATACAGGGTTTTTTCAATAAAAGAAAAAATTTCATGTTTCTCTAAAAGATTAAGTGCCAGGACATATGGAATTTATATCTATAATACTTGTGAGGAAAGCTTTTCTCCAGAAACTTTTAATATGGGCAATTTATTTTTCATTTTTTAATGCAAGTGAGAGAGTTATTCAAAAAGAAAAGCTCAAACAATTTACTCTTCATAAAATTTTCAAAAAATATTGTTTGCTATTCTACTTAAGATAATTATGAAATTACTATGTTATAAAGCATCATCAAGTAGGAAGGAAATCCTTGTACAAATATGTTAAAAGGATGCTTTTTTAATTTAAATTGTCAAGGAGTCAGCTATTCAAGGATCTGAGCAAAGCAGAATGAGAAGGCTTAGTTCACCAGCATTATGAAATGCAATCAGAAATTCAGGCAAGGTTTCACTCATACAGGGCCTTGCAGTTAAGATATAGAAAGTTTAATATCCTTGCAATGGGGAGACATGGAAGGATTTTGAGGATGGCACAGTTACTTGACATGATTTATAATTTCAAAAGATCCCTAGAGCTTCAGTGCAGAAGAGTTTTCTGGAGAAGTAGAAATGAAAGGCCAGATAGGCGCTATTCCAGAAGTCCAAGGGAGATATGGTTGAGACTGAGACTGATATGGGATATAGCACAGAAACTGGAGAGAAGTGGAAATATGTAGAATATGTTTTGGGGAAAAACAAGATATGATGTGGTTTGGAATGTCAAGAGTGAGAAAACTAGAGAAAAAAATGATGATCCCTTGGATTTGACTTTTGCAACTGGATGGATAGTAGTATCTCTCCCTGGGGTGGAAAGTATTATTTAAGAAATACATTCATAGAGGGAGGAAGAATCAAGAGATCTTTGAAATGTTTAATTTGAAAGTACTTAATAAATATGAAACATGGTGATGGTTGAATATATTAGCAAATAGCTAATGCTTTGTGTGACAGCAATACTGAGGGATATCACCCAACATGCCAGATTGAGGAGAGCCATACATGCCATACATGCTCCTGGACATATCCTAGGTGTCTGACTCAGAAGGATGCTCAACAGTGGTCTGGAAACTCCATGAATTCTCTGAGATAGCTGAATTAGGGAGCAGAAGATTATAAAACCACAGAAACTGTTTTTGCAACTGTTATTTTGGACCCAGATTTTCCCTTTGAAGTAGCACAACTTCAGACATACTTCTGTTAGTTCCTAAGATGAACACTCTAAAGGATTCAATGTGAAATATGTATGCATGTCCCACTAACTGATCTTGAAGAAACAGCAATCAGGAAATTGCAGTTACCTCATTTAGAGGGTTGCACTTTATCTATATTTATCTATAGGAAAGTTAGGCAGGAAGCTCACATTGATATTAAAACTAGAAGGAACACAAAACTTTTATATCTTAATATAGATTTGTTGGACAGTCTCAGTGGTTTTATATTTTTCCAATTTTTCTATGACCATTTATTACTTTTTTTGTAAAAAAAAAAAGCTTCTTAAAAAAACCTGTAAATTTTTCACTTCAGTGAATTTAAATTCCTTTTTTTGTTTTTTTTTTGTTTTGTTTTTTGGAAATTGAGGTTTTTATGTAAATTTGCATTTGGAAATTTCCTTGTATGAGGTCTATAGGAAAGAAATGGAAACAGTGATTTTGGCATGAGGATATTTTTAACAACACTACATACAATGGTGAGAAGTTAAAATAAATCCTCAATACAAGGGGTATTTAAAAGAAAACAATGTGATGCATCTATGCCACTGATAATGGAATGATTAAAATTAAGCTTGTTATAAGCACCTTATGAACAAGGAAAATGTTAATACCATAGTTGTTAATTGACTACAGAAACATATAACTTATATTTTTAGATAATCATAAATATTTAAAAGAGTCATTAAGAACCCAATATACTATGACAGAATGTTAGCTATACTTGCTTGTAAGTGTTAAAATAAGCTATATCATTCTTATAATCTTTTATATTTTATTATATGTCTTCTATTTAATTTATAAAAATTTTAATTATTCAAATTTCAATTGGTGTGTTTTTTATTTTAACCCACTGAGCCACCCAGGCACCCCTTATATTTTTTTGTTTTATAATCAGACAAAACTGGCAAAAACAGAACATAACATGATTTTGGGGGGAAAATTTTGAGCTATATTTTCAATATCTGGAATTCCATCAGACAACTGTCATGGCATAGGGAAACCATACATAATATCCATTTCTCCCATCTCAAGTTTGAACTAAAGGAGAACTATGACTGAAAGAGTAAAGAAGATGTGAAACCAAACTTCGTTGCTGATAAAGCCAATTATCTACAGGTTAGTGGCTTTCTTGATAACAAACCCCAGCATTTAATATACCACTCCCCAATCATAGGTATATTACATATACTTATGAGAAAAGAGAAGAAATAACAAGCCATCTATTCATGTAAGTTTCTGCTCTCAAACTCAGTGGCCAAATAAGTCACTCATCTTTTGAAAGGGAATGAGGTTAAGGAAGGCTACAAAGGGGAGGAGGAAGGGAGGAGCAAGTAATGTTATGCTTTAGAATCCCCTCCCCTGGGAAACAGGGAAGGAAACCCCAGAAGTTAGAAAGTTAGGCACATGCACCTGGTTGGCTCAGTCAGTCAAGTGCCTGGCTCTTGATTTCAGGTCAGGTTGTGATCTGAAGATGGAGATGGAGTCCAGCATTGGGCTCTGTGGTGGGCAAGGGGTCTGCTTAGGTTTCTCTACCTCCCTCTGCCCCTACCTCCCCCATCCTCACTTCCCACTTCACCACACCCCTCCCTCTCTCAAAAAAAAAAAAAAAAATTCTGACACATGAGTCCTAGTGAATACTACCTATTACACGTAGGAACAAATTCATTTCTATGGATTACATTTGTTTTTAAATTTTATTCATGGTCCCTAGAACAAACAACACATGCACTTCTATTAATAAATTTAATCTTTACAGTTACTAACTCTTCCTCAACAATAGAACCAAATTTAGGGAAAAAAAGATATTTAGAGTATTTATCAAAAGTCATATTGATATGGTTGATATAACAAAGCTTCTACATACCTATACCTTTAGGTTTGATGTTGCTGTTAGAATATATATATATTTTCTGAAAGGAAAACATTCCTTTTTATATATAAAGTAAAATATAAAACTATTGTTTACTTTTTCAAATGGAAAATTATACATGATTTTTAATTACCTTACAAAAATAAAATGCTATATAACTCTAATACATTTTTACGTCATTTAACAATTATACCTTGGACATCCTTCTATGGCAGCATATGGAGATCAATTTTTTAAAATAAATGTGAAGCATTCTATTAAATGGGCACATTTTTAGATTTCTTTACGTAATTCTCCCTTGATGAACCATTAAATTTGGGGGCATTAAAAATGTAGCAAATCTTATTAGTGGAACTATATAGTTCTTCACTTAGAATATTATTTATTTTTATTTTTTTTAAGATTTTTATTTATTTATTTGACAGATCATAAGTAGGCAGAGAGGCAGGCAGAGAGGTAGGCAGAAAGAGAGAGAGGAGGAAGCAGGCTCCCTGCCGAGCAGAAGACCCTGAGATCATGACCTGAGTGGAAAGCAGAGGCTTTAACCCACTGAGGTACCCAGACACCCACTTAGATTATTTTCTAAACTAAAATAGTACAATCAAAATGTCTAGGTAAAGAAATACACAGCTAAATTTTTCTTACTATGCCAGTACAGGCTTCCATAAAAAAATTTAATTGAGTAAAATTCCACCAAAAATAATTATTTTGTGTAGATTTCCAGTTCATTGGAAGTGCTATGTACTCTATTTTCTCTGTATTTGAGTACAGAGAAAAATGATAAAAAATATTTGATTAGTTATCACGTTATTCTAGCAGTATTTCTACAGTCTAGCAAAATATATGAATGTAATATTTAAAGTTCATAATTGCACAATATTTCAGGAGAAAATAAGTAAAATATGGTGAATTTGTACTTGTTCCAAGATTTAATTTTAATGTATTTCTAATTAAGACACTTAATGAGTGAACTAACTAAAGTGTTTTGTTTAGAAATATATCTAACAATTTGTTCAGCCAGACCCTGAACAAAAACAAACATTTTTTCTTCTCAGACTATGTATCCTAAAAGCAACACCCATTATTTAGGTATATTTAAACTTCATTATGTCACAATTTCTAACCTGCTATTTCTAACCTGTTTATGGAAATGGCTCATTCATTCCTTCACTCATCTGTGAACAACATATACTTTGATCATGAATGCTTCAGTTATAGTGTTAAGTGACAAGAATACACTTAAGATGTGTCAGATATGACTTCTATCCTCTAACATTTTATAGAAACTATATCATTCTGTTAAAAAAAAAATAAGCTGCGGTAGTCTACACAGTCTAAGATCAGCAGTGTAGACTCAGGCAATTTAAATAATACACATTCTATTACCATAGGATTTATTGTTTGAATCAATGTGTGAATTACACTATTCTCTGATTATTATTGTAAAGCGTGCACAGCACTTATTCACACATTTAGGCAAAATGATTAAGTATTCCAATGTATCCTTGAGGACAAGCCCTCTATTTTAATATTTAAGAGTTTAAGTGTTTATGATACATAGTCTACCCAACCATCTCTCTGCTCCCAGAGAAAATCAGTATTTTCATGGCCATCAGATGGACATTTCTACATAAAGAGAGAAAAACAGTTAATCTGATCTCCCTGGAAGCACACCATATTTTCTGTTATATTCTAGTTCTTTTCCCAATTCAGGATTCTACTATCAAAACACGTTCAGAGCATATCTGCAGCGTCAGAGTCCTAACTCTTAGCTAAGGAATCAGTGACCTATTGAGAAAAGAGGAAGAAGAGGTTAGGAAGGCAGGTATGTGGTTTTTTGCTGTTTTTTTTTTTTTTTTTTTTTTTTTTTTTTTTAATTCATGGATAAAAGGAATATGGAGTGTTTATCCATTGTAAGGCACTGTGTTGGGTGCTAAGGATCCATGGAAGAATAGAGCAGAAATGAACCGGAGAGGAAGATTAAAACTGAAATGGTCAAAGTATTATTTTCTTATGGATGCTGTTATCTAGAGGACTATTTGAACGAGAAGTTCAAGATCTTCTAATTTCCAAACATTCAACTGAATACATGAGACTCTTCTTGTCTCGATGTATTTTGTTCAAAAGTTGTTGTTTTTTTGTTTGTTTTAAAGATTTTATTTATTTGATAGACAGAGATCACAAGTAGTCAGAACGGCAGGCAGAGAGAGAGGAGGAAGCAGGCTCCCCGCTGAGCAGAGAGCCCCATGTGGGGCTCGATCCCAGGACCCTGGGATCATGACCTGAGCCAAAGGCAGAGGCCTTAACCCACTGAGCCACCCAGGCACCCCTGTTTGTTTGTTTTTAAGATTTTATTTGTTTATTTGACAGACAGAGATCACAAGTAGGCAGAGAGGTAGATGGGTGGGGCGCGGGGGAGTAGGCTCCCCACTAATCAGAGAGTCCAATGCGGGGCTCGATTCTAGGACCCTGATATCATGACCTGAGCCAAAGGCAGATGCTTAGCCCACTGAGCCACCCAGGTGCCCCACACGTTTTTGTTTTGTTTTATTTTGTTTTGTTTTGTTTTGTTTTTAAGATAGTGAAAATCAATGCTTTCATATCATCCCAATTATGCATGTAAAACATCTTCCACCAGAAGTCTGAAAAATATGTACAGTTTTCACAATTATAGTTACCTTTAAATGAAAGAAAATATAAATAAAAGTGTTTTCTTTATATATGACGGGTGAGATGAGAATAAACGGGGTGTGCACTGTCACTTGAGCTGAGAATGAGTATTACCTAGGAATTTGCTTGAAATGAAGAATCTCAAGGCTCACCCCGAATATACACTTCAAGAGATCTTTAAGTGTCCATATTAATGGTATAATAAAATTAAGAAGCACTGCTCTATAGAAGTTTGTGGAGCTTGAAACAGAATGAGACAAGGTTACAATGCGAGGTAAGGTGCTAAACGGAAAAGGAAAGGAGATGCACGGTCAGTAGGGTGCGGCAGACAGGCGGGCTCCTCAGATCGCTCTCTGTCTTGGTCTCCTTTAGAATATTGAGGGATCCTGGCCCCAGTCTAAGAGGTTTGTGATACGCTCCTATAAACTCAGGCAAAATAAAATTACACATTCTGGACTTGCAAGTCTCTTGACCTAGATGCCAATCTTTTCTAAGCAAATTGAATGTTTTAACTTAATTTTGAAGAACTACCACAGCTGTGTCCTGTTTCGTCCGCCATACTTTCCCAGCAATGGGCCAAGGACAGAGCCAACCAGGCATCTAAAACCATTATTCTTTCCTGAAAGTTAGAAGAATCTCCCAAGTGAACATCTTCGGTAGAATCATTAGACTCTTTCATTTGTGCTATCCTAGAACTTAATTCCTGCCTAGAGGATTATATGTTTGTCTCCTCACAAGACAGACTCCCTGAAAACAAACCCAGCCTTCTGCTTCTGGTGCTCCAATCAACGGCCGGTGCCTATGCACAGCAGGCGCTTCATACCTGCTTAATTAGGGAAGGACTGATTGGCTAAATGACAGAAAGAATGATGGACTCAATAGTTTAAGTAAAGGAGATTTCATTTGTCCTCGTAGGCTAACAAGGAAAGCAAAGGAGAGCTCTGTCCTCAGCAGTTCTGTGAAGAGGGTCATTACGCTACAGGGGCCCATCCCTTGATTTCTCAAGTGGCAGCTGCTCTGTTCACGCAGCAGGTAACACCAGCTACTCCATCACTGATAGCTCCAGGGAAGGCCACTTACGGGGTAACTGCCACTTTAGGGGGATTTCCTATTTGCAGAGATAGCAGGCTACCAAGTCTATCCTATTCCTTGTATATATTCCCCGCCACTTCTGGATACCAATACGAATATATACAAAACATTATATTGAATCTGGTTGGCTTCTCCGCCACATCCAGGGTCACTGGAGAGGGCAGACCCACCTGACAAGGATTAAAGGAGCTCTTGTGAAAATAGATAAAAAGAGAGATGTAAAGTAATGTAAGTAAAATCATAAAATGAATTTTATGTATCATTAATTCTGATAACTGATTTTATTGCTTTAGAAAATTATTATGGCAGTCTGCTACAAAATACTTAACCTAATTTAAATTTCAGAATAAGTTTTTGGCAAATCACGAGAAGCAATATTTTTAATCAATGAAGTGGATCTAATTTGGATTTCAGATGGAGAGAGAGAGAAAGAGAGAGTAGTGGGGTGGGGAGGAGGAGAAGTTTCCTAAGGTAAGCACTTTGTATTTCACAGCTGTATTTTAAACATTGTTAGAGGAGCAGAATTAAAGAATGATTTTTTTCTATACAAAAAAAAAAAAACCCACAAAAGAGGAAAGTCTGAACTATTTCCTTGCTAGCGTATTTTAATTTATATTTTTATGAAGTCATTATGGTTCCAGGAATTACTTTATTACCACTATACACCATAATTTTGCCAAGAACCAGATGATTTTTAGAAGCTCTATTAGAATGCCTAGTATATATATATATATATATATATAAATTATATATATATATAAAATTTAAATATATATATATTTAAATATTTGAGATAGAGACAGAGCATGAGCATGAAGGAAGTGGGAGAGGCAGAGGGAGAGGGAGAACCAGAACCCTCCCACCCCCCCAACCTCCCACCCCCTAAGGAGGGAACCTGATGTGGGGCTTGATCCCAGAACCCTGAGATCATGACCTGAGCCAAAGGCAGAAGTTTAACCCACTGAGCCACCCAGGCATCTCTTGTTTTTGAAATCGGATTTTAAAATTGCCTTTGCTTTGCTCTGACCAGCAATTTAACCTTAACAAGTTATTCTGATTCTCAAAAGTTTAAACCAGGAAAGAGAGAGCTACATTGTTTTCTAAAGTTTAATTTTTCCAGTTGTTCAGATTTGTTTGACGGCATCATCTTTTTCAAAAGGTTTGGCTGCATCAAGTATTAGTGCTATAAATAAAGGTCTCTTATATAGATGAAAAAGAAAGTCTCTACTTTCACATTTGTTCACTATAAAATGTTGGAAAATGTGAGAAAAGGCAATGTTCGTATCCGTCAGTTGACTACATGCTGTGAATTGTAGGCAGCTCTCACAGAATCCTGGCTTCATTTCCTTGTTTTATTTCTTCCCAGAGCAATCATCCATGATACCAGCAAATAAAGCTATCCACTGCACTTAACCTAAAACCTAGATGAGGTCAGTGACTGTCAGAGTCAAATAAGAGCCAGCAGTACATAAACCGGTCTGTCCTCTGGACATTGTTGAGGAATGCAAACATTTTTTAAAATGATGCATGTGTCTTGATAGGAGGAAAAATGAATTAACTCGGCTTATTCAACGGAGATCAAAGGCTTTAAAATCAATGGGCCAAATTCTGCTTTTTATTTATGTGTCTATCGCGCCTGATGAAGTCAAGATGCCCATAAATGAAAGCAGAAGGTGGTCCAACTCATTCTAGATATTGGCACGTTTTACCTTTATCTTAAAATGTGATGCCTTGTGTCACACATGCACACACACACACACATACACGTGCACACACACACACACACACACGCAAGAAAGGTTATATACAGATCACCTATTTTTACTACCTGTGATTGACAGCCCAGTTTCTACTGACATACATTTACTTTAAGATGTGAGGAAGTATGTGAGAAGACTTCACCCCACCCAAATGAATTTAACATGATTTGGTGAAAAATGAGGTACTAAGAAAGTGATATCTGGAACCAATTTGCTAGGTGGTCCTCAGACAAAGAGGAGGCCACCTGGGTCTGGGGGGAGAGGGAGTTAATCATCCCCTAAAGAAATGAAAATTATGATCTCTTAGAACACACTGTGGAAGAGGTAACTGAATCAAAGAACTTTTGAATGGAAAACAAGAGCTTCATTTTTGACAAAGCAAGTTCAAAACGTCCAATATGTGTCATGGAGAACAATGCATTACTTTCTAGGAAATCCAGCATGCCCTCCTGGCGGGAGGTGGTGGGGGGGATTATCAGGAAATTACATTGGGCTACTGATGATTTAGTCTCCTTAACAGACCATTTCACCAAACAGGAAAGCCAAGTCTCAGACAACTGCAGCTGGAAAGGAGGATACTCTGACAAGTACCCCATATTTAGGTGATATTATTTCAAATACCATAATCTCATCCTCAAAATATAAGAGGACATAGATGAAATGCACTTGGATTTCTTCAGAATGTGGTAGAACAATATGACCCACACGAAAAGGATTCTTTTTTTAAAAGGTAATGGGTTGGTATACAATGGAATAATTCCAAAGTAATTTATGAATGCTGTATATATTCATATACATTATAAGAAAATGATCAAAAGGTAATAAAGCAAAACATGGAATACTTATATCGGAATATTTAAGAAGGATTACTTCATTAGCTTAATACTTTCTACATTTTGTAACAAAATAGCATACTTAAATATTAGATCAGAGCACAATTATTTAAAGAACTATTATTATTGTTGTCTACATATATATACAATGAAAAAATACACATAACTGTTTTGACTTATAAGCTAAATTAAAAACGCCTTAAATAGAACATAAAGTGAAATTTCCTGATATTTTAATCATATAGGTCATTCCAACATCGGTTCATTTGAATTGAACATTTAGACCATTTCAAAATACATTTACTAAATGCCTATCCTATTCTGAAAAATGAGATCCCAAAGGTTTCATGAACTCTACTAATAATTTACAAATTATGTTAAAATAAAGCATTTTATTTCATCTTTACAACTCTGTAAAGTTTTATTTTCAGCAAATGTGTAGTCAAAGAAGTAAAGGATTAGGTCACATAGGAAATAAGAAAGACCGTGATTAGAAGCACTGTCCCTTCCCATGCGCTACTTCCTACTATTTATAACTGTTTCCTAATAAATAAAAGATTCAGTATTTTTGATTCACTATAGACTAAAGGTGTTATTTGTGGAATGTTTGAGATAGGGAAACTAAGTCTTTGTAAGAAAATAATGACAAAATGATTGCAAAAAGCAAGCATGCTTCCTGTTCTCTATGGAGCTACCAGGCAGGGTAGATAATATTGGATAACAGAATACTGTATGGCACATTTTGTAGGAGCAGAGAGAAGACCAGTACAAATGATGCAGAGGAAAGGAAAGGTAAAAGGGAAGGAATTGAGCCTAGAGAAATCCGTAGGGCCACGCAGCATTAAACTGTGAAGGTAATGTCGAGAACACTGGTGTTCCTCATTAAAGTCTAGGAATCTAGACAAATATTTTAGAATACTCAGATTTTATTTGTTTAAAAAATATGGCTTGTAATATGTAGAATTGTGGGAAATCAAAGTGGTCACACAAATCACTGAGGAAGATAACCATTGGCCTCTATGACTCAGTAATCTTCAAAACTTGGCCACAGTAGGGTATGGCTATCTACAATTTGCTATGGACTATGAACCAAAATAGATATAGGATCCATTAACTCCAATTGTTTATATATTTTCTTTTTTTTTTTTTAAGATTTTATTTATTTGACAGAGACACAGCAAGAGAGGGAACACAAGCAGGGGGAGTGGAGAGGAAAAGGCAGGCTCCCCATGGAGCAGGGAGCCAGATGAGGGCTCCATCACAGCACCCTGGGGTCATCACCTGAGCGGAAAGCAGATGTTTAATGACTGAGCCACCCAGGTACCCCTGTTTATATATATTCTTAATGGAATCGTGTTTTAACGACAGTGGGATCTTTAAGGAAAGAAAAAGGGTTGTCACATTAATTTTTGAATATTTGAATACTGTTTATTCATTTACATGAGTATCACTAAAAACTATTTGATACCGGACCTCAGTCAGGTATGTACATAGCTGCTGATTCAACTGTTTTGCTATGTGATTTTTCTCCTTAGCAGTAACATTTTCTAACAATAAATGTTTACTTACTATTGTATATATAATCACAAGTAGTTTTTTGATCAAAGTATTTGAACCAGTTGAACAGATTAAACATGTCAAACACCAAACTTTATTTTGCCAGTGAAGCATACTTAAATTACTACCTACCAGTCGTCAATATGCTAATCTTGCTTCTTAAGGACCTGGTAAGTTGCAGCACCTGAAAATGCTTTATTTGAAGAACTACAGAATAGCTACTGTGTATTGAGAGCCTGTGTAGATGACCTGGTAGTTTCTCCACTTGGATGCCCTGAATAATTAATTGAGGGATATCTGTTGTCCCTCTAGATTCTCATCACATTCACTCCCCAGCACTGCTTGTCTGGGTTGATTCCAGGCAATGAATGAGCACTCTGGAGTACAAATGAGGAGCATTTGTTTGAGATGTGGGACGTACCTGATGAGTGGCTTCAGCGCTAGGACTCCCCAGGGATCTTGCCAGAATTTTCTTGAATATGCACTGCACTCTGAGACTCTCTCTATTCAAACCTCCTTTCTCCCTCCTCTCTTTCAGCATCATGACAGCTTTGCAGCTAAAGGCTGTCCACACCTTCCTTTCCCTTATTTTTATCCTTGACCCATATTTCTTGCAATCATTCACTCATGTGAATTTTATCTTGGCATATGCTTCCCAAAGGAACTGTACAAACAGAAGCATTGAAAGGAGTGGTCTGAGAAAACAGGCATGCTAACATGAAGTCAGAAGGCCCCAGTTGGCGATGTTCCCATTACTAAAGATTTCACAGTTGGTGACCTGAAAAAGATGTCCACAAAGAGGGAAATTCTCCAATAGGCAGATTCCAGATGTTGAAGATACAGGGGTAAGTGGGTTCTGATTTCCAATATATGTGCTTGGGGGTACAGTTCCCCCACTTCCCAACCAAGCAATGCTCTGCTACCAGCTGGGTGTCCTACAACACAACTCAATTCTGACACTACCTACTTGGAAATAACATCAGATTCTACAGGTTAAGGGTTCAGTCCTGCAAGACTGTTCCCACCTCAGATGCCAGTCCCAAGTCTAATTTATTATCTGTGTTTCTGACCCATCACCTATCAGCTCCCAGGATGCCCTGCTTGGGTTTAATTTGCTAGAGTGGCTCAGAGAAACATTACTTACAATATAACAGCCAGAGGAAAGAGATGCATAGGTCAGGGTCAGCGATACAGGCTGAGCTTCTACGCTCCCTCCAAGCATGGGACTTCCCAAAATCTCCACGCCTACACCAACCTGGAAGCTCTCCAAACCCCATCCTTTTGAGTTTTTAAGGAAGCTTCATAACATAGACACGATTAATTAAATCAGTATCTACTGATGATTGAGCTCAGTGGCTGGTTCTTCTCCCCTCCCTGGAAGGTCAGGAGGGTAGGACTGAAACTTCCAACCTTCTAATCAGGTGATTGGTTCCTCTAGCAACCAGCCCCTCCTTAAGTGGAGTCCAAAAGTCTCCTATTAACATAACAAAGAACACCTTGCTCACTCCTATTACTTAGGAAATTCCTTAGTTTAGGAGTTCTTTGACAGAAAAGATGAGGACTAGCTGTAAGTATTTCTTATTGTAAATCACAATATCATAGAAGGAAGTAATACCTACAGGTATAATAGAATCCATGGCTGCAGCTGAGCTGTGTTGATATATTGTAGAGGGATAGTGAGAAATTGAAGGTCATTAATTAGCAACTAAAGGCTACACATGAAAGTCAGGGAGTCTCTTTAGTAACTTACAAAGAGGTACTTATCACCTGAAATGGATGACTAGACACAGCCAAGTAGCAGACTGAGGCCCAGATAGAATAACAGAGCTACTGTGACATTTAAATTTCCAACCAAAGTAGGTCATTATGCTAACGTCAGACCCTTATTGTTAGAACTGGGGACCAAGGAACATGGGATGAATGTACCAAAAGATGTTAGTTTTAGAGAGATCTTTAAACCCCCAGAGTCATATAGGCAGGCCAGGTCCGAGGACACAGACAGGGTTCTGTAAACCAGTCAAGTAGGGTCCTTAGCTTCAAGCAGGATGGAAATCAAACCAAGCCAGCAGACAATGAGAGCAGAGTATACTGGAGATACAGAGAGAGCAGATACAGATGGAAGGAGTATCTGAGAGATTCTGAAAGGAAAAGGAACAGGAGTTTTGTCTTTGTTGGAGGTCTACAGTTTTGTTTTGTTTTTTTAAGTTTTTATTTATTTATTTGACAGAGGTCACAAGTAGGCAGAGAGGCAGGCAGAGAGAGGAGAAAGCAGGCTCCCCACAGAGCAGTGAGCCAGATAGGGGGCTCAATCCCAGGACCCTGGGATCATGACCTGAGCTGAAGGCAGAGGCTTTAGTCCACTGAGCTACTCAGACGCCCCGAGGTCTGCAGTTTTTATGGAGGATGGTGGTCTGATGTTAATGGCTTCTCAGGCATCCAGCAACTGTTCAAACAAGGATGAACATCCAGGGGTCCCCCATAAGTTACTTAACCCCTGGAACTCTAGGATCTTGGCATCAAAGCATGTAGAAGCTGTGGTGTTGGAGAATGTTCATAATGACCCTACCTGGTCATTCCTTAGATATTATCTATTGTACTGATGGATTCCAAAGAAATCATTATCATTAGGTCCTTTATCTTTACAGGAGGACATGCATTAAGGCATTTGTAAGGTAGAGGTGCAGCCCTAGCAAGAATAGAAGCAGGAAAAAAGCAAAGAAACAAAACAAAACAAAAAGCAGCTCTTTCTTTCATGGGCTTCCTTTAGTTTCCCTGTCTTGAGAGCTTCAGAAGTTGCCAACCTAATTCCTAGAGTCAGCATTCCTCCAACACTAGAAGATGCTACAGAAGGCTCTCCCCAAGAAATGCTACACAGGAAAGCCTGGGTGGCTCAGTTGGTTAAGCATCTGCCTTCAGCTCAGGTCATGATCCCATTGTGCTGGGATCAATCTTGCATCAGGCTCCCTGCTCAGTGGGGAGCCTGCTTCTCTCTCTGCCTGCAGCTTTCTGTGCTTGTGAGCTCTCTCTCTCTCTCTCATTCTCTGACAAATAAATAAATAAAACCTTAAAGAAGGAGAAGAAGAAGGAGGAGGAGGAGGAGGAGGAAGTGGAGGAGGAAGAGAAGGAGGCAGAGGAGGAGATGAAGAAGTGCTACATAAGTGCTACACTCAGAAGTTGTCTTCATCTTCTCTTTGGCTTCCAGGCTGACTAGGGTTAAATCCCTGGAAAACTCAGACATGGATTTGCAGGGATGAAGGAAACTATATACTAAAGGAACTGCAATGATTAGTTAAAGATTCCTCATAGGAGCTAAAAGAGTATCCCTGAGACTTATTTAGAGCATACTGGATTACCTAACCTAGGATGTAAGACTTGATAAGCAAGAAGTTATTGATTTGGAGGCACTTTCTCAGGTTACCAGACTTCATACTGAAATAAGAACCCCATACCTTGGGGCCAACTCACTGTTGTAAAGGCTCTTGAAGTGTGGGAAAAGTGATGGTCAACACTGATTGAAGTATAAACCCTTGACTTACGGCAGATGGTAGAGTAATAAAGAGCTGAGAGTAGTAGACATGCTGGGATGGAAGTATATGTGAGTCCAGAAGATTCACAGAAGACAACACTCCATAGGTAAGCCTATAGGACATAGTAATTATTCAGTAAGACTATGAGAATGCACTGATTAATGGAGCGCTGGCATCACAAAGAAGTTCAATCATGACTCTTCTTTGCAGGTTAACCCTGAGTTTGATGATATTGATGAGCCTGGTTTGATGATATTGATAGGGATAATATAGACTTAGAATAATAGAAACCAAGTGGCAAAAGTGACAGTGCTAAACAATCAAAAGCCAGGATACTCTATCTACTCTAACTAGGGCAGAGTGGAGGGGCATTCAAAGTGCTTGACACACAGTAAGTTGTGAAAATAATATAGAGAATGTGGTGGCAGGTAGGGTGAAATGGATGGGTGGTGTTTGACATCTACAACTGGGAAAAGGTGAGAATAGATCAGGAGGATGAAGGTAGATTTCTTGATGAAAAGTCATAATCCCTTACTCAATACTTTGACCAAACCTAACTTTTGCATCCAGAACTCTGACTGGAGAAGTATCTGAGTCCCTTGGAAGAAAAGTCCTGCAACACAACCGAAAGTGTGTATTATAATAATTTCTCTAGTCTACTGCAAAGTGACCCATGGTCATTTGGACAGGTGTTTACAGTGGGAACAAGAGAATATCCAGGCATTACAAACACTGAGTGAAAAAAGGATTGATGTTAGTAATATCTGAAGACCCAAAGAATCAAATCAACCTCCTTTTAGAATAGCACGCCAGTTTCATTTTTGCTCACAGGAAAAAAACCCAATAATTTTTGAGAAACTGATTTGTTAGGCACCAATTACATCATTTAGTAACATTCGTATATCTGTTTATTACATTACCATCATTATTAGAAGCACAGTTGGCAGACATCATGGTATGATATAAAAAGCATGGCCTTTTAGGCCCACTGCATTCATGGACTCACCCAGTGGTTATTTCTCCATTCTCTGGTGTGTAATGGGAATTGATATCCTTGACAGTTGGAGTAACTGCCACATTTGGTTTTTGGTCTATGGAGTAAAAGCTTTTGTGGTGGGAAAATCCCAAATGGGCATCTCCAAAACTATTCCCCTCACACACTGGCCAAAATATAAATCTAAATCAGTGAAGTGTCCTAGAAGGAGAAAGAGAAAATAGTAGATTTTAGTGCTATGATTAAAGATGTCAATGATGCAGAAATACTAATGCCTATTGTATATGCATTTATTTTGCCATTTGGTATCTATAGAAGGTGGGGGGATCTGGAAAATAAATGTGGACCACTGCAATTAGTAGTATTTATAAAGAGCTGAAGGAAAGGAAAATGAGCAAAGTTGGTTCACAGATGGTTTAACTTTCCATGTGGTACAAACTGAAAAGAACAGGTAGTGCCCTTGAAAGACAATGGAGAATGACCATCTTCCCAATAGTTAGAATTGTAAGCATTCCACTACTCATTTACTTTATGTAGAAAGGGAAGTGGTCCAAGGAGAGTGCCTGATAGAGACACAGATACAGATACAGAGACAGAGACTCCTGGGCAGTGGCCAATGGCTTGGTTATCTGATCAGGACCTGGATGGGTCCATCAGTGGATGGACATTAAGAATGGGCACAGAGAGTGAAAAAAATTTTTTTTAAAGATTTTATTTATTTATTTGACAGAGAGAGATCACAAGTAGGCAGAGAGGCAGGCAGAGAGAGAGAGGAGGAAGCAGGCTCCCCGCTGAGCAGAGAGCCCAATGTGGGACTCGATCCCAGGACCCTGAGATCATGACCTGAGCCGAAGGCAGCGGCTTAACCCACTGAGCCACCCAGGCGCCCGAGAGTGAAAATTTTTGTATCATACATTAATGGCCATGAGTAACTACCCAGAAAACAATAGACATTGAACAACAATTTGGGCAAAATAACTTGGCCAATCAATACTAGTGAGTCATTACCCTTGTATACTCTGGTCTCACACAATGGGCACATGAACAAAATGAACATGATGGCAGAAAATAAGGCTATAATGGCACACATTCTTTACTAGAAATACCAACAGTAAATACACAGAGGAATATATAACTATTTTGTATATTGAATACCTTTCCTGCCCACAGATCCATAATCAGCATTATTTGAAGTCTTAGGGAATTTGTATTCCATGAGGATGTAATGCACAAAACATAGTATCTAGTCAGATAATCTACTTTACAGTGAAGGAGATATGTGAGAACAAACACGACCATGGGATCATAAAATGTGATATATATATCATAAACTATTGTGTCATCTAGAAGTAGTTGGCCTTATAGAGAACCGAAATGGCACAACTGAAGTGCCAATTCAGAGGCAACCCTCTGAAAGAATAAGATGACATCCTTAGGATACCGTATGGTGCATTAAATTAGAGACCTTTATATAAGGATGTATTCACATTGGACAAATATATGGGTCCACCAGACAAGGAGTAGAAGCAGAACTAGCTTCATTTACCATCAGTCCTAATGAACCATGGAGTGGTTTCTGCTTCTTACCCACAGAGTTTACATGGTTGAAAGTCCTGGTCCCCAAAGAAGCATGCTTTTGCCAGGGGACCCAGCAAGTGCTCTAGTGGATTACAACCTATGGCTGTTGCTAAAGCACATTAGAGTCCTTGTGTCCAGGAACCAGCTGGTAAGAAGAGTTGATGTCATCACAAGGATAATATACCTTGATCATAAGGAGGAGGTGTGATTGCTTTTATACAATGGGGACAGGGAAGAATAAGTATGAAACCCATGTGATATCTGCTGTTGCCTCCTGGTATTCACTTATACTAAAAGGACATGCATAGCAAGTCTGGTTTGAGAATGCATGATTCCCATGGACTCAAACACTTTAGTGATGAAGGTTTGGACCACAGGACTATATAAGCCATCAGAACCTGCCAAGGTGATACCTGAGGGTTAGAGTGAGAAGGATTTAGAATGGATAATAGAGGAAGGATAAATGAATACCAGTTGGGACCCTGTACACAATTGTAGCAAAGAGAGATTGTCTGTCCTATAAGACTTCTCCTTCACATTTTCCCCTTAGAAAGAGAAGTTCATGTGAAATATAGAGGGGAAAAAAAAAAACCCTCCATCAACTTGTGAAGCAAATTATATCTACATTGCACAAGGCGGAGGGATAATGGCAGTCACAAAAATATGCAATTCAAGCCCTCTTATGGGTAACATGCTTGACTGATGTTCAAGCTACTGACTCTCTGGATTCACCATGTGTTTGTGCTGAGACCACATTTCGCATAGGCTTCTCGCACATATTGGCTTTTGAGTACTGTAGGGTATGGTACTGCAAGCTTACTCCTTTAAGACATGGAATCCTTCACTGGGAAACTTTGGCTCCAGAACTACCACTACCCTGACTGAACCTTTCTTGGAGTTGCAATGCAGTTAGATTCTTTCTGTTCAAATCTCTTGTCTTCCCTGTTCTTGCATATGTGTTAGACCTCATCACAGTCTGGAGTCTCCCTCTGACTTCTTTTAATTTCACTCCCCTTATATCCTTAACCAATGTTTTCCTTCATAAATTTCTTGCAAATCATATTCCATGGTGGTGTCTATTTTCTGGAAATCTCAAACACAGTCTAGAATGGGCTGGACACATAAGACGTTCTCTGTCATGTTAGCAGTAGTTTTATAATGTAAATGTCATCATCACCATCATGTCCATAAGAGATTTGTGCTCCAGAGGTCAACACATTTGTCCAGAAAAAGAGTCAGAAAACTACAGAGCAGTCTGCCTCAATCTAAGGCCAGTTCATTTTCCATACCTTTAGCCCCAAGTTCAATTATTACCTAGTTTTTTGGAATCTAGTCATTTTCCTGTGGCAACCATTTCAATTTGGCCTACGTTCCAAAATCCCTTTTGCTTTCTACCCTTCATCCACAGTGGTTTCTTCCAACTTTATAACATGTGTGATATTTCCTTCTGCAATAGGGTCAAATAAAATCTCTCTCCCACCTTCTTTCTCTGGTTAGTTTCTCTTTACAAATTAGATCACATCAAATATTATTTCTTCTGCAAAGTATCTCTAGCTTCCATTCAACTAAAGTTAATATTGTGTGGTCATTTGATTAATTTTGACCCTTCCCTCACTCATATAATCCATATGAAACAGAAATAACATCTGATTTCACCTTTGTTTTGCCAGAATATCTCTCATCTGTTTTGCTAGAATCTACCACAGTGCACACTCACTAATATATTATTGAAAGACTGAAGAAAAGATGAAATGAATACACCATGCTGCTTAACACTTGGCTTTTAGACCATACATTGTATTTGTTTCGAAATTCATTCTAGTTGCAAAAGATGATTAGAAATGGTTGACATAAATTTTGTGCTTTACTTGTCATCCTTGCCAATAAATTTCAGTCACCATGTAGTAACTACTAAATCATAAGTCAAGAGACTGAGAGCTGATCAAACGAGGGTGCTAAAATGGTGGCACCATTACATTTGTCAAACAGAAAATTATCACTGGAATGACTTTGAAAAGCACAAAATGTTCACTTTTTTTTCTCTTTTTTTCTTCTAATAAGATCTCACAAATCCAATCGTAGAAAATGAGAAATGTATCATTTGTCAATGAGGAGAATAAAATTAATGATACTGACCATTATTCAGTTTTCCTCCATATACAGAGAGGATCCAACCTTTCCAATCTTTTGAATTTGGATATAGCTTTCAAGTAAGTTAGGGCCATAAAATGGATGTGAGGCATACTCGACTTCCCAGGTTTCCCTTCCCCTTCCCTATGGATACTTGAAGGATGAAATACTTGAAGGATTGAAATATGGATATTGGGATGTCAGAGCATTTCCACCAGGATCCAGGAGTGTCTAGTGCAGAATTCTGAGTCATGTGGCAAGAACAAGAAGAAAATATTTATTAAAAGCCACTGATACTTGCATGTTACTTTTCCACACATTAAAACATACTCTATCTTGACTCTTAAAATATGTTTAGGTATATTCCTGAAAACATGCAGGAGGGCATGTCTTCCTGAAGATGTATTTTCAAATCCTTTGCTAGCTGAAATAGAGGACAAAGAACTATGAATGGAACAATGACTGAGCACACAATCTCTCCATAGCTATTTGGGTCTTAGATGCCACATTTTATTATATGTGAGTGATATCTAATTAACATTTAATGATCACCAGGTCATGAATTACATTTATTAAGAAATATTTTTTTAAAATTTACTACATATTTTTTTTTCTTTTTTTGAAAACCTGAAAAGGTTATGGTTTAAAATGGTTATGAAAATTACCTGGAAAGTAATTAATAGAAAATCTTAGAACAAAGATGTTCTCCAAAATATGAAGCAAAAAAATGAGTTATTAACATTTTATATTGTAAGCAATAGTCCACTAGAATATTTCAAAAGCATGAAGCCTTTTGAAATATTTTTGTTTGGTTGGGTTATTTTGTATGTGTTTGTTTTTACTTTTCAATAAAATAGGTAATAATATTTTCCAGTTGGAAAATGTACTATGCTTTGTGTGTGCTATCTCATTCCTTTAAAGTATGGTTTTAATCTTAATGCTTTTTTTACACACAAAAAGCAAAGTTTGTCAAAAAATTCAGTAAGATTTTAGAATATACCTGAAATATATATTTAGACATATATAATGTCCCATAATATAAGCATCATTAAATATCTTAGGACTTTAATTTGTTTTTTCAACTTCTCTTGAAAGTGCAAAGTGCAAAAGAAAGAAAATGTATTTCTATATTTTTATTTTATCTCTCTCATCTTGTTTTGATGGATTAGGTACTGTAAGGAGTGCTGCCTTCCAGCAATTGATAAGTAGATACCCTCACAGAGTGAGAAAAGAAAGTTTAAAAATGTTACTTCTTATAGTTTGTAAACTCTCTCACAACAGTTCTTAAGGAAAGAAAATCTTTTCAGTCTTTTTCTTGATTCTTGAGAAAATAATACATGATCTCTTACCCACAAAAATGCAGAGTTCATGTTTTTGAGTTGGCTTCCTAGTCACATAGTAGAACACTCAAGCCCATTAATAAATAACTGAATTAGCCATAATTTACTATGTATAATCACCATTGTTAGAATTAATTGTCTTAACATTGAAGTCTTTAAATTATTTATTTTACCAAAATCCAATTTAAACTTCACTGCACAAAAACTTGTACAAAGATAATTAAATGATCATAGCAGCATTTATCATAATAGCAAAAACAAAACAAAACAAAAAATCCCACAATAATCCAAATGGTAAATGGATAAACACAATGTCATATGTCTATACAAGGAAATGTTACTTGCGGTAAAAATGAATAGAATATCGATTACATTTTGCTGTATGGAATAACCTCTGAGGTATTACAGCAAGTTAAAAAAGACACAAAATAGCACATACTATATAATTCAATATATATGAAATGTTCATAAAGGGCAATTTATAGAGACAAAGTACATTAGTAGTTGCCTGGCTGTTCTAAAACCAAATGTTGGTGACTGTTGGTAAACTTACCAAAATAATTGTGCAATTAAAATGGATGAATTTATGCTATGTACTTATTATATCAACAAAATTATTTGAAATACCTGATTCAATATTATGAGAAAATTACATATAAAAGCTGTTAAGGAAAACCAATCCTAATTACAATAAAAATTCTTAATGTTAAGAAGGAATATCTCTAAAAATATTTATAATTATTGTCCATACCTATTGAAATAGGTGATTTGAATTTTATTTCTGACATTTTTGACTGCGTTTTATGCAATGACATTCTAAAGTAAGATAGTTAAGATAAAAATTAATTCACACATAGCATTTTCATCATGTCTGAATTATATGGATGATTAGCAATTTGAAACCATTAATAGGTACTCAAAAACTTTCAAAACATAATGCTATTATAAAATTTATGTTCTCATGATTAGTGACAAAACAGAAAAAGAAATTGAAAATCCAACTATGTAAATAATACTAACAAATAATAATAATAAAAAAGAACCAACTGAAATCTCAAAAAAATAAAAAGTATCAACTGATAAAGACAGAGGACAAACCAGATTTGAGAATTTTTTTTAATTAAAAGAGAAAATCTTCAGGTGAAAAAGCCAGTCTGAAAGTCTATCTGCTTTTTTTTTTTTTTTTAAGATTTTATTATTTGAGAGAGAGCATGAGAGGGGAGAAAGTCAGGTGGAGAAGCAGACTCCCTGTGTGGGAGCCTGATGCCGGACTCTATCCCAGGAATCCAGGATCATGACCTGAGTCAAAGGCAGTTGCTTAACCAACTGAGCCACCCAGGTGCCCAAAGTCTATCTGTTTTGATTCCAACTATATGACATTTCTGGAAAAGGCAAACCTATAGAGAGAGTAAAAGATACGTGGTTGGCAGAGGTTAGAGGGAGGCGAAAGAAGTGAAGCACAGGGAATTTTTATGGCAGTGTAACTATTCTGTATCATAAGGTAATGGTGGATATATGTCGTTATACATTTGCCAAACTAACTCACAGAACTGTACAACAGAAGGAATGAACCGTAACATAAACTATCAACTTAGTAATAATGCATCCATATTGGTTCATCAGATGTAAAAAGTATACATCAAGATGTTAAAAATAAGGGTAGTTCTCTTGCACTGTTGGTGGGAATGCAAATTAGTGCAGCCACTGTGGAAATGGTAAGGAGTTTCATCAAAACTTTTAAAATGCAACTATTCTGCCTACCACCCAGCAATAGTACTACTGGATATTTACCCAAAGCATACAAAAACACTAACTCAAATGGATACACGCACCCCTATGTTTATAGCAGCATTATTTACAATGGCCAAGATATTGAAGCAGACCAAGAATCCATCAATTGGTGAATGGAGAAAGAAGATGATATTTATACAATGAAATCATATGTAATGAAATATTATTCAGACATAAAAAGAATGAAATCTGGGGGGATGCCTGGGTGGCTCAGTTGGTTAAGCAGCTGCCTTCAGCTCAGGTCATGATCCCAGCGTCCTGGGATCGAGTTCCACATAGAGCTCCTTGCTCTGCGGGGAGCCTGCTTCTCCCTCTGCCTCTGCCTGCCACTCTGTCTGCCTGTGCTCGCTCTCGCTCTCTCTCTCTGACAAATAAACAAATAAAATCTTAAAAAAAAAAAAAAAGAATGAAATCTGGTCACTTGTAATGGCATGGCATTTCCAGTAACTTCCCCAAGATCAGACAACTAAAAGCAGAGCCACTTTCAATTATATAACTTGGGTGGTAAATGTACAATGAACTCATTTTGTTAACTTATTTGAGATATCCAGGCTTTAAATCATACAGTGAAAAAGTAAAATTTTGTCAGTAATATTTTGAGAAAATAAAGTTCTGTCAATAAGATACACTAAGAGGTTACATTTTAAGCCATGCTATGGTAATTCTTTAATCTTTAGTTTGCAGAGATTTTACAACAGAATGATGTGGCCCACACTATCTAATGTGATATTTACAACTAATTCTTTGAGATAGGAAGAGTAGGAAACTTTCTGACAGGTAAAAACAGAAAAAACACTGAACTTTGGGTTGTTAAATCTCTAGCAATAGAGAGGATGGAATCAGAGCCTTTCCCATTAACATCTGCACCCTGGCCATTCTGCTTTTCCTAGTATCTCCTGGATTTACCTTTTACTCTATATGCTCCATTGGGTGTCCTTATCTGAGCAATATCATGGTTAATTTCCTCAGAGACTTAAGGTTTCTGAATTCTGCCCTAAGAAGTTTTCAGGTGGGAGAAGAACAAGAATTTAAGAGCATAAGAAGCTTACTTTTATCTTTCATCACATAAAACTCTGTGTAATTCAGGAGTAAAAGATGGACAGAATTGTTTGACTTCAAACTCAAGGATGAATATAATTTTTCCTTTCTCCTTAGAAATGTATTTCATTAGAACAACTTGACTTTTTTGTTATCCAGTACATATGAAGATTCCTTCCTTCCTAGTCTTGTATTTTCCCAATGGTAACCACAAGCTAGTGTTTAAAAAGAGAAAGTGTACTCATTTAGTCATGCTGACCAACTCTTGGTCAATTTATCAACAGCTTAGTCAACATGCTGACCAACAACTTAGTCAACTCTTAGTCAACATAGTCGACTTACTTAGTCAACTTAGTTAATCAAGTCAACTTGATTTCCTTTAAAATAAGCAGTGACATCTTTGAAATCACTTTAATTTTTATAATGAAATAGTGATTTTACAAATCATATACTCTGTTACTTCTCTAGATGATCAACTTGATTGCTTGTTAGCTACACCAAACTTTTTAATATAAGTATTATTTTGTAAGTAACTAATTGAATAAATTGAATTTTTACATATTAATTTTAAAATTAATAAATAATAATTGGTACTTTTTAGTTTTGTGAGGTTTTGAAGCTTATTCAATATTTGGGTGCTCTTTAAAAACAATGCAATTTTTATTTTTTTTTATATTTTATTTATTTATTTGACAGAGAGAGAGAGATCAAAAGTAGGCAGAGAGGCAGGCAGAGAGAGAGAGGGGGAAGCAGGCTCCCTGCCAAGCAGAGAACCTGATGTGGGTCTCAATCCCAGGACCCTGAGATCATGACCTGAGCCAAAGGCAGAGGCTTAACCCACTGAGCCACCCAGGTGTCCCACAATGCAACATTTTAATTATAATTCAGGTATAGGACATTTGAAGGAACCCCAGCAAATAAAGATCCCACAACTTAAGTTATATTAACTTCTTGGTAAATCAGCTTTTGCTAACATATAGTGAATGCTTTCCCAATAGGCTTTATTGAAAATGTTTTTCATGCATTATTTCCTTTTTCCCCTTATAATGTTCATGTGAGGTAGATATCTTTATTAACCACAACTGATTAGAAAGGACAACAAGGCAGAGAAAGATTAAGAAGATAATAAATGTTGGAGCTGGAATCAAACCTAGCATCCTATTCCTGGATTTCTAAATTAAATATATATATATAAATTAAATATATAAATATATATATATATATATATATATATATATATATATGAGGATAGCTAAAAACAGAACAGACCTTTACCATTTTGCCCAACACCTTTATTTTAGACAAAGAACATCAGGCAAGCTAAATGGCTTAACAAAGCTTATATATATAGCTGGGCTATTTGTCATTAAGTTAAAAATGAAACTTCAAGGGACATTTGACTTTCATCTCAGTTACTTTTCCTTTTAACATATCTACCAGGAGCAAATTTTAAGAGATGATGGCAAATCACCATGACACTCAGCCTTGTTAACTGATTTTGTTTCAAATTATTGGCTTTACAGCAATTTCAAGCTTAGTCACTTTATTTTTTTTCACTGAGACTTGGTACTATCTTTTGATAGCTCCAGCTACAGATAGCTAGGCCACAGAAAGTTGTAATGTCAGATTCTATTTGTTCTTCTGCCCATTGCAATTTTGTTCCTGCAAAGCTTTCAATTCTGCTTATTTTTATGTGAACTTTGGAGTGGGTTACTTGCTTCACTCTCTGTTTAATTTAGCTACTTTCTCCCTTGTCCCACTGTTAATTCAGTGACATATCATTCTAAACAGATCTGTCAGTCTCATGGATTTGCATGCAACATTATTCATGTTGTGTTTAGTTTTATAGAGACCTTTATGCGTATCTCAGGAGAAAATCTCACTGAGTTGTGGAATGTTGCTGTATCTGGACAAGCATGTAAGCATAATCATTATTCCCATGACTCTCTCCTAAGTTTAAGTCCGCTCTTTCTATCGAAAACAAATTTCTGTGCTATCTGATGGATGGCAATGAGGCATATAGTTGAATATTTGTCATTTTTTACTTATTACTTTAAAAACATTTCCCAGAAGAATAAAACACAGTATGAATTTTATTGGGAAGTGGAGTAAGTTGTCTATATAACATGAAATGTGTGAGTCCCCTAGTGATCAGAGGGAAAAAATGAGATAGGAGATATACTAAAATATAGACATCAAATAACCAGACCTTTACTTCGCCAATATGATATAGCCTGAAGCACAAGAAATATCAACATTGTCCCAGGAATTAAGGATTATTGACTTAACTGGTTAGGTTTTTTCCAAAAGGTATAGATAAAGAAATGGTAGAAAACAGCAAAAAGAATAAGAAAAAAATAAGAGTAGACTATGGAAACTTGGTGACAAAAATAAAAAAGAAAACACTATAGTATTTTTTTTAAGATTTTATATATTTATTTGACAGACTGTGATCACAAGTAGGCAGAGAGGCAGACAGAGAGAGAGGGGAAAGTAGGCTTTCTGCCAAGCAGAGAGCCTGATGTGGGGCTCGATCCCAGGACCCTGAGATCTTGACCTGAGCTGAAGGCAGAGGCCTTAACCCACTGAGCCACCCAGGTGCCCCCACTATAGTATTTTTAATGGAAAGATTTAATATGTGCTAATTTTGGGTATATCATATTTTATGACATATAAGCTTTGAAAATTAGGTTGGAGTACATGTATTACTTAAAGTGAACATTAAAAAGTTAGATCAGATGAGTGGTTTAAAAAACATTAACAAAAAAATCCCTTTTAAAGATAAAATCTGACAAGTATGTCTGATGTTCAAAGCAGATACGCTGAAGCTGTTCAATTTTAAAACGTGATTGGACATCTGAGAGCCCAGCTCATTCCACCTGCTGGTACTCCCCTCCACAGCCTCAAAGGGGTTGGTTGGCTCTAGAGGTTCTGTAGAGAATAGTATGAAAAGTTCTGGCTTCAAATGTGTTTTTAAATTTGTAGACCTATAAAAGTCTTTATATGTTCTTACCTTTTCAATTCCTATCTCTTACTCTTGTGGAAAATGTTCTCTGGTAAAACAAAGTAAATTCAGCATACACTTTTCAGTAATGGGTCATTGACATTCTGCTATGAATGGAAAGATGGTTTTTCCTGAGCAGTCAGCTAAATTTCTCTGTGAAGCTTGTGCTAACTGTTGAGGTCAAAATTCACGACATGCATGACAACACAATTATGAAAGTTTTCACATATATTTACTTGTGATGAGATAAAGTTTGAAGGCAAAACAGTGGGAGATCAAGAAGCTTTTGCACTTGTTTGGTATGGGACAAACCTATCTAGAATTTCTGTCCTTTTCATGGTAGAACCAAAGTGATTTGGAAACCCTGAAATATACAAAGATTATCAATATCAACATAAACTTAAATTTGCATGGATGATAGTGAACACAGTATCGTCATTAAAATTTCTCAACTGGTTTCTTCGGGGGGAAAAAAAAAGAAAAATGTTTGAAGAAAAATCCCATAAAAGAATCATGGTGAATAATATGTAAATTCACTCAGGTGGTGGCCTCAATTTTAGTCATTTTGCTAAATGTAGTATTGTTGATACAACTATACAAGCTTGGCACCTGGCATGGAACTATTTATACATGGACAATATTCTTCTTGATCCATCAGAGATTATTGAAAAAGTTTACAGATCCATAGCAAGAAAAGCAATATAACAAAAATCTAAGTTAACTGTCCTGCAGTCTTTAACTATATAATCCTGAATACTATTCTAGCTTATTATATTCATGCATAATACTAACTGGACTTGTTGAAAATAAACGGGAAAATTCTATTGACATCATAGAAAGACATAGTTATGATAGTAGATACAAGAAAAAAAAAATCCAGAAACAAACAAACAAACAAAAACCCCACAAGGGTTTGTCCACTTCTTTAGGAAGTTAGCGTTTTGGGATATACTATGCTATCCCTTTAAGGTGCAAGATGAATAGTTGAACTTTGCATCTCTTGCCACTAAAATAGAGACACACCACTTGAAATTTTATTATACTCTTCCACATAATTTATTGGGTGGCTTTTACAGCTGTCAGTTTTAAGTGAGACCCAGAATTAGACTCCATCTAAGAATGTTCAGGCAGTGGGGAAAGCTGCTATTCCACTTGGGATGTAAGATCCAATAGTTTAATCTTGCTAAAGGTATCTGTGATGAATAACCATGGCATGTGGAGTCAGGAATGTCACTGAATAGCCTCCTCGGGTCCTGAAACAGATGATATCCTCCTGAGAAGAGAACTGCTGGTACTCAGGTAGAGAATGAGCCTCTGATATTGATACACTAATTGAGTAGGTAACCTTGGCTAGTCCTCCTGAGTTCTATGTCATCCAGTTCCTCAGTGCATGAGGTTAGGCAGACACAGCAGCAATGTATTACAATGATGGTAGTGATACAATCAAAATCTGGCCTGAGCATTTGCAGAAGAAATGAAGACACAGTTGGCTTATAACTATGAACAGTTGTCCTATACGCTCATATCACCAATTGCTTTCACAACAGTGCCACGAACATAGTTTCATGGGATGATCTCAATGATCAAGTGATGGAAGAAGAAAGGATGTGAGACTTTACAGAAAGATGGGCACATAATGTGACAGAAAGCTGGACAAATTTGCTGCTACAGTACTGCTCCTAGATAAATAGGTCCTGATGACAGAGGTGAAAGGAAATACAATCCATGGCACTGCTAGCAGAGTATTTGGTTGTTCATATACTGCGAAAGGAAAGGGAGTTAAGATATGGATTTGCTTTGATGCCTGGGACATGGAGGATAACTTGACTGGTGCCTGGGATTTGGACGAGAGTTATGTGAATGAACCTAAGGAGCTGGACACGTGGATCTTTGTTTCTCACATAACACCAGAGATCATCTGACACAGATGAGGCTCTCAAAAACCAGAGGAACAGGATAACTCAACCTGTGGAGATCACAGCTTTTCTCTTCAGCTTACCCTAGACTGAGAACGGACCCAAAGTAGAGTGGAAATGGTGTCAGGGATGGAACTATCAGTGTTGCCAACAATGCAGGCTCTCTATCTCACCACAGCTGGTCTAGATCCTGACATCGTCAACCTGCTAGTAATATCAACCGAAGCTGAACTCTTGAGATACCATTATATCTTGGAGAGCCCTGCCATGGACTAGGTGGTAGTGTGTTAAAATTTTATGATTTCCATACACAAGGAGAATTCACCTTGAACAGAATAGATATGTAACCGGATATTGGAATATCTTTTCTGACACAATGGCTTTACCAGTGCCTTTTGTCAGTGGTGTTCAGAGTACCTGATGTAGGGTCACCTGAGTAGCTCATTCAGTTAAGTGTCTGCCTTGGGCGCAGGTCGTGATCCCAGATTCCTGGGATCAAGCTCCACCTCAGGCTCCCTGCTGAGTGGGGAGCCTGCTTCTTCCTCTCCCCCCCTGTGCATGCCCTCTGTCATTATCTCTGTCTCTCTCTCAAATAAATAAATAAAATCTCAAAAGAAGAATACTTGATCTGTCATTATGGTATCCCACACATTGCCCTGAACTAAGAGACATTTATAACAAAGGAGTGGATTAGTGTGCTCAAAACTATAGAATTATGTCATATATATCACACAGTTCTTCACCCTGAAACAGCTGACTTATAAAAACATCAGAAGGGCCTACTGAAAGCTTACCTCAGCTAAGTCTGTGGCTTGGACAAATCACTTCAAAGGGTTAGGATAATGTCCAAATGGACGATATAGTATGGTATCTTTGCCACAATGAGAAATTACAAGTGTAGAAGTCAAAGGATAAAATAGGATGGACTTTTTCCATTTTCACTCTCATTCACCTACTTATGGAATTTGTACTTTTCATCTCAGCATGTGTCTATTCTGCTAGATATGAAGCCCATGTTCCAAAGAGCTCAACACTTCTATCACAGTATATTGTAAGGTTTCTCTGAATTGGAATCTGTGCTTATTACCTGGTCGCTTTAGACTTCTCTTGTCAACAGTTCGGGTAGTAGAATAATAGTTTCTCTATAGGCTGATGTAATAACTCTGCTAACTGAGAAGATAGGGTTGAATATGTAGTGGAAGAAGGGAGGTATGTTTGCAGCATACGAGTTCATTACTTTATTTCCTGGAATTATCTGCCCAGCGACAGCTGTAAATGGGCAACTATAGTAATATGACCCTCATGATGAAGGTCTGAATCATTCTAGTAAACCCATAATGGGTGGTGAAGGAGACTGTTGATGAATAGTAAGTGTTTCCCTAGGACCAGTGGCAGAAGCAGTGACTGTATCTTTTGCCAAAGCTGTTTGTTTTTTTTAAGGAAATTATAAGTGGCCGTATCTTGAATATTTAGATTCCTTCAGAGGTAAAACTAGGCCTGGACAGATGATATCTGTTGTAGCAGGAACCACACCAACTTTAGATCAGATACCAGAGGCTCTGGCTTTCCAAGATGTAAGTCACACCCTGATTGTGTGATTGAGTAAATGCTCCGTTGGGCGCTCTTTGATCAAAGAAAATGAGGAGGAGGAGGAGGAAGAGGGGGACCACCAATGTACTTGTTACGTTGTTAAGACGACTTACCAAAAACATTGGTTTCCTTTCCTTCCCTGCATGGACTGTTTTGAGATGTAGGAAATCCATTACATTATCTGAAGATGTCCAGTATGATTGAGTGATCAGCCACATTTTTAATGTGATCCTAAGTTTGGTTGAGATCCTAAGTTTGGTTGAGACACCAACTTCAATTTTCTTTTTCCTTTCTCTGCCTCACTTGCCTTCTTCTCTCATTCTGTATCTTTTGAGAGTGCTCACCCTAAATAAGTAGAATGTGTCAGCTTTGTTTCAGCACATGTCTTCAAAGAACCAGGACTCAATGTGAAGCCACATTCAAAGAGGAAAAGTCTCCTTTGACAGAGCTCTTTACTTTGCAGAGGGAATGGCTACTCCAGGGAAAGACAGGGGTACGAAACTGTAGCTCTCCACCCCAGCCCTGAGCATCTGATGTTGAGTCTAACTTACCCAGCAAGATTTGTTCTTCTTCTAAAGTGATTTTCCCTCAAAAATTTCTCTTTACTGTCTTAGAATCTGTTATCCATCAAGTCTGTTGTTAATACAGACTGTTATCCAACAACAAGTCTGTTAATACACATACATGTCTGAAGTTAAGTTATTGACCTGGTCCAAGTCTTCCCAATTTTGCACATGGGACCAAACATATGAGAAACCTGTTTAGTGTCTTAGGACATGACTTTTAAGGAAGCACTGATGTTTTAGCATGAGAAACAATCCTTACTGTAAATCTTAAAGCTTGTTTCAACAGTTTAGTGCATACATCATGGACTAAACTAAGGGGTTTCCTTGAGAAAGATTTGCAACTACCACTTTAACCCTTCATTCTTTCTAATAGATCCAGATCTAAAAATGTTAATTAAAACTTTCCTCTAAAATTTTAAGTAAATTACCCCCTTATTATTCCTAATTCAGTTCAAGTTCTCCAAGGAAGGGAAAGAATGTGATGATATGTAAAAGAAAATGACAAGGTGTCTGGAGGTCCCACTGCTGATGCTGAATCCAAGACAGTGAAATCTTTGTTCTCTCAGACCTGGTCACTATGGTAACTGACAGAGAAGGACTAGTTCACTGGCAGACTACCTCATCCTCTTGAAACTGGGAGGTGTTGCTTTAAAATACACAGGAATATTTAGAGACATACCTAACTCAATCCTCCAATTGTAGTCAAATTTTATGTAGTCCAATGTTAGTGGTCCAGTATTCTGGGACGCAAGATATGAAAGTTCTTTCAAACAGAAATACATATTTACAAAAGGTTTAATTAAACTCAGTGCATTTTTATCTGAAAAAATCTAATGCTTTTAAATGTGTGTGTGTGTGAGGGTTGATACATATAACTAAATATAAATACATATGTGTAATATATATTTAAGTAAATACTTCAATATACAAGTAAATCCTTTAGTATACACACACACACACATATATATACATATATATATATGTTAGTATATGTGGATACTCGTGTGTGTGTAAGGAGTAAGTGAATGAATGTCAAACAAAGAATATTAACATTGCAACAAATTGCAGAGATTCTCCCATATTTTCCAAGAATGCACACTATACACAGACATAGATATACATACACATACATAGACATGAACCCAAATGGACATTGACTGGTTATAAATTTGTGAGATGATATGACTTCCCTGAATAATGGTTTTAATTCTCAGAAATAATTATCAAGGTAATATCTTAACAGATATTATACAAGACAAACCCTCTTTTGTTTTTATATACTTCTTTATTTTAACTTTCTATGCCTGTGTTAGTTTGTGAACCAGCCAATGATTACCAAGATATCTGGCAAATAGTAGACATTCAAAATAAAAACAATATTGAAATTGATGTTCTACCCAACACAAAGATCTTCTATTTTGCCTAATGCCTAACACACAGTTAATAGCTGACTTTGTTTTTTTTTTTTTTTTTTTTTTTTTAAAGATTTTATTTATTTATTTGACAGACAGAGATCACAAGCAGGCAGACAGGCAGGCAGAGAGAGGGAGAGGAGGAAGCAGGCTCCCTGCAGAGCAGAGAGCCCGATGCGGGACTCGATCCCAGGACCCTGAGATCATGACCTGAGCCGAAGGCAGCGGCTTAACCCACTGAGCCACCCAGGCGCCCTGACTTTGTTGTTATCACCCTGCTTCCTACAGTGGGAGTTGAAACAACTATATTATTTTCTAGGACTAACATATAGATATGCAAGTAGTGTCTTTCATAATGTCTATCTTTCATTTTATCAAGATGTTTAAACTGATCCAAACAAAGAGACAGCCGCTGTCATAGCTAGAAATCGTAGGTCTGACCATCAATTTCCTATGAGAATTGCACCATTTCATTCATCTTCCTTGTTGCACCCTGGACACCTGACATGAGGTGTGAGGGAAGTGGGCACTAACAGCAGAAAAGGACATTCTTCAGCCAGTGTCTGTCTGATTAAAGCTCAGCTCCAAGTCATATTTCCTGGCCACAAGCGGTGCCTAAGGGCAGTAATGCAAACTACCACTCATGAGGATCAGTGAAACAGTATTGCTGGGTTTCTTACTCATAAAACCTACAGCCAGTCCGAAGGGGGCAGCAAGGTGAGATAGACACTAATCACGTCTACTAAGATCAGATCAACTCAGTTTTCCACATTTCATACATACATAAAACCTCAAACTCTCATACTGATGGGTGGTGGGGAAGCAGTACCAACATCTACACTAGCCATGTCTAGGACTCTCATGTTAGGTTTTGCTTAGAATAAAAAATTTACTCTTAGCTTTCACAGCTTTGTGGTATTTGCTTTCAACACGGGGATGCATGGTGCTTTTTTGCCCTCCCAAACCTGGAAGTAGTCTCTGGCTGAAGGTTTTGAAACCTGCTCTGATAAGAGCTAGCTTATTAGATCCAACCTACATGCAAATGCCTGATGGAAGAACAAACCTAGATGTTAAGATATCCTGACCTGTTTACCCCTATTCTGATGTGGGTGTGTTATGTAATAATATGAATATTTGTTTTATATGGGTTTGGTTTTCTTCCAATATTTTTGTTGTTGTTGTTGCATTGAATAATTCCATTATTACTGTGAGTAATTGGAAAAAGCAGTCTCTCATTAGTTTTTACAACACCATGTCAAAATACTAGGGTGACAGCAATCTTTGATTAAGGCCCTGCATTCAAATAGGTCACCTTAATCTGGGCTTTTGTTTGTTTGCATGTTGCAGATATTATTTTTGTTTTAACGATTATTCCTTCAATTAAAAATGATTAATTCTGGGGCACCTGGGTGGCTCAGTTCATTGAGTGTCTGCCTTTGGCTCAGGTCATGATCCCAGGGTCCTGGGGTTGAGCCCTGCGGTTGAGCCCTGCACTTGGGTCTCCCTCCTCCGTGAAGAATCTGCTTCTTCCTCTCCCTCTGCCCTGCTCCTTGCTCATGCTCACACACGCTCTCCTTCTCAGACAGATAACACCTTTAAAAATTTTTTTTTAAAAATGATTAATTCTTTCTTGTTTGTTTGGCTGGTGAACTCATAAATAGGGAAATATACCTATAAGATTTAATAAAGGAATAGTTTGAATATCAAGAATAATCAGAGTCTCTTAAAAAAATAATCAGAGTCGGGGCACCTGGGTGGCTCAGTGGGTTAAGCCTCTGCCTTTGGTTCAGGTCATGATCTCAGGGTCCTGGGATCGAGCCCTGCATCAGGCTCTCTGCTCAGCAGGGAGCCTGCTTCCCCCTCTCTCTCTGCCTGCCTCTCTGCCTACTTGTGATCTTTCTCTCTGTCAAATAAATAAATAAAATCTTAAAAAAAAAAGAATATAGGACATTCTCAAAAAAATATAATAATCAGAGTCTCTTAATTTCAGATGTTCATACTTTGAATAGTGACCCTTCAGAAAAATATTACCAGATACACACAATTTCCTGGGGGTATTAGCTTCAGATGCTCTGCTTTAGTTAAAAAAAAAAAAAAAAAAAAAAAAGACTTGTTTATAACATCTATATTTGTATTGCTCTTTAAATTAAAGAGACACAGAATAAAAATAAATATATGATCTATAAAAACACTCTACCTGGATTTTTAACTGTAAAAACTTTATACAACTTCATTTAGATTTTATTTGTAAAGATTCAACTTTTAAGTAATCTCTACACGCAATGTGGGGCTCAAACTCACAACCCTGAGCTCAAGAATCTCATGCTCCACTGACAGAGCCAGCGAGGAACTCCTAGACTTATTCTTAAGTTGATAATGATGTCACATTATTGACAAGCTTAAAGTAATGAATAGCTAACTTTTATCCATCATTTACCATGTATGCAGAGTGTGCCTTCTATGTGTTGTTGGCAATTCTCTTCAAATTATATATTATTGTTCAAATCTTAAGAAAGAGAATTTAGAGGCTCAAAAAAGACAAAATGCTTTACACATATTCACATAGCTAGGAAGTGATAAAGTCAAGATCCAAACCTGGAGGTTTCCCACGCCAAATTCCATGCCTGCTGTAATTCTATTCTAACCTAACCATTGCTATAAGACTTATTCTAACTTCATAAAGAATCTTTTGTCAAGTTTGGTTCTGATCATTTCCCTGTAGGAGGGAAGAAAGGAGAGCAAATGTGAGCCTCTGCATTGGAAAACCAGCACAGACTTTTTAAAAGTTTGAGACCAGATAACAGACATATATTGAACTCTAATATTGGTTAAATTTAGTTTTCCCACATGAGAAGAACAGCTGAGTATGTGATAATCACCAGTTCCTCAAAATGGGTCATCAATGGAGATGATCCCAGGAAAAGGAAGCTGGGCTAAGACAAGTGATGAGCTGCCTCTGCTTTTGAAGACCATGGAAGAGAGAGAGCACCATCAAAGGACTGAGAAACAGCTTGGTACATCCTTTCTCTGATACACTATTTTTTTTTTTTATCTTGCACATTTGAGCAGAACTTTGGGTGTAATCAACGTTCCCATATTTCAAAGGGAATCGCTAATAATGTAAGGAGCTGTTAACCACTTCTGTATCCACAGGTAGTACCCAAAGACTGTGTTGGTGTCCTGGACAGTAAAGAAGAGTGGGAAATGGGGCAGCTGGGTGACTCAGTGGGTTAAGCTCTGCCTTTGACTCAGATCATGATCTCGGGGTCCTGAGATCGAGCCCCACATCGGGCTCTCTGCTCGGCAGGGAGCCTGCTTCCCCCTCTCTCTCTGCCTGCCTCTCTGCCTGTGCTCTCTCTCTCTCTGTCAAATAAATAAAATCTTCAAAAAAAAAAAAAAAGAGTGGGAAAAGTGAATGAATACTTAGCATATTTCTTTGTCTACTTTAAGACACAATTAATAAATCTATCTTCTTTACGGATGTGTTTGATTTGAATGCTCAATTTATAGATAAATTTTCTTAAACTCAGAAATATGTTTTTAAATTTCTTTTTTTTTAAAGATTTTATTTATTTATTTGACAGAGAGAGAGATCACAAGTAGGCAGAGAAGCAGGCAGAGAGAGAGAGAGGAGAAGCAGGCCTCCTGATGAGCAGAGAGCCTGATGCAGGGCTAGATCCCAGGACCCTGGGATCATGACCTGAGCTGAGGGCAGGGACTTTACCCACTGACCCACCCAGGCACCCCTGTCTTTAAATCTCTTAAATTAAATTAGAAGTTATTCTGGAATATGCGGTGCATCTATCATTTCGTGGTCTGCTATTTTCGTAAATTTTCTATGTTACTACCGTGTTCACTATCATAATTTTAATGGCTCCACACAATCAAGGTTATATTTGTATGGTTACCTTAATAACAAACATCTATCTAATTGTGCTTATTTACTATTTTAGGCACCACTCTTTTTATGGAAATCTTTGGATTGGACATTCACACTTTTTAAAAGTATCAGTTGATATCTTTAAAGAGTTTCAGAAAAATGGAGATATTGTCTATGTGCATACCATTTAAAAATGTTTAAAAGTATCTACGGCCATACCAACCTGAACGTGCCTGATCTCTTCTGATCTCAGAAGCTAAGCAGGTCAGGCCTGGTTAGTACTTGGATGGGAGAATGCTGAGAAATAACAGGTGCTATAGGCTTAAAAAAAAAAAAAAAGAGAATGTGCCATAAGCGGGAGGCATTTTGTGCCCTTGATGGACACTTTTCTACATATAACATAATTTCAGAAGTATATACCTCATTCCAGCATATCTTTTGGGGGATTTGGCATGAATTATAATGTGATAATGATTTTTTTCTAAAAAAAATAGAATTAAAAACATTTTGCTCTGATTTAGCAAGCTACAAAGATAGTCCATCAGGATTACCCACACAAAAATTTGGGGCTATATATTTGCTTAGCTTTATATAGCCATTTTTTAAGCTACTCTTCAATATTGAGCTATAGAAATTTTACAGATAGTAATATTCAGACGGCAAATCAGAAATTCAACTTTTTCAGGATTTTCTGATGAAATTAATTTCTTTTTTTTTAAAGATTTTATTTATTTATTTGACAGAGAGAGATCACAAGTAGGCATAGAGGTAGGCAGAGGGGGAAGGGGAAGCAGGCTCCCTGCTGAGCAGAGAGCCCGATGCAGGACTTGATCCCAGGACCCTGAGATCATGACCTGAGCCGAAGGCAGAGGCTTAACCCACTGAGCCACCCAGGCGCCCTCTGACAAAATTAATTTCTGATGTATTATTCATATGATTGTTTTTATCCTTGCCCAAGCTAATGTATGCTGGGATTATAACTGAAGTTGGATTCATTGAAAATTTTATTTATTTTGTTGGTTATATGTTAAGTAGGACTTCAAATGATGTTTGAACTCAAATCTATATAGTGCCTAGTGTTAACACACAAAGCAGGAATCCTTGATTTCATATATTTTTACATTTGTAATTACCTAATCCAGATTATTTTGAGTCAGACAAAGAGCTCAATTAACAATTTATATAACCAAAAGTAATTTTGCTTTCTTAAATATTAAAAGGGACGTAAAACCATTTCATATTTGCTCCTTAAAAATGTATTTCAATGTTTTGTTATTTTACTTTATGTACCTCTTTCCCCAGCTTTATTGGGATATAACTGACATATAACATTGTGTAAGCTTAAGATGCATGGTGTGGTGATTTGATACATGTATATACTGCAAAATGATTACCACAATAACGTTAGTTAAGCCATTGATCGCCTTTCAAAGTGACTTTTTTTAATGAAGAGAGTATTTCAGATTTATTCTCCTAGCAACTTTAAGGTATATGATACAGTATTATTACTGTGGTCACCATGCTGAATGTTACATCTCTAAAATTTTATAACCCTTTGACCAAGGTTGCCCCATTGCCTCTATCCTCCAGCCCTTGGTAAACACCATTCTATCCTGTTTCCATTAGTTTGGCTTTTTCATGAATTCCACAAATAAGTGAGATCATACAGTGTTTGTCTTTCTCTGTCTGAGATTTTACTTACCATAATTGTTTGGCTATATTTATTTACACAATTCGCTGTAGTACAAATCAAAAATCAATGGAGCCCTGGGTGTGGTGCATAAACAATGAATTTTAGAACACTGAAAAAAGTAAAATTAAATTAAATAAAAAAAATCAATGTAGTAGCAACTAAAAATTGATCACTTTTATATAGATACCTTTTTTCAGGTCAAAAGTAAGAATAAGTTATGTTACCAATGGATACAGGACAGTTGATCTATTATTTTGCATATGGGATTTAGATGACTATCATATCCAAATCATATTTGTGAAAATTAATATATTGGTTGACTTACAGAATCACTGACAACTCACAAAATTTTGACTGATAGCAAGGATTATCATATACTCTATTTCTTGCTTTCCAATTCAATTCAGAGACTGTAGGTGATATACGACACCAATTAAGGTGTCATATATTTGTACTTGAATCTACACATGGTAATGTTTTGTATTTATGAAAGATTTTCCTGAATTACATGACTGATTACTAAATTTAAATATATCTTAAGAAAAGGTTTTTCAGATTTATGTAATCCTTGTGTCTATGTGCAGTGACAGACCTGGAGTGATATGAGACAGGAAACAGCAAGGGATGATGTTGGTCAGTGTCATGTTCACGATGCCTGGTGGCATCTCCCACAAATCAAAATTTCAAGATTACATGTCATTCTTGATACACTGAGACCTTATGGTAGTCAAAGTTCCATGAAATTTAAAAGAAGTCATCCATGTAATGACACTATCCTGGTGTTATTAATATTATACATTTTCGTATGAAATTTTCCACTCAAGCATTGTGAACAGGAGTCCACCTGGTCCCACGGTGACCTCTATCAGACATGTCTGGTGCAAAGTGTGTATAAGCTTGTAAGATTGTTCACTTGTTTATTTTCCCCATAAGATGATAAGACAGTGAATTCTCCTAACCCTTGCCAGAAAGCCTTTCTCCATTGCTTTTCTCCTAAGAAGTTGAAGCTTTCAGGTGGATGATAAAATGGGGCAAAAGAATATGAATTTCTTGGTGCTGCAATATTAAAAGCAGTTTGCTCTATGTTTGTATATAATCTGGCTTTGATTAGCAGCCCACAAAATCTTGCCCCAAAGAACAATAGAGTGACCCTTTGCTAAAATTTGTCTGGAAGTTTTGTGGAATTCTATGTGTTGTCTAGTGTAATTATGAATAGGGTCACTTTCAATTTTACAGGCTGCACTGGATGGTACATTATATAATCAAACTACTTAGATGACCATCTTGAATCCTTTTTTCTCCCTATTCCATAGCTGAAACTACAAAGGCCTCCAGTTCCCTCCCAAAGAGACTTCTATTTTGTGTTCTTTCATGAGTACTCCGGGAATTTAAGACAGAGGTTAAAGTTTTAGGAACTTCTCATTTTAGGAGGAATCCAGTTTTAGCATCTCAATTACATGATATAGTAGAAAGGGGCTTGACCACTAGAGTGAGAGAAAATCTAGGTTTACATTTCAGCTTTTATACTTAGTAGGTACTGTACTTTATAAAAGGTTTTAACTTTCTAGCCAATTGGATAATTCATTATTTATAACTTTCTCTTCTCATTCCTTTGTAGTTTTCAAGAAGGCAGGAGGTTTTACATTTTATTATTATTATTTAGTTTAAGCACTGTATATCTTGGTTCTAGGAAAAATTCTTTCATATACGAGGTACTCAATAAATATTTGTTAAATGAAGAAAGTTAGGAATGACTTTGGGTCATCAGTTTTCATAGGGATGAGAAGTAAACATAAACATGTGTATATTTTTGGACTATAGTAAGCCTTCCTTCTTCCAAGCACTTGGTAGTAGTGTTCAATATTTTTTAGTTGAAATTATCTCTTCTTTTTTATTATATCATTCACTCATTATTTAACCAAATTTGTTAAAAAAATGTTTAATTTAAAGCCATTAAAATATGGAGACCAGATAGTTCATTTTATGCTTTGAAGAAGAGCAGATGCCATCAGGTCCTTATGACATTTCCAAATAAATATTCAAAATAATCAAAATATTGCCTTCTAAACAAAGTTTGCAGTCTTACCTTGAACTTATACTTAAAAAATAAGTCAAATTCAAATTACCATACAAATTTTCTCCCTACAACATTGGCAAAGGCAGTTGTAAAAAGTAGGTTAAGTATTATAATTTACAAAGTGATTTTTAATCTCCAAGGCCATGAATACATGAATACATTTATATTATTCATTATACTCTCCTCTTGCATTGCCTAAATCTCCCAACTGGTCTACCGAACACCACCACAGAAGTATGGTGTATAAAATATTTCCTAGGGAGTTTTCAATTGGTAAAAACTTTCTGAATGATAAATAATAACAAAACCAAATGAAAAGACAAATAATAAACTAGGAAAAATAATGCTTGAACACACAAAATAAATTGCCAATTTTCTTAGCTTTTAAAAAGAGTGCTACTCATTCAAACAGGAAAAAGTCTAAGAAAAATAAACACAAAATACAAAAAAATAGTATATGAAGAGATAATTTATTTTCTTTAAGATTTTATTTATTTTTTTTTATTTGAGAGAGAGATTGAGAGAATGAATGGGAGCAAGGGCAGAGAGAGAAGCAGACTCCCCGTGGAGCAGGGAACCCAAGTGGGACTAGATCCCAGGCCCCTGGGATCATGACCTGAAATGAAGGCAGATACTTAACCTACTGAGCCACTAAGGTGCCCTATGAAAAGATCATTTACAAAATTAAGAAAAAAAGTAACAATGAGACGATCTAGTAACATATGAACAGATGGCCAATTCTGTCCATAACTGAAGAAATGTAAATGAAAACAAGAAATAATTTTCACCAATATGGTTGATACAAAGTATCATTTAGGGTGTGGGGAAATGTGTCTAAATTAAATACACTCCTGTACATCTGATGATAGTATAATTTTGCACAAATTTTTAATGATTTGCAGTGATTTAAAATGGGGACCATTTTACTTAGTATTTCAATCTTTATCACTTGTCTTAAAGACTAACACATTTCACAAGGTAGCTTGTGAAAAATTCTCATTGCAACGTTGTTTATATTGCCTAAATATTTAAATACTGGAAACATATTAAGCATTAATAACTCGGTACTTGATAAAATAAAATGAAACACCAAATATTCGTCTAAAAGAATAGGTTAGTTTGGGGCGCCTGGGTGGCTCAGTGGGTTAAGCCTCTGTCTTCAGCTTGGGTCATGATCTCAGGGTGCTGAGATGGAGCCCCGCATTGGGCTCTCTGCTCAGTGGGGAGCCTGCTTCCTCCTCTCCGCCTACTTGTGATCTCTGTCTGTCAAATAAATAAATAAAACTAAAAAAAAAAAGAATAGAATATATATACAACTATCCTATTCTTGATATGGAACTTGATATACAACTCTCCTATTCTTGATATCCTATTCTTGATATCCTATGCATTGATATGGAAACATCTCCAATCTATATTATTATTATTAAATACCTTATTTATTTATTTGACAGAGAGAGAGAGAGAGAGAGATCACAAGTAGGCAGAGCAAAAGGCAGGCAGAGAGAGGGGGAAACAGGCTCCCTGCTGAGGGCTGGATGCAGGGCTGGATCCCAGGACCCTGGGATCATGACTTGAGCTGAAGGCAGAGGCTTAACCCACTGAGCCACCCAGGTGGCCCCCCAATCGATATTATTAAAGGAAAGGCAAGATACTTGCTACATTCCAGAGTCTTCTGTAGGAATTCACTAATGTATTCCTACAGTATTCCTATGGGTTAGTACTAGTTTTTTTGTATTGTTTTGTTTTGTTTTAAGTTTAGGAATAGAAGAGAAAAAAATGGTGTGGGGGAGGACTAACTTAAGATCAAGAAGTAAATATTGAATAGCAACCAGTTTGATTCCAAATGATGTATATTCAGTCATTATAATGTACTTTCCAAAGGGTGTTTCTGCATCCCAGTCTATTCCATAAACTTAATTCTGTGTTTAGGTACTGACACCACACTTCCATAGTTATACAAAGAATTTTGATACATGGTTCACTCGACATTTAATATTCCACATAAATCTTAGAATAAAAATCAATTGAAATTTTAATAGTGTTAAGAGTTGTTACCTATATACTTTTGAATCCTTCTTATTGGACCATGTTCTATTTCTCATTATTGATGCTTTCTTTTCTTTTGTCTTAATAGGGATCTTGCACATTTACAGTAAGGTTGATGTCTTATTATTTTATTTTTATGATTTTATTTTATTAAAATGCCCCTTCTATTATAGAAAATACATTTATTTTTAATTTTATTGCTGTTTTTATTTATTTGAGTGCACATGCAATAATTATAAAGGTTAACCTGTGGTCATTGATCACTCGCATCTTTCTAACTCTCTTTTTCACTATAAATTCTTTAGCTGCAGATTTTCCTACCATGAAGATTTTCAGAGCCCAAACTCCCCAGGTTGAAAGACACTGATTATCCTCTCATTACTGTATACTTTTTCTGAAAGGAGCTATTTTTTGTTTGATTTGCTTTATTTTATTTTTTATGACTTTAATTAATGTGTAATTGACAAAGTTGTGCATTTTAAGATGCACTGCTTGAAATAATCAAGCTAATTAACATAATTAACATATCTATCACCTCATAACGTTAATCGTTTTCTTTCTTTTGTTTTTCTGTGCATGCATGTGTGGGTGTGTCTGTGTGTGTGTGTGATGAGAACACTTAAGATCTCTTGGCAAATCCCAAGTATACAATACAGTATTGCTAATTATTGTCACTTGCTGTAACTTAGATCTCAAGAGCTTATTCATCTTGTAAGTCTTGGTCTTTGTATTCCTTCACGAACATCTCCCAATATCCCTCTCCCCACAGCCCCTGGTAACCACCGTTCTATTCTCTTGTTTCTATGGTTTTGACGATTTCAGATTCCACATATAAGTGAGATCATGCAGTACTTATCTTTCTATGTCTGGCTTATTTCACCTAGCATATTGTCCTCCAGGTTCATCTATATTGTCACAAATTACAGAATTTTCTTCCTTTTTATGGCTTTATAGAATCCTAGGGCAGACCACCCCCAGATGGGCCACTTTGGCATGAAGACTATTCTGAGCTGAAGGTAATCAAGACTCTACAATCTCGGGAGAAATTTTTGCCCCTTCCTTAACTACATAGAAAAATCTAAACTTGGGGTCTTTCCCAGAATAAGTGTCATTAGCAGATATAAATTTTATCTGAGTGACACAGCTATATGACAGGGCAAACATCTAATTACTAAACATCTGCTCTTCTTCTAATTGCCCTGTGAGTTGTTTTCCTTTCCTCTGAAGTCCCAGACCTCTGCCCTCTTCTCCTTAGTTCAGGATGGCATATATACTTCCTTTTGCTTACCTGTCTTTGAAATGTTCATGTCTGCGTGGATTCTCCACATGTCTGCTATTACATTTTATTTTCTTCTTTTAATCTGTCTCATGTCACTTTGATTCTTAGTCCAGCTAGAAGGACCCTTGAAGGGGTCAGAAAATTTTGCTCTTGAATAGCTCAATAACATTACACTGTTTATGTAACACACTTTTTATATCCATTCATCTGTTGGTGGACATTTTGGTGGTTTCCATATCTTGGCTAGTGTGGACAATGCTGCCATGAACATGGGAGTGAAGGTATCTCTTTAAGATCCTGATTTTGTTTCCTTTGGATATATACCCAGAAGTGGGATTGATGGATCACAAGGTGGTTCTATTTTTAATTTTTGATGTATCTCCATGTTTTTTATAATGGTTTTACCAATTAAATTCCATTTAAGAGTGTACAAGGGTTCTCTTTTCTCTGCATCCTCACCAATATTTATTGTCTTTTGACCAGAAAGAAAGAAAGAGAGAGAAAGATGGAGAGAGAGAGGGAGGGAAGAAGAAAGGAGGAAGGGAAATAGAAAGATCTCTCTTGTCTTTTTGATAGTAGACATTCTAGTAGGTTTTAGTTAATACCTCATTGTAATTTTCACTTGCATTTCCCTGATGATTAATGATATTGGATACTTTTTCATATGTTTGTTGACCATTTGTATGTATTTATTTTGAAAAATATCTGTTCAGGTTCTTTGCCCATTTTTCAAATAAGATTACTTGGTCGTTATTGTTTGTTTTTTGTTTTTTAGGTTTTGGTTTTTGGTTTTTGGTTTATTTTTGCTTTTGAGATGTATGAGATCCTTATATATTTTGGATATTAATCCCTTATCAGATATATGGTTTGCAAATATTTTATCCCATTTTGTAGGTTGCCTTTTCCCCATGTGTAACATTTCCTTTGCTGTGAAGTGTTTTTTCTTTCTTCCTTTCTTTCTTTGTTTTTTTTCTTAGTTTGATGGCATAACAGCATGTGATCTATCATGTAGAATACACATGTGTGCTTCAGAAGAATGTGTATTTGTCTGCTGTCTGTTAACTGGATAGCTCTATATATGTCTCTTAGGTTCATTTGGTCTATGTTGTTCAGTTGGTGTTTCTTTATTGATTTTCCATTTGATTCACATTTTCTCTCTTTGCCTACAATTTTCTCTCTTACTTATTTCCTCCCTTATTCTCTCCCAAATTCCTCTTGACTAAAGACTACTGATCTTTCAAGAAGCAGTCCCTGCTATATTTACATAAGGCAGCTTTTCTAGTCTCTCCTTGGTAGTTCTTTTTTTCATAACTTTTATCAACTGTATGCATTTCTCATAAAACTACTGAACATTTTGCCGTTTGCTCACTTACTTTGTTTCCTTTTTTTGTGTGTGTGAGTATATATGTAACTTTTCACTTGCTTATTTTTTTAATTATTTTTATTAAGATATTATGTATTACTTGCCCCAGGGGTACAGATCTGTGAATCATCAGACTTACACATTTCACAGCACTCACCAGCTACTTACCTTCTTAAGAAGATATGCCTTATTCTTGTGGCGTCTCTGTTGTTTACATTGTTGTTTATATTGTTTCAGACAAATTTAATTAAGGTGCTGAGCAAATGTTACTTAACCTAATTAAGAGGAAAAGTTTCATGAACTGGTAAAGTTTTGACTTTATGGAAATAATAATACAGTAGGGAGTATATTGACTTATATTTGTTTCTATTCAATACTTTCACCACCCAAAAAAGAAATCTAACTGAAATATATTCAGGGGTATGAGATAATCTCTGAAGTATGGTAATTTACGACATCATGGCAGAGCAGCTAAAATACATGGAATTATGATTAAATATGGAACATTGTTTTTAATAGACAGGTATTTAAGGTTCATTCAAGTCTCCATGTGAGTCCACAAAACAGATCATGCCCATCTGTTGTCTTCTTACGTTATTCAGTTGCTTTCAATGGATGCCAAGGAGGAGTTACTACTTCTATGTGAATCTTACCACAAAGGCTTTAGATAATTAAAAATGATAGAATTGGGACAGACTGCTAAACATAAACAGAAGGATAAAAAGACATCTGGCATAATTAACAGTGAATAAACCAGGTTTAAGTAGCCTGAGTATAAAGCACATTGGAACATCATGAAAAACTGAAAAACTTCTGTTGAGAGATAATTCTGCTGATATATAACTTAAAATATTTCTTTTCAATTGAATTTTTATTAATTGGGACATTTCCATAAAGTGGGGTATGGTTTTTAGATTTCATCTGCTCCTGCTGTTTATTTCTCAGTTGAAGTCATAATCTTTTGTTTGTGGCATTGAAATTGGCTTATGTAGAGATGATTATGATGTACATTCAGACAATTGTGACTTCAGGTGAGAAATAAGCAGCAGGAACAGATGAACTCTTAGCAATAGAGAAACTATTTTCATGCAAATATCTCCACAGTGACAGAAAGATGAGAAAAAGAATTACAGAACACAGAAGGCTTACAAAAATATTATTTCATGATATTGAATGATTTTCTGGGTTTGTGTGTGTGTGTGTGTATGTAGAAGAATCAATCAGAATGTTTTTAGAAACATATTCGTATGTTACTATAAATACCATTAAACTACTTCTCCAAGAGAAATTGTATCCACTTGTTTCTATTACTAAATCAAATACAGTATCAGCAGGCATGCCTGTTATGCTAGCTTCTGAAAACCAAAACTAGCTGCAGTGTTACAGTTTAAGCATTTAAAATCTAGGAAGCAAATTTATTCAGTAAAATAAGAATTTGATATACAGTTTGATGAGATGTGTTTCTGTTTAGATGTTTTGTATAGCAATCTGCTTTTTAAAAAAGGAAAAAAAAAGAGAAATGGAAGGCAGAGTCATCGAGACTAGATATAGATGCATACACTATCCAAATTACAACAAATTGAGACAGTCAACAGTCTATGCAGACAAGCCCTAATAGCATCCTTAAATCTCCTTTAACACTTGCCATTTGCCAGTTCTTGGGTAGAGATATAAGATGGAAGTCAGATCACAGTAATATCCACCACATGCTATTTCCTATGATTTATGAATGAAGAATCAAGAAAGTAAGAGATTATGTTGTAGAAGAAAAGAACATAAAACTACGATTTTCACTCCTGTAATACTTAATTTGTAAATTGGTTCTTCATAGGTATGTCATTGACCTATATAATAATTTGAAGCTACAATTTATCAGTAAAAGTGGGATAACATCCCTCGCTCTTGGCCATACCCAATTCCTTTCAATTAAACCTAAAGATGGCATTCAGGTATTAATTACAGATAAAATGACACACTGATGGAGGAGAGTAAAGAGCTAAAATCTAGAGAGAGAATGCCAAGAGTCAAATCCAGTCTCTGCCATTGAATGAAGAAAGCGGCATTGCCAGCCCTATCAAATATACTGACACATAGGAGTAGGGAAATGGGAAATCATCTTTCCTTTCTTATCTCTCTCACTCTTGTTCTCTCTGTGTGTTTATTTCTGTCTCTTATAGATAAACTCCTTATTTGATAGAGATTCTATATATTTCTAATGTCCATCCCAATTGACTACAAAATATCCTTATATCATCAGGGTCATAGATGTACTGCTATCGATCAATGTTAGAAAAGGTTTATTTAGAATTCATTCCTATAGATAATCTAGAGCAACTCTTCAGTCATTAACAGTATGAGACATGTGTCCTTAATTTACTATATCCAAAAAATGTAAAAACATTTCCAGTATTTTTCATTTCCTCTCATTATAAATCACTGTGTACTAATCTTTAATTTTCTTATTTTGTTTGGGAGCTCATGTTCCTGTTTCCTTTTGTAGCTTGTTTGAAATCTATTGAGTACCTACAGTTGGTGAAACACTAGATCAGACTCTACACATTCAGTGGTGAACAATTGAGGCATACTGCCTATTTTCACGATCCTTACAGGTCAGTGGGGGAGCCAGTTAAACAAGCAAATACACATGTAACCATCCTAAAAACTATTGTGTGCCATTAAGGAAAAGTGAAGCGACAATGATAAAGAATAATGGAAATATATCTTATTAGCAAGGAAATGTCTCTCTGTGAAAGTGATATTTTAGCTGATGGAGAAGTCAGATGTGTATGTCAGAAGTCAGAGGTCAGATGCAGAAGAGCATTTCATGAAAAGAAAATAGGCAGATTTAAAAAAAAATCCTAGATTAAGGAGCATCTGGGTGGCTCAGTCAGTTAAGCATCTGAATGTTGGTTTCAGGTCAGGTCATTATCCCAGGGTTGTGAGATTGAACCCCTTGTAGGGCTGCGCTGTGAGCTCAGAGTCTGTTTGAGATTCTTTACCTCTTCCTTTGCCCTTTCCCCTGTCTGTACTTTCTCTTTCTCTAAAATGAATGAATTAATGAATAAATAAATGAATAAATGAATAAATGAATAAATAAATAAATAAATAAATCTTTCAAAAAATCCTAAATTGATCTTGACTATTTATCTCCCTTTGTTTATTTACATTTATAAAATGAGATCAGTGTTTTTTACATACTTATAGTGGTCAAGGAATATGTGAAAAAATATGACATTAAAGTTTATGCAGGATTCATATTAAATAAAACATCATAATCTATGCTCTGTATGGTGCAGTTGAAAGCCAAGTAAATGGATTAGGAGAATAATGAGGCAACAGGATTTTATCTGGGTTCCGGTGAAGGGAAGAAAGAGTAAGAAGGTGTTCTTTTGGGGAGGTGTCTTTTATGCTGGATTCAATGTTAACCAGCGATTTCTTTGAGAAATCACGTCATCTTAGCTAGGCACAGTTTTGCTTTATTGTTATTATAGCCTGATGTCACTGCTATAACTTTAAGCAATAACATAGTGACTCATAGCAAAAATAATTTTGGTCCTGGTAATACTTAAAAATCACTGAATACACCCAAATAGTCATGTAGCCTACATGTAGTCATGTAGTCATGTAGTCCTTTAGCTACAGTTCCTCTCCCCACTCTTCAGGAAAAATCTTCATCTCCATTAACTTTGCTAGCTGTAACAATGAGGTCCTTTGTTAAATCTACTCTGCATTCTAGCAATATAAAAAAAAAGTCTTATACATAAAACAGCATAAACCCAGAGAAGAAACATTCCTCACATTTATAGGTCCATTTTTTCTGCAAAAATTTGAATATCAATTTATAAACTCAGTTTTATTTCTGCACAGCTTAAAAGCCATACGAATTCACATAGAATGAATAGGTATTTTAGTAGCTAGGAAATAAACTAAGTGGCTCTGATAAAGAGATGCTAAAATATAGAGACTAAAAAAGACGGAAGTCATTTTTTTCCCCTTCTTATATCAAAACTCAGAGGGAACTATTCAAGGCTAAGAGTCAGCCCTGTTCTATAAGTTTATCCAGGGGCTCAGGTTTCCTTCTACCTTGCTTCACCATCCGTAGGGTTTTGCCCTCATTCATAGAGTCAGAACAGGCACACTACAGCTGTACCCACATTATAGCCCTTTAGAAGAGGGAAAGAGGGAACACCAAACCACCCTAAGGCAAGACTCAGAAGCTGCACACCATAGTTGTGTTCACATACTAGTGACAGAATCAGTTAGATGGCCACAGGAAGCTACAGAGGAGGTTGGGAAATGTGGCAGTCATAAGCCCATCTAATATGCTGGTAAGATAGCATGGTCCAAGTCACTAAAAGAAAGAAGGAATGAATCAATATTAAGAAAATCAGTCTCTGACACAAGGAGTAATTTTTAAACCATGTGATCACTATCATAGTCTGTCTCATAATTGACATTCAAAACATTACCTATCCTTCAATTATGACAGATAGAATCTTGATATTTAATAGAGATGCTATGCCTCTAACTAAAAAATTCTTGATATTTTTTGGAACCTACATTTATCAACTTCTCTAGGAAATCATTTCTGGAGAACTTTATTAATCTCCAATGGTTCCTCCACACAACACAAAACCAGATAAGCACAGTTCATACCTCTATTCATTCATTTACTTTTTATTTCAAAAATATTTAATAGGCACTTATACACTGATTGTATAGCAATTTCCAAATGTGTTCAAGATGCACATGGTCTCTCTGCTCATAAAGTCTGTAGACTGGTGGGGGAAATAGGGATTCAACACATTCAAATAAATGGAAACTTTTAAGTGTCGTAAGTAACATGAGGGAGGTAAATAGTGCTACGGATTGGATAATAGGAAGGTTTTGTCCAGTCAAGGAGTTGTGGGGAGGATTTTCTGAAGAACTGATGATTACAGGGAGATGGGCTAGACAGAGGGCAGCCTTAGAGAAGGAGAAGGGTGGTGTACGGCAGTGCCCCAGCAGAGGGAACAGCAGACTCCAGGGCCCTCTGTGGGAGTGTGTTCAATACTGGCTGGGGAGAATTAGTGGAAGATGAGTGAGAATAAAGAACAGAAGGCAAAGAGGTGACTGAGCTCAAGAACCAGGTAAGAAGGAGATTACCTAGGGTTTTGAGATTTTAAGAGTTTTGTTGTCTATCATCAGAGCAGTGAATTGTGATTGAGGAGCACAAGCACGGAGAGAAGTGATCACATTTCCACATCATAATGATCCTTCTGACAACAGTGCAGACAGTAGTCACCCAAGGATAAAATGGTGTGGAGGTTGTTCTTTTCCAGTAGCCCAGGTAAGCGTTAACTATGAATGGATTGGATTTATCATTCTCTAAGTATGATTTTAGATCTCTGGACATTTTGTGTCCTTTTTGGAAGAAGAAGAATAGCTATGCATTTTAAAACCAACAATTTTAAAAACAATGTAAACCAGCAGAGCATGTAGTATGGTATTTCCTACATTTTTATACATTTTAAGTGTCTACAAGCTTAGACATTAGACATTTACAATAATGTTCTAATGTTTCCATGAAGTAAGGCATATAATAGATTTGAATTTGAAAATAAGTATTTAACTAAACAAAGATATTTTTCTTTAATCAATGATATTATTTAAATTGGAAATAAAGGAACATTCAAATGGAAATTATGTATCAACATTTGCAGGTATAGGTGAATATGAGACTTAAAAGGAATTTGAATACATTGTTAATCTGAGTGTATGCAAGAGGCCTCAGCTATGATTAAACTTTTAGATATGGATAAAATAAAACAAGAGTAAAACTTTTTTTTAAAGGTTTTATTAATTTATTTGACAGAGAAATAGAGTGAGAGAGAATGCAGGCAGGGGAGCTTTAGGCAGAGGGAGGGGGAGAAGGAGAAGCAGACTCCCCACTGAGCAAGGAGCATTACCTGGGACTGGATCCCAGGACCATGGGATCATGATCTGAGCTGAGGGCAGATGTTTAACCAACTGAGCCACCCAGGCACCCCATAAAAGCAAAATATTAAAGAGCTTAAAGTTATTTCATCCAAAAGCCTCCCACCGCACCTCATAAATTCAAATATATTTAGGTTCCACATAAAAAGATGAGATGTGGGGTGCCTGGGTGGCTCAGTGGGTTAAAGCCTCTGCCTCTGGCTCAGGTCATGATCCCAGGGTCCTGGGATCAAGCCCCACGTCAGGCTCTTTGCTCAGCGGGGAGCCTGTTTCCCTTCCTCTCTCTCTGCCTGCCTGTCTGCCTACTTGTGATCTCTCTCTGTCAAATAAATAAATAAAATCTTAAAAAAAAATGAGATGTGTAAAAGCTCCAATCAAGAAATGATAGTTCCTATGTTTACTTGTATTTATCTGAAATAACTCTGTAGTTATCCGAAATAGCTACATTTTTTTGTTGTTTTGTTTTCTACATGGATTGTGAAAGGGAGACTTTATTTGGATATATTTAAATTGACTATTAAACATTTAAGTACTGTCCTTTAGCAGAAATTCACAGATGAAAGTTATAAGTTAATTTTTTAACATCAAACACAGGAAAGTTCAGGGGAGCAGAATTTAAGGAGTAGTTTAGCAAGAAAGGTGGGCTTGTTGGAGAATTTGTTATGTCAAAATATTTGAATGAATATGGGAGAGTCAGGATGAATATTATTTTCCTAGTTGGTCACTGCCTTCCTCCCACAGAACACATTTTTTCCCTCCCCTTAAAGTGCACATTTCATAATTTCTTGTTTTTTATTCTAATAAAACCAGTTTCTCTGAACATAGTTGAAATTAATTAGGCCTTATCTAAAAATTTTAAAATGCTAATAAAAGTAAATGAGGAAAGAACAGTAGACTTAACAGTCTGGCTTCAATATTAATGAACATTTGATCTATTTATTGCAATCAAAATATAACTTTGGCACTGATTATAATCACTTTGACTTGGGTAGTCTTGGTAGCAAATAACACTCATTAAGTATCAAGAGACAAACCAAAACGGCTATCACATTGAGGTTCTAATTTAGCTTAGAATAATAAATAACACCATGTAAAATGAGAAGAAAAAATTGAATATCTGTTATTTTATGCATTCAATCAATAGTGTCTCTATTCCTCTATATTCAAAGTATTGTGCCTGTCAGCAAGTTAAAATGGGAAAGCTTGAGACTTTCTGGAGAGACAGACCTGGTTCTGAAATCATGTTCTATGTGATGGTTAATTTTATGTATCAACTTTATTAGTCCATGTCTCTCAAATATTTGGTCAAAAACTAAAAACTAAAACTAAAACTAAAAACTAATTGCTTCTGTGAAGGTTTTTTTGTTTGTTTGTCTGTTTGGATGAGATGAGCATTTAAATCAGTACCACTTGAGTAAAGCAGATTGCTCCCCACAATGTGCATGGGCCTTACTTTAAGAGGAAAAAAACTGGGGGCGCCTGGGTGTCTCAGTGTTTTAAAGTCTCTGCCTTTGGCTTGGGTCATGATCCCAGGGTCTTGGGACAGAGCCCCAAGCCCCTCGTAAGATTCTCTGCTCCACGGGGAGCCTGCTTTCTCCTCTCTCTCTGCCTGCCTCTCTGCCTGCTTGTGATCTCTGTCTGTCAAATAAATACATAAATTTAAAAAAATAAATTAGCTAAGCATAATACCCTCTAGTTCCATCCAGCAATGGGGGGGGGGAATAAATGAAGCAAGATGGGATCAGGAGGGAGACAAACCGTAAGTGACTCTTAATCTCACAAAACAAACTGAGGGTTGCTGGGGGGAGGGGGTCAGGAGAGGGTAGTGGGGTTATGGACATTGGGGAGGGTATGTGTTATGGTGAGTGCTGTGGCGTGTGTAAACCTGGCGATTCATAGACCTGTAGCCCTGGGGAGAAAAATATATTATATGTTTATAAAAAAAATTTTTTAATTAATTTAAAAAAAGGAAAAAAAAATTGAAGTCACCCAAGGAAAAGATAATTCTACTTCCAGATTACCTTCAGGCTCCAGCTGTGACACCAACTGTCCCCTGAGTTTCCAACCTGTTGGCTTCCAATTTTGAACTTTCTAGCTTCTACGATCATGTGAGCTAATTCTTTAAAATATTCCTCTCTCTCTCTCCCCCCTCCCTTATTACTCCATCTCTTCTCCTTCATATATATATATATATATATATATATATATATATGAAATATAAGCAGGAAAAATGTTTATGCCATGTGGTCCATGATGGGTGGTCTACATTATGTGATGATGATGGTATATATTTAGAATGAAGTGGCTGAAGTAAGTGTGCATAGTTCTTTTTTTTAATTAATTAATTAACTTATTTATTTTTTGAGAGATCGACCACATGAGTAGGGAGTGGGGGAGTGCAGAGGGATAGTAAGGGAGAGATTCTTATGCAGGCTCCATGCTCAGGAAAAAGCCTGATGTAGGGCTCACTCTCACATCCCTGACATCATGACCTGAGCCAAAATCAAGAACTGGATGCCTAGTCCACTGAGCCACCCAGGTACCCCTGTGCGTAGTTATTCTTATTCGAAAATTCTTCTACTGATTTCATTCAACAGGTTCATAAATGTATAGTCAAGGAGGTGCCTGGGTGACTCAGTTATTAAGCATATGTGTTCAGCTCAAGTCATGATCCAAGAGCCCTGGGAATGAGCCCTGCATTGTGTTCCCTGCTCGGTAGGGAACGTGCTTCTCCCTCTCCCATTCCCCCTGCTTGTGTTCCCTCTCCCGTGTCGCTCTCTGTCAATAAATAAATAAATCTTTTTTAAAAAGGAGGTTTACGATCCTTCAAAAAATTCTTGATCACTTTAACATTAAAAAATCATTTTGTTTTGTTTTGAGAAACAAGGAAAATGTATCATCTGTAAGTGTCTTTTGTTGCTCCTATGGTGCTGTGAGAAATAAGTCACTTGATTACCCATGCTCAGTGATGGAGATACCGTTAGGTCTAGAGGCTTTGCCATCACTCAGGATGGAGATGGAGAAAGATTTTAGGAAAACCGTTCTACTAAAAGTGAAAGACCATTTTCGTCATTCATCATTTAATAGATATTTAGGTGATTTCTATATCCAATGTAATATTATTGAGAATTAAAAAAAAAAGGAAATCCTGTCATATGGAACATCAAAAAACCTGGAGGACTTATGCTGAGTGAAATATGTCCATCAGAGAAGAGAAAATACTGCATGTGTCCATTTATACCAGAGATTTAAAATAATCAAACTCTTAGAAACAGAGAGTAGACTAGTGATTTCAGGCGCTGATGGGGAGAAGAAATGGAGAGTTGTTAGTCTATAGTTATAGGGTTTCAGTTACATGAGATAAATAAGTTCTAGAGATCTGCTGTACAAATCGTGCTTATAGTTAACAATTCAGTATTATTCACTTAAAAACTTAATAAAAAGTGTTTAGTGTTCTTACAACAAAAACAAAAAGAGGCAAGAGGAAACTTTTGGAGATGGTGGATATGTTTTTCATATTGAGTGTGGTTGACAGTTTCACTGGGTATAAGCTTATCTCCAAATTCATCAGCTTGTGTATGTTAAATATGTCCATTTCTTTGGTGTATCAAATATACCTCAATAGAATGGTTTAAGAAATGAAGGCACAAACAGGCTTCTTGAGGAAGAGACTCACAGGCCACCATGCTGGAATTCATAATGGGGTAGAAAAGCTGAACGGGGAGACCACAGTCAGTCAACATTACCACAAGGGGAAAGCAAATGTTATGGCAGTCCAAGCAAACTAACATAGTCCGCCACTTACTAGTAGCTTGACCTGAAAAAGTCACTCACTTCTGCCCTACTCATCCAACTCATTTATGTCATCTACAAAGGAAGATCATACCAACCTTACAAAGCTGTTGTAACTATTAAATATTAATGATACTATAAATATAAGGTCTCTGTCTGCATTATTCATCTCCATATTCTAAGAGAATAGAAGGATGCTTGGAACTGTAAGTCTCAACAGGATTTATTATTAATTAATGAATATCAGAGGTCTAGTATACTAAATCCCTCATGGTAGGTGACAGGCTTGTGGTAGCTGTTAGCTCTTTTCAGTGTATTAAAGGTGAGGAGAGTAAAAAATGATTTTTGTAGGAGATAGGTTACCCTGGGAACAATTCCAGATGGTACACATTATAAAATAACAAAACCAATAGTTCACACACTAAGGTGTGGCACAGAAAAAAAGAGATGAATGGGATTTAGAATGGATGGAAAGGGCATTATGCAAAAGGTGAAGCTTCTTTAGGTCTTTAAGAGTGAACATCATTTGGAGGGAAGCAGCTATTTAATGCAACATTTTAATATTAACAGTAAGGGAAGCATTTTAAATGCATTCTCTTCTAATGGGAAAACTATAATAATTTTTAAATACCCTGTTAAGTAAGTTCACCTTAAGCAGCCTTCATTGAATTCTCATTGTTGAACACCAGTGTCACCACTGAAGTTGCTTTATAGGAAAATGACTGCTACCAGCAGCAAGAAAAAAAAAAAAAATTAAATTTGTTAAATCCTCATTCTCAACCACTTGTAGTTATGAAAGACTGAAAGAGATTTACTAAATGTGTCAGGTTCACAGTAATTTTACTGATTGCCTGGAGGCTGTCACACTTAAATACTAGGAGGTATTTACTTTAGTAATAGGATACAACTGTTTTGAATTATATAAACACTGAATATGTTGTCTGTGGGATATCTCTGCTTTCCTTCTTTCAAATTAGCTGAGTTTCATTCTCTCAAATTGCTTTAAAGTTTGGAGTTTTGAAGTGCCATCATTCTTACTAGTATGTCTTTACAAGGAATGTAGTAAAGGATTATATGATTTATTTCCATAAATATGAAAGAATATCAATCTAAACCAAAATTTATTAGCATGCAAGTGATTACACTCAGTTTTCAAACAATTTTGTTTTAATCTATTAATGCCTTTGTCTAATCCTTTAACTTCTCTCATAACAAGGTAGTTGAAAGTATTGAGATAAATCCCAAAGTAAATTTCTAGTCGGAATTTTTTCAGGACAAGATTTTATCAGTCTTCTTCTGATTTGCATTTTCAAACACTTTTGATATTAGTGAGGCCAAATATGGAATATTACATGATCATTTGCAAATATTCTCTCTTTTCTGAAGTACTTTAATTCTTCTCCACCTGATTGTTAATTCTGGTCTTGCTTTAACTCATGAAATGTCATAGAAAATTGTTAAGTATCTACTCTTTTCCTCTACCTTATCAGTTAGCAATTTTCCCAGACATAAGTCCTTCTATCTGCCTAATTGCTGAAGGTAGTCAATGCAAAAGAGATCCACAGGTCCACATGACAGTTATGTAACATGCATAAGAAATTAGATTTTCTTGTTGCAAATTGCTGAGATTTGAGGAACTTTTATCACTGCAACAACTCATGTTTTATTATGACACATTAACCCAGATTCTTCATCATGGATTTATTCATTTTTATCACTAGTACTTTGAATACAACACCATATCAGGCACTGTACTAGATACAAAGGTTCTAATGGTAGAAAAAGCAGATTATCTTCCTGCAACTATGGAACTCATTCTGGAATGACCATATGTCATGATGATGCTTTGCTACTACTCTCTCTCTCTCTTTTGAAAAGTCTATCCAATCTGCTGACTCTCACTGTCTCAGACATAGATTTCTCTGTCAAATTGTAGAAGTAGCAGTATCTGACCACTAAGGATAAAAGGAATTTGAAAAATGGGAGAGCATAAAAAAGATAAGCCCAGAAAGAAGGTGATATTTTAGTCCAAAAAGAAGTCCTCAGATGTTATTATATGTATCTCTGTGAGGATTGATCAAAGCAGATGAAGTTGGAGCCCTGTTTATCTTCTCTTTGTCTTCCTCTCTACAGGAAGTTTCAAATTGTCCTTTGAGTTATTTTATTTTAGGTTGTACCTGAGGCTCAGCATTGAACTTCCTTATTCCTAAATTTAGAATTAATATTTTCTAACTGTCAATAGCTCTAAAACAAATCCCTATAAATACAGAGCTTAAAACATGAAGCAAATTATGGTCCTGGGAATCTCCAAAGTATTATAATAGTAAATCTCATTATAACTGCAAATACCTTGCTCCTAGCTCAAGTCATAAATTTATATAGATGATTTGCTATGTTATATATAATCAGTTATTTACTGCATCTATATAATATCCGTAGAGCTTCTCAATTCATGGTAGACTTATCTTCTAATAAACCCATTCTAAGCTGAAACTATCACAAGGCCAACTGCATTTCATACCCCTCACTGACCTACCTTACATGTACTCAGGACACTTACGTTAGACGACCGTTGGGCAGAATCATCCAACACAAAGCTTATTTTAAAATTAAGTGTTGACTACCTGATGTAATGTATTGACCACTGTCCTGAAAATGCAAAAGAGAATTCTTGCACAGGTACAGAATGGTTGCCGGTGTGGAAGACCTGTACCCTTGTGATCGCCTGGCTGACTGGGAGCTGCAGTGCTGCCCCTACCCAGCATCACGAGAGAGTATCAGACCCCATAGTGTTAGTCCAGGAAATGATCGAAATTTAAAATTCAAAGGACAGTTTCTACCATATGAATATCACTTTCCCACCATCATAAATTACAAGACAAACCTTTTAAGTTGGAGACTGTCTGCATATATCACAGAGACATATACTTGTATATTATATACCTGTTTATATCCTTATCTATATGCCATCTATCTGTTTTGATCTAAGTTTCCTAACAGATTTATTTCTAATTCTGTTTTTCTGAAGATTTTTTAAATTCCTTAAAAATGCATACTTCTGAAGGAGACAAAATGTGGGCTATTTTTTTCTGTATTTTCCAATATAATGAAGAAGTAAATATTAGCCCTACTGAGAATCAGATCCTTAGAATGTAAATGTAGTTTCCCACAAGACATAGCCAAGGCCATGATGTAGCTTCAGACATGACTAATGCCCTCTCTCTGAACAATGATTACTTTTGAACAACTCCACATCTTGCTCTGACTTAGTCCTTCCTCCTGGATAAAAATTATTAAATCATAAAATCAACACGTTTCTCCACTTTTGGACACTATCCAACCCAGAACAGGTCCCTATTTCTCTAATTTCTCCACAAATTTACCAAGTAGTACCCCAAACCCTAGAATAAGTCCTCCCAATTCCCTTTTCTGAAATGTCTCCAACTCCCCCTGGTGTGTGTTTCACTTGCTGTAGAGAGCTAAACATGACTGACTTTGCTTAAGTGCAAGTGTCCCTTTTGACCTTTTGTGAATTTCAACAATAATGATATAGGGCTCAAAGACACTCTTTACTTAATGGTCACACACACGCACACACATGTTACCCTAAATGTCAATAAGTCTGTATACCACAGGGAAAAATATTTGCATATTTTACGTAAAAAAGAAAACTGTGAACTTTTCTGAAGAAGAAAATTTTAGTCTCATTCAGATTTTAAATGAATGGAAAATGTTCCTTTGTATATGTTTCAAAGTCTCTGAGGAGAATTCATTCTTTTGGCTTCCTTACAGAAGGTGCTAAGCCATCTTCAGTAATGCTGGGAATACAACTCAGTGGGCACAGAGAGTCCTGAGATGATCAATCATACTGCATTTATGGCTAAAACCAATATTTCCCTTGTTTGTTCTTTCTTGTTATATCAACCCCATGCTTCCCTGGCGGAAACAATGAACTGAATGAGATAGATTCTGAGAATTTTATTAGCAACAAATATGTGTCAAACATTATTCACCCCAAGTATATATTCCAATGAAAAATAAATAGAATTTATACACTTTCCCCAGGAAGAATGAAAATTTGTGTGTTAGTTTAGTTTCCCAGTCAGAATCCTGTGAATGCTTTCTGCTTTAGTCACAACTTGAGATTTGTAACTTTAAAGATATAAGGGAAAACTATAAAAAAGATTCATAACCTCAAATTACATTAACTGTACATTAAGGAAGATGCACAAATCCCAAAAAATAATGAAATGTCAGGGTTAGAACCATCCCTTTTCAGGTCTAGTGCTCAATCTCCTATGATCTTGCATAAAATGCTATTGCTGTTCACCTTGCTATTAGGAAGTACAATTGATTTGCTTGCAATATTTATTAGTGCATTAGTCATGTACATTAGCACCAAACTGGAAACAAATAATGCTTTACTTCCCTAAGTCTGTGGCAAGCCAATGAAAGTAAAAATGTAGGTACTGATATAAATATAAGTGTGACTCACGCTACTGAAATATCCTTCCTTTACCCAGATTTACCAGAAAAAATTAGAGATAAACATACTCCAACCATTTTTTTAAATTTTTTAAGATTTTTTATTTATTTATTTGAGAGAGAGAGACAGTGAGAGAGAGCATGAGCGAGGAGAAGGTCAGAGAGCGAAGCAGAATCCCCATGGAGCTGGGAGCCTGATGTGGGACTCGATCCCGGGACTCCAGGATCACGCCCTGAGCCGAAGGCAGTCGTCCAACCAACTGAGCCACCCAGGCGTCCCTACTCCAACCATTTTAATCTTCGGTGAGTTAGAACAGTTCGCGTTAATCAGGTTCATTTTTGTTCTTTCAGCATGGTGTCCTTTTGACAAATTATCAAAAAGAGGTCACAAAATAAATCAAAACTGAAAGGACAGTTTATCTGATATTCATACGTAGGATAGATTAAACCCTGAGGCTTTCATTTTGCCAAATATTTATATCAGCTCAGGTGTCATTCCAAATTCTGCGTAAGACTTGGTTGTTGGTCTTAAAAATGATGGATAAATGCATCTTCAATCAAATATAAGTAAGCCTGAAGACCTGATGGTACTCAAAATAATTGGCCCCACCTGCACTTCCACCCCCACTGGTACCATGTGTATCTACACTGATTTCCAGCCAATGACTGCTAACTCCATGACCACCATTTCCAATTTCTGTCTCTGGTTACTGGAATATGGAATTTTTCTGTCATAAAAAACTAAAATTGGTTCTTCCCAAACAACTTTGAATTTCCTGATTCCTTGGTTCTCATCATTCTGAGTTTTCTCCTATAGAAATCTGGTCCTGTGCAACCACACCTAGCTCCTGACCCTTCATACAATTCCACAAGTGGGGTAACTTTGGGATGGGCCACTCCTCTGCTTTATTGGGGAGACCGGAGCAACAACAAATAAGAGTTGACAGTGTTAATGCATGGCATTAGTAAAAATAGTTTTATAAAATTTGTGGTGGGTTTATGTATTTTGTACTAGAATCCTGTCATTTTAACTTTCTCTTTATTTTGATTTAGCACTATGATCAAATCACAATACTTTCTAAATAATCTTAACTTCAGTTTTACTACCTGAGAATTGGTGATAATCCAAACTGAACTGTCCACGCTAATAAACCATCATCATTTAATGAATGCTCAGTATGTGCCAGGTCCTGGTACATCTTCTGAACTTCACAAAGCCCTTGCAAGGTAGGCTTCATTATCTCACATGATATATTTCTTAAAAATGTCCAGAACCATATTATCCATTGGAAGTGCTTTTTGCAACACGACTTGCCATTTTTTATCAAATTGTCCTAAACATTCTCTACTCTTCAGTTTGGTCAGGCTCTGTGTCCTCGAATAAAGAACACAGTGGGGCTGGCACTGTGCCATTTCATATAGTCCTTGACTGGTCTAGCCACTTCTACTTCCTGTCTCTTCCTGTCTCCAGGAAACCAGTCACTATGTAGGATTTGCAATATCCCGAAGTCCACTACACTGTGAAAAGCTCAAGAAACTTTTAGAAAGATCCTGAAAGATGAGATACTACATGGGGAAAGAGAAGCCAAAGAGCATTAAAATAGCAGGGCGGTGATGAAGAAACCACTAAAACCCAGCTGGGTGCCAGAGCACAGGCACCAGATACTCTCAGATACTGTGAATCAGAGACCAAATGGTAGAAGTAAATAGACCAAACCCCACTATTCTGAAAAGCACGCAAAGGCTCAGGGAAGGTGAGAAATTTTCCCAAGTCCACACGAATATGAGGTTGCTGAGCCAGGATTTGAACCACATTCTCTTCCCTGTATATCCCACGGTCTCAACCACTACATAATGCAGAATTTCAATATGTATCTAGAAATGTTTTTCCAAAGAGACTCAAATTGCAAGTAGTACTATAGGGAACATGTTACTTAAGAGAATAATCTCAGTTTATGGGCTAAAACACATGTGTCTTTATAACCAAGCAGATGCTCTTAATTACAAATTTATTTTATCTATTTGTTGAAACAAACTGACATAGTCTCTACTTAGAGACACTTTAATTCAAAATATGTATTTTAAACCAATAGAACCACATAGTTTTTCATTCTTTAAAATGAAAAAAAATGGATTTTTGCTATTTCACACTAAATTTCCAAAAGTTTTCAGTAATATTTCGGACCAAATTCACCTAAATTGTGCTTTCCTATAAATTATTTCTTTAGTGCTCAGCTAAGAAAACAAGTCAAATAAAAGAGAGGTGTTAGATAACCCTTTCTGACTAAGATCTAGGAAACCTGACAAGAAGAAAAGTCTGTGAACTGAGGAGCCTCAAACTGCAGGCTTTCCTATCATTTACGTATGTTTGGTTCACACATGAATTTCAGGTTTGAAATCTAGACCCATGTTCACATTTTACCAATCCACTGCAACAACTACAGCAAACCTCTCTCTCTCTTTTTGAAAGGTTTTATTTATATATTGATTTGTTTACTTATTTATTTATTTACTTGGCAGAGAAGAAAAAGAGAGAGAGCACAAGCAGGAGTAATGGTAGGCAGAGGGAAAGAGAGAAACAGGCTTCCAACTGAGCAGCAAGCCCAATGTGAGACTTAGTCCCAGGACCTCATGACCTGAGCCAAAGGCAGACATTTAGCTGTCTGAGCCACCCAGGCACTCCTAGAGCAAAACTTGACCAAGTGTTCATCAGTCTTGACTGGGGATTCAAGGAACACAAGGCAAAATTACTTTGTACTCAATTCTTGTTCCTCAAAATTTCTTCATGTACCCTGGGACTTCTCTGAATTTTAGGTCCTATAGCACCTAGTTTTACAAAGAAATCTGTTTTCAATCTTTTTTCTTTTTTTTTCCTTTTTTTTGTCTTTCCTTTCATGAGCATACCAAAACAGTGATTCCCCCAATTCTATTTTATTTAATTTTTTGTCTATTTTTTAAAAATGTGGAATGCTTCATGAATTTGGGTGTCATCCTTGGGCAGGGGCCATGCTAATCTTCTTTGTATCCTTCCAGTACTGTCCAAGTGGGCATTCAATTTTATTTCTTTTAATGAAAAGCATTATCATTTAATTTTTTTGTTTTTCTTCTGCAGTTTGAGCTCCTGCCTCCACCTACTCCCAGAGGCTCTGGTCTTCTACCCTAATTGACTCCACAGGAACATTTTCCTTAACCAGAACATTCTTCCTCACAAGGAAGTTTGGTACTAGCTGTGAATACAATAATGCACTCACCATTTGTTTCTTTTTTTAAAAAATTGATTTATTTATTTTCAGAAAAACAGTATTCATTATTTTTTCACCACACCCAGTGCACCATTTGTTTCTTGATTCTGACCACTCTAACTCTGAAACCTTTGGGGAAGTTACTTAATTCAGATTTACTTTCATGAAATAAATATTGAATAATAGCAACCTCAAAACGTTCCTGAGAAAATGAACTGGAATAAGGGAGATTAAGTCTAATAGAATGAATGAACTTCATCAGTAGTCATTTCCTTCCTGCGGATCTCCTGCAACCTTTCCTTATGCCTTTCTCCCAGCTATTAAAATCAATCTAGAGTGCTTCTTCCTCTTTAAAATAAATGTTACTCAGTACCAACAAAGCTTCCTGTTATTTAAAAATAACTTTTTCTTATCATCTTATTGCCTATTAGCTTCTACCACAATCTGAGGATATGCCTGATTTCATATATAATGTAACCTATTCTCTAGGTATAAAAACAGGAAAGTAAGGAGATTTTGTTCATTCTATTTCTATCCTGTTCTAAAGTCTTGAAAAAGAATCATACCCTCAGAGAACAATTTTAAGTTACTCTGTTAAATTGACCATGTACAACAATCATGCTACAGTGTTTGTGAAGACAGTGAGATCTTATTTTTTTCACAAACAAAAATTATACTTTATAAAAGTGTAAGAAAATGTCTTTGAAACAGTTAAAGTTAAAATAAAGCTATCTTATTGAGCACAAGATATTTCTTGGTTTGATTTTGGGTTTTAGAAAAATTTGTACAGATTATTGTAATTAACACAATTATAATTATAATCAAAATAATTGCTATGTTTGTTCTCCATAAATTTCAATGAAGTGATGGAATTTTTAAATCTTTATGCTTTGATTAAATATATTTACCTTTTTTTGTACTCCCTACATCTATATTAATTTGAACTATTCAAAGTAATCTACAAGTTAAAAAGTCATGTGAATTAAAGATGTATATAGCAAGAAATCAAAAAAAGAAAATATGAAAGATAGATTGTCAATAACATTCCATGCCTATTTTTATCTCATGTGTTCATAATTACAGAAGTAGAAATATCTGCCAGGTGAGGACAAGACCCGTTATTAGTGTTCCACACCACTGACCTCAGAGGAGGGAGATTGGCAAGAGATGGGGAAATGATAAAATGATAAAAGAATACATGTGGATAATGTTCCTCACTTCTCTGGGGAAAAAAGAAAAGAAAGAAAGATAAAGAAAAGTATTAGTATGGCCTAGAGTTATAAAAAGGGTGAAAAGTGGGTAGAAATTTTCTTCAAATATTTAGCATTGTGAATGCATGTGGTAAAGTTTATTTACCTTTGACCTTTAAGATATTAAACTAATAAAAAGGACATACTCCAACTTCAGACGCAATTTTGCATCTCCAGATATGACTTTGGTTCTTACCAATCAGAGAAAGTGCAATGATAGGTAAATATAAATATAAAACTGCAGTAGATCTACCTTTATATATATATATATATATATATATATTTTTTTTTTTTTGCTAATGCTAACACTCACCTGCTTCTATTTGCCTCAGGTGATTCTATACCTGCCTCCAAGCTCCAGGGGCATATGTGATTCAGAAATGGCTAATCAAAATGCCTAATTCCCCAGCCTGTTTTTAATTTTTTTAATTCAGAGATGTGACTGTGACCTAATTTGTTCCAATGGAATAGACTCTCTGAAGCTACTGGGCAAATTTTTATTTATTTATGTTTGTTCCTTTAGTATTGCTGAAAGGAATAATGTTCTCAAAGGAGAGTTACTTGTGTAAAAAGGGAGCATGGCTTCCTTTCCAAAAGTAAGGGAAGGTTATGATTTTTGTTTCCCTAGTTTTCTTCAGAGTCCATATTGTACCTCTTTCTGCCACAAACTCTCAAGGACAATTGAATCTGCAGAGCCTTAAAAGCCAATAGGAAGGCTTAGTTGCACTGTAGCATGCAACACATATGATTACCTTGCATGGCTTTCTCAAAACTGGCAAGTGAATAACAAAGGTATCAGAGATGGGATCTTAGTAAAACCACATAGAAGATACACACAGTTTCCCTTAATTTTGAGAGAATATGCAAAAATGTCCCTCGAATACTAACATAGGATTTTATTAATGCAGCAAGTTTTTGCAATTTCAAATAATTTAACTTTAACCCTCCTTGCATATGTGTGAGTACCAAGACATTCAGGGTACCTATCCGTTTCTATGTTCTAGTTTTTATCAGCTCAGTATTGTGAAAACAGTGTAACAGTATAATAGTCTTTGAATTAGTTATATAGCCAAAGTCTATGTGAATAAATTTTGGACAATGCAAGGCATTATTTCAGATGAAAGCAAATTCCTTCTGAAGTTGATTGTTATCATTAAAAAAAATCCATTTTTAGAAGAATAGATGTGTATCACATGCTAAGAACTAGATCATTTTGCTTTGGAGTAACTGAACACTAACTGTTAGTGACTGGAATAATTTACTTAGTAGAATATATGAATTCTAACACTATTATTACTTTTGATAATTATTCTGCAATACCTTCGGTGTTGCACTTATGCTACTGGAGAATTAAATGAAAAATGCTGTAGGAATTGTTATCACTACCTCTTTCACATTTTTGATGTGGTTTAATTTTTGGAGTTTCCAGAGAAGCTATATTCTATTTTGTTTTGAGAAAAAAAAAATTTTACTCAAGATGAAATGCACAGCTGTTATGCAGGCAACTGATGAGTTTTTGTAAATGTATATACCCAAGCAATCATCACTTCAAATAAGATATAAAACTTTTCCATCTCCCAAGCAATTTCATGCCATAGGGAAACTTCTCTAGATCTGGGAAACCAAGGCTATTTTTTTTTTTTTTAATTTAATGCCAGAGTGTTGTGACTCTTATCCCAAATCGCCAAATCTCCTTCATCTTCCCCTCCAATCCTACCTATCTCCCCTTCACTTAGGAAAACTCTCTTCTGATTTACCACCTGAAATTAGTGTTGCCTATGCTTAAAGAGGCAAATATTGTGACGGTGCATAGCTTTCAGGAAGTATGTCATTTTATAGAAAAGACGTGTCTTCTTCCAGTCTTTGCTCTGCACCCTGTGGCTGTTCAGATAGATGAGCTGGATGCTATTGAAATCTCTTGATCAGAATAAGCTTCATAGTTGTCAAGCGATAAATGAAATTTGACCCTAGTTTATCTCAGGGTAAGGCCAACAGGATCGTAAAGAAAGCTGTTGGTAATATTTCTGTTTCCGAATACATATTTGAAATAAATATGATAGTTCACTCAGGCTGGGTACAATAAAAAAAGAATAGATATTATGTGGGTAATATTTCTAAAAGAAGAGATGACCATCATGCAGAAACCATATGTACCTATTCATCATCTTCCTTCTATCAAATTATTCAGACGTTTATTTGGTGCTGAAACATTAAAACATGTATTTCAGTTAATTCAAGATTTGAGGAACAAAAATTTGCAAGGAGGACGCATTTGGAGGAAATCTGAGTAGAATGTTGAAATAACAATGCAAATAAAAATTGATACAAAATGAATGTACATGGAATGCCATTTATTCAATTCAATGTTAATGTTATTTATTCAACAAATACATATTGAGTTTCTACTTATACACGTAGTTATCTGTTTAATGCTAGTCTCACGTGTGGTGACACCTAAAAAATGTCATTGATGCCTTTATTAGGCTACAATAGGCGATGTAGATAGATACTGATTACATGGAATAATTCTTTTATTTCCTGTATGGTGGTCCTAACTGCACCAAACAGTCTATTTCTTACACATTTTCCAGATCCCATATAACTGAGTAGGGCCAAATTATTACTCTAGTTAACAGGCTGTCGGTGGGAGTGACTTGTTTCGCTTTCAGCCAAAGCATGTAAAAGGCAACGTATAAGGCTCCAGTTTTTTCCACTCTCAATGATACAACCCATTTCCTAGGAGACGTATGATTTGTAATATATATGATATATGACCTACACACATGTCCATTCAACTCTGTACACTTAGTTGTGCTTGTCTATCTCACACAGGCTATCGAGAACACTTCTCAGAAAAAAAAAAAAATCCTATATGAAAATCTCCGTCATGGAATAAAATTCCTAGGGAACCAGACTAGAAGAAGGCATCTCAGTTCACTGCCCACTCGTCCAACTTGACTTGACGCCATTGTTCCTGAGTCACAATACCCAGTGACATTGGTCTTTGATCAGTTTCAATTTCTGGGGTTTCCCAGATGTTTTCTGGCTTTGTTCTTGTGCTTTTTGCCCTAAACGCTTTCTCTTTTCTTCACATAGCTGAAGCATTTTCAACTTTCGGGGTTCCTTGTGCTCTGCCCAAATAACCTTCCTGACCATCTTGTACTGGCTTACAATCCTAGCACGGCAGGATACGCCTCTCTCCCATTTACCCCTTATCTAGGACACTATTTATTTCTGTTTTCTTATTTGGATTGTATGTTTGCAGTAAGAGAATTGATACTCTATCTATTAAATAGCTTTTTAATGAAACAATCTATATTGTTCATTAGAGGCACTTTAAGAGTGGAAGGGAGGCAAAGTTCATAAAAATGTTATACTTTTTGGAAGAGTTATAGAATAACTAACAAATTGGTAATTTATTCAAGCACTATTTTAAGAAAAAATTATTTTTCTTTTTAACGTAAAATTATCATTAATTTTATTAAATTTATTATAATGGCATTATGGGTTTTTGTTTCTGTTTCAAATGAGGTTTTTTTTTTATTCTTTAGAATGTAATAAAAACAACATATGTGCATTAAAATAAAACGTGCATTTATTAATCAAACATTAGAAGTAATATAGGGAGTATAATAATTATGGTGCATAGCCACCAAATTTCTTAGCTGTGTCTATCCCTAATACTATGTCACTAATACAATATTGTTTCTCTGAAGGGTACATTTTTCAAGATATTCATATTTTTTCATATAATTCCCTGAAATCTCACTTAAAGTTGAATTTTATGGTTACTAAATGTGGTATTATGCACACCATTAACTAAGTTTTCTCTTCTGACATTAATAGTTTTTTTTATTATTTTTTATTATTTTTTATTTATTTATTTGACAGAGAGAGATCACAAGTAGGCAGAGAGGTAGGCAGAGAGAGAGGAGGAAGCAGGCTCCCTGCTGTGCAGAGAGCCCGATGCGGGACTCGATCCCAGGACCTTGACCTGAGCCGAAGGCAGCGGCTTAACCCACCGAGCCACCCAGGCGCCCTGACATTAATAGTTTTAACTGATAAATACTGTGCAGATGCTGAGGTACTTGGTAAGGGGAGCATATTCTGTGAAATCAAATATATTCTTAATTATAATATTTTTATATTTAAATGTGTAAATATTTCAATCTTATTATTTATTTTAATAGAAATTTACTGTTGGCCTCCATTCAAATTACCTTTCTCCAAAAAGAGTTCTTATAAAAAAAAATCCATTTTCTTTAGGACTATTTATATTTTGCTCAATTTAATGCAGCAAAAAATGTCTTTTCATTTTTATTCAATTCCACCACAGAATATAAATTTATTCATTTAGAAATATGGAGTCCTTTAAAATATTTTCTGTACCTGAAGTTAAAACATTCCAAATTGCAACTTGGTAATTTCAAGTTAAATCCAGGATATCCTTTGAGATCTCTATTACGTTTGTTAGCTCCCTTGCTTTTTACAGAGATACATTACAATGTCTGCCTGTTTGCAAGATTGTCAATAATTACATTTATCTGAAAGCTTTGGAAGCTGAATTGTTCTTGAGTTGCATTTGCTGAATACATTGATTAAAGATTTCTAAATCTTTTCGTAAAAAAAATACAAGCAATGTTTAGAAGATTCATCTATAAAAATTCAATACCACTGTTGAACATTTATGTTGATTTATAACGTAACTCTTTAAGTTGCAAAGAATGTCTTTTATGAAGTAATTCAGTCATTGTGTCTCCTTAATCTTCTCCAGTCTACGATTGTTCCCAGTCATTCCCTGTCTTTTGTGATCCTTAAATTTTTGAAGATGATCAATAAATTATTTGTGGAATATTGCTAAACTTGGATTTGTCTGATATTTTCTGATTTGGCTCAAGTTCTGGACTTTGACAAGAATACAACAGAAGTGATGATATGTCCTTTTTAGTGCATGGTATCAGGTGGTCCATGAACTTAACATGTTTATTACAGATGATGTTAACCTTGATAGCTATCTGAAGTTGTCTGCTAGGTTTCTTCTCGGTAAAGATGCCATTAATTCCTTTTTTTTTTTTTTTTTTTTTTTAAGATTTTAGTTATTTGACAGGGAGAGAGAGAGCACAGGAACAGGGGGAGCAGCAGGCAGAGGGAGAAGCTGGCTCCCCAGAAGGAGAAGCTGGCTCCCTGCTGAGTAAGGATCCCAATGTGGAGCTCCTTCCCAGGGCTCTGGGATCATGACTTGAGGCAAAGGCTGATGCTTAACAGACTAAGCCACCCAGGTGTCCCTGTATTATTCCTTTTATAATTAAAAATATATTGGAAAAGATACTTTTAGATCATGAAGATACCCAATTTTCAAACTTTCGTCACTGATTTATCATCCATGTGTGGAGTTTGCCTACAGTAACAACAACAACAGTAATAAATTAATTTAATTTTTTCAGTGTTCCAAAATTCATTGTTTATTATTTTTTAAGAGACTACGTTTATTTATTTGAGAAAGAGAGAGCATGAGTGAAATTGGGGGGACTGAAGGAGAGGGAGAAGCAGACTTCCCATGGAGCAGGGAGCTTGAAGCAGGGCTTGATCCCAGGACCAGGAGATCATGACCCGAGCCAAAGACAGACACTTACTTGGCTGGACCACCCAGGTGCCCCAGCCTGCAGTAATTATTAATCTAAAAATATTTTACTTATTTATTTGACAGAGAGAGATCACAAGTAGGCAGAGAGGCAGGTGGGGGTGGGGTGGGGAGCAGGTTCCCCGCTGAGCAGAGAGCCCAATGTAGGACTTGATCCCAGGACCCTGAGATTATGACCTGAGCCAAAGGCAAAGGCTTAACACACTGAGCCACCCAGACACCCCTTAATAGTGATTTTATATTTGCTCCATTCCTTCTATATTTTAAAATTTGAATTCTCATATAATGGAGAACTGTCCCTTCTTTCCCACAGTTATTTATTATTCAATTACTATTTTATATAACTATGAAACTCATGGATATTTATTTTATTCTATCAGTTATAATTCAATACTACAGTTTATTTTGTTGCTTACATGGTCCAGCTCGGCCTTTGGTAGTTTCTTCAAGTTGGCTCCTTTGTCCTTTTGAAATGATCTCACTCTTTTTGGAACACTGCCATGTTTCCAGTACACAAAATATTTTTTGCTTTACTTTGTATCTTCACTATAGCAGCTCTGGAATCAAGTACTTGTTTTAGTAGCTCTGGTTCTTTTCAATGGAAAATGGTATTTAGAAACCATGATCTAGACCATAGTTGTGTTCACTGCTACTAGGGTGTCATTGGTTTGAGGCCCTTTCAGTGGATTCAGCATAGAAATTGTGTGTGTGTTTGTGTGTGTGTGTGTATAACATGTATGTATATATATATGATTATGTATATGTTCATACACACAAAACTGCATACATATGCATCCATACTACTCTATCAATATATAATATATGATATTATGTATCTAGATATAATATTTTATGTATCACTTAATATATTTGTATCATACTGATACTTCTGATTCTAATTTCGTATCACAAGGAATCATTCTAGTCTCATTCTGTTACTTATAATATTATGAATAATGAAATATAAGTAATATTTATATTTATTATGTCTTTCTCCAACAGTGACAAACCTAGTTCTCTTTATCTACAATACCCTTATGTATTAACTTATCCTTATATACACAAGAAAAAGTTTCAGAATTACTACTATATATCCTGGCAGAAAACCAATTTGCTAACTAGAGTATGTAACATACTTTAATGATTATATTACATGTATATATTTAGGAAGACTATGAATTTGTAAACACATCTGTTACCAAGAATTTCTAATAACATATTATGTAACAGAACTTCAGAAGAAAGAGTATAGGGTAAGCTGGTATAAAAAGTAGACAGCTTGATGAATTTCTAGATTCAAACACAACCATAAGGTATTATTTTAGAAGATGCCTAGTACCTTTTTGATTACTTTCCTAAGAATATACACAGGTCATCACTTGCCGAGCTATCAGGATGGAAGCTATCATTAATGTTAAATCTACCGTGACTGAAAAAAAAACTACAACCATAGCACAGGAAATTAGTATCATTCAGTTTATACTTATTTGTTGAAAACTGTATTTCCATTCATTTAAGTTTTGAGAAAAATAATAGTACTAAATTGTAATATTCCTGTATGATAATAGCAAAAAATAACTGGAAATCACTATTGTTTCTGTTGGATCACTATCCTAACATTAATCATGGTGAAATATTTTGGGATTATACATGGGAGAGTAAGACACAATACTACCAACTTGAAGAGTGAATCATTCCTCAAGCAGTTCAGATTCTTACAAATCCCTCCATTATAATTTTTAAAATCATTGCGATTCATGACATGGACACACAACCAGAGAAAGAAATTAACATTTCTTTCAATTGTTTGGTAGAATATTATAGATGTATTACGTGTTTAAAATAATGAAGCTGGATTGTTGAAAACAATGTCTACCCACCTTTCATCCTTCAAGTTTACCTTGTCTTCCATGAAGCATTCTATAGTTTAACTATCTATTTTCCATTTCATTACAAATTCTCACAAGATGGAATTAGACACTAACACATCTTTGGAATTGTACGCTCATTGGTGTGTTTTCTCATACGAGAAATAAACGCCATAATGTTGTTAACATGAAATATTGAAAAATCAAAACATATTTTATGTTCTATGTGATGAGATTATGTTTCAAAATATTAGGATTGACATGCTGCACATACCTATGAATTATAGTGTTAAAAGGCATCTGTCACATTTATCTTGATGAGCACTGAAAAGCAAATGAAATTACTAAATTGGTCTATTGTACACCTGAAACTAATACAACACTCTGTGCTAACTGCCTTGGCATTTTAAAAAAGAGGCATCTTTCATTCTCTTTATTTTTCAGAAAATAAATTAAGATTTGAAAACCAGTGACTGAAAGCCAGAGAGAAGTTAAGATTATTTGATTAAATAGCATTGCTTAAATATAAGGTATCCTCATGCCCTTATTTCTTGCATATCTAGGACAAGCCTTGGACAATACAATCCTTTGGAAAACAAAGGATTGGAGGAAATGCTGCTCTGTCAAATGGTACTGGTGTAGAGGAGGGAACCCTGTGCCATGGAAAGAGGTAGGGGCATTTGGTAACCTACTAAATATAAATTATAGATTATAAAACTATGTGAACATCTGGAATAGATGAATAGCCTAAAAATATTACATTGAACTAGATATAATTCAAATACCACAAACCCCCAACTACTAAGAAGTTGATATTAGATAAAACATGCATGAAACTCCACTTAAAATTTATTTAAATACATTTATTAAAATAAATCTGTAGGCTTTATAATATTATATTTTGGTGAATATAACTACTTGTATCATTCTTGGGACTAACAAATTTAGATACTGTCATAATTCTGGAGACTTTAAAGATACAGCATCTAAAAATGGCATATAATCTTTTCTCTGAGCAATAGATAAACATTATTTAGTCTTCAGTTTAAAGTAATAGTTTAACTTAAAATATGCTCATACTTCTATCCTTCCCACATATTTTCGTGCTATTGGATTTTAATCCCCCACAATGGTACTTCTTGGCACAGAATTTTAAAAAAAAAAATGAGTTGTGAAAATAACACTAACAAAGTTACATAAACTTTTGTTTAAAGGGCAAGAGAATATTCATGTAGTAGATTGTTTCTGATCTATGATTGTTGGTGCACAAGCTTCTTCTTGAAATCTGTTTGCTGTCATGAATTGTAAAGAGAACTCTTAAATTGCTACTTAAATAACAGAGGGCTTTTTTTTTTTTGCTTTTTCTTTTCTTTTTAATATATAGGTCTAATGAAGTACAAAGGATATTGCATATTGTTGAGTTTATCTAAAGCATACAATCTTCATCTCTCCTTCATGCCACAGTGAATTAAGTAGATAAACATGTCGTGAGAAATTAAGATGGATGATAAGCTTGCTGGCACCATCTTGAAGGCACAAGACATCATCACCTTCTCCACAGGTATTTGGCTAAAACACTCTATCCTCACATTGTCAAGTAGCACCTTGAAGAAATAGCACACACATTGTTGAAAGCAGAGAGAAAGTCAAAGATAATATGACTCATAGTTTACATATTGCATACATAATGAAGTCTTGATATGAACTTGAAAGGACTGAATAAAATATGTATACTACTTAACACTCATTTACAGACTTGAGTTCAACCAATATGTAATGGAGTAGATAAGACTTTTTTCTTTATTTTATAGATAAGTTTACCAAAAAAATAAAAAGAAAAGAAAAATAAACTAATTATCCAGAGCCATTGCTTTCAGTTAAAGATCTTAGTCTAAGTGTATTTGGCTGCCTCTGTTTCTGTCAGACAAAGAATGGTCATTCGAAATATAAGTATAAAACAAAGATGAAAAATATAGTTTTATCATTTTTACATGAAATCCAAACTATTTAGCAAAGGGATCTGTCTAGTTTAGACGACTATTTTTTTTTTTTTACAACAAATCCATTTATACTTATTAACAGGAAACTGGATGTTAGAATGATTCTGAGGTCATTTCAAGGACTAGCTCCAGCTCAGACATTTTATTAGAAGGCACAAAAAGAAACAACTGAAATAAAGAAGGTCTGTTACCCTCTGCTGGAGATCTATTCAACCACCTTTTACCTTTTCCTTTCTTGCTGGATGCTTACACAATTGAAAGATTTATTCATCAGTTTCGTCTGTCCTCACCTTATTACAAATTTACTTTTTTTTTTAAGATTTTATTTATTTATTTTAGAGAGAGGGAGAGAGCACATGAGAGGGGAGAAGTCAGCAGGAGAAGCTGACTCCCTGCTCAGCAGGGAGCCTGATGTGGGCCTGGATCCTGGCACTCCAGGATCACGACCTGAGCTGAAAACAGTGAGTTCACCAACTGAGCCACCCAGGGACCCTACAAATGTACACTCAAGAAATACTTAGTATACATATGGTAGTCAGGAAGTGCTGACTTTAACTGAAATGAACTAAACCAGAACATACATAGATATCACAAAACATATGTGTATATGTGTGTCATATGTAGTATTGTTATATATACACATATGCGCTTATATGCATATTCTCATAACATAGAATATCTCTTATCTCACACATATACACATATAAACCCAAAGCAAACTACCCAGAATTGCTTGCTTTTTTGTTCTCTAACGTCCTGTTAATTCTTCCACTCCTTTTAACCTAAGCAGTGCATATTACCTTACTACCTCATACTACTATGATTGGATTGTCACATGTTTGTACGTTAAGTGTTCTGGTAAGTGGTGGATTTCAAAGGGTATATATTGTGCCATGAGCCTTATCTTCATAACTTCTGCACCATAACACTATACACATAACTTTGCACATGGAAGAAAATAAATATTGTTGGTGAGGTGATATTGTTTGTAAAGAATAAAACTGCTTATGGTATTTGATTATAATCACCCTTTCCCCTTCTCATTCTACATGATACCATGAAGATAGGCAACACAGGAAGAATAACCACCCACAAAATAACGTTCAGTCTGAAAGCTGCTGTGGGAAATGGAGTCTACTGACTGATCTTGCTTTGCATAGGTTGTGTCATAGAATCTGAGATATTTAAAGTCTTTGATTTGGAATTTACCTTTGAAATTCCTATTATGCTAACTTTAGAAGTATGGTTGGATCTCTTCAGATTTTGTATGAAAATTCTTCACCCTGGTTGAGTTTTGCAAATATGGACATAATTTTTTGAAGAAAAATGCTGCAGTCACGTCCTATAAAAACAAACAAAAGTGCTGGCCCAAACCCGTTGCTTAGCAATGACATGTTCTTAGTCTAGAGCAACTTGAATTATTTTATTTTATAATATTTATAATGCTTTTAAAGATCTTACATGTTACAAAGAAACTTTTATGACTATCGGGTTTGGAGTTTTATAATGAATACTGATATGATATTTTCTCCCACAATCCTATAAAGAACTAAGAACTGAAAACATTTAAGTCCATAATATATTTTCAATTGAAGAAACATGTATTATTATGCTGTTTTAAGAGAACCTTTGTTGGGGCACCTGGGTGGCTCAGTGGGTTAAGCCTCTGCCTTCAGCTGGGGTCATGGTCTCAGGGTCCTAGGATCGAGCCTAGCATTTGGCTTTCTGCTCAGCAGGGAGCCTGCTTCTCCTTCTCTCTGCCTGCCTCTCTGCCTACTTGTGATCTCTCTCTCTGTGCGTCAAATAAATAAATAAAATCTTTAAAAAAATAAAGAGAGCCATTGTTTATTTCTTTCCAGCTTTGTCATAACCTACAATTTTTTTTCATAGATTTACAGAGGTTTTGGAATGTTTCTAAAAAGTTTACATTTTGTAATGTTCCTAAAAACTAATTGCATAGGTCTGCAAGTGTAGTGAGAAGGATAGGGTATGGAATCTGTAGTCAGAAGACATTGATTCAAGTCAGTCGTAACTTTTATTAACTCCATGACATATTTTTGTGAGTATGAGTGGTTTTGATTGTAAAACTGAAAGAATAATTAAAGATACTACTACTAGGGGCGCCTGGGTGGCTCAGTGGGTTAAAGCCTCAGCCTTCAGCTCAGGTCATGATCCCACGGTCCTGGGATCAAACCCCACACTGGACTCTCTGCTCAGCAGGAAGCCTGCTTCCCCCCGCCCTCTCTGCGAAATAAATAAATAAATATTTTTTTTAAAAAAAGTATTACTAGTAGTAGTAATAGTAAGTAGTAGATCAATATTTACAAAATGTTTGTTGTACTTAGGATGTAAACTTAGGCATTTAGGTAAGTGTGCGATAGATACATGTATATAGCTTGTAAAAAGACTTCAGACATCACAATATTATTTTTAAATATTTTTAGTATAAATATTTAAATATTTTAAATATTAGTAGGTAAGTGGAACATTAAATATTAGTAGATATATAGAAAAATAATAAGTACATTTATTTGACACATTTTCTTCCAGGTACCATTCAAATGCTTCAATGGCAATAATTAATTTAATGATTCTTATTATACTTTCCATTTTACAAATGATAGAAAGTTTTTTTGTTTTTTTTTTATTTTTTTTTAAAGATTTTATTTATTTATTTGACAGACAGAGATCACAAGTAGGCAGAGAGGCAGGCAGAGAGAGAGAGGAGGAAGCAGGCTCCCCATGGAGCAGAGATCCTGATGTGGGACTCAATCCCAGGACCCTGGGATCATGACCTGAGCCAAAGGCAGAGGCTTTAATCCACTGAGCCACCCAGGCGCCCCCACAAATGATAGAAAGTTTTAATAACTTGTCCAATGTCACTAATCTTAGAATTCATAGTAAGTCTGATTCTAGAGCTCTTGCTTTTAACACCTATTACAACACTTTAAAATGAGATCATCAATGATGCAGGAATTATTCAGACTCATTTAAAATTGCCACAACACTCATACCATGGTTCAGTGGAACCAGTTATACGGCAGTCCCCTTCATGCATGGGGGATGCATCCTAAGACCCAGTAGATGCCTAAAATTAGAGATACCAAAGAGTATTAAATTCTATACGAATTCTGTACTGTCATTTACAAATATCTTCTTCCATTCCGTGGGTTGCCTCTTTGTTTTCTTGACTGTTTCCTTTGCTGTGCAGAAGCTTTTGATTTTGATGAAGTCCAAAAAGTTTATTTTCGCTTTTGTTTCCTTTGCCTTTGGAGACATATCTTGAAAGAAGTTGCTGTGGCTGATATGGAAGAGATTACTGCCTATGTTCTCCTCTAGGAGTCTGATGGATTCCTGTCTCACATTGAGGTCTTTTATCCATTTTGAGTTGATCTTTGTGTATGGTGTAAGAGAATGGTCGAGTTTCATTCTTCTACATATAGCTGCCCAGTTTTCCCAGCACCATTTATTGAAGAGACTGTCTTTTTTCCACTGTATATTTTTTCCTGTTTTGTCGAAGATTATTTGACCATAGAGTTGAGGGTCCATATCTGGGCACTCTACTTTGTTCCACTGGTCTATGTGTCTGTTTTTATGCCAGTACCATGCTGTCTTGGTGATCACAGCTTTGTAGTAAAGCTTGAAATCAGGTAACGTGATGCCCCCAGTTTTATTTTTGTTTCTCAACATTTCCTTAGCGATTTGGGGTCTCTTCTGATTCCATACAAATTTTAGGATTATTTGCTCCAGCTCTTTGAAGAATACAGGTGGAATTTTGATCGGAATAGCATTAAAAGTATAGATTGCTCTAGGCAGTATAGACATTTTAACAGTTTATTCTTCCGATCCAAGAGCATGGAATGGTCTTCCATCTTGTTGCGTCTTCTTCAGTTTCTTTCATGAGTGTTCTGTAGTTCCTCGAGTACAGATCCTTTACCTCATGGTTAGGTTTATTCCCAGGTATCTTATGGTTCTTGGTGCTATAGTAAATGGAATCAATTCTCTAATTTTCCAGGATCTATAATGAACTCCTCAAACTCAACACACACAAAACAGACAATCATATCAAAAAATGGGCAGAAGATATGGACAGACACTTCTCCAATAAAGACATACAAATGGCTATCAGACACATGAAAAAATGTTCATCATCACTAGCCATCAGAGAAATTCAAATTAAAACCACATTTTAATTTGAGATATCACCTTACACCAGTTAGAATGGCCAAAATTAGCAAGACAGGAAACAACAAGTGTTGGAGAGGATGTGGAGAAAGGGGAACCCTCTTACACTGTTGGTGGGAATGCAAGTTGGTGCAGCCTCTTTGGAGAACAGTGTGGAGATTCCTCAAGAAATTAAAAATAGAACTTCCCTATGACCCTGCCATTGCACTCCTGGGTATTTACCCCAAAGATACAGATGTAGTGAAAAGAAGGGCCATCTGTACCCCAATGTTTATAGCAGCAATGGCCACGGTCTCCAAACTGTAGAAAAAACCAAGATGCCCTTCAACGGATGAATGGATAAGGAATATGTGGTCCATATACACTATGGAGTATTATGCCTCCATCAGAAAGGACAAATACCCAACTTTTGTAGCCACATGATGGGACTGGAAGAGATTATGCTGAGTGAAATAAGTCAAGCAGAGAGAGTCAATTATCATATGGTTTCACTTATTTGTGGAGCATAACAAAAAGCATGGAGGACATGGGGAGTTAGAGAGAAGGGAGTTGGGGGAAATTGCAAGGGGAGGTGAATCATGAGAGACTATGGACTTTGAAAAGCAATCTGAGGGGTTTGAAGTGGTGGGGGGGTGGGAGGTCAGGGTATCAGCTGGTGGATATTATAGAGGGCACGGTTTGCATGGAGCACTGGGTGTGGTGAAAAAATAATGATACTGTTATGCTGAAAATAAATAAATAAAAAAAATTCTATACTAACTCTATACTATGTTTTTCTTTTTTCTTTTCTTTTTAAGATTTTATTTATTTATTTGAAAGACAGAGATCACAAATAGGCAGAGAAGCAGGCAGAGAGAGAGGAAGGGAAGCAGGCTCCCTGCTGCTCAGAGACCCTGATGCTGGTGGGGCTCAATCCCAGGACCCTGGGATCATGACCTGAGCTGAATGCAGAGGCTTTAACCCACTGAGCCACCCAGACACACCGTAGGTTTTTCTTTTATATACACACATACCTAAGACAAAGTTTAATTTATAAATTAGGCACAGTAAGAGATTAACAACAATAACTAATAATATTTTAATAGAACAATTATAACACTATGCTGTAACTAAAATAAAAGTTAGTGAATGTGGTCTGTCTCTCCAAATATCTTATTGTAAGGTACTTACCCTTCTTGCGATGATGTGAGATGACAAGTTGCCTACATGATGAGATAAAGTGAGGTGAGTAGTATATGTACTATGATGTAGCGTTAGGCTTCTATTGACTTTCCGACAGCTTGTCAGAAGGAGGATCACTGCTTCCAGACCACAGCTGACCATGGGTAACCAGAACTATGGTAGGCAAAACCATGGATAAAGAACTACTGTATAAGGTTTGTTATCCTGCCACAAATGAGTATATAAAGTGAGAAAAATTACAAAAATGAAATATGAAATATAATTTATTTCATAGATGTTGAATAATTTGATGTTGTTTAAGAAATGCAGTATTGTTAACTATGTTTAACAATTAGCCAAATGTTTTATATCACTTTTCAATATTTTTTTAATTACAGAAGGAGAATTTTGTGGCTATAATAAAACTAAAAACATTTAAGTAACTTTCAATTCTTCCCCTAAGTTAGTAATGCTGTATGTAATGTGATCAGATAGAAATTCTTTTGGCAATCTATGAGTTTGTCTTGTGTATTAACTCCTAGAAGACTATTTGGTTTAAATATTCTTTGATACATATTCTCATATTTCCAAAAAGCTAACAGGGAACACGAGAATGTTTAGGTCAGAATCTAGAAGTCAACACAGAGTACAATTCCTTCTATGAAACTTTGTTGTTTTGTTAATTGAATGATAAAATGAAAAGTCATTATTACTTTGTTAGATATTTGTTTCTATTAAAGAATAATTGATGTACAATATTGCATTAGTTTCAGCTGTGCAACATAATGATTCATTATTCCTATACATTATGAAATGGTCCCCATAGCTAGCCTGCTTACCATCTGTTACCATACAGGGTTGTTACAATACTGACTATGTTCCCTATGCTATACCTTTCACCCCCATGTCTTATTTATTTTATAACTGAAGTATTGTACCTCTTAATCTCTTTCACCTATATCATCTATTCTGCCCCTCTCTGGTTTGGCAACCATGAATTTGTTTTTTGTATCTATGAGTCTGTTTGTTTGTTTCTGTTTGTTTGTTTGTTTGTTTTTTAGATTCCAAGTATAAGTGGTTGGGATTTGTTTTTCTCTGTCTGATTTATTTCACTTAAATAAAATACATACAAAAAATAAATTAAATAAATACAAAATTTATTTTTTAATTTATTTATAAATAAAAAATAAAACATAATTTACTTAAATAAAATACATACAATAAATAAATTAAATAAATACAGTTGTTATTTGTTTTTCTCTGCCTGATTTATGTCACTTAATATAATGCTCTCTTGGTCCATTCATGTTTTTGAGAATGGAAAGATTTCATTCTTCTTTATGGCTGAGAAATGTGTCATTGTATGTATACACTACATCTTTAAAAAAAAAAATATATATATATATATATATATATTTGAGAGAGAGAGAGTACAAGCAGGAGGGAGGGGCAGAAAGACAAGCAGACATCCTGCTGAGCAGAGAGCCCAACACAGGGCTCCATCCAGGATGCTGAGTTCATGACCTGAGGCAAAGACAGATGCTTAACTGACTGACCCCATCCAGGCATCCCCATTGTATATTATATCTTTATCCATTAATATATTAATGGACATTTAAGTTGCTTTTATATTTTAGCTATTGTAAATCATGCTGTGTTGCACAGGTTTTTCAAATTAGTGTTTTTGTTTTCTTTGGATAAATATCTGGAAGTAGAATTCCTGGATTGTATGGTAGTTTGATTTTAATTTTTTGAGGATTTCCCATACCATTTTCGATAGTAGCTGCAGCAATTTATATTCCCACCAATAGCGCTATGCATCCTCACTGATACTTTTATATTTTGGGTTTTGGCTGATAACTATTCTAACAGTTGTGAGGTGATAGCCATTGTGGTTTTGATTTGCATTTCCTGATGGTTAGTGATTTTGAGCATCTTTTCATGTGCCTATTAGCCACCTATGTCTTCTTTTGGGGGGGGGGGAATATATATATATATATATATATATATATATATATATATATTCAGGAATACTGATGCTTCATATTAATTGATACCTAACAAATAAGTGCTGTGTAATATTTTAAGGATACATTCACATGAGCTTGTGTACAAAAAGCCTATATTAATGGAATACATATAGGAAAGACAACAATCCTTAAGTATGCTAAATTTAACTTCTGCTCTGGCAAAACAAATAAAAACTGCAAGAATAAGATAGCCTAAAACAACAAAGAAACAAAAAAAATATAGGTCTTCTAATAAATTTTAATAAGTGATATAATAAATTGATATATATTTATTTGTATATTATTTTTATTATTTGCACATTAATTGTATTATGTATGTAGATAGATATGTATGTAGATAGATAAGTACTCAGAATATTAAAGTAACTTCTCTAGAAGTCTTTGAAAGATTTCTACAAACCGGTATCATATGTACAGATTATCATTAGTCTGAGAGTATTCTAGGACACTATGCACTTTCATGGCATTTATTTTTGGTTTATATACCTCTAAGGAGCTCAATGTAATTTTACTATGCTCATTCTCAGACCTTATTTTTATCATAAATTCTGAAGACAATTCTGAGAAAATGTGACAGTTTCAAACCATAAATAATGAATTTTTGCCCATAGAATAAATAAAATAAGCTCAAAAATAATAAATTTAGAGGTACTTGGTAGTATCTGAATATCTTTTTAAGTATTACCTGAAAAATTGACATTATCACTATATGCATGGATGTAAGTGTTAAATTTACATTTCTATGTACCTCATGTTTATACTCTCCAAGAAAGTCATTATGTTTGTGAAAAAGTATTATGATTTATCAGCTTATATTTATAAAATAAAGAAAGAAGGTGAGTAGTGTAGATACTATGTTAAATTAGCAAGGCTAATATTATTTTAAATTTGTTTCTTTTACATTGTTTCTACAACAAAAATATATGGCTGTTTATATAGCAGGAAAAAGTCCACTATGCTCATAAATTTAACTAAGACAATCATTAAAAGACCATAAGGTAAATAGTATTTTAAATTAATAACACTAAATCTAAATGGCAAAAATCTAAATTTCCCAAGTTGAAAACTTTAAGGAAAAAATTTATGACTCTCCTTTTTGTTTCTCACAACTGGAAAAAACCTGCTGAATTATCTACTAAATAAATCCCAAGGGTTGCAGTAATCACATTTTAGAATTTTATATATGTAATTCAGTAAATTAAATTAGAATAAAAATGTAAAGCTTGAGTCAACTACTATTTTGAAATGTGTGTGTATATATAATGAAAAAATTAAAATTACTATAGTTAATGAGTGTTAAACTTGCTGTGTTTGAAATGATGTTCAAAAAACATTTTGTAGATTTTGACATGAATTCTCACAATAAATTACAAAGTAGTAACATTTATCTTCCCTGTTTTACTAGGTCACTAGTAAATGGTAGACCTGGGATTTCAACAGAGGCGATCTGACCCCAGGAACGGCACTCTTAATCATTAATACACACAGAGAGATTCACCCAATTTCAGTAGAAAAGCCTCAGGACAGAGTGCAGATGTAAAATGATTAGGTCCTATTTTGACTTTATGTGAGAAAATGGAACTGAAGTTACTGGGGGCTGGGCCATATGGTGTGTGCTAAGTCTGGGGCATGGAGAGAGAGCATTATTAAATGAGCTCTTTCACCCTGGGTCTGTGCGCCACTGCATTCCGAACTATTAGCACTGTCCCTCCCATACTAAAATGCACAGTCTGTCCAAATCCTATTTATTGCATGATTTTTAAATTGGTGTTTCCATGAAATGTAGATCTCTTGTTTCGTTTCTTACTTTGTTGGTCTCTCATTTTCTTTGCAGAATCAGAGAAGTCTTTTTATTTTTTTTTTCTTTTCCTCTAACAGGTTATGTGCTTTTTCATTTCTGCTTTAAAATAAATTCTTTATTTTTAATAATATAAAAAACACCTGTTAATATCCTGTCTTGCCCACCTACTAGAGGATATTGTATTGACATTAACATGAACTTATACTGACTCATGTGTTCTACACTTATCCCATCCCCTGGCCTCTCTCTAGATTAGAAGTAACAAGCATCCTAAATCCTGTTATCAACTATCTTTTTTTTTTTTTTTAAAGATTTTATTTATTTATTTGACAGAGAGAGATTACAAGTAGGCAGAGAGGCAGGCAGAGAGAGAGGAGGAAGCAGGCTCCCTGCTGAGCAGAGAGCCCGATGCGGGACTCGATCCCAGGACCCTGAGATCATGACCTGAGCCGAAGGCAGCAGCTCAACCCACTCAGCCACCCAGGCGCCCCTGTTATCATCTATCTTTTTAAAAGACATTAGTTTCTACTTTGAGTAATAAAAAAGAATATATGTTGATGTTGATCTTAGCATGATCTAATTTCTTATTTTAGTAATGCAAATAATTGTGGCAGTGTTATGTATTTCTATAATCATTAGTAAGGTTGGACATGTATTTAATTATTTAATATCTACACATTGCCTACTCTGCAAAATGCTTTTCATGCTGTTTGCCCATTTTTGTTGTATAAAATTCATGGTCTATGTAATTCTGCAGCATGTTGTGAAAACATACCCTGATAAGAAAGCCTGGTATAATGCCATAGGAAAAAGTTCATGTGAGATCACACTGTCTAGGACTAGAATATAGTTCTGTCTAGATCTGCTTATTGGAAAGATTACTACCTATCAGTTGGGATAATTATAGTCTACAACCAATAGGGTTGTTACAAGTATTAAAGAAGATACTTCATGATATGCTTAGCATATAACTGGCACATTTTAAGCAATCAATACACATTGGTTTTTATTATTAACATGTAAGGTAGCATGTGATTTTTGTCAAAGATCTTATTGGACAGTTAGGTATGTATACAGTATTTGGGTCAATGGAGGTACATGAATCTTCATTTATTGTCCTCAACTGCCACACAAAGATATGATAACTTATCAGTATGAAGGTGGCTAACCTAAGAGTTGTGTTGTACCACTGTGGTAAGATGTAATTGATAAAATGCCAAAACTTCGCTTCTGAGGTGAAAACCAAGTCCTGCTTAGATCACATACCAAGTTTAAATGGTAGAGGAGACTTGAAAATTACCCCTAGAAAATTTGTAATTGGAAATTTAGGAGGCATTTTCTCCACAGAATGTCATCATAATGTGAAAAGGTGACAAAACACTAAAATTAGGGAAATTCTTTTGATTCTGTGGTGATTATTACTCTGAGAGTGTGATTGGTTTAAGGTGACTTGTTTTAAATTTCTATAAAGTCTTTATTTTCAGCTATGGTTATAGTATACTCTAAGAAGGCCTCGATTTTAGAAATTAAGAATGGGGATGAGGTACATCTATGTAGAGCGAGGAGGACAAGGCTTCAAATACTCAGCTCTTGGAAACCAAAAGCCATTCCCAAAACATGTATCTATGATGATATGCATATCAAATGAGCAGGTAAAACAAGCACTGAAGGTAAGTGTATAAAAGCTAGACTCACCTCCTCTATACAATCCAATAAAACATGAAGACCCAAGCTGTAGAGGCTGTCAAATGAGGTCTCTGCATATTTTTGCATAAAATTTTTAGCATTAGCCCATTTTCTCATAAGATAAACAATAAACATTTGAATATAAAGACTCTAGTGTGTATTATCAGGGACATCTAAGGCAAGGAGGATATGCAATAACTGGACACAAATCAGTTTGGCAGGTATTTTTTCTCCATACTTTTAAAAAGGGATCTAGGCTAATGGAAGATCTCCCTTCCTTAATACATGGTTTTCAAGGTCAGCTAAAGGTGGCAGTGAGAACAGAAAAACACAAAAGATGTTTTTATGTATCAGATCTACAATTGATGCTTATTACATTCTTTCTCATTCCATTACCTCAGAGTCTGTCATGTGGCCACAAACCACTAAAGGAGAGAAAAGTAGTATCTTATAGAAAAAGAGAACATGGATTTTGTTGAGCATCTGACAATTAGCCATATATGTGGTATATTTTGAGAGATATCGAGTGTGATTTCTTTCCAAAATATCCTCGCCTGTTACTATCAGAAACCACCATTTATCTTTTACGTACTAAAGATTTAGGGAACTACAAGGCCATCTTATTAAAATTTCTGAAGAGAATGTCATGACAAACAAATATTATTTATCACATCCTTTCATAATAGAAAGTCACAAAAGTTGAAGACTGTGATGGCCAAGAAAATTTCTCTACTTCAAAATTTGTGTAGGGCCCTGAATATTAAACTAGTGTGGTAATTGTAATATATCCATTACTTAAATGAAATTTCCCAAGCAGCTTTAAATTCCAATATTTGATGGACTACTTTGAGAAATTGCATGTCTTTACAGAAGTGTGACACTTCATGTTCTTTAAAGCGTTTAAAGTTTTAAAATCTAAAAATGTGTGCTGGCTTTTACCATGTTTGAACTAATTTCAATTTTGTGTAGCTGTTATCTGGAGTTCATGGATGAGTTTGTTGACATGCAAAACACAGAAATTGTTGTTATTTTTTAAATTCACAGATTATAGGTAGAAAATCCCCAAACCTAGTGCCTGGATGGCTCCGTCAGTTATGTGGCTGCCTTTAGCTTAGGTCATGATCTCAGGACCCTGGGATCAAGCCCTGCACTGGGATCCCTGCTCGGCAGGGAGTCTGCTTCTCTTTCTTGCTCCCCTGCTCATGCTTAATCTCTCTCTCTCTCTCTGTCAAATAAATAAATAAAACCTTAAAAAAAATAAAAGAAAATCCCCAAATCAAGGAACATCCAAATAATTTAGTATAAATTAGTGTACTAGATTCAGGCAATGTTTTCATAATAAATATAAGCCTATTCATTCATTTCTACCGTATGTATAAGGTAGGGAGATCAAAGTTCTACTACTTGTATTAGTCAATAAATTTTGGTGATGAGAATGTGTTAGGTCAAAATTATTATAAGAATTATAATCAATATACTATATCTCAAAGGCTAATGTAAATTAAATATCACCTTTTAAAAGTAACTTTTCTCTGATATTGACAAACATAGGTACCATTTTATCACCATTCCATTTGCTGAGTCTTACAATATTTCTCTCATACCACTTCACAGATGGTAATATATTTCATTTTTCCCCTTTGAATTATAAAGATGAAATAGTTCCTTATTTACACTGAAGATAGAATTAAACTGAGTACTCGATCCTTATTCTTCATTGTTTTTAAACACTGTTTTTTTTTCTTCATTTGTTATTAAATTTTTAGAATCCACCACATTAGGTCTAAAGAAGATCATAATAAGTAAAATAGAACATTTATTCTCAAGAATCATGTCAGTAGATGAGAAGAAATACGTACACACTAGATAGGATATGGCGTAATGTTGTATTTATGATGGCCTTGTGCTCTCAAACAAAAGTTTGAATACGTGGTTAAACAATAGAGTGGACTATTTGTAATATTGTTGTTATATCAGGATATGTTATTGTATAAGCTATAATAGAGAAATTATATTTTCTTGCTCGGTGAACAGACTAGGTTGGAAAAGGAAATGTAATTTGAACAGGTTTTAAAGAATGGGAAGAAGTTTGCCAGAGAGACAAAGAAACCTTATGGTAATGGGGATGGGGATTAAAAAAAAAAAATACTGGATGCAAAGAATACGACTTAAACAATGTCAGTATGGTAAATGTTAGTAAAGTAGTTAGGGTAATGGACTCTGGAAGCAGCCTCCTAGGTGCAGACTCTCATTTGAAGCTTTTTTGCTGTGTGTCTTAGGCAAGTTATTTAACTCCTCCATAATATAGTTGACAAATGTACTAAAATTAGAAAAATAATTTTTTCCTCAACGTCAAGGAGTTGTTGAAAGGATGAAAATTGGTTAAAGAATTTAAAGTGCTTAGAGTGGTGTCTACAACATAATAAATGTCAACATATGATTATTATAAAAGCATGACAAACACAAATTTGAAAATAGCAAACATTTGCATCAGATGGATAGGGAGTAAAGAAGTAAAGAGCTATGGAAAAGGTAGAATTTAACCCAGACCCTGAAGTGTGCTTCATTCATTACTAAGGGTTTTTGATATTATATTAAATTATGTTAAATACAATTCATATACATATTTTTTTAAATGTGAAGTGCTATAATATTTAGTAAAATAACTAGGTGGTACTGTGTTGTTGCATCCATTTGAAATAGAAAAACAATGTTGCTAACATGAAATCAGTTTGTCTCTTCACTGGTTTAGGTAACTGTTCACAGAGAACTTGACAGGGCAGACCTGCAGAACAATAGGGAGTCTCTGAGAGGGGGCGCCTGGGTGGCTCAGTGGGTTAAAGCCTCTGCCTTCGGCTCAGGTCATGATCCCAGAGTCCTGGGATGGAGCCCTGCATCAGGTTCTCTGCTCTGCAGGGAGCCTGCTTCCTCCTCTCTCTCTGGCTGCCTCTCTGCCTACTTGTGATCTCTGTCAAATAAATAAGTAAAATCCTAAAAAAAAAAAATAGAGTCTCCGAGAAAATGTTTTAGACTTTGGTTATTGCTTCAGTATGGGAGGGGGAGGTGGTGATGAATGAAAACTCAAGGATGCGTCTCGAGTTATTGCTCTGAATTGGTAGGTGCTTTGTGATGCTGTTAAATAGGCATAAGGATTGGAGCAAGAAGAGAGATTCCTCGTTGTTTTTTTTTTTTTAAAGATTTTATTTATTTGTTTGAGAGAGAAAGAGCACAAATTGGGGGGAGGGGCAGAGGGAGAGGGAGAGGGACAAGCAGACTCTTGGCTGAGCCCAGAGCCCCACACAGGGCTTGATCCCAGAACCCTGAGAGCATAACCTGAGCCAGAGTCAGAAGTCTGACTGAGCCACCCAGGTGTTCCTACTCAATCATTTTTAAGCACATCCCATTTTAATGTTGGCCAGATGCAAAGCCGATTTCTCATGAGTTTTGGGAAATATAAAGTCATATATATATGACTTTATTTTATTTAAAAAAAAAAATATATATATATATATTTTTTTAAAGCACCATCAGTGTGAAGCTGGTCATTAAATCAATGAGCAATGGACGATGGCTATCAGAAAGCATATATGGGATGAGAAGAAAAATTGTTTTAATGAAAAGATTGTTATACTTGGAGTTAAAATTGTTCTAGTTTCCAGTTTGTTATTTGTGTTTTATAATTTTGAGTGGATTACTATTACCAGTCTGAGCTTCACTTTGCTTATTTGAAATGGTTTTATGGATTGTTACTTACAGGGTTATTGTAGGAATCAAATGAGGTTAAAAAAACAAAAAAACAAAAACATGAAAAGTACAACACAAACCTTCTTAACAAACCTTACTTGTTAAAGACAGCATGTGATAAGTATGAATTCATTATATAATTAATGTTGGTAGGCATGGAGCAAAGAATTTTTTCTTTTGGCACGCTTTTTACTTCATATATCCATGAGTAGCTATGAGTGCTATTTTTTTCTAATAAGATAAAAAGTCCATTTGATGCATAAATTATCAGAATCTAACTACTAATAAACAGTATAGTATTTAAATATTTATGTCATGTGTTGAATTGTGCCTCTCCAAAAAAGTTATGTGGAAGTCCATATCTTCAGAATATGAACTCATTTGTAAATAGGGTGGTTGCAGTAGCAATTAATTAAGATGAGGTGATATTGAGGTCGAGGCCCACTCTGTGAAGTGGACCTGTTGGAGTTGAGTGGGTATCCACTCCAATATGAACGGGGTCCTTTTGAGTTGGCTGCGTGAAGGCAGAGAAACAGAGGGAGAATGCCATACAAAGATGGAAGAATAGAATGCTTCCAGAAGCTAGAAAGAGCAAGGAATGACTCTTGTACTCATTTCAGTGGGTGTGGTCCTGCTGACATCTTGATTTTGGACTTTTAGCCTCCAGATCTATGAAACAAATTTCTGTTGTTTTAATCTATACAGTTTGTGTGGGTTTTGCTTGTTTGTTTCTGTTTTTGTTTTTGTTTTGTATTGTTTTATGATAGGTCTAGGACACCAATACAATTTATATGGCACTTTCCGGAATATAGAATGCTTTCATATTTGATTACTATAGGAATTAAAATAGTGCTACTCACAAAGAGGAATTAAGTCACATAAAATCACGCGATAAGTGGGATACTCTAAGTTTTATAAGTCATATTTTATAATTTCGATCCTAGTCCTCTTGAACTAGTAACGTGAAATGATACCACAGAGTAGGCATTTATCAGCTTGTCTGAGAACCTAGCCACAGTTTATATAGTAATTTTTTTCTGAATTTCAGACTTTGGTTTTACAAGTACCCTTTTCATAAAATAAGTTTGGTGATTCTGGATTCCCAGCATCCTGGTTCTTTATTCTAGTTCCACAGAACAAATAAATAAATAAATAAATAAAAATAAAAACAACAGAAACAAAATCAGTTCATAGGTAAATAGGCTGCTGCTTATCTTTCCTTTCTATTTATTGTCAAATGCAAAAAAAAAAAAAGATTCATTTTGAAACAGTGCTTAAGACTACCTGTTCTAGCTTCTGTTGGTGCATAAAATAATTGCTAACACAAAGGAAGTTCTCAGTGAATGAATGCCTTCTCCTGTCACCCCTGCACCTATACTGATACTGGCTTAGGGGAAAAACAACAGCAACAAGAACAAAAACGAACTCGCTCTAAATGCCTTGGAAATTGAATAAATGCAATTCATAAGAAAAAGTACAAACACAAGAATAAATATATGGCATGTCTATGTGCTTTTGTTTTTGTTTTTTGGGAAAGGCACATTTTAAAAATGGAATATGATACCTCTTCTGCTATGTATCAGTGGATTCTAGTTATACAGATGAAAAGAAAATAAAATGAGTACTACAAGAGAAATAGAAACACTTTTATGGGGGAGTTTATGTGCTGTGTTTTGTGTCTATAGCTGTTATCATATCTCTTAATAAACCAAGTCAGTTTGTATCCACATTTTACATAAAATGCAATAGACATAAAAAGCAGTAGACATATGTTAGGAAGAATGCCTACTTTCCAAAGCTGCTGTTATGAAGACACAAAAGACAGATATGGCCAGAACCTTCTCTGCAGTCACGGAGCTTTTAAACCTGGCATGGCAACTGTGGCTGGTGCTCACCAACTGGGAACACTTTTATATACAAATTTCTGATAGACATGCAATATTTGGGATTGGCGCATCCGTAACTACTCCAGTTGAATGCAGCACTTGTTTTCTGGTTGATCTACTATCTCCAATTAAGCATATGCAGAAAAGGGTAAATCAAAATAACACTTGAAGAAAAGTTTCCATTGCCCTTCTTCCCTTCCTCAGTAAGTTTTACTCCATGACCTCAGTATTACAAAAAATAACTGAGTAGAACATTGATTGCAAGACATTGTCATGATGTTTCCTATGTGCAGTGGCTAGGCAGGAAATTTTCATTTCATACACCATTTGAGCCTAGCTGCAGTGATTTCACAAAAGTCAGCAGGCTTTGAAAAGTTAATGATAAAGAAAAGCATTTGTTTTTGTTATTTTGAGAAAGTACTTGAGTGGTTAAAACTAGAACCTTTTGAGGTTGGCTAGCCATGGGAAGTGCAAAATTTATTTTCTCTTATTTGGCAGTGCTTATATTTACATCACATTTAGAAGAAAAACATACTACTAAAATAATAATATCACAATAGAAATTGCATTCAGAATGATATCAACCAATGAAAATATGAAATATGAAAAATATGAAAATAATATACAGTACTATATGACACCTATAAATAACATATATTGAATATTACCTACTTGTAGTTATTTAATATTACAACCATTTATTCTCTTCATGGAAGTACATGAAACCTGTTGTTCAGTTTATTTATCTATCTACTCATTCATCCTAAAGATGTTTACTAATATCTGTTTTCAACAATAGGAACTGTTTGAACAACTAAAAAAACCACAAATATCACTGTTACTTGTAAATTTATATTAGAGAATGGGTAATGCCCTTGGTGACTGTTTCTATGTCACCTTAAAGGAAAGTTTTTGTTGTTGTTTTTAATAAGGCCCTAGAAATATGAAGATTAAAAACTCAGTTTATTTATGCTAACTTTGACTTTGACACTAAAACCGATTGTTGTGTATTGCAGGATTTCATCTCCTAAGCGGTTCTCCTCGAACTGAGCTGGGCCACTTTTTTGGTCAGACCACTCACTTTCTTCTTGACTCTTGCTAGATTCTGCTGACTATGTCTCTGTCCATTTCCTCTTTTCTTCTGTCTTTCCCCACTTAAACGTTTTTAGAGGCACGATCCGTTAAAGAAAAATACTCTTTTTCTGAGGTCTTATATGAACATGATGTTTTCTATAGAATGACTATGTACCTCTTGTTCTAAGTTTTCATAGCAAGCCATTCACCTTTGTTTTCCATCATTCTCATTCTTTATACCCTATATTACACTCACCAAATCCTTTAGGTTCTCCAAGCAAGTTCATAAAGGTCCTCACCACGCTACTTCTTTATCCCATTCTTATCCACATGCTTTCTCTCCTCTTTAGCATTCTACCTGCTTTTCTCTGCAAAGCTTCTATTCATTATTTAAGACCCTCAAATACAAGATTCTCTGTGAAATATTCTCAAATTCCCCAATACAAAGACATTTCCATTTTTGCTTACTAATAAAGGTTTGCATCTATTACTGATGTTTCCTTGATCAACCCATGCTTTATTTTACTTAGTGTCAGTTTTTCCTAATAGTGGCCTTGCCCTATTTTACTTTGTATCTACATACGGCCACTATGATGGAACCCATAAATGTGGGGTCTTCTTGATATTTATAAACAACTTCTTTCCCCATTTAATGAAATCCCAAAATCCATTTTTATTTTATCATTCCTGTATGTTTTCTATCAGCAAAACAGTTGTATGAATAACTGTGTAATGTTGCACATAATATTTCATGGTTAATCTTTTGTTTTTCAATGTCAATTTAATTGTATGTAACCACACGCATTTGATATAAGACAGCACCAATATTTGCATATATGTGACCATATTTATAACACCTGCATGTTGCAAAATTGATTTTCCCCTTAAGTGGATTGAATAATTTGGCAATGGCAGTCCCTTTTTCCTCTTTCATCTGAAAGATCATTACAATGTTAATATTTACAGATTGTCTCCTCTAGTAGGAGGAAAAGCATAAAGAGAAACTTAAATGGGGAATTTTAATACTCCAAGAATACTAAAGAAGATCATTGTATATAATAATGCATTTAAAATAGGATAGGCGAAATAGAACAGTCCAACTTTTTATCTCCTTAGTAACAGTTGCTTCTGATTTTTTAATTGTAAAATTATAAATTGAGTAATTTTTTTTTCTTTTAGGTACATGCTAAAGTGTAAAATACAGAAGAGAAATGGCCCTTCCGTTCAGAAGTTACCATCCTTTAGGTATCACTCAAAACATATTAAATAGTAGAGTTATTTCAATTCCTAATTAAAAATCATTCAGTAATTCATAATTTTTCGTAATGTCAGGATTTTGCATGAATGCAAAGCACACTGTGTTTTAGGTTGATGAGAAGTGTAGAACATACAACCTATTGAAAATTGATGTATAGCCCTTATTCTCATGGAGGGCAGATTTGAATGAGGGAAACAGGTATTCGTAAAAACAAACAAACACATAATCACATAAATGTTAATTTCAAAAGGTCAAGTGACATGAAAAAAAATGGTGTGGGTTTGGGAAGATGCTATTGGCATCATAAATCTGATTAGACTTGGCAACTAAGAGAATGTCATACCACAAAGATGAATAACAAATTAGTAACTCAACGAAGACCTATGACGACGTAATACATTTGCTCTAGGAATTTTCAGATTTTAGGAAAATCAAACCCAAAGTTCATTTTCGTGATTTTGATCATTTAAACCTGTTTTATTATATATTTTCTAGGTTATCTCCTTCTGGAACTCCTATAATTCTAATATCAAACCTGTTTAAATTATTTTCTTTGTCTCTTATACCTCCCATGTAATGTATCTTCCATCCTTTCCTCTCCTCTTTTCTCTCTCTCATTATTTCTGTTATTTTCTTTTTTCTTTTCTCTCTCTTTTTTTTTTTTTTACTTTATATCCCCAATTTTCATATGGATTATTTTATTTAACAACTGTATTTATAACTTGTCAAAACACTTCTTAAAAACCCAATTCTTTATGTTAATTCATGTTCTTTTCATGATTATGGATGCAATATCTTCACATTTCTTCTACCAAAATAGGTTGGACTCCTAAAAAAATTTGAACTAGCAATTCTTTTTAGAACTAAGACAATGTCTCTTCTCTTTCAATACATGTCTTTGCTCCTTTTGGTGTGTCTTTTCACTTTTACTTTTTTCCCCCGTAGCTATTTCTTTCCATTTGTTCAATATCATATATTGTTCAAGACTGCATCTTTGACATGACAGCTTCTGCCTTCAAGTATAGGTCACTTTATAGGTTAAGCACTCATGGATAACTAATACCTGAGGAAGAAAATCAGTTTTTATCTACTTGAGGAAACGTTTCTATCCAACTGGCTGTAGAGAGTTAGTGTCACACTGCACACTCAGCGAGAGGTGTGGAAGCAGAATCTTGGAAGGGAGATCATCAGTGGGGATAGATTTTGAAGAGTTCTTTAAAAAGTGGCACTGAATAGGGATCTAGGGTGCCTAGGTGGTATAGTTTGTCAAGCCTCTGACTCTTGATTTTGGCTCAACTCATGATCTTAGGGTCATGATCTCAGGGTCCTAAAATCTAGCCCCCTGTCTGGCTCTGTGCTGAGCAGGGCCTGGGCTTAAGACACCACTTCTGCTCCCACCTCCGCTCATTCGTGCACACACGCTCGCAAATAAGTAAGCAAATCTTTACATCTTTTTTTTTTTTTTTTTTTTAAGAGCAGTTGGCAAAATAGAAACCTCAAGAACTTCTGTAGCAGCTATGCTGGCAGAAGTTACTTTTAATACAGCATGTACATATATCATAGCACAAATTATTTCAGAAACTCTGATCAAGACATTCTCCTGTGTTGGCACTGACAACTTTTCTAAAAGGACCAGAGAGTAAATATTTTAAATTTTGCAGCTCATAAATTGTCTATTACAACTACTCTTTTGTTGTAGTAAGAAAACAGTCACCTGTTTACTAAGTTATTGAATGGGGATGAGTCCGTTTCAATAAAACTTTTTTTGCAAAGTCAAATGATTGGCCTACTGACCATAATTTGCTAACCTGTAGGAAATAAGAATATCTATTTTGGGGGAATTGTTACAATTGTATCTCTGTATGCACATTAAGAGAGAGGAATATTTCATATAGTATATACAAAGGTGGTTTGGCAGAAGATAATTAAAATTTAGGTTTATATATATTGTTAAATTATTTTTTTTCTGAAATAGACAATTTTAACAACTAGTTTCTGACTTTTTATCAGTTTTCAGACTGCTTTAGTTGTAATGGAAATAACTTTTTTTTCCCCATGTTCATTTAGTTGCAAATGTATTCTAAGTTTTTTAAAGCTATTTTTCAAAAGGCTAATTATGTGTTGAAGCGCATCTAAAATTGTTGTAAGTGCTTAGGTGGGAAGTGTTCCTATCTGAGGAAAAGAGAAGTACTAATGGAGCTAAAGTTGAAAATGCTAAAGTGGGAAATTCAGAAGCCATGTTGGGGGAAATAGCGCCTTCAAGTAATTAACATATGCCAAGAACTATAAAAATTAAACCGTTAACATATATATATATATATATATATATATATGTAAAAGCTGATATTACCACCTCTACTTTCTCAACTCCTACACACTAAGTTGGTTGATGGGAGATGTGGAGTTTGAAGCTTGAAATCAAAGAGTTCTTCTCGAAAAAGTCTTCATCAGCATTAATCTATTAATGCATATGGTTTGTGGGAAATCTAATAATCACACTGATACAGAGTGTAGCGGGGTGCATATTTAGGAATAGAGGAAATGAATAAAAATATTTCTTGTGGAAAATTCAGCTAGTAATCCTTTTCTCTAATCATACAGAAACCTGCGGAATGATGTTGACATATATGATGAGGATAATTGATGATGAACTAAATACTTCTTGGGCCCAAAGAGTTACTGAGATACAGATGTGTTCATCTCAAAAAGATTGACCACTACTATGGTCAACAGAGAATTAATAATTTTTCAATGTTACAGAATAAACTAGTTTCAAAAAATTTTATTAAATCTGAAACTTTATATATCTATAGGAAGCAAGTGTTCTGTATCATAATGCCTTACCATGTCCATGTGATACAGCTCTAGGAAATTAACTATAATAGTATAGGTTTTCCTTAAGTTGACTGTTGTTTTTTGTTTTTGTTTTTAATCTGTGGTTATTTTCAATAGTCTGCCATGAAGCACAGAATTACTGATAACAATCATAATGATTGATCACAGTGCAACAAATTCATGCATTGATCTAGGTCAAAAGTTAAGGCAGTAGAAAATAGAATTCATTTGACAATAATATCGATATGGAAACAACACTAAGGTTGTAAATGTTTAGTTGCTAAAAATCCTGGAAAAATTAATTTGCTCTTAGGTACTGCCCACGTCTGTTTTAGCTGCCCATCACTTAAACCAAACTGTTCTTTGAACTTCCCCATGTCCTTAAAATTTTACTTTCTGCTTTTTTTAACTTTTTTTTTAAGATTTTATTTATTTATTTGACAGACAGAGATCACAAGTAGGCAGAGAGGCAGGCAGAGAGAGGGAGGAAGGGAAGCAGGCTCCCCGCCAAGCAGAGAGCCTTATGTAGGGCTCGATCCAAGGAGCCTTGGATCATGACCTGAGCCCAAGGCAGAGGCTTTAACCCACTGAGCCACCCAGGCATCCCCTACTTTTCTACTGTTAGGGTCATGGATAATCTTGAAAAATAAATTACTTGCTTCCCTTTTTTTCTTTTTTATTTATTTATTTTTTTTTCAATTTATTTATTTTCAGAAAAACATTATTCATTATTTTTTCACCACACCCAGTGCTCCATGCAAGCCGTGCCCTCTATAATACCCACCACCTGGTACCCCCAACCTCCCACCCCACCCCCGCCACTTCAAACCCCTCAGATTGTTTTTCAGAGTCCACAGTCTCTCATGGTTCACTTCCCCTTCCAATTTACCCAAATTCCTACTCCTCTCTAACGCCCCTTGTCCTCCATGCTATTTGTTATGCTCCACAAATAAGTGAAACCATATGATAATTGACTCTCTACTTAACATTTTACGTGAGGGAAAGATAGTGATATGGATGCAATGGGAGTCAACTGGGGGTTAGATATTTGTATCAAAAGTTCAATGATTGGAAGAGATTATGCTGAGTGAAATCAGTCAAGCAGAGAGAGTCAATTATCATATGGTTTCACTCATTTGTGGAGCATAACCAATAGCATGGAGGACAAGGGGCGTTAGAGAGGAGTAGGGAATTTGGGTAAATTGGAAGGGGAGGTGAACCATGAGAGACTATGGACTCTGAAAAACAGTCTGAGGGGTTTGAAGTGGCGGGGGGGTGGGAGGTTGGGGTACCAGGTGGTGGGTATTATAGAGGGCACGGATTGCATGGAGCACTGGGTGTGGTGAAAAAATAATGAATACTGTTTTTCTGAAAATAAATAAATTGAGAAAAAAAAAGTTCAATGATTACATAATAGAGTTGAAGCTCTTAATATGGGGATGAAACTTGTTTAACAGAAAGAAAAGTATTGAGTTTTTATCATATGCTCATTTAAATAAATTTTATAATGTATTTCATTTGGTTCCTTATATATAGTATTTTCCTAGGAAATAAATTATTATCTTTTCATTTATAGAAAAATAAGTTTCTTTCATATTTCATATTTTCTGCAAAATAAGTATAACAATATGCTACAGTTTTAAGAAACAGTTTGCTTTTGCAGTTTCTGGCCTCATATTCCTCATGCAAAATCACAGTGGCTTCACATCTCACTCATAAAAATACTAAAATTGCCAGTGTACAAACTAATACAGGCATTGTGCTTAATATGTGGGCTGACTTACGCTTCCTTTATTGCATCCATATGCAAGTGTCATAAAGTGCCATTTTGCGCTTCTATCTCAAGACATCGGTCCCATTTCTAAATTTTGGCAGGCTTTTAATGAGAATCAATAAATAACAAACAAGGGCACTTTCAGTAGTTCATGAATTCATGAAATGATAGCTGGCCTTTTAAAGGGTAAAATTATGTTAATGTTTACAGCACAGTTAAAACGAAGAAGGATTTACATATATAATCAGAAGATCAAAATTTTGATACTGACAGACACAGTACAATATTGTTGATGATGATGAAAATAAAAAGACTATTTCAAGTGCTCAATATGCAGGGCATGCATGATGACTCATTAGGCAGAGAAAATTATTACTGCCCATTAAAGAATTAGCTTTTACACAAATGGAAAAGTTGATTAGTTCACCTCAGAGTGGCTAGTTTCTAAAATTATAAAATTAATGAATGTATGAAATATTTAATTTCACACATAAATATCTATGAAGAGAAATTAATTGTTCCATACAATAAAAGTTATTTATTTTACATGCAGGATCAATTATTAAATCTGAAATCATAATATATCTTTTGATAGTATTTTTTCATGGCAATTTTGCAGCAAAATTATAATATGGCTTTTCAGAAGTTATTTAAATGGAAAAATCTCATAATATAGCTGCACATATTGTTATTAAACTAATAATTTTTGTACATGTTAATTTTATGTTTAAAAGCACTTTTGAGGTCCATACAGTTGAAAGGTTTGGACTTAGTCTCCCAAATTCATATTGTTGATATATGTAAGGAGAAAGATAATGACATATGTTGATTAGATTTAACGGCATTATATTAGGTAACTACCAAAATTATAGAATATCTTATTAAATAAACTCAGCAAACCCCAGGTATTTTATCCATTATATACCACAGCATACAATATAAGATGTTTATCAGAATGCATTAATGAATACATCAGAGCTCATGATGTAATACTTTCTTATATTTAAAGCAAATTCCAAGGTCGAGATTTTGTGTCATAGCATTGCATCTATTCTACCGCAAGTTCCATAACTGCAAAGATGACCTTGAAATGTTGGAAACATCATCAGTTAATGAAGTACAAATTTGTGTTTTTACAAATTAAAGCCACTTCAGGTTTTTTTGTAAAACAGGGATAAAAATGCTTATCTTATAGAGGGGATATGAAGCATCTTAAGGAAATGGCTTAAGGAGTTACTAAGTATATATATATATAGAGAGATAAATATAAAGTAGGTATATAACTAAAGATTTATTTGTAGATATATAATATATAGTATTTGTGTGTAATATATTTGTAGATATATATTTATACACTCTTGTATGTATCTATATCTCTTTATAGATATATAGTATATATAGAGATACAGATATATAATATATAAGGAGAGCTATCTAGTTAGTAGTATAGAAGTACTATAGATTATGAACATATAGTAGTATATATAGTATATATGCAGTATATACAGTACTATATATTATACTATATGTAAAGTAAATATATGCTATATATAGATAGTTCATGTGTATAATAACTATTATGATTATTATGTATAATACAATAGTATGCATTATACTCTATGTATTATACTATATATAGTATATATGACATATATTATAAGATTAATTATTATGATTATTTTCTTACCATATTAATGTCAAAAGTTCTACCTGGTTCAGTGGTTCCTGTGTCCCAGTGAAATCATTTTGAGTAATTAGGTCTTTCTTAAGTGTCATTCTCATTAGATCAGCCTGTACACCCTAGCTAATTAAGCTTCAAACCCTTCTGCAAAATGATGACTGCATAAATTATGCTTAGTCTGACCCTCTCCTATTGTGCTTTCTTATGATTGTAACCAAGTTCTATGTACTCACTAATTATGAATAGTTACAGCATAAAATAATGAAATCTATGGAAGTACTATAGATTATGAACATTCAGTACTATAGATTATAACCATATAAAATAAAACAAAACAAAAACTCAAAAAACTTTCCTTATAAGTTTAAGAAAGGAATAAATCATGAAAGAATTCTCTTAATTGGTGCATGGCAGTATAGGAAAAACTGAAACTCAATATTCTGACGAGAAAACTTGCATTAGCATTTTGGTTTTTTTCTCAATGAATAAAGCAAAACTTAGTGGGTCACTGTTCTCCCTAACATGGTGACAGGAAGGGGGGGATGAGATGATCATTAGAAAGTGGGAGATATTCTCTATGCAAAATATTAGCTATAGAAGGTACATAATGGGATTTGTTAAACCTACTTATACACAGTGAAAATAAGGGAGACTAACTTCCTTTCAATAAAAATGCTGGAAACCTGACTGTTTTTGGAAATTCTCTGTATGCTATTGTCTTTCTTAAAGTATAATTCTAAAAGACAGAGATCAAAGGAGACAACAGGATGACATTTTATTAGCTTTCCAGGGCAGCATTCCTGAATTACTACTGCCATTACACACAAAGGAGAAAAAAAGAAGGAGTTACTCTTTAGTTGACTTATTTTTTCCAAACATAACACAGTGAAAAAATAAGAACACTACCCTGAAATTGTTTTTATTCCTAAAGAAAAAGTAAAACTTAATAAACACAATATTAGAATTATTTCATTGTGACACAATCATTCAAAGAAAGCAATATTTAAGATTATCTTTTCAGTTGCAGTCTTTATAGTGAGATACTTATTTTTTGTTTATATATATATATATATATAATATATATGTATCTATATAATATACATGCAATATCTTAGCCTTAGAATGCTCTTGCTTGACATGACTATAAAACTAAAATTGACCTTCTGGGTTGCCTGGGTGGCATAGTCAGTTAAGCATCTGACTCTTGGTTTTGGCTCAGGTCCTGGTCTCAGTATTGTGAGATTGAGGCCTGCGTGGGACTCCACGCTGAGTGCAGTGTCTGCTTGAGTTTCTCTCCCCCCTTCCTCCCTGCTCCCACTCTCTTTTTCTAAAATAAATAAATAAATATTTTTAAAAATAGAATTAACCTTCCTTAGAAAGGCGATAGTCTAAGACGGTGATAAGCGTTCAAAAGTAATGATAGTATAAAATTGGAGAATATTAACTATTCATCTGCTTTGTAAACACTATTTTTTTCATCATTTGCCAGAATGCACTTGAATAAAAAAATAATAAGAGATTCTAAACATGGTGATCTATTTTTTTGAACAGGTATTTCAGACATAACTATTATCAAAGATTATTCTTTTCTATGGCAAACATGCTACTTAAAAAAAGATAAAAAAACTGCTGGTGATTAAACTTTGGATGATGTATTCACAGGCCACATATGCTTTCTGAGCGTGGGTGGAATTTCACTGATTTCTGAGAAGGAATTGACATCCTTTACTATGAGTTTTAAGTAAAGAATCTGAATAATGCTAGACATTTTCAAAAGAATGTCAATGAAACAAAACTGGCTGTGGGTTAAGATGCTCAAAGCCAAAATAGAGAATGAACTGAGTTGGTGATGAAAATCTATATTTATTTCCATCTAACATAAGTTTATAATAGGTAAAATTCAAAAAAGCAAATAACAGAGACATATCTATATGTAAAATGCATATAGAAAACTATGTCCATACGGTGCATGGGTGGCTCAGTGGGTTAAGCCTCTGCCTTCAGCTGAGAGTCATGATCTCTGGGTCCTGGGATCAAGCCCCGCATCGGGCTCTCTACTTGGCGGGAGCCTGCTTCCCTCTCTCTCTTTGCCTGCCTCTCTGCCTACTTGTGATCTCTCTCTCTCTTTCTCTGTCGAATAAATACATAAAATCTTAAAAACAAAAACAAAACAAAAGAACTATGTCCAAACTGTTAAGGTCATTGAGACCAACTTATGACATGTTTAAGAAGGCAAGACAAATGGTATACTATTTCACTATGATTTATTGCCTCTAACTCATTTTAACCCTTTATTCCTTCCTTATCTTTTGTTTATATGATTATTATAGAACTGAATTTCTATGTCACTCCGTGTTAAAATTTATTTTTATTTATTTATTTATTAAATATTTTATTTATTTATTTATTTGAGAGAGAGAGAGAGAGAGAGATCACAAGTAGGCAGAGAATGTGTGGGGGGTAGGAAACAGGCTCCCAGCCGAGCAAAGAGCCTGATATGGGGCTCAGTCCCAGGACCCTGAGACCATGACCTTAGCCGAAGGCAGAGGCTTAACCCACTGAGCCACCCAGGCATCCTGTGTTAAAATTTTTAAAAAGGGGGGAAAAAAAAGAAAGAAAAGGAGTGAAGGAGGGAGGGAGGAGGAAGAAGAGGACAGGATGAGAGAAGGGAAATAGGCGAGTCATCTTTCCTCATCTCAATATTTTATGCCAGTCTTGGGGATCTTGGGTAGTGCTGTAGGTTAAGCATCTGACTCTTGGTTACAGTTCAGGTCTTGATCTCAAGGTCTTGGTTTCAAGCCCCACATTGAGCTCCCTGCTCAGCAAAGAGTCTGCTTGAGATTTTGTCTCCCTCTCCTTCTGTCCCTCCCCCCCCCACACACTCTCTCTCTCACATACTCTCTCTCTCAAATAAATAAATCTTTAAAAAATATATTTTATGCCAGTCTTATTTTACTGAATAACAATTCTTTCTTTTTTCTTGCTTGTTTACTAGCTACGTGAGGAAATATCACTTAATGGGTAAATGCTTCAACGCAAATGTCCTAAGATGAACAGGTTAGATGTGAGGACACTGGGGTATTGTTGAGGAAGCTACATCAAACACTCTCCTTTTAAATACCCCTGAAAAGTGTACTGACATATTTGACTTGAGATACAGGGACACATCTTAAATAACTCCAAAGAATTATTAGGTTTACATTATATATATATTTTTAAGATTTGTTTATTTATTTGAGACAGAGAGAGAGAGAGCACATGTGGGTGCATGTGCAGGAGAGACGGGCAGAGAGACAAAGAGAGACAGTCCTAAGCAGATTCTCTGCTGAGTACGGAGGCCCATGAGGGGCTCGATTTTAACACCCTGAGATCACCACTCCAGTCAAAACCAAGAGTCTGACGCTTAACTGCACCATACAGACACCCCATAAATTTCTGTTTTAATACAATTGTCAACAACTGTGCTTTTTTCCCCCGTTCATGTACCCCATTCAGTGTAATATCTAATAAGGTGGGGGTAAGGTTTTCCTCAACTGCTAACATTTCACAAAACTTTCTAATGATAGGACAGAATAGCATTTCCACTTATTTTAAACTTTTTAATGATCATTTCCCTCGCAGTCCCCCCTTCAACAGTGCTTAGCAAAGCAGCTGTTTTTCTCTGAGACTGAGGCTTATGCCAAGTTTAAAATGTTAATGTTGTTGAGCCATGTGCTCAAGCATTAAGTATCTCCAATTTCCAAACTGAAAGATCTTGGCAGCTCTCAGTCACTTAAATAAACTCAGAAAGAGACTTATAATACCAGAGGGAGGAAAAAGAATCCAGTCACTTCTCTTCCTCAACTTTGTGACCTCCTTGAATGGCCAAAAAGGCTAAGGATCCTTTTAATAACCTAAAATTAGTGGAGTACTGATTTCAGTTGTTGACCTAGAAGTTTGGGTTTTAAATTAACAAAATCAGAGCTGAAAAAGAATGATATAATAAGAGTGTGCAATACCAAAGTCAAATAAGTGAGATTCTATAAACCAGTAATAGTTGTAAATAAGTCCAACATTCTTAATTTTGAAAATTTTGCATAAGGCACAAGATAGTCTTACAAATATTTAAAGATTATTATAATTTCCACAAAATTCTTCTCATTTCCAGTGGGGGGTAAAAAAATCCCCATCAGCCTCTGTAAAAGTTATCTTGCATTGTTGGGTCTTCAAGTTGTTTTTATCATATTTTAAAATTTATGTTTTGACATGCATTTCTATGAATTATAACACATAAAAAATTGATGTAACCAACTAGAACAATAAGAATACAAAACAAGGGCGCCTGGGTGGCTCAGTGGGTTAAGCCGCTGCCTTCGGCTCAGGTCATGATCTCAGGGTCCTGGGATCGAGTCCTGCATCGAGCTCTCTGCTCAGCAGGGGGCCTGCTTCCCTTCCCCTCTCTCTGCCTGCCTCTCTGCCTACTGTGATCTCTCTCTGTCAAATAAATAAATAAATAATCTTAAAAAAAAAAATACAAAACAGTTCCATCATCCCAAAAAACCTTCCTTGTGCTATCATTTAAAATCACATGTCCTAGGGGTGCCTGGGTGGCTCAATGGGTTAAAGCCTCTGCCTTCGGCTCTGGGCATGATCCCAGGGTCCTGGGATTGAGCCCCACATCGGGCTCTCTGTTCTGCAGGGAGCCTGCTTCCCCCTCTCTCTCTCTGCCTTCCTCTCTGCCTACTTATTTGTGATCTCTCTCTGTCAAATAAATAAATAAAATCATAATTTTTTTTTTTAAATCACATGTCCTTTATCAGTGGACCCAGGCAAAAACTGTCAAGTGTATAGTTTACAGAATGTCATATAAATATGCAAATGTCATAAATATATAACCTTTTAAGACAGGTTTCGTTCGCTTAGTATAATGTCTTGGAGATCAGTTCAAGTTGTATGTAAGAGTAGTTTATTCTTTTTTACTAAATAGTATTCCATTCGAAGGAGGTCCAAGAGATTGTTTATATATAACTTGTTGAAGAATATGTGGGTCTTTCCAGTTTTTGGTGATTGTGAATAGAGTCACTATAAAGATTTAAGGACAGGTTTCTGTATGCACATACATTTTATTTTATTTATTTTATTTTTAAAGATTTTACTTATTTGACAGAAAGAGACACAGCAAGAGAGGGGAACACATGTGGGGGAGTGAGAAAGGGAGAAACAGGATCCCTGCTGAGCAGAGAGCCCGATAAGGGGCTTGATCCCAGGACCCTGGGATCAGGACCTGAGCCCAAAGCAGAACCTTAATGACTGAGCCACCCAGGCACCGCGAACATACATTTTAAATACTCTAGGACAAATAACAGGAATAAAATTATGCCACATGGCTAAGAGAAAACAAAACAAAACAAAACTTGGTGGATAATCCCAAGAGCAGAATGGAAATGATGAAGGTACAAAACCAGAAAAAAACCCAAGAAAAATCAGGAATAAAATTACTTATATTAAAAAGTTCTAGTGAAGAATTAAAAGAAAACTTTTGAGATACTGTAATAGCACACACACAGAAATATATTTTAAAAATATATATATTTTTAATATATAAAAAATAGTTCCTACTGACATATGACAGATGCAAGATATCAATGTTAGCAAAGTCTATTCAAATCAATTATTTCTCTAATTCTCAATGGTTTAAACATATAAAAATGTTTCTAAAGGGATTTAAGAAATATTGCTATGATACATTAAATGCCCACTGTGTATATTTAAAATTTATTTTTATTTAATTTCAGACAAATAGGGATTCTGGTGATCAAGTTTTTCTTAGACTCTTTAGGGCAGTTTAGATACAAATTTGAGAGACTGTAGTCTGTAAATCTGATATTTACTAATGTGAATTTTGACAAATAACCGTATTTTGGAAGACAGTATAGTCATTGTTTATTAGTAGTTAAACTTTATTATGAAATTCAAGTTTTGTCCTACTACGGTTTAGTATTCTAATCACCTCATGTATATTTCACCTCTGTCCCTCTGTTACAATGAAGACAGGAAGTATTGCCCTAGTACATTTTCTAACAACGCAGTAACCTATGTAACGTGCCTGAAAAACCTGTGTGGACGTGTGCTCATTTCCTAAATGGGAAGTCTTTTGTGATAACCTGCATTTTAAGTAAATTTTACCAGTGTTTTGAGCAGTGGTAAGAGATGTGGCCACAGGCGAGGGAAACAGTAACACTGACACTGTAGGGTTGGAAACAGGAGCCAGACCTGGCTTCTTCCAGTGCATCCGCATCATTTGAGAAGGCTTTCTCCCCACTCACATTTGCATGATAAATTTATGGACTCTGGCTCTACCAGCTTGATTGAACACATTGCATTTTGCTAAGAACAGCATGTCAACTAGCACAGTCAGCATCCCTATACATCTGGGAAAACTGCAACTGTTAGAATTGTGCCATGGGAGTGAAGACAAGAAAAGCTTTGTCAGCTGTCAGTTAGATGTTTTTCTTCACTATCTATTTTATAGTTGATGAATGAAAAGTGTTGTTAATATCCGGTGAGGTATTTCGTATATTACTCTTTAGTCTCCGGTTGTGCCATAGGTAAAGAGAGAGGTCAAGGAATGGCAAAGGAATAGGAAAAATAGTTGCTTTAAGTCCTAATACTTGAACAGACAAGAAACCAAAAAAAAAAAAAAAAAAAAAAGCATAATAAAAAGTTTGTCGGAGAAAGCAGCTGGAGGTTGGTTGGCAGAAAGCAAGGCTTATGGCAATGATTCACTTCAGAAAAGATCATTAGTTCCTCTGTCACCCACAAAAAAACAGGCAGGTATTCCTTAACAACAATTTTTTTCCATTTTCTGAAATAATTACATGATCTCAACCCAATTCTGAAGGTTTCAGGAATTTGTCCACAGGGAATTCTGTTTGAGAGTTAATTTTACTCTATTATCTGTGTAATTTAGACAGAAATTTTTGCCAAATTCTTGACAAATATTCATTGAACCCATCAAGTTAATTTTCCGTGATATAAACTGCATTGAAACTAGATATTTAAAATCTGAGACTGATGGTCACAATACTTGGAAAATAGAATATATACTTTGCTGGAATTAAAACAACAACAACAACAAAACCTAAATGAAAAGCAAATTGCGCAGGCATTTCCTTTGTCTGCTCCAGAGGGGGTTAGTTATCTTGTTAGTGATATACAGGGAGATCTTACTGCATAATCGGGTGAGTGACTTGGAGCTGTAATTTAGCAGTTGGATATGGCCACCGTGACACCACTGCTTTTGTTTCTGGACATTCTGATGCAATCTGCAAAGGAAAATCACTACACTTTAAGTCCTTGGTCCCAGTGGCCAGTCCTACTGCTTTAGAATGAAATGGGATGTAAGGTGGGCAGGGGTCAGGAAGGTGTAGAAACGGAGACACACGGTAGGGCTAAGAGAAGGTGCAATGCTTGCTGCTGGGACGAAGTTCCAAGTTTCAGGGGACGTTCCACATTGTAGCTGGGTCAGAAACACCTGCTTCATCCTTTGTTATTAAGCAAAACATTTTTAATCCATGACCTTCTCTTTTACTATCGGCATCACAGATTGCTTCGCTCTGTGTAACTCTTGATACCGTGGAATGACCACCACTAACAAGTGTATATGGCTCCCCGGTGCACTCATGAATGCTTTTGGAAAGGAATTCATTCACTAATCATTAGGCCAGCTTGTTTATGTTGGTATTCTAGAATCAAGGTGTCACTGAAACCCGCTGAAATATCGCCCACAGAAGATCCATGAAAGAAAACAGTTGTAAAGTAGGAGGGAAGGCAGTATGCCAAGTTGTCAAAGTCAACTTTCGAGCACTGTTCTGTTGAGATCATGGTCAGAAAAAGGAAAAGAAAATTGCTAAAAGACCAACCCAATGAAAATATTAATAAAGTCAAATAAAAAAAATCAGTGTTTGGAGGCAAACTCAAAATTGACATGATACTGGAGTCAAAGCAGAAACAAAAGGATGTTTTGGACCAGGTGTCCAGATGTCAAACTGGAGAATGGAACAGAAATCCTTCAGACTGGATCCAAAGACTAGTTTTGCAACATTTTCTTCTCAGGCCATGCATCTTTTACAGGCCTACTCAGTCATTCCTAAGGTTTTGCCTTACTAGGAACTGAAACAAACAAACAAAAATGATGGTTTAGAGATTTGCATATTATTCATTGCTCTCTAGGGACAATATATCTGTATAATATTAGAGGCTCCTTTCCACTGTTTTCATGAAGTAAAAGCCTGGTAACCAAAATGCATTTGTAAACTCTTAGAATAAATTGGTCATGACACACGCTGGGTGTATTGTTTACCTGAGGAAAAGAAATCATTATAAACATTAAGGTTTCCAAACTTTTAAAAAAATCTACCTCTTCCTCTCTCTTTCTCTCTCTCTCTCTTCCACTTCTCTTTTTATACCTTTTTCTGTTGAACTCACAATTCCCATATAGTCTTCCTTTAAGATAAATGATTTCTCAGACTCTTCATATTTGGAGTGATTTGTAGTAGATTCTATTCCTGCTATAAAAGAAATCCCTCTGTCTTTACAGCCTTGCAGGAAAAGGATGCAAAGGAAAAAGAAGTCTTCTTTTGCTTAGGTAGACTATGTCCTCAAAGTTCACATAAACTCTGGCCCTGTACACCAGGGTAGCAAATTATAGACTAAAATGAAGAGAAAGGTCTCACTTGCAAAAGCAAGAACATTTGCCTAGAAAAACCTGTTGAGATATACAGCTAATCTTTAAAATGAGAAGTGTCAAATATTGTTCTTACCAGTAGGAGTACCATTATAATTATCCCTAATAATATTATTATTATTCCTAAAATTGATAGACATTGACTACTGAGTCACAGTAGGGATAGAATAGCACAAACTTACCCAGACAGTCCCTGGCATAACTAAGATTTAGACTCAGTTACCAGGTTTTTTAGAATTTAGTATTTAGGGGAAAAAAAAAAAAAAGATTGTTGCCACCATGTGCCCTTTTTACATTTAAAAGTAAAGTATTATGCCTTAAATATCTTTAATTATACTCCAAAACTCTGATTTAGGAGGAAATGTGTATGAGGAACTGTTGGTATATGTGTTTTGAGAGTTGAAAATATTGCAATATTCTTATTTAAAAGGAAACACAAAGAGAAAGGAAACACAAAGAAAAAGTAGATTTTTAAATCAATATTCATTAAGTTTATTGACTTTATTCTTATTCTCTGTCTTGTCGTTTAAAAAGTTGAATTTATATCTTAACCTACTTATTAAAGAGGCACATAGTTTTCCTACTTTTTAAAAATAAAGCTTTAGTATGTCTAAGGATTATTCTTGGTCACCTTCAGGCTATTAGGCTTATAATAGGAGATTTCACTTGTTAGTTATTTTTACTTAAAGATTCTTCATCTAAAAATATAAGTCACGGGTGCCTGGGTGGCTCAGTGGGTTAAGCCTCTGCCTTCGGCTCAGGTCATGGTCCCAAAGTCCTGGGATCGAGGCCCACATTGGGCTTTCTGCTTTGCAGGGAGCCTGCTTCTTTCTCTCTCTCTTCCAGCCTGCCTCTCTGCCTACTTGTGATCTCTGTCTGTCAAATAAATAAATAAAATCTTTTAAAAAAATTAAAAAATGAAAAATAAAAAAAATAAAAATATAAGTCACAGAACACCTGGGTGCCTCAGTCCCTTAAGCATCTGCCTTTGGCTCAGGTCAAGATCCCAGGGTCTTGGGATCAAGCCCTGCATTGGATTCCCTGCTCAAGGGGGAGCCTGCTTCTCCTTTTCCTTCTCATTTGCACTCTCTCTCAAATTAATAAATAAAATATCTAAAAGAAATAAAAATACAAACTATAGCAATTTTAAGTACAATTAGTTGATTGTCACTTCATAGATCCAGCTCTAATCAACTCAAAAGACCTAAAGATTCCCTTAAAATTATATGCATATCTGAAATTACTATTCTTCCTTACTAAAAATAAAGAAAATGAAAAAGTTGACTCCAGAATTACAATCAGGAACTTGATTTTCCCCGATACTTTCAAATAGCAGTGATAATTATAAGACTTAACATCAGTGTTATAAGACTAAAATGTCCCGACGGGTTAATGAACTTCATGCTACTGATGTATTAGCTCAAGGATTGATAATCAGTCAGAACTTGTGTCTTTGAGAAAGACCTCCTCATTGAGTGATACAAATTCCAGTGATTTCTAAAGCCATTACAATTTAATAACTACCATTATCTGTTCCTCATAGGACATCATCTAAGTAAAAGATATTGTTCCTGCATGCAGGACTGGCTCTTCCTAAATAATGTGGCTGTTCAAGTGCCTGTATTTCCATTTATTAATGTGGCTTAATGTTGGTATATATTTCTTTATTAGCATCTTAAAATAGTTATACAGTCTCTTAGGTAAACCTAAAGTTGCTGAAAACCAATGATAGAAAGTTAATACACGGACCACTTAAGGTCCTTTGATGTTCTAGCTGAGTTGGATATATTACCTCTAATCCTCAAACAACCATGCGAGGTGAGAAACCAGAGAAGCAGAGAAGTAAAGTAGCCAGAGACACTGATGTTTTGATATAACTTTCTGTGATATTAGAATCTGTACATGACATCCTATTGCTACACATAAAAAGGAGATATAATTTGCTTATCTCTGGTCTCAATTAAAGTTATTAGAAAATAGATTAATTCCATAAAGCTGCTCTCCAGATTTCATGGAAATGTGAGAATACTAAAATGGAGAGAATGCACACACACACACTTGCTTTTCAGATTTACTTTAGTTCTGGGAAATGCCAGTATTTTAAAACAGATTTATACTCTCTTTTTGGAATAACAAACTATAAAAAAGGCTACTAAATGTTATATCAAATAAAGTTGTACTAGTTCTAAATATATTTCTATATAAAGAGGAATGGATTGCCCATCTATGTACTAAAAGCTAGAAGGATATTGGCACATAAGTTGTTTTGGTGTTTCAATGTTGGTGTTCTGGAATATTAAGGTATATTCTAAAAAACCCATAATGTTAATAAGATACTTAACTTTCAGTCCTACCTTTATCATAAATATGTGATAAGTCACTTAATTTCCTTGGACTTCAAGTTTAGCATCTATAAAATAAAATAATCAGTTAGATGATTTGAAGCCTACCCTTATCTTGAAAATCTTGATTTTATTAGAATAATTACTGATGGGCATCTGGATTCATTTAGAAAATGTATATACAGTGAGACCCAAATGGGCTAATCCTGGTTGGAAACCATTTTCAGTATTTGCTATACATCTATTATTGGGATTACATATTTGGTTATAGAAGTCTCTCAACAGCTGAGTTTCCCAATCAGCTTGGTGTATGAGGATTACTGACTATCCTCATGGAAGGAGATTTGTTAATAACCAGATCTCTGAATCCTGGAGCCTACTGTGGACACAAGTTTCCAAGGATTACATTCACAGAGAACATACCAGTATCCTTTTATGACTATCTAGAATTTGGCCAAAATAGCATAAGAACAGGGATGGCAGATTTAGATACAGTCAGGGGTCAGGCAGATGATGAAAGGACCACATGCATAACATTTAGAAGCAGAAGGTCTATGGCAATCCAGGAAATTCATGATCTATGAAGATATTAATGGAAAAGTTTAATTTTAAGATTACAACCTAGGCAGATCCTGAACTCACCTCCTCCCATGGACACAGAGGGTCTACGGCTACATATGGAACACTTCGCTCTTAAAATCCTGAAGCCCGCTGAATGGCTACTACCCATCTGGCAAAGGAGGAGAAAACCACATCAAAGCAGATAGGAGAAGCCGGCACACAATCTTGCCATAAACCCCATCCCTGTTAAGGCATCCATGGAAGGCTCCCAATAGGGGTGTGTCTGGAGATTTACAAAACAGCAGCAATCTGAAAAACAACTCTTAAAGGCCTCTTCTCTCTGGGTTCCAGGGCATCAGTACCTCCTGGATGGAAGCCTTTACACACATCCGGTGCCCTGATTCTCGCACCTGTCACCCAGGTGATGCCTCTTGATCACCTGGCTCTGGAGACCAGGAGGCTTGTGTTCCTATTCACATGGGACTATAATAATCAGTGTCACCCAGAAAGGAGCTCATTACCCTGCCTGGCACTTGCTTTTGTGGCTGATACTGGGGGACACCTCCATACTGTTTGGCTCTGCTGGCCAATGGGGCTTATGTTTGTGGGTCCCAAAGGACAGTAACCAGTGAAAAAGAGTTCTTAAACAGTTACCATCCCCAGGGCACAACAAGAGACAATAGGTTCAGGGGCTCAGTCTTTCCAAGAAAGAGGCCCCTTAGCTATTCATCAAGACTGTGGGGGCGCCTGGGTGGCTCAGTGGGTTAAGCCGCTGCCTTCGGCTCAGGTCATGATCTCAGGGTCCTGAGATCGAGCCCTACATTAGGCTCTCTGCTCAGCAGGGAGCCTGCTTCCCTCTCTCTCTCTCTCTGCCTGCCTCTCCATCTACTTGTGATTTCTCTCTGTCAAATAAATAAATAAAATCTTTAAAAAAAAAAAAAAAGACTGTGGCCTGTGGGGAGGTTTCTAATTAAAAAATACACCTAATACTTGATGGCAATTCTTTCTAGAGACCTCAGAGCATGGGTGCTATCTTCCTAGTCACCCCCTGTCACGCTTCAGTGCCCCAGCATCTCCAGGAGGATAGTGTTGCATATATCTGCCTCCTGGTTTTTTTAGTGGATGCCAAGGTTCCTCCAAGGGCTTTGTGGGCTATTGGTAGTCATAATTTTTTGATCCTCCCCACATCAATAAATTTGGTCTGTCTCCTCTTAAATAGAAATGTCTCTGTGATTGCCATGACCAATGGTACAGGGTTAATGTTATGTTGTGTCAGTTTCTTGTTCCACATCCTAGACAGGCATCTTTCATTTTCTGTCTCTTGGAACACTAGCTTTTAGGACTCAACCACCACACCATTAAGAACACAAGAAGCTTTGTAGAGGCTCCTCTTTGGAGAGGAACTGAGACTCCTGAATGATAGTCATGGCTCAGACACCAGGTGACAGCCTCCATAACCAGATGTGTGAGACATTTTGGAAGCTGAACTTCCGATCCTGGTTGACCTTCCCCAGCTGATCTGCTTGACACATAGATAAGCCTTCACACTGCTCAAAATACAGTTTTATGAACAAGATAAATTCTTTTTCTTTCAAGCCACATTTTAACAGGGCAGTTTATGATGGAGCAATAAATAATAGGAAGACAAGTCTACTGAAGTAGGAAAGCTCCTGTGTTTATTTTATTCTGCCTTATTCCACCAGTATTCTAGAAGAAAGGGAATGGGAGAGCACAGAAAGAAAAAGAGACTCTAAAAAAAAAAAAAAAAAAGTCATACCTTAATTTTTTTTTCATCTGTTTATGTCTACACACAGGAAAAAAAAAAAAAGAAAGAAAGAGAAAAAAAGAAAACCTCTATTGCTTGATATCTCACCCTACTTTGTGTTCCAGGGAATTTCCTTGGACCCTTGATAATGTCTTTCATGAACATGTCATGTCTTCTAAGCTGAGAAAGGGGTAGCACTGAGCTCCTTGGGGACTACAGTAATGTGCTGAGCTTTAATGTCATCCTTTCTTCTTTCTCCTTCACCTACTCTATATCTGTTAATTATATGTAATCTTTCTTCTGATATAAATGATTCCATATATGGGTCCTAAACTATTACTTTCTTTTTTTTTTTTAAAGATTTTATTTATTTATTTGACAGACAGAGATCACAAGTAGGCAGAGAGGCAGGCAGAGATAGAGGAGGAAGCAGGCTCCCTGCTGAGCAGAGAGCCCGATGCGGGACTCGATCCCAGGACCCTGAGATCATGACCTGAGCCGAAGGCAGTGGCTTAACCCACTGAGCCACCCAGGTGCCCCTAAACTATTACTTTCTTTACACTCTAAGAAGCTATGTACATATGGGATAACCTTGGATTTTGGAATCTTCTAATCTTGGTTTGCTATTGTCTTTTTTTGGGGGGATGGTTGATATTACCTTGTGACATTTATGATATCTAGGGCATTTGTCATTTAATCATTCCACAAATCAGTATTTTTTTTATTTTTTTAAATATTTTATTTATTTGACAGACAGAGACTACAAGTAGGCAGAGAGGCAGGCAGAGAGAGAGGAGAAGAAGCAGGTTCCCTGCTGGGCAGAGAGCCCAGTGTGGGGCTCGATCCCAGAACTCTGGGATCATGACCTGAGCCAAAGGCAGAGGCTTTAACCCACTGAGCCACCCAGGACCCCCGACAAATCAGTATTTTTTAATCTGTTAAAACTTTCATCCACAATTCGCTTTGAAAATTAGATAAATGAATATTACTTATCAATAACAAAAATTTCTTTGCAAAATTAGGGTTAAAAAGTAAGAGAATTGATGTAAAGTTCTTAATGAGTATCAAAGATAAATGGTAGCTTCTATTACTTTTATTGTTGTGTTAGTAATAATATTTTCTACATGTAAAAAATGATCAAAATGGAACAGCAAGGTGACTCCTTTCAAAGGATTTATTTTTATGGTGGTATTTCCTGTTTTAGAATGGCTGGAAATATAAATTATTGAATCTGACAACAAAAAATAGAATTTATATACAAGCAGTATGAAAGATTCATTTGGATATTGCTGTCCAGAAGACTGAATAACTGATATGAAATATTCATAAGCCTTAATTTTAAAATAATGTTTTATAAGGAAACTTTGAGGATTACATGAGCGGAACCGCCAGTGGCGCACAACGCGATCATGTGCTATTTTGCATATCCAGTACATGGTGGGTAAGAGATCCAGCTCCAAATTTGCGTTCTAGAGTCCGCTTCCTAACACCACTCCAGGCATATGAGCCTTATATGGGCTTTCTGGAACAAACTGTGAAATGGGGGGCTGCAGACAGAAGGTTTGTTCTGGAGTGTTTTTGAGATATGCTTCAGTAAAAAACTGAGGAAGTCATGATTAGGCAGGGGGAGAAGCTGACTAAGAAGAAGTAACAAGAGAGGTTTCAGGTAGTTCTATAAGGAGCTCTAGGGTTGGGATGGCCAAGTAACTCTCAGATCCCCTCCCCTCCACAGGATAGCAATTAGCGTCAGGCCACATTCTAGCAAGCGCATTATCTTCAGCGGCATAGTTCTGTGGTAGAGGGCAGTTCCCAGTATAGTGGTAGAGCGGAGAGTGGTCTCCTCTGGCTATTCTCATAAGCTGAGGATATGGGTTCCTTGAAGCCCTTGAAGAAGGAATCAGCCCAATTTCACAATATCCACTACACTAACCTGGGATCCAAAATAATTTTAAGGTATTTGTTGGGGTTAGTAACTTTTTTTCCCCCCAGAAACATGTTTACAAAAAGCATGGGATAAATACCTCTGATATGTTAGTAGGAAAACAGGTAAACTCAAAATCAGAAAAAGTAATGTGTTTCTTATACAATTACACTGTATATGAAGTGGTCAGCGATGTAATGCAGATCTCTGAAAGACTTTTTTTTTTTTCCCTAAACGAGGACCTCAATGATGTACTACACTGTAATTAACACTGAAATTCTGGGAACTATTTTATCATTTCCAGGCATTATAGTTCCGAAGCTGGGAAGTGAACACTGTACATGGGATGATTGATTTCCCATGGATTACAACAGGCTGAAGTTCCCTTCATTATGCAAATTAATAAAATTCAGACTATACAAAATATATATTAGTCATTGATGATTAATTCATCCATATCTGGGTTCTGAGAGTGTGGACTACTTAAGCCACACAGTTATTTATTTATTTTTTAACCTTTTCAATTTAGAGAGATTCCAATATCCACATTCTTCTATTTTGGTAAAAACTGTATGAAAACCCTAAAACTTTCATGGCATAAAATAGTTTGGTATATATGTAAAATGTTTGATACTTGAAATAAATAGAAGATGATTTTATTGTATGATTTTGTGGACAGCACAAAAACATTTAAAAATACTATCACATAAAACTATATCGTTATTTCTCTGTATTTTGAAAACTAAAAGAAAAAAAGTAATAGAAGATTATACTTTGTAAAAAGTGCCTCTGAAACATTTACAATTAATACCTTTCATGGCAGAGAAAAAGAACCACACTTCAGCAATATCAGCATAGAGATGCTAAAGTGGCCAATGGCTAGGCAGTTCTTTGAAATGTCCTGCTCTCACACTATACCTTGGGGCTTTGCATTTTCCTCTAAACTAAGTTTAATATAAAGCAAATCCCACCACAGCTGTCTTCAAACTTTCTCGTAAAATGCACAAAGATGATCTTTGGCATTAACCCCTGTCAAAATGACAGTTCCCCAAATTGAGAAGTCAATTCCCAGGAAAAACAATAGAAAATATGGTTGGAGGTTAGGAGAAAAATAAAATGTTAAGTATTAAATGGTACCTATCCACTGAGTAACACGTTAATTACTTTATATAACAAATCCATTTACCAAGATAGTTATAATTTATGACGTTTAGCAGAGTATAATGTCCTCCTTCCCTAAATTTGCTTCAGTGAACTAGAACTAGAGTTATTCCTGTGTGTTGTTCACATGCATCATACAAACACACTCATCCTTTCTGTGTGCTTCTGGTGCCATGGACTGGAAATTTCTTGAAGAGAATATCTGTATCTACCCATACATCTATATCAATATCTTCGCTCTCTGACCTTCTCCTCGCTCATGCTCTCTCTCACTGTCTCTCTCTCTCAAATAAATAAATAAAATCTTCAATATCTAAATATTAACAAATTATGAGACAGGGATATTGATAATTATACCATAAGTAGAACTAGGGTTTGGGGGTTTTCTGAGGTAAGAAAACTGAGCTGTGCTTCACAGAGCTCAGATGCATACACAAACACATACACACATACCTATATAAAATTGCCTGAATTGGATTATAAGTGAGAACGGCAATAAGCAGGTTTAGCAAGCAGTATCCTGGGTTTTTATTTAATCTACTCTGTACACCCCTACCTGCCACACAGAGAATGGTCTTAAGAATCTAGTTTAGGAAACAGAAACAAAAGATTAAAGCAATTCATTAGATCATCCGATCTAAAATAAAACATCATTGTGTCAATTCTTTGGCATTTTAAGTGTAATATAATCAGCATTCTGGATGATTATTGTTATTATTAATTTCTTCTTTCTTTAATATTCTTTTCTGAGAACATCAATACATATAGTAGAGTTCTGCTAGACTTTGTGTAATTCTGGATATCGCTTACACAACTTAAAATAACCAAATAGAAAAACTAATGTAATAACACAATTAAGACTAAATTTTGGTTTTAATACTCAGGAAGTACTTATAAATTAGAAAAAAAAACCTTCAAAATACTTGTTTTCTGTTTTTAAGTTATTTTCTTATATAATCATCAAATAAGAAGTTTATTTCTTATATAATCACCAAATAGAAAGTCATATATATTTTCAAATAGAAAGTATATAATTAATGTAGCATAATGAGCATGTTCTAAATATTTTGAAACAAAAATACTATGTTTCCATCTCTAACAAGGTATAATCTTAACTATTTTTGTAAGCTATCTTTATTATTGAAACGCTGGTATTATATTGTTTTCTACTTTATTGCAACATTTAAAATAGTCTTACTGGAAAATAATGCAAACGTGACACAAACAGCAGGCTTCTTTCTCTGCCTGTGACTTCCTGAACTGTGAGGACTGTGGAGACAGCATTTTCCTCACTAGAACAGACATTAAGAAAGTTGGCTTTTGCTTTCTTTCACAAATGAAGTCTGTTCCCTATAATCATCTCCTTCATTAAGGGCTTATTACGCATCAATTTGCTCTGTAATCTGATTAGTGTAAAAAAGGACCACAGTCACTGGGCACCCAGGTGTCACAGGCAGAAAAACCCATGGAGGCTTCCCATCTGGAGGCTGCAATTCATGCCTTTGTTTTTGATTGAACAAAGCCAGTCTCTGCCGGAATTCCCGTTCTTTACTATGGGAATGATGAAACAGTGAGTTCAAAGATCTTACTCTTACAATGGTGCAGAATGTTTTCAACCACTCTCTCATCCTTTGGTCATATCAGAAAAGGCTCTGTAAGTTCCTACTTCTCTGAGTCAACGGCAAAGCCTCCATCTTCCCCTAAGGCGGAGAACAACCAGCATCCATGGAAGGCGATAGGATTTTGTGGAGGCAGCATGGGCCAGTGAAGAGAAGTGTGTTGCTCCAACATTATCCAACCAAATTCAAATCCTGCCTTTAAGGGAAAAAAAAAAAATCTGGCTTTTGCAGCCTACCATATATGAGGAGTCAGGTGACCACTAGCATCTCGATGCTGATAAAATAGGTTAATAATGCCACTTTATGTAGAGGAGGGTTAACTGAAGAACACTAGCATTGTGCAAGTATTAATAATTATGAACCATACTCATGATCTTCCCTTTCCCTGCTTTCAGTAATAAATCATCAATTACATTATTAAATCAAACAACTTTAATCTTACTTTTCTGAAACAACAAAATTAAGTTACCTTTTTTATACACACAGAGGAAACTTTTTAAAATAAGTTTTTATTTTAATTCCAGTTAGTTAACATACATATTAGTTTCAGGTGTGCATTACAGTGATTGACCACTTCCGTACTTCACCCTGTGCTCCTCACAGGTGCACTACTTAATCCCCATCATCTATCTACCCCCATTCCCCGGCCACCTCCCCTCTGGTAGCCATTAGTTTGTTCTCTAGAGTTAAGAGTCTGTTTCTTGATCTGTCTTTCCCTCTGCTCATGTGTTTCATTTCTTAAATTCCACATGAGTGAAATCATATGGTATTCATCTTTCTCTGACTTATCTTGCTTAGTATAATGCTAACTCCATCCATATTGTTGCAAATGACAAGATTTCATTCCTTTTGTGGCTGAATAATTTTTCATATATATAGATACATAGATAGATATAAAGATATACACACACACACACATATACACACAGACACTTTATTCATTCATTCATTAATCAATGGACTCTTAGGCTGTTTCCATAATTTAGTTTTGCAAAAAAATAGTGCAATAGGGGTAGCATATATCCTTTTAAATTAGCATTTTTGTATTTTTTGGGTAAATACCTAGGATTGTGATTTCTGGATCATAAGGTGGTTCTATATTTTTGGAGGATCCTCCATATGGTTTTCCACAGAGGCTATACCTGTTTGCATTCCCACAAACAGTGCACAAATGTTCCTTTTTCCTCTGTATCTCCAACAACACCTGTTTTTTCCTGTGTTGTTGACTTCAGCCATTCTGACAGGTATGAAGTGATATCTCATTATGGTTTTGATTTGCATTTATCTAATGGTAAGTGATGATGAATACCTTTTCATGTATCTTTTGGCCATCTGTGTATCTTCTTGGAAGAAATGTCTGTTCATGTCTTCTGCCCATTTTTTAATTGGAATTTTTGTTTCTTGGTGTCGAATTTTATATGTTCTTTGTGTATTTTGAATACTACCATTTTTTAAAATACCAACCCTTTATTGAGATATGTCATTTGCAAACATCTTCTCTTATTCTATAAACTGCCTTTTAGTTTCGTTGATTGTTTGCTTCACTGTGCAGAAGTTTTTTATTTTGATGCAGTCCCAATAGTTTATTTTTGGCTTTTATTTCCCTTACCTCAGGAGACATATATAGGAAAAATTTTCTACAGCCCATGTCAAAGAGGTTACTGCCTATGTTCTCTTCCAGGATTTTTATGATTTTATATCTCACATTTAGGTCTTTCATCCATTTTGAATTTATTTTTGTGTGTGGTGTAAGAAATTGGTCCAGTTTCATTCTTTTGCAGGTTGCTGTCCAGTAGAGAAAACATTTTATAGCAGGTAAAGATGTATGCTTCTCTTTCTTTCCCTCAAAACTCATGCTGACGTGCAAGATGAAGGCATACCCAGTGCAATATTAATTCATAGATCATTTCTATATAGAATCAAACTAAATATGTGGCATTTATTTAAAAGGAAAGCATATTTTTATATTTTGTTAATGCTATATGGATACTGAAAGCTAACATTTCCTAGCTTTTTCCTGTTATGTCATAGTAGATTGTAATTTCCAAGAGGACAAGGACTTTGTCTTTTCATAAATTGCTTAGCACCTGATGCCCAGAGCAGTGATTCATCAATAATTATATGTTGTCGGGAGTGAGAATTATAAGAAACACTGTCTTACTATTATTTTTCCTTAGTGAAGTGTCCGGCATGTAGCAAATAAATAGTATTATTTGGCTCTTATTATTCCTAGACATTTTCCATTTACCTCAGTTGTTTCATCTACAAAAAGAGAGTATAATAATATTTACCTCAGAGCAGTATTGTGAGAGATAAAATAGTCAATATAGGCAAAGTTTTCCAAACATTAAAACTATGACTAGCACAAAATATGCACTATATAATAGAATTATTTTATTATTGTATCATTTCTCTATGTTATTATGATTAACAGTAATTTCTTTCTCAAAAAATTTCCTCAAAGATTTTTCTTCTCAAATTTTATTTTATTTATTTTATTTCATTTTATTTATTTATTTTTTTAAATCTACTGCTTCTTGGTTCACAATATACTAGACCTCCCTTAACTTTATGTACTGGTATGGGTGTTAACAGCACCATTATTTCCTTTGGAGACTCCAAATCTTGCTTTATACTCCAAGTGAGTTTGAAGTCTTACTCCATCCATGATTGTAAAGATACATGATCCAGGTCTGAATGGAGCAAATGACTTCTGTGAGTTTTGCCAGTTTGGGGGGAATGATTTGTTCTATTTAAAATCCGCTTTTAAATTGGTGAGACAATCTTTCTGTCTCTTAGTGTAGTAAGCTTCTGAGCCTGATAAAGAAGGAGGCAACATAAATGCAAGGCTGAGAAATACAGAGGTAGGGATCTGGTAATTCCAACTGATTATCTAAAGCCATGTGAACGCCAATGAATATCGGTGTTTTATTTTACCTTGGCATCAGCAAACTTTTTCTATAAAAGGCTAGAGGGTAATATTTTACACTTTATGCACTATATGGCTTCAGGTGCCAATATTCAACTCTGATGATGGGCATAGCTGTGTTTCAATTAAACCTGATGTACAGAAACAGGTGTGGGGTAAATTTGGCCCACAGACCATAGTTTATCTATTCCTGCCTCTTCCTGACCAAGTCAAGAGTTTTATCTGGCCACCTAAGTGGTTTTAACCAATACTCCTTATGCCAGACAATGGATTAGCAGAGTTTGGGGCCAGAAAACTGAAAATTACTACTTACACCTTTTCCTTCATTTCTCTCAATAATAAATCAATAAGGGCCAGAGAATGCATGACTCTCAAATGTTTTCCGAATCTATTCATTTTCCAAACTCACTTCTCACTTGTATTTTTAAATCATCATTATCTCCTGCTTATAGTTCTACAAAAACCTTTTGCATATTTTTCTGTGTCCAAGATTGACTCTTCCAAGTATTTTTCACACTAAACATCCTGTGATATTTCTATAATGCACATGTTGGCATATCACGTTCATATCCAAGTGACCTTCTATGAACCTTTGACTTGGTTTATATCTCCTGTCATAAAACACCCATTATTTGATTTATATACTAAATCTTCTAAATCTTTTTTGTTGTTTTTGCTAGAATGTAAATTTCATGAGAGCTAAAGTAATTTTCTCACTCATGGCTTTGATCAGTTATCTACATATTCACCTGTTATAAAATGGATATTCAATATATATTTCTGAAAAGAAAAATAAATTCATCAGAGAGACTAAAGACTAAAATAATGCATGTTTTTCTTAAACAAAGACCAACTTCAACAATATATAGCTTCTGGTTTATAAAACAGTTAAGGCCTATGAAAACATATATACTATTGCATGGTAAACTCTTAGCTTTCCATCGGGCAAATATTACCAAAATTTCATTGGAATGAAAACAAGAAGAGTAATTTTCTTAAAAAATATTTGTTTCAAGTACCTAATTTTCCAATTGTCTCTCTATTCCCCTAGCCTTTCAAAACTGACTTATTCAATGTCCAGTTTGAGTCTAGATTCTTATTATCTTTCTATTAAGTCTTTGGAATTATATTGTTACTTATAATATTTATTTTCTGTATCATACATTTGTATACTTTGTATTATACATAAATTTATATTGTTACAATCTCTTCTTGCATTCATCTATTTCTTTGATGTCCATGAACAATGAATATTGCCAGAAACTAAAGAACATATTTTACACTTTTTTTGAAATTATTAATTTCGGTACAGAGCAATGTACATAGATGATATTCACCAAATTCCTACTAAATGAGTATATTGCAAGGGAAACAAAAAATGGATTATCATAAAATTACATCTGGAAGAAGAACCATGCCCAGAAAATCATCTAATGACTGCACACAGAATGTTTTCTAGCATTATGAAGAAGGAAACAAGTGTATTACAAAAACATAAAATATAGCAGATGGTTGGTTTATACTTCACATCACTCACTTGGTATCTCGGTGTGGAGAAATTATTTTATAATAAACTAATAGGACTTTTCACTTCTTTGATGTTTAAACTGGTTTAATGATATGAATTATAGGCAGAGTATTGAGGTTCTTCTACATCATAAGAATATTTTGTTAAAAATATTTAGCTACATTAAAAGCTCAAGATATAAATAGAATATGGAAGGCTCATTCAGGGAAAAAAAAGTATAGAAATATAATTGACCAGGGGCGCCTGGGTGGCTCAGTGGGTTAAGCCGCTGCCTTCGGCTCAGGTCATGATCTCAGGGTCCTGGGATCGAGTCCCGCATCGGGCTCTCTGCTCAGCAGGGAGCCTGCTTCCCTCTCTCTCTCTCTCTCTGCCTGCCTCTCAGTCTACTTGTGATTTCTCTCTGTCAAATAAATAAATAAAATCTTTAAAAAAAAAAAGAAATATAATTGACCAAATGTTCAAAGTCAATAATAAAATAACATTTTCAAAGCCTTTTTAAAATCATATAGTCTAAAAACTTCAAAACTGACTCCAGAAAAAAACCAATCCTAAAACACTAAGACAAACGAATGAATTCAATGAGAAGTTTAACAAAGAATTACCCCTAATGAAGTCTCTGTGCCTAAAGTTAATATTTTAGAAAGTAAGAGAAAAAACACATAATTGCCTTAATATATAAATTGATCCAAAACAAAAAGAAACACAGGAAAAATAACTAGAAATTAGTTTTTATAAAGCTAATATTAACGTCAAAAAATGCATGAGTCTGGAGCACCTGGGTGGCTCAGTTGGTTAAGTGACTGACTCTTAAATAATTAATTAATTAACTAATTAATTAATTTTATTAACATGTAATGTATTCTTTGCCCCAGGGGTACAGGTCTGTGAATCTTCAGGTTTACACATTTCACAGCACTCACCGTATCACATACCCTCCTCAATGTCCCTTACCCAGCCACCCCATCCCCCAGCCACCCCATCCCCCTGCCACCCTATCCCTCCCCCCACCCCTCCAGCAACCCTTAGTTTGTTCTCTGAGATTGAGAGTCTTTTATGGTTTGTCTCCCTCCCGATCCCATCCTGCTTCATTTTTTTCCTCCCTACTCCCCAGGAACCCCTGCCCTGCCTCTCAAATTCCTCATATCAGAGAGATCATGTGATAAAGTGTCTTTCTCTGATTGACTTATTTAATTGGCTGGTTCTTGATTCCCGTTCAGGTGATAATCTCAGAGTGGTGAGACTGAGCCTCAAGTTGGACTGTGTGCTAGGTGTGGAGTCTGCTTAAGATTCTCCCTCTGTCCCTCCCCCATCAGAAAAAAAAATGCATGTGCCTGAGCATGTTCATGCACACATACACCAAATTAATATCATTTAGAAGTATGAATGCAGAAAATCTAATAACAAAAACCCAACAGAAATTAAAATCGACAAGAGATCTCGGGAAAGTAAGATTGTTATATCATGTCATATGGTCCAATAATGAAAAAAAATAATGATAATGATAAAAAATATATAATCGCATTACTGAGGGAAATTGTTAAATATCTGGACATATGCATTCACAAGTAACTTGTGTGATATAATCAAATAATGTGAATGTACTGATTTGAAAGACCAAATTTAACAAAATCTAAACTATAATACTTAGTCTCATGCTTCTCCTCCATTACTTAACTTTTCTGTTCCAGAATTAATATTTTGGTTTGAATTAACATTATTATCATATATTTAGGTAAATATCATATGCTTAGTAAACATAAAGAAGGATCATGAGCTTGGTAAAATATTATACTCTTTTCATAAGTTTCTTTGCAGTTGCCACTCCCATTCCATCTAGTCTTATGGATCAACTTTAGAAACAGGTTATCTGGTTCCAAAAAATACCTTAGAGGAATCTGACTGATATTGCTTTGAATTAATAGTATAGTCTGGGAACAATTGAATTATTTAAATATTGAATTTGCCATGCATTAAATGTAATTATTTTAATTTTTGCTTCTCTTATGTAGTCTAGTAATCATTAACAGATTATTTCTATGTATTTCTTGTTAAATTTATTCTCAGTTAATATGTATGTAGACACATATTTCCTACTATAAAATAATTTCTTATATACCTTTAATATCACTATGATAATGTATAAGAAAAACATTTTATCATTGCTGATCTTATAATTTGCCATCTTTTATACCTTATTCGTTCTTTTATTTTTAAAGATTTTATTTATTTGACAGAGAGAAAGACAGTGAGAGCAGGAACACAAGCAGGGGGAGTGGGAGAGGGAGAAGCAGGCTTCTCCCTGAGCAGGGAGTCCAAAGCGAGGCTGGATCCCAGGATTTTGGGATCATGACTTGAGCCAAAGGCAGAAGCTTAGTGACTAAGCCACCCAGGCACCCCATACCTAATTTATTCTTAATAGTTTAAAAAATTACTCTGCCTAAGTGAGAACCTTAATCTTCTCCAATATCTGTCCTTTGGTGTACTTTTTAGTTTTATTTCCCTTATTTAATTGGCAATTATATTAAATTTAACATTCAATAATAGTTATGGTAACTGGCATCTTAATCTCTCTCTCTCTATATATATATTTAATTTAAAGGTACCCTTTTAATACTTTGCTATAAACATGACTACAGTATGTTTCTCATAGATGTAGTCTACCAAAACAAAGACGTTATTTCTATTTATTAGTTGTCAAAAATTATTATTAACTTTTATTTGGAATATTTAATTTTAACATTGTTTTATACAATGAAGGTAACCAAATAGTTCTTCTGTTTTAATAATTTAATAAATTGAAATGCACTTATTGGTTTCAATAACCAAATTGTTATTGGTTCTTGAAAAAATTATTTTGTTTCTAAAAGAAAATTATTTTATTCTTTTGTTTCTAAAATAAATCTTTTTGTCTAAATATATTTTTAGACAAAAATTTTTGTCTTTTGTTTCTAAAATAAATATTTTTGTCTAACTAACAGCTTTCTTTTCTTTCTTTAAAATTTTCATTTTGATATAATTTCAGCCTTCCAGAAAAGTTGTCATAATAGTATTAATAAATACTATAAATTGAAACTTCCCTATAATTGCCTTATTGGTGCCTCCTTATAATAGGATTCATAGTATCCCTTTATCCCCAGGTATATTTCAGTGTGTGTCTCTCAAAAGTGTGTTTTTTAGCCTCTCACACTTCTGCAAAACCCATCAGTTGAAGGAAAACACACACACATACACAAAAATTTAAAAATATACTTAAAAAATACTTTGAACTGAATCATAGTTATACTACACTATATCAAAACTTGTGGGAAATGTATAGCTTTTTAGAGATTTATAAAACAAAAAATTTATAATTTCGCATACTTATATTACAGAAAAGAGGTACAAAATCAATGATTTAGGCGTCCACAAGAGGCTACACAGACAGGAATATATTATAGTTGAAGTAAAAGGAAGAATGGCAACAATAAAAATAAAAGTAGAAAATAAAGACAGAAAGAATACAAAAATTTTAAATTTAAGTTTTGAAAAGATGAATATATGTGTTTAACACATAGTAAAGCTGGAAATAAAGGAAAACACAAAATACCAATATCAGAATTTGAAGTGACATTTGTACTGACTGTGCAGAGTGTGTTGTTTATTTTCCAGACAACAGTTCTTCTAGATACCTTGTTTTTATTGATTTCTAACTTAACATGCTTGTGATCGGAGAATCTACTATAATTTCAAATCTTGCAAATTTATTGAGACTTGATTTATGGCTCATTGTATGTATATTCTATGTTGGTGAATGCTTCATAAGTATTTAAAAAATGTGTATTTTGGAACTATTTGATTATAAACATCACACACTTATTTTTGCTTTGTTTTGTTTTCAATTAGTCTATATACTTGCTGGTATCTTGGGGTATTCATTGTATTAGAAAGGTGTTAAATTATCTTTCAATTATAGATTTGTCTGTTCTCTCTCTAGTTGTATCAAATTTTATTGAATGTATTTTTAAGTTATATTTTTTTATTTTTTTTTAAAGATTTTATTTATTTATTTGACACAGAGAGATCACAAGTAGGCAGTAGGCAGAGAGGCAGGCAGAGAGAGAGAGGAGGAAGCAGGCTTCCCGCTGAGCAGAGAGCCCGATGCGGGGCTCGATCCCAGGACCCTGGGATCATGACCTGAGCCGAAGGCAGAGGTTTAACCCACTGAGCCACCCAGGCGCCCCTGAAGTTATATTTTTAAAAGCACACACAATGAAGATTGCTTTGTCTTCTGGATGAATTGTTTCTTTATCATTATGGAATGTTCTTTTTTATCCCTGGTAGTGTTTTTTCCTCTGAAGTCTACTTTGGCTGATGTTCACAACAGATTTCTTATGCTTTTTTTTTTCTTCAGGTCTTCTCCTTCTGATCAAATGAAGTAATAAGGGCTAGATTTATACTTTTGTCTTCAACAACTAAAAATAAATTAGATAAGATATACTTATAATGGTTTTCAAACACTAAACATTGGTAATGACAGGACAGTGACCCCTGAAAGAGGGGAAACAGAAGATATGAACCCCATGGTTAATCTGTCTTTCTGGTTTTTCTGGCACCAGGATAATTTTCCTAAGGCTGGATTAATGGAAGCACATTCACAAAGGCAAACTAATAGAACCCATTGCAGAGAGATTAAATTTTTCCATATAAGAAACATTTAAAAATGAATTAAGTTATTGAAAAATTATTAGAAATCAAATTATGTATAGCAAAGGGTAAATATATATTGATTATAAATAGCTCTTTAATTCATTCAACATACAGTTAATTAGTGTGCTCTATTTTCACTAAAGGCAGAGGCAGAATACTGAAGAAAATGACCTTTATCATCTAGGAAAGTGTACGTACAAATCTATTGATCAGAATACACTGATACAGCAATATAGAAAAGGACAAAGGATAATTAACTCACAAAAGAAATATAATTATGTGAAATATTTTCAAAGTAACCTTTGAAATGCTGCCTAACATTCTATCAACTAAAAATAACAACCATGTTCTTTAGCTCCTGTTTCTGAGGGTCAGCTGAACAATTCTTCTGATCTGGCTTGGTCTGAGCAATCTCGAGGGCTCTTTCATGCTTCTTGGGTAATCACATAGCAGACTGGCTGGTGGCTGCATAATTCTCAACAGCCTCACATACGTGTCTGGCAGTTGGCCAGGTATCCACTGGGCTGCCTCAGTTTTCTATACGGTCTTTCATCTCCCAGAAGGTTAAATTAAGTTTTCTGTTCAAGGACCCCAACAGAAATAGTCGCAGTCTTGTCAAGAATGCTTGGATCATTTTGCCTAAAGCATTGGCCAAAGCGAGTCATGTGACCACAACAGATTCAGGAGGTAGAGAAGTAGCTTCTATTTCTTGATGGGAGGACATGCACCTTCATATTACAGGAGGATAGCTAAAAAAGGGAGTTTTTGACTTCTTCTACAACATACTGTACAAAGATACTACTATAGGGCATGTTGCCATTTTGTCTATTAAATTTGAGAGAGAAAATCATTCAGTGTTGTTAAAGGCATGGTGAATTAAACCTTGATATCTTTCAAACATTTCTGTCGTTGCATTTAGCTTCATATTTTACATTTCTCTGATATTTTAAATATAACCTTAGAAATATGTTGTATTCACCAGGGTTTTTAAGTTCACAGCTCAAAATCTTTGCATGGGGTAAATGCTCAAATGATTATTAAAAAGTGAATTATTCCTGGAGGTGCCTGGGTTGTACAGTTGGTTAAGTGACTAATTCCGGGTTTTGACTCTGGTCATGATCTCAGGGTCCAGTGCTCAAGCCCCATATCAGAGTCCCATGCTCAGTGCAAAGTCTGCTTGAGTTTCTCTCTCTCTCACTCCCTCTGCCCCTCCCCCTACATGTTTGTGTGCATGCTCTCTCTCCCCACTCTCTCAAATAAATAAATAAATAAATAAATCTTTAAAAAATGAATCATTCCTCAAAAATCTAAACATAGTTAATATATGACCTAGCATAAAGAAAAATATATTAAAATAAAAAATAAAAATAAATAAAATAAACACATGACCCAGATTTTCCACTCCTAGGTACATACCTCAAAAACTTAAGTGTGTTAGTTTATTAGGGCTGCGGTAACAAGATACCACAGACTGGATGGCTTAAACAAACAAACAAATAAAAGTTCTGTTTTTTTTTTCATGGTTCTAGAGGCTACAAGTCAAGTGTAAGTGACTGCAGGGTTGATACTCTTTTTCTGAGGCCTCTCTCCTTGGCTTGTAGATGGTCATCTTCTCCTTCTGTCCTCACTGTAGTCTTCCCTCTGAGTGTGTCTGTGTCCTAATCTTTTCTTATATGGACAACAGTCATACTGGCTCATTTAACTAATGACCTCATTTAACCTAACCATTTAAAGACCCAATCTCTCTAATTGTGTGTCATGCTGAGCTATTAAGGTTTAGGTCTTTAATTTATGGATTTTAAAAGAATGCTATTCAGCCTACTAACAATAGAGATTTGAACAGGTATTCTTACATCAATGTTTATCATAGCATTACCCCCAGTAGGCCAAAAGGGGAAACAACCCAGGTGTCCATCAAATGAATAGATAAGCAAAATGTGCAATAAAACATAGATGTTTATTATGGTGTCATTTTAAAATTTTTCATAAATAGACAATGTAAATAGCAATAAGAGAATAGTGGAACTATAGCACAACAAATTCACAAAAGATTATAGTCTTTTAGGATGTAAGTAGAAAGATTATAGATGATTTTATATTTTTATGATAAAATAAATAATGCATGTACAGCAGAATACAAATAAGAAAAAATATATACACCATTTGTGGGGATTAAAGAGGGCTGTTCTTTTGCATCTTAAAATACTGTTAAGATTTTCATTGATCTTTGTATTAGTTAATTGAATGTGCCCAGACTGGCACAATTCTCTACTTTGCACCATTTACAACTGACACCATTGAGTTAAGTTTGCCAGTCTGCAAAATGATCTTACCTCTGCTTTGGCCTATGGAAAACTCTCAACTACAAAACTGGAAAACAAAACAAATACACAAAAAAATGACTTTAGTGTTTTGAACTGAAGGATTTTAATTCTTTAGAGAGAGTTACCTCCTTATTTTATAGAGTTGTCCAGTGTTACTGTCTTTGAGGAAAACACAGATCAGGATTAAGAAGGATCAAAAATCCCAAGATACACTTTTTTCATTGCTAAGAATATTAACTTTCCAGTTTCATTGGATGAATAAATCCTAGCAATTCATAGGCAATGCCGCAAGAAGATTTACCTTGTGGAGACTAAGTCAGAGTGAAAAGATACAGTACATTGAACAAGCAGTGACTTGTTCAAAATACAAGTTCTTTGGAATAATATTGCTGAAATACCAGAGATCGGTTAAGTCAACCTTAAGAAACAGCATGTAGAGAAAGCTAGAAATAACATCATCTTCTATAAAGTGAAACCACTATTCACAAATCACTTAAAGAAGCAATTTCTTGTAATGAGGCAGTTAATAGTAACAGTTAATATTAAACACAGCCTAGGCTCCCTGCTCTCCCACTCCTATTTATTCACATTATTTGACTACTGTTATAAGTGCTTATGGTAAATCATAATGTCTTTTATTAAACTACCAGTTTAACTTAGAATTTAACTTCTATTAAGCTACCAGTTTAACTTAGAATATCTAGCTATCTCCAACTGCAAAGTTCTCTATTTAAACATCACTAGCTAGATGTTTTAACCCACCATTGTTATTATTTTTTTTTCTTACCAGTCCTTTTTATGAGATATATTATGAATTATTCAGTTCTCTCACCATTTGGGGTTAAAATCATTTTATATTCATTAGCCAAGAGGTCAAATGAGACAGAGTAAAGTTAAGTGGTATCTACCTGCTTTCTACTGAGTTATGGATGAAGCTTGAAACTCAGTCCCTTGGCGTCCTTCACTCAGATAGTAGAGAAGCATTATGAACTGTTTTCTTGATGACATAAAACAACAGTTTTGTTACTTATATTAATATTATGATTTCTGACAGAATAATCACAGCCTATTTAATATCTCTGTGAGATATCACTAATTGCATTTCTATTTATAACTTGCATTGGTATAAATATAGAAAGGTTAATTTTATTAGTCATGTGAATCATCTAAAGGCAGCTTGGCCCAGTTTTTCAATTTTCCTAAATTGTATAAAATTATTGACTTTTCCTTACCTAATTCATCTTATACTCTGAGCCAGTCGATGTGTTAATAGTCATTTTAACAGAAGCAGAATATAGCCATGCTAATATTGAGGGAATTTTAGACATTCAGCTTAATAAGCTACATTATGATAAGGATAGATTGAGGTTAGACTAAGAAGGCGAAGTTTGGAGGACACAACTGTTCTATAGGACTGCGTAAGTTTAACTAGGGACCAACAGGAAGAGAGAGAAAAGAGGAGAATCCCCTCTACTTAACTGCTCTCAACAATAAAATAGTTAAAGCAAATAGGGAAAAGTAAAAATAATATTTTGAAAAACTTGTCCGGTTGGGAGGAACAGAGCCTCAGACAAAAGAAAGAACATTGTTAGAGAGCAAACTTTGTAAATGGGAAGGAAGAAGTGGGGGGAAGGAGAGAAACAATCTGAAGCAGACTTCCCTCTCAGGGCAGAGACCTCACTGGGCTCTATCACAAGACCTGAGATCATGACCTGAGCTAAACCAACATCCAAATGTTTAACTAGCTGAGCTACCCAGATGCCCTAAGACCAAACTTTAAATCACGTTTTCCCTTGAGTTCTTTCCAACTCTGAAGATCTTGTGTGTTCTTTTATTTAGAGTTATATGAGGTTTTGGAATAAGGAAATAAAGCTAAATGTGATCTCACATTTATCACATAGGAGATCTTTCCCAAAATATAAAATATCATCAAACAGAGCACACCTTCTCCTAGGTATAAAACTTCCACAACAAAGGAAAATTGTATGTCTTGAAATTGGTATGAAAGGCATGAAAACTACCACCCCGGACAATTAATCATTTGAAGTCTGTAACTATATATGTTAACAGTTGAAGTAATGGCATCTATGTGCTCTAAAAATCATTGTGGAAATGGTGATTACGTTCTGGCATTAGAAGAGCTCTTAGGCAACAGACAGAAGAAAACAAAATTTGTCGCTGGAAAAAATCCAACTTGAATCTTAGATCAAAGCCTTGGTAACATGGATGCAATGTTAATAATAATAATAATAATAATAATAAATGGGAAGAAGAAGAAGAATACATAGAAACAGCATATATACCACAAATGAAAGTCAACAGACTCAGACAAATGAATGCTTCAAATATTGACCTTATCTTTCACAGATAATAAAAATGGAATCCTGTGTTTCATGATATAAAAATGAAGCTTGAAAATAAGGAAGAAATTCAGCAAATAAAAATCATCAAGAGGATTTAAAAGCATAAAAGTAAGAAATGGAAAATATGGAATTGAAAGTAAAAACTAAATGGATATGTTAGTCATTATAATATACATACCGGAAGAGAGAATTATTGAACCTAGAAGAGAAGTTCAAATAATTTATTCTGAAGTGATGGTAAAACTGACAAGATGTAGAAAGGAGAGATTAGGAAACACATTATTTTAGTATCAGAAACTCAAATAACATGAATTCATATATATTATGGTAAAGCCATATTAATTTGGCATTTTTGAAGGGCAAAATGGTTAAATATCTAAGAAATTTATAGTTAACCCTGGAGGAAATTCCAGGTAAACCACTCATTAGTTATTTAGCATCAGTAAGTGAAATTATCAAAACTATTGGTTACAAATCATTATACAACAATTTGTACATAACTTATTTGAGTATAATCTTGCACATATATATAACAGCAACATATGTGCCAGATTATACTTAAGTTATCATGTACAAATTGGAAAAAAAACAACAAAAACATCCATGAGGAATAAATTTGACAAAAAGGGAACAGTTTTTAATGGAGCAATGTGTTAAAATTTATTTAAAAAGCATTGATGAATTTCAAGATAAAAGGAAGGGCAACATTTCTAAACTGATCTTCCTATCTGGCTCAGCTCTATACACCTACACACACACACACACACACACACACACACACACAGAGTACCTGCTACATTAACATTAATGGGTTAGAAAATATTGTCCTGGCTTTTTACACAACATCTAGTTGCTTATTCCCACCAAAAAAGGATATAGGCAGATTTTGTTAAATAACTAGATATTAGGTTTCTTATGCACTCAAATTTACAAAAATTAGATTTTCTAAAATTATGTTTTAGAGAGAAAATTAAAAAAATAAGAACAAGCAGATGGAGAAAATAATTTTAAAAAATTATTCAGAGTGTACTTGTTCATATACTATAGATACAAATACCATATGGTCTGAAAAAATAGTTAACTGGATAATAAAATACTTAAAATGTACTTCTTGGGAATATCTAAGATACATGACAGCTATATTTAGTAAGTCGCTAAGATTTTCTTCTTTTAAATGTGTTATTTTCTGAAAGGGGCAAAAAAATCTTCATAGTTATACTACTCAATTTTTGAATTTAACATAATTTACTTGTCAAAGAATAGTAATTCCTTATCATGGGAATGCCCTCAATTATAAGGAATTCTTGAATTTAAATTTTGACAGCCAAAAACCTGATAAGGGAAATTTATAAGCATCCACATGATTGACCTTATTAACACCATTTTAAACATAACTCACTTGCAAGCTTACATTTTCTTATGTATTCCCAACTAGTGTGCAATTATCTAAATAGACATAGTTATCATCCCTGATAAGGCACAATGTAGAATCTAGGTTTCCATCATTTGAGCACTTAACAGTATGTTTGTGAAATATAATTTAATAGGTGATCCCACCTACTGTACTCAAAGTCTTCTCCCAACACCCATGTGCTTCTCCAGTTTCCTTTTAAATTCAATTCAGTATTTGCTCTGCAATGCTTTCCAACCATGAAATTCTACTTGAACAAAACCCAGATATAAAGTGTTACGTGAAACTCTATAAAAAGTTTCCTGGAAAATGGTAACAGAATAAAATATATGAAGGTAAAATCAATAACTGTCCATGCCTCATGTGTGTGACACCTTCTTCAGAGGTAGGTCACAGAGAACCCTTGGATGGTAATCTACATATGAATGAGGCCCACCATACCCTATAAGTACAAAGGGTTGCAGTTGTTGGGAAAGTTTAATTTAACTAGTCACAAGATTTAAAAATTCATCTGGAAAACAGTATGGAGGGTCCTCAAGAAGTTAAAAATAGAGCTACCCTATGACCCAACAATTGAGTAGTGACTAGGTATTTACCCAAAGAACACAAAAGTTGTGATCAGAAGGGGCACCTGGATCCCCATGTTTATAGCAGCAATGTCCCCAATAGCCAAACTATAGAAAGGGCCCAGATATCCATCGACAGATGAGTGGGTAAAGAATTTATGGTATAAGTATATACAGTAAAATATTAGTATATTACTCAACCATAAAAAGGATGAAATCTGTTTACATTGACATGGATGGAACTGGAGGGTATTATGCTGAGCAAAATAAGTCAAAGAAAGACAATTATCATACAATTTCACTCATATGTGGAATTTAAAAAACAATACAGAGGATCATAGAGGAAGAAAAGGAAAAATAAGACAAATCAGAGCGGGAGACAAAATACAAGAGACTCTTAACTATAGGAAACAAACTGAGGGTTGCTGGAGGGGAGGTGGGTTGGGGGGTGGGGTAATTGAGTGATGGGCATTGAGGAGGGTATGAGCTCTGGGTATTATATGCAACTGATGAATTACTGAGTTCTGCATCTGAAACTCATGATATACCATATGTTAACTAATTTAATTTAAATAAAATTAGTTAGAATAAGTAAATAAAAATGTACAGAAATCACCCTTGGTTTGTTTTTCTTTATACTTACAAGAACATAAAATGAAAGAAAAAAAAATGTGTCACTTCGTCAGAACTAATCTCAAATTTCTATGCAGACTTCAAATAAGATTGACAAAAATGACATTCCAAATTATAGTTTATTTTTCTTTATATTGATATTTCCCCAAATGGCACTATTGACATTTTGGATTAGATAATTCTTTGTTGTAGGGGGTTATGTTGTGCACTGTAAATGTTTATTAGTGTCCTTGGCTTTGATGATTCATTTGTGCAGTTAGTAACACACTTCCCAATCCAGTGGTAGCAATCAAAATTGACTACAGGTATTACCAAATGTCACCTGAATAAAGCCAATCATATAGATTTTCTTTCTTTCTCCCCCCGCCTTTTTTTTTTTAACAACACAATAGTTTCAACAATCTGGAAATCATGGCTATAAATTTAGATAAAAAATTAGGAATATTCTTCTTTCATAAAGAAACCTGTTTGCAGCTCTGCTATGGACTGAATGTTTGTGTCTCACCCTTACCCCTCAAATTCCTATGTTGAAACCCTGATTTTTATATGTCATTTTGGAGAGTAACTAGGTTTAGAAGAAGTCATGCAGGTGAAATTTCCATAATGAGATTAGTGCCCATAAATGAAAAAGAAAAAATAGACCTGTCTATAATGTGAGGATAGAGAGCAGAGGTGGCCATCTACAAACAAGGAAGAGGGCTTGCCTCAGACCCAAACTCAAGCAGCACCTTGATTTTGTACTTCCCAAACTCCAGAATTATAAGGAATAAATCTTTGTTGCTTAAACCCTCAAATCTACAATATTTTGTTTCAGCATCCCACACTGACTAAGATGAGGTCTTATTACTTAAAATATAAAAACGTCATTATTACAGGTTTTATTTCAGAATGGCACAGTTTATAATCAATAATGTAGTTCATAGTATAGCAAAAAAAAAAGTTTAGTTAATGATTTCTAACTATTGGTTTAACTGTTAATACAATTTATACATCTAAATCAAATATGCACTAATTAATACTGATCATAGTTAGTCAATACTATTGACTATGGGTTTTTTTTTTGCACTCTGTTGTGAAGCATATAAAGATGGAATAGGGGATAACAACAATTATTTTCTACCGTAAAAGTGTTAAAACTTTATGTCTTCCTGTCCAATGTATATATTCCTGATTTTTTTAAAGTGGCTATTCAATTAGGAATGGAAATATTTGTACAGCATGTAAATAAATTTATCTCAGCTCAACAGCAAATATCAAAATTAATATGAAATCATAATTTCATTATCATTATATTGAGAATAAAGATGCTTCATTATATATATTTCATCTAATATTATTCTCAAAAGTCTTAACAGCGAAATAAGAGAAACAAAACTAAAATAAGCTTAGATGAAAGATAGTGGAAACTCAAACAACTACAAAAAACTAGACTTACATAGTTAATTTAGAAAAGATGATTATAGAATAAATATATGAAAATCCATGTATTTTCTTTATATTAACATTAATCAACTTGAATACATAATAAAAGCCTACACTTGCAATGGAAAAACCTAAGATTAACTAACAAGAAATAAAGATAAAAAGAAATATGTTGTTCCTAAAGAAAATAAACAATAAAACTGCTGAGCTACAGAATAAGGTCTTGAAAGTAAGAAGAGAAACTATTTTCATGGATAGAAAAACTTATAGTGCAAGAATTATATACAATAGTAGCTCATACCTGTTGAATACCTGATTATATGTTAGACATTATAAATATTTTACATACATTTTCCCAATAATGTTTACAAAAATCCTACCAAGTTGCTACTATTATGAAAGCTGAATTTGGAGAATTATATCTATAAAATCATTAAGAACCAATCTATGAATTTAAACAAAGTCTGAAGGGCACCTGGGTGACTCAATCAGCATCTACCTTTGTCTCAGGTCATGATCTCAGGTCCTGGGTTCAAGCCTGTGTTGGGCTCCCTGTTCAGTGGCGAGTCTGATTTTCCCTCTGCCTCGACCCCCTGCCTCCACTCATGTTCATTCTCTCTCTCTCTCTATCAAAAAATCTTTAAAAAAATAATAAAATAAACACCATTTGATCCCCTAGTCACTCTTAAACTCTAGCAATTGGGAAAGGAACACTTTTACTATAAATACTACCATAACAAGATATGAATTTTCACTTAATTTGAAAATGATTATAATTCTATAGTCAACATACCTTCATTGTCAAATATGATAGAAACTGTACTGACCTTTGGTGATATTTAAAAAATAGTTGTGGCTTGCTTTCTCATTTGTGGTTATTTGGGAACCACATTTATTATACACAGATTTAATATAATTAACCATAACTCTTATCAGTTAGAATAAAAACAAGCTGAATTAAAGATAAATATTTAATATTATATATAAGAATAAGTAAATTGAGATTTTCACTTATGTAGTTCAACTTTTAAAAATACTTAGTTACTCTTATTTTATGTTATTTCAATTCAATATTTAGCCATAAAAATCCCAAATATATGTTTCTGTCACTGATATTAAAAAATTCATGCAATCATTATCATTACAACTGAAACATTATCATTTAAACTGAAATATTAAAAAAGGAAAAATCCAAATGAAACAAAATTTGTGGAGAAAGCTTAAAGAATAAAGTAATTGGCTTTTGTGTACCTTTTGATTTAATCTGCATTTTCCTTTCTGCTCATAATATATACTCCTAGAAAAAAAGGAGTATTTAAAATCATAGTCATTATGTGAGAAAACATGAGGAAAAAAAAATCCAGGAATAAACCCTTCAAGAAATATAAATTTTCACTTTATTTGAAAATTGCCTGAGAGAACATGTAGTCTCTTGTTCCTTATACTTCAGTGTGGTTCTGAGGAATATTCTGTTGAATTTAAATATAACATTATTTATGTCATTGTTGTTATGTTTTTTTAGTTGCTTTAATTAGTTTAAAAATGTGTCTCTAAATTAAAACCAATGTTTTACATGACTAAAATAATAATATACAATTACATATATTATAATATTTCAAAAATTATACAGACCTTATCACTTCAAAACTTACATAAAACAAGTTTTTGTAAGTGGAGACATAATCAGGCCTTTTAAAGGTTAAAATAAGTTTTGTTAATGATAGTTAAAATTTTAACTATGTTAGAGATTAAGTGACAATAGAGATAGAATTTGGTTTTCTGTAGCATTTTTATTGTCTACAATTGTCTACAATTGGTACAGATGCCAGCAGAGAGAAGCTAATTGTGTTTCTCAGTAAGTTCACCTGCCTCTCAACATACAATACTAAGTAAATTCCAGGGATAGAAACAGGTAATGGACTCTTTATTGTGAGGTGAGTGCTTTCAGTTATGGTCACTAAGTGATAATTCTATAAAGAAATAAATTCTTGTATTTTTTTCTCTGTATTGTTTCCAATCCAATGGAAAAACTTCCCAAATATCTTAGTAGAAATCATATTACAGTATTTATCTGTTGTACATACCAAGAAAACTTATTTGGCTCACTATTTTATAAATTACCAAGAATTAGTTTGAAATCTAGTGCTAAAAAAAACAAAAAAAACAAAAAAACAAAAGAAAACACACACACACACACACACACACACACACACCCCAAACTAAAAGGAAGGAACAGAAAGAGACAGAGACAGAAAGAGACAAAGAGAGATAGAGAGAGGTGATAAAACACAAAAATTATAACTTTGAGAAAACAAATTTCCCTGATTATTTCCATATTTTTATGTAAGACCTTTGGTAAAATATGTAATGCATTGAAAAATGGTTATTAATTAATGATAAAGAGTAGTAAGTTGAATAATTTAATTATATTTGTAATTATGAAAACATGAACAGTTAAATTTTGTTTTTAATTTTAATTTGGAATGGCTCCATAACTGACAATACTTTAAAGTTAGTTGTAATTCCTGAGATATTTGAATACAATATTTGTTTCCAATTTTTAAGATTGCTTAATCATGACAAATTTGGTTGTGGTAAACTAGTTTTTTATATTTAGATTCCCAAGATTTTAAAACATCATTAGAAATATTTCTGATTTTGTAAACTTAAATAAGAGGAGGCAGATCAGGAGATATCTCACTTACTGTATCTTCACCATATCTGATTCTAAAAGAACAAAGTTTCTGTCTTTAATGAAGTTCCTCTTACTGTTCCCATTTTACATCTATGGAGTCAAAGCAGAAGATTAAGTGATTTCCTACCATGGTTATTCAACAGATACAAGGAGTATCTGATTTGGACAAAAAACGATCTGGTTTCAACCTGTATCCTTTTGGCCATTACATTATGCTGTCTCACATTTTGCAGGTAGGCTGCTGAAACCTAGTGAGATCAAGTTATTTATCAAAGTTCATAGGATAAGGAAGTGAATAATTTGATAGAAAAAGCAACTAATTCTAATCCTCCGTTATGAATCTAAATGTTCTTAAACATGGTCAACTAGTACTGGTTACAGTATTATATCTATGCTATAAACATGCTACCTCTCATTCAACATTTTTTCTCATAATGGTTGTCATACCATTTCATACCAGGAAATATTTTTACAATATAACTTAAGTTTATTAAGCACATTCTTTATGAGGGATGGGAAAGTTGACAGAAAAAAGTAGACATCAAAATTATTTCATGCATTTAGCAATTGTGGGAGTGGAATGGCTTTCTGGGAATGCCTGACAAGGTGTCCAGGAGAACTTAGGTTCAAATCATACCTATATGTCACCTGAAAGTGAAACTGTCAGGAGAAAATGGTGTTTCTTTAACTTATTTAACAAGAGATGAGATTTGGTTTAATTTATCAAAGTTCTAAATTCCCAAATTAAATATGTAATCTTGGCCTTCTAATGCAATTGCACTACCCACTCCCAACTCCCCCCACCCCCCAAAAGAAGCCTTTATGGAGCTTTTCTTTTCTGGAAAAAAAGAAAAAGAGATAGTTTAAGAGTTTTATTTTTAGCGACAATCCTTAAATACTATAGTAAACACACTGATAAATGCATTGCATTTTGTGATTATCCTATTCCTAAATGATAAATGTGACTATAAAAAAGAAGTGATGGGGTAATATTTATAAAGTCTATGCATCCCCCGATTCTAATGCCCCCCTAAATGATTCCATAATCAGAGCCCAAATCCTCCTCTTTTCACTTGCACCTGCCTGTCAATTGTCAGTTTAAACGAGTCAGCTATATATATTTTTTTCTATTCTCCCCATGAAAAACGATGGAAATTTTCGCATGACAGTTAGTAATTGCAGAAGTTCCACAGGGACTAATATTCAATGTGCTAGTTGAAGCAAGAAAGTCTGGATACAATTATTGAAGTCATTTCCCAGTGCACTGCAGGTACCTTTAAAGATGAGGGGTGAATAGATTTATTTATTGCTCTCATCCAAAACTTCAGTTTGATGAATAAACCAGTTTGCATCCATGTGAAGCTCTCTTCCCATATTAGATTCAGCCTCTGCCTACTCCATTGTCTAAAGATAGAGAAAAATTTTGCTAAGGCTTTTCAAAGTGGCAATACTTCCATTAGGTGATTATTTATTATTATCATTATTTTGCTACAACATATTAGAGGAATGGCTTTTTTATTCTAGTTTATTTAAGTAATATAATAAAAACTCAGAGATTCAACAGTTATGATTATTAGAAACTGAAGAAACTTGATAGATAGAGATTTTTAAGATCACAAAGTAAAAGTTGATTAGTCTAAACTATGGTGGTAGGGATGAGGTGAAGATGAATGTACAAATGTCCCATGTTGTGACATATGTTTCATTCCATTGGATGAACAAGATGTTTCACGTATTGCTACGTGGTTTCATTGTGATTCTAAGTCATTTCAAGACTTTTATTTTTTTTTAATGGAAGATAAGATGTCTCCTACAGAAACTCTTCTAATTCAGGAAATATGTTGGCATGTGAGGCAAAAACCATCAACAAAATAAAATAAGACAAAGATATTTTAATGTAGACTATAATTTATGATACAATTTAGAATACAAAAACTAATTAATAACAGAACAGAATTAACATGTACTTAAAGCTAAGTTATGTGTTATTCTTAACTTTTTTAAACTTTTTTTTTTAACTTTTTAAATTTTTTTTTAAATATAATGGGGAAATAATCCACTTTACTTTTTCCTAGGTCATTCTCTTCTAAAGAACAACAGGTAAATACTTACACCTGGAGTACATAAAATATATAAATTAACTGGGTTTTTATTAAAAATTGATGTAGATTAAAACTGTTTTAAATTTAGTTTCAGCATTGAACCCTGACCCTAACTTATTTGGCTTCGATTGTATCAGACAATTCAGAGTTCCAAGGATCTATGGTCTCCAAAAAGGGGGAAAAACAAATTTTCTATGTCACCTCGATCAATTGTATAAGCTTTTAAGTCATCTCAGATCTCATTTCATCAATTTCTTGCCTCTTCTGTCTGCCTCCACTGGTTACTCATTATTGCTGAGATCACTTATTTTCCTGTTAAAAGGCAGATCTATATCAGTTTAGGAGTTGGCATGGAGTTCGGGAGAGTACAAATCATCAAAATACCAGGTTTCTAGTTATGGCACTAGTCCCTGGAAGCCCGGTTGTTGCCAGAACTCCATCTAGTGCATGTACTATACTCCAAGCTCCTAGCATCATTCTTGGACCATAGAAACTGCTTGAAACATTTGAAAGGATGAGCAAGGAAAGAAAGAAGTTGGCCCTTAGGAAGTAATTTCATTTTTTTCAAATTCATTCTAGTTGAGAAGAAAGAAAATGATAAAAGCAATATAGGGACACGGAAGTTAAGAGCGAATATAATATGTAATAAAAAAAAAAAGGTATCGGGGCGCCTGGGTGGCTCAGTGGGTTAAGCCTCTGCCTTTGGCTCAGGTCATGATCCCAGGGTCATGGGATCGAGCCCAGCGTCGGGCTCTCTGCTCGGCAGGGAGCCTGCTTCCTCCTCTCTCTCTGCCTGCCTCTCTGCCTACTTGTGATTTTTTCTGTCAAATAAATAAATAAAATCTTTAAAAAAAAAAGGTATCAACAGAAACTTAATATGACAGGATATAATTTCACAGGGAAGTAAGCACTTCATTTGCTGGGGGCACAGATGTAACATGTCCTGTGACCTATCATATCTCTTTAAATGTCAAGAAAAGACTCAGATCATCCAAGGTTGAACCCCTGATCTCTCTCCTACTACATACCCCAAAATGTCCCTCCTCTTGTTTTATTTATCTTAGGAAATGGCTCTCCCATCATACGGTAATAGTAGCTAGAGACTGGAAAGTCATGATAGTCACCTCACTCTCTCTCAACTACCATGCCCGATCTGTCACAAAGTACTAATGATTATAATCTCCCAATATTCATTTCCTTATATTTCCATCCTTATGACCATATGCATCACCATTTTAGAAACTCATCAGCATTTATAAAAATTCTTCTCTGTATCCACTTTGTACCTCTTCTTATACTTCATCCTCACGGTAGCTGAAGTAATAATCCACAAAGGCAAATCTAAGGATGCCAGCTTCCTTCCTTAAAACTTTTAGGGCCATCCTATGCCTCTTCATATTGAAGAAAAATTAATCTCTTTATAGGGAACCATAAAGAACCACCATTCCACTTTCTAATTCTGTAAGTCTGATGATAGTAGATGTCTTACACTATGGAATCATAGTGTGGAATCATACACTGTTTGTCTTTCTAATATTGATTAATGGTGGCCTGCAAAAAGTGGATCTCTTCACTAAGCTCACTTCATAGAGATTAAGGTGATCAGACTTTTCAGGTAAAGACAAACACCCATTGTCTTTGTGCAGCTTTCACACACATTCCAAAGGAATGTCCCTTTAAAATTAAAAAAAAAAAATTGTGGTAATGTGGAAACATCTTTAACACAAAAACCAGTAATGCTTCTTTTCAAAAGCTGGCTATTAACAAAGGAGAAAAAAAAAGCTGAATCATTTAGGAATTTAGGGTAACTTTAAAGCTTATTTTCTTTGGATTCAAGGAGAGTAGAAGTCACTCTTGGATTTCATCCGTATCTTCCTAAAATTAGTTTTGTAACATATTTTAATATTCTGATACACTGTTTTTGCAAACATTATTGATAGACCTAAACTAAGATATATATGGCTATATTTGTTTAAAAATCTATAGAAAGAGAAGAAAGTGGGCAGGAAGTAATTTAGTAGGCCATCAGGATGGAATGAGAGTTAAATCACGATTAAAATACTCAATACTCACACCACACCCCACACTCTTGATGGGTAAACTAAATAGAAAATAAATATGTGTATGATTTTTTTTTTTTTAGATTTTATTTATTTATTTGACAGACAGATCACAAGTAGGCAGAGAGGCAGGCGGAGAGAGAGTAGGGGAAGCAGGATCCTTGCTGAGCAGAGAGCCCGAGGTGGGGCTTGATCCCAGGATCCTAAGATCATGACCCGAGCCGAAAGCAGAGGCTTTAACCCCCTGAGCCACCCAGGAGCCCCTGTGTATGATTTTTTAAACTTCAAATAATACAGAAACACATGCAAGTCACTTGTGAAGAGGTAATATATCTAATCTTTGCTGATGCTTGATAATTGTGAATGGTATAAATGGAAATACACTGGTTTGTACACATAGATGATGAATAAAGAGGAGATATGTTTTCTTCTTTATAAAAATAAAGAACCTTCTTTTTAAATAGTTATATGCAAATTTCAGACTCAGTGTGTTAAAATAATTATTGAAATGAAATATGTAGATAACTTCACTTAGATAACATGGGCTCTATTTTTATTCAGTTGTCTTATAATTGCAACTAGTGATTTGCCCTAGCTTTGAAGACATAACTTAAAAATATTTAGGACCTTAGAAAATTTTCTTAGATAAAAACCAATTCAACTTAGAGGATGCGAACTGTTTTTCTAATCACTATTACTTAATTGATTTATTACTTGTATTATATTTCAAATTCCTAAGGATTAAGTGCAGCATTGTACATATTTTATTTAAATCAAGCAATGGTAAACATTTAGTAGAAGGTTATCCAAATCTGGTAATTGCAATAAGAACCACAAAAAGTCCAAGAATAGTTGAAAGGGTACGCACATTAAGAAAAAAATGAGCCATAATGAGAGTTCTAAGTCCTTCAGGAGAATTTCAAAAGTTGCTAATAGAAAGGAGAAAGAAAATGGTTTTCATATTAGAATACTTGAGACAACTTTGGGGAAATCTCTATTCCTAAGGCAGTTTTCATAGAGCATCAGATGGTGCCCTTGACAAAGATTGACGTCTAAAATGAGAAAGTTATAGAGCAAGTAGAGTGATTCAAGTCCAATAAATCACCAGGACCATATGGTATATATCCAAGATTTCTGAAAGAAATAAGTGTGAACCAGCATAGATACAGGGGGAAAAAAAAAAACAGTGTGAAATACAGTCTTAACAGTAGCATCTGTTTTTAAAGATTGAGAGATTACTAATTTGGTACCTAGAAAATAAAGGGAAATTTCTTGAAGTGTCAGATCAAGAATTTAGTATATTCTGCCTATATTAACTAGTGATGTTGAGTAATTTTGAATATTTCTGTACTGTTCTTTGTTTATCCTTCCCTGATTCCTTTGATAATAAAGCTTTTCTGTCCTTCTCTTTATGATCTTGGCTGTTCTTCCAACCATACGTTGCTTAAGAAGCCAGTGGTTAACGAACTTGGATCTTGAAATTCACACTCAACTGCTGAAGGCAAAAACTGATTTCATACCTGTCCCTCTTCAGTTTTGTTCTCCCCACCCGCCGTGGTTGTTTGCTTTTTGTTGTTTTGTTTTGTTCTTTTAAATGACAATAAATTGGAATATAGCAGCTTTCAAACAGAAGTGGTATTTTTCTATTTTGTTTTCAGCCATTAGCTCATCCTGTTACATAGCTATGAAATCCAGTTAGGGATCCGGGAATCCTGGGATGGAGCCCCTGCTCCCTGCTCAGGCAGATGTCAGTTTCTCCCTCTCCCTCTGCCCCTCCCCGACTCCTTCTCTCTCTCTCTCCCTCTCTCTCTCTCTTTCTAATAAGTAAATAAAACCTTAAAAACAAACAAAACAAAACAGAAATCCAGTTAGGGTTACTCAAAGTATCTATCAATTTGCAATTTGAGAAAGTGAAAATTCAAGTGAATTTGTTTATTTTTTATTGACCTATCAGATATACACAGAAAAGTACACTAATCATAAGTTCATGTTCTCAGTGAATGTTTACATGTACATGCACTAATGTAACCCCTAAGTCTTCATATAATACAACACAACCCTTTTGAAGTTTTCCTTTACTCTCTACCAATCAGTATTATCCCTGAAATAATCACTATTCTGACCTATAATTAAATCCATTAGAATTGTCAGCTATTAAACTTCAAATATATAAAATCATACTGATTATTTTCTGGCTTCTTTTCTCCAAATAATGTCTCTGAGATTCATCAATGCTGTAGTATCTATCAGTAGATCAATTTTATTTTATTTCTAAGCATAGCTTCATTTTATAATACCATATTTTATTTACCCACTGTTTTATTGATGGAAATTCAATCTATTGCATTTTGTCTCGTAAGTGTAAAGCTGTAATAATTATTCTTATATTCATGTCTTTGCTGAATATAAGCACTGTTTTCACTTGTTAATAAACCTAAGAATGAAATTGTTAGTCATAAAGTAAGCATTCAATTAAATTCCGTAAATAATGCCAAGCTGTGTTCCAAAATATTGATACATTTAACACTCATATAGCGATACATATGAGTCCAGTTGCTTCACACATTCACCAATACTTGGTTGCATGGGTCTTGTCATTTTTTAAGCTGTTGGGTGGAAGAACCTCACTGTGGTATTCATTTGCATTTCACTGGGAGTAATGACACGCACACATTTTATATTGTTTATTGGCTATTTGAATACCCTCTTTTATAATGTATTAAGTTTTTGCTCATTAGAAAATCAGGTCTTTTATCTTTCTCTGATTTTTAAGAAATCTTAATATATTCCGTATTTGAGTCCTTTGTCACATCTATCACCTGTCTTTCCATTTATTTATCTGTACATGGTGTTGTTCCAAATGTTTGAGGCTCAATGAAGTTTATTTTATGCTTGTGCTTTCTGAATTGTGTTTAAAAAATCTTTGTCTCCATCAAAGATCATACAGATAACTTCCCATAGTTTAACTCCAAAGCTTTATTGTTTTGCATCTCACATTTAGATTTCTGATCCTTTTTTAAATAATTTTGAGGTAAGTATGTTAAAATAATTATTGAAATAAAATATGTAGATAACTTCACTTAGATAACATGGGTTCTATTTCATATCTAACACTCTTAATGTTCATGTTTTTCCAAAGAAAAGTCAAATTTCTTCTGCTCATTTATTGAAAATACCATTTTCCCTCCTGAATATCTCTGGAATCTTTGTGGAAAATCAAACTGAACTGAATTTTTAAATATTCTATTATTCTCTTGCTTATCCAGTGCCTATTAAGTATTCCACTGGGGTTTGCAAAGATTACTCAGGAAAACAACACACACACATAGATACCCAACACACACACACGCACACACACAAAGAATGAGAAAGATTGAGAAAAAGGTAAACATTGCATTCATAGGAATGCATTTGCCAGTTTATATCAACTATACGAAAGAAAAGTAAAAACACATCCATATACTGCCAGACTGATCTTTCCGAAGTATGTATCAGATAATAATATTGCCCTGATCGCACATCTTCTATGGTTTTCCATTTCAGGTGGGCTCATACTCAACCTTCACCATTTAGGTTGAACATATTGTGTGGTCTAAGACAAACCCTCCAATCCCATATCAAGCCGCCTTCCTCTCTCTGTTCTGCTATCACTCAATGAGACAGCCAGACTAACATTTTTTCTAAAAGAAGACATGCTTTTTTTTTTTTTCATCTTATAGTCTTTGAAATTTGTATTTCACCTGGAATGCTGATAACTGGGTTTGTGCTTTGTTGAATCAGTTCCATCATTCTAGTCTCAAAACATACTTCCAATTCATAGATAACAGGGTTCATGAAATCTAAAATTTCAGCCCTCATAGCTACCAGCCCATCACAACTTACCCACCTCAGTATCTCTCTATTGCATCCTTTCATTTTGTTTTGTTAAAAAATCTGTCAGCCTCTGACATGATCTCATTCACGTATTTATTTTACACTCACATATTTTTATTAATGTCAGTGCACTCACCTATTTTTATTTTAATATACCATTACTATTACTATTATTACCACTTAGTATAGTATAGCATAGTTTAGATTTCTTGCAGATCATGTTTACCGGCAATGTACATCTTCATTCAAGCCCAAGAAAATATAATTGTGAACTATAAAATACTGAATATTATCAAACTAATTTTTTCAATAAATATGTAGTTTTCTTTATTTTAAAAATACACTGTGAAAAGAAAAGTAAATCAAATAGAGTGACTTTTTAATCATTTTAGGCTAGTCTGGTTATGTAAAAGCCTTTGGAGTCTTCCTATCTGGACACTAGATACTTTGGTAAAGCAAAGTATCAATACAGAAAGCTTAAATCCTATGCAAATGGCAAAGGACTATATAATAGCTTAAGATCCTTGCTTGTTTACTTTTAAAGAATGCACTTGCACCCATGTGTGCTTGCGTGTGTGTATTTGTGTGTGTTGCCCTTTAGAGTCAGCTCCCTGGGAGCACCTATGCTTTTTATTCTGAAGACCAGATAGTGCTTGACATATAAAGCTTGATAAATAAACACCTGTTAAAGTTATAAATTATTTGGAATCTTAATTTTGAGTCTTAATCGAAGTGAACAAACTAAATATTATCTAACGTGTTTCTTCTTATACATTACAGACTTACAAAATCTATGCAATTCTTTTTCTCCCCTCCGTATCCACCCTGTGATTTTTCTACCATGAAATAATCACATGCTAACTTTTCAATAATTTTTAGAGTTCTCAATGATGCTCATTTTAATTCTCATCATTAAGCATATTCAAATATTTCATTTCTTTCTTAAAGATAATGGTAAAATCCTTAAAGTCCCACTTTACAAAGAGAAGCAATATACTGTGGCAAGAAACAGCTTATTCTTATTAACAGGATGAATAAGATGAAACTTGCCTTAGTTTCCTTATCCATGAAGACAGAACATTAGACCTTTACTCTCCAGTCAATTCCTGTTTCAACATTCTTCGATTTTATGCATTTAAAATAAATAACAAGATACTTCCTGATATTTTTCATGACTAAATTGAACTCTTATTCTGGATTAACAAGAACATTTCTAGTGGCTTCAAATCTTCTTACCATGGAAAAGGCTGGAATTCCTCAAAAAAAAAAAAAAGGCTGCGGCTCCTGCCTGAGATACAAATATCCAGTAGTAAATGAATGTAAATGTTCCTTTTACTGTAGTTTCAGCAATGTTTTTCCAGAATCAGTGATAAAGAGATACACTTCCTGTAGTAGTTACAACTTCCTGGCCGTGACTAGAATGGGTTAATTAGGCCCTTAGCAGTTTCTACTCAGACAGGAAAACTGAGGAGCATGACTGGCAAAGACTGAAGGTGTTATTACCATTCAGGCAGTGAGAAGATCTTACAGCACTATGCAGAAGAAAACAGAAAAAGGTAAGCTGCATCTTTCCTTAAGACTGGAAACTGAGAGTAGAGAAATGAAGCATAAGTGACTTCTAAAATGTCTGAAAAAAAAATTCTACTCATAGAAAGAAAATTTCAAATTCACTGAAGAAAATGTCAACATCCCAAAGGTTTTATGTTTTTCCCACTTATCTATCTATCTATCTATCTATCATCTATATATTTATTTATAATAAAGAGTTAAGCTTTCTGAGAAAATAGCATTTTTAAAATTGGAAAACTATCTTTTTAATGGGATACTTTGAGTTTATCTTAACAGATAATAGGCAGGCTATCAAGAAATTCTAAGGCTTTTGTATGACTTTTTAAGCCAAGAGCTTTGGATACTATTTTTTTTGTGTGTTTTTCTACCAAATAGTTACACCTTGATGTTATAGTACAGAGTTTTTATTAGTAAGGTTAGAAAATTCCTCAGTAACAGAAGCAGAGTATTATTAACTCATTCTGATTATTTTCTATATATTGTCTCCATTGATGTTGATTTAAAAGGGCCATATATTGATGAGCATGTTGTGAAGTGTGTGGTGTTATATGGAAGTTTTAGATCACTGTATTGTGTACCTGAAACTAATGTTACACTGTATGTTAACAAACTGGAATTTAAATAAAAATGTGAAAAAAAGGAAACAAAATTAAATGAAAATAAATGAATAAAAGAAGGATTACAGTAGTTCCAGGTTCCAGTCAAACAGAAATTTCTAAATGGACCACTGAGACCTAAGCATCTTCTACTAACCTTTAGCAAGCTGATCAATGCCTCATTATTTTGCTAAATTTTCGCTTTTGAGGATTCTGGGCCTTAAAAAAATAACCTAAATATAAAAAAGTAGAGTTTATTGTTTGCTAAAGATTGGATATTACAACCGATATTGTACCTTTTGGAGCTTTTCTATGTCTCTAGTGACTAAGACATAGAGGATCCCTAGAAAATTTAAGTGCTTATTAAAAAACTTGTTTAGGGGTGCCTGGGTGGCTTAATCAGTTCACCATCCAACTTTTGATTTTGGCTTAGGTCATTATTTCAGGATTGGCTTAGGTCATTATTTCAGGTCATTATTTAGGTTCAAAATTCTCTCTCCCATCCTTTCCCTCTGTGCATCCCTACCTCCCTCTCTAAAGAAAAAGTAAATAAATAAAAGAAAAAAAAAGAAAAAGAAAATTCTTTAAAAAATACGATTGAGGGAACTTACCTTGAAAAATAAATAGTTCTAGGAAAAAAAATTAAAAAGAAAACTTAGGATAATAAAAAATATGTACTTTAACATTTCTTTGATTCTTTTCTTTAAGCCAAGGACATATATGCTAAATGTTCTCTTTCTCTAACCATGTCACTTATTCTCTCCAAATGTTTATCTAAGGAGACATTTCCCTTGTTACTAGGAAGAGGCAACATAATTTAGTAGAAAGAGCTTTATCTTGGGTCTATGTCCTTGACAGTCTTAAACAAAATAGGTTATCCCTGATCCTCCATTTCTTCCTCAATATACATGGAAACACTAGTCCTATACTTAGGTGATACCAATTTCTTCTAAAGACTTGGTATGTTGAAAGCCAAATATAAATAATCAATAAACAGATTTTTTGGTCTTTCTTTTTTATGTATTTTTAATACAATACAAACAAATGCCTTTGTAAAAGTGAGAAAATGTTTATTAAAATGATGAATAGGGGGGTGCCTGGTGGCTCCGTGGGTTAAGCCTCTGCCTTCAGTTCAGATCATGATCTCAGGGTCCTGGGATCAAGTCCCACATCAGGCTCTCTGCTCAGCAGGGACCCTGCTTCCCCCTCTCTCTTCCTGCTTCTCTGCCTACTTGTGATCTCTCTCTCTATGTCAAAATAAATAAATAAATAAATAAAATCTTTTTAAAAAATAAATAAAATGATGAATAGGGGCGTGTGAGTGGCTCAGTGGGTTAAAGCCTCTTCCCTCGGCTCAGGTCATGATCCCTCCCGCATCAGACTCTCTGCTCAGCAGGGAGTCTTCTTCCCTTTCTCTCTCTCTCTGCCTGCCTTTCTGCCTACTTGTGATCCCTGTCTGTCAAATAAATAAATAAAAATCTTTAAAAAAAATAAAATGATGGATAAATTTCAAAACTGTAGGTAACTAGGAAAGAGGAAATTAAACCCACAGTAAGCAGAAGAAAATAAGCAATAAGAATTAAAGCAGAAATCAGTGAAATTGAAAACAGGAAAGAGAAAAACCAATAAGACCACATGATGGTTCTTTGAAAATGTCAATAAAATCAATATGTCTCTTGTCAGGCTAACTATAAAAAAAAAAAGAACACTGTGAAAATCTTTGCAGAAAACATAAGGCTAAATATTTATGATCTTGGATTTGACAAAGGATTCTTAAATATGATGTCAAAAGCACAAACTTACAAGAGTAGATATATATATATATATAAATTGTACTTCATTAAAGTTAAAAAAAAATAGCATGTGTTTGAAAGGACATATTAAGAGAGTAGATGATGTCCTAATCTCATTAAGAAAGTAGAAGACAAGTCAAAAATAGAAGAAAATATTTGTCAATCATATACCTAAAAAGGGACTTGAATTAAAAAAAAAAAAAAAACTCTTAGAACTAGGGGCACCTGGATGGTTCAATTGGTTAAGCATTGAACTCCTGATTTTGGCTCAGGTCATGATCTCAAAATCATGAGACTGAGTCCTGTGTGGGCCTCTACACTCTGTAGGAAGTCTGTTTGAGAGTCTCTCTCTCTCTCTCTCTGTCTCTCTCCCTCCCTCTACACGTCCCCCTGTCCTCTCTCTCTCTAAAATAAATAATTCTTTAAAATACTCTAAGAAGTAAACAGCAAAGAGATAGCTTAATGTAAAAATGGATAAAAGATCTGAATAAATATTTCTCTAAGAAAGATATATCAATGGTCAATACATGCTCAAGAATCATTAATCATCAGAAAAATGCAAATCATAACCTCATGAGAAACCACTTTATTCCCATTAAGATGACTATAATAAAAATTTCAGATACTAATAAAGTTTGGTGAGGATGTGGAGAATTTGGAAACTTTATACCTGCTGGCAGGAATATAAACTGGTACAGACATTTTGGAAAGCAATCCACAGTTTATAAAACAGTTAAATGTAGAGTTACAATATGACCCAGTCATTCCATTCCTAGGGTTATACCCAAAGGAAATGAAAATATGTATCAACACAAAACTTGTACATAAATGTTTATAGTAGTGTTACTCACATTTCCAACAGGTGGAAACAATTCAAATATCCATGAATCAATGAATGGATAAAGACAACATGATATCTCCATAAAATGGAATGTTACTCAGCTATAAAAATGAATAAAATATAATACATGCTGAAGATGGAGGAACCTTGACAATAGCATGCTAAGTGAAAGAAATCAGTCACAAAAGACCACATTATATGGTTCCTTTCATATCAAATGCATAGAACAGAGGACTCTACAGACACTGGAAGTAGATTAGTAGTTGTTTAGAAATAAGAGGGGCAAGAGTAGGAGAAGAGTGTGATAGCTAAAGGTGACAGGGTTCATATTTAAAGTGCTGAATGTGGTCTAAAATTGACTGGTAAAGTTGGCACAGGTCTGTGAGTAGACTACAAAACACTAAACTGTACACTTTAAATGACTTAATTATATGGTATGTAAATTATAAAGCCGTTTTTAAAAGTAACAAAACACATAAAAAAGAAAAAGAGAAAGAAAAAGAAAAGAGAAACGCTCCAAAATACATATAAAATAGAAGTTAAAGGTCATTGGCATATTTCAGGCAGAGAGACTCTGCAATTAAAAGTCATTCAAAGATACAGATTCCTTCCATTTGTTGTTCTGTTCTTTACTATGGTGTTTTTCTCATCTGCATGGTTACATGCTCTCATTTCCATGGATCAGTCCAACCTGTAAAAAGAGGGGGAAAGTTTTAAAGTAAAGAGCTTGAATTTTAAGATGATCTGGAAATTGCCAGATTAGGTTTCCTTCTAAGCCATTGGACCTAACTTCAATATCAAAAGCTAGCTGTAAGGAAGACTGGAAGATCTGAGTAATCATACACCCAACTGAAAGACAGAGATGTGCCTTCAAAAATTTGGAGAGAAGGAGAGAGAGAAATTGGTTGTCTCTATTACATAACAACTCTGTTTCAAATCTTCAATTTTTTATTATAATTACTATAAAATACAAACCCCTAACCACGACCTAGAAGGCTTCATATTTCCTCATCTCTCTCCCCTACCTCTTTGTCATCATTGCTACTTAGACCAATCCAAACTAACTTTCTTTCTATTCCCTCTGTCCCTGTACCAAGCTTATTTTTAACTTAGGACCTTTACATGTTGTCATTTGCTATTTCTTGTGCTGGTAACAACAATTTCATGTACTCTTGTGGGTCTTTCTCCTCACCCAGTTTTTAGCTCTTTAGAAACATTTTCCCTGACCACCCAAACTAAATTGTACTAATTGCTATTGTTCTCAATGTTCTGTTTTTTCCCCTCCAGTAGTAATAACCACTAACTGTATAATTAGTGTTTTCAAAATAGTCATATTTGTTTATTTTATTTATTTAATATTAATATTTTACTCACAAAGAGTAATCTCAGTAAGAATAGAGAGCTTATATTTTTCAATAGTCCTGGTATGACACAAATAGTACCTAATTATCTGCTAAATGAGTGAATAAAAATGATAATGAATGAGATGGTAAAGGTAGTACGAGGAATTGCAAAAGCACAGAGAAGGAATACTTTATCTACGGTTGGGAGTGGGGAAGAAAGTTTTCTAGGAAGAAATGTCTGGAGACCTAACCTATGATTTTCAATATAGCTAGCTGAAGGAAAGGTAAAAGAAACAACTGAAAAATCTACATGATGAAAAAATACTCATTCAAGGAACTTAAGGAAGTGTACTGGGACTACATGATATACTGCAAGAAAGGGAATGTTAAAAGTCAAGTCTGGGAAGGTAAATCAGGAATAGATCATAACAAAATTATTTATAGAGTGGTTGTCACAATGTAGAATAAATCCACCCCCATCACATGTCATGGTCTTTAATTTTACTCAAACTGTCAAAGGACTTGACATAGTTTTTTTTTTTTTTTCTTTAAGAAGTTTTCTATGACAAATGTAAAAAAAATAGCGTGTCACAATTTTAAACTTTCAGATAACATTACCTCACAATGTTTTGGTACTTTGTTTTATTTTATCAACCAGTGGTCTCCTCCAGGTGTTTACAGAGTAGAATTCTAGAACATTCCATACTGAACTTTATGAAAAAACAGTTTTAGCACTTTATGTCCAAGTATAGCCATATAGGACCTAAGTGTAAAATGCTCATTGCAACAGGTGAGAAAAAAATGTCTCTGAAAATAATACACATGGAGGAAACAATCCTTGTAATGCCAAAATTTCCATGGCAGATATTTAATTTACTTTTTTCAACACTAGCTTAATCTTTTAATACCTATGTTCCTTTAACAATGCATAAAGCTGCTCAAATTCAAGGCTGAATAGTGTCCCTGTAGAGCTTCCTGTGGAGAATTACTCCCAATAACCCAGAAGTGGTGGAGGGTTGGACTAAATTTTTTTTTTTTTTTTTTCCAGGTACACGAGCCTTTGGCTTGAATCTTGGCAGATGGAGCTTACCTTTTATCCTGCTGATGGGAGAGCACCAAGGACTGGCTTTGCATTGATCTTCTGAATGAGATGAAAGAGCTTCATCTCTATTATGCATCTACATTTTAACTCACTTTTTAAATGCTGGGGGACACTACATTAAAGAGCATATTTCCGGACACATCAGGACAGCTCCAAAATAAAACTGTGCCCCAACCTCTGTTCAAACTTAAATTATTTACCTTCTTTATTTCATTATTTATAATGGGAATGAAGCTTAAACTTTTGATTTCATATACAAGTTCCCATCCTTTTGAAAATTTTTCAAAAAAATTTTTTTTTCAGGAATAGCACTCCTCAGAGAGTTTCTTAGTTATTTCTGAGACAACCACATGGTGACATCCACAGAAAGCGAGGAACAGGTTTCTCTGTTGGTATCAGTATAGCCTCCTTGTCACCTGCCGTCTTGACTTGCAGGAAATCTCTGTTCTCCTTGGCAGGGACAGTCCTGCCCCCAAGAATCCCTCACAGCAGCATTTGGAGCAGGTATAAAGAAACTTCCGCTGTCTTCAAACCAGGTGTGAGACAGGCCATATCCTTTAATCTCCCACAGTACAGCAGTGATACCACAGTAATTAATAATGAGTTTTACTGAAAATTCAGGAATAACGAAAGAGAACTATAACATGGGGAGTCATTCATAGTCTGTGGACATCATCCACTCAGGCTTGATACTTTCATATGTCCCAGACTCATGGAACCCTCACAGATATGCTTTAGTTTCCCCTACTTTCCAAGGCAGGCCAAACTATCTCCAAATTCAAAGTTAAGAAAATATTCTTCTTATGTTATGTTTAAACCTTAGTTTTCTTGGCTCATTATTGGTAGCTTTTCAGAGGAATTAAGAAGAGGAGAGTAAATTCCCTTCCAGAAAATCTGTTCTTCCACACGTAGGAATATTCTGTAGACTTATTATGGCTCCAGCTGAACGTAGTCTAACATTAATTTTTTCTCAAAGTCTCAGTGAACTGGGTTTAAATAAAAAGCTACACGTTGGACATTGCAGGTCCATTCAGGGGCAGCTGCGTCAAAACTCAGTGTAATTTTTTCACCATTTCCGCTAATTAAAAACTCTAAAAATCTTTGGGCCCAGAACCACTTGATTATGGTAAATTATTATATTTTATATGTAATAATAATTAACAACATGACCAGTAAACCTCTTCAACAGTTCAGGTATATTGAATATGCAATGTTTCAATTAATTTTCAGACTTCAATGATTTGTGTGCCTTCACTAAAATTTTAAAAACAATTTACATTTGAGATTTACCTTTCAGTCAAGCCCATTTCACATTTTATATTTCACATCCTGTGATGAGGCTTTTGAATATATATTATGACAAATACTCTGTTCTGAACAGTTTGCAAATAGGAGGATCCCTTCACTTCACACGTCTATGGATAGATAAGAACAATGTTGTATCAATGTCCATGAGGCCTTCTTTTTGTCCTCAGTCCCCTTGAAAAGAGTCAGGTAAAATGATAATTTATAAAACACTTTAAATATCTAGAACAATGTTTTCACATTAAAACTTCAGACCACATCACCTTACACAAAAGGAGTAATCTCTTTCATCCTTTCTTTTAAACCTTGCAAATGAAGTTTAGAGACACAAGTTCAGTATTCTCATTTAAGATGAACGGGTTAGGGACCCAGGATTTCACTTGAAAAACAGAGAAACAAGTTTTATTTCATAATAAAACATATATCTACATAAAGAGAGAGATTTAGATAATTACATAAAATAGGAAGATGCTATTCCCGTTTTTGGAAATAAATTTACATCCGCACATACAAAGAGTGTGTTTTTTTTTTAATTTTTAAATCCCAATATTAAGCAGTAACAATTAAATGACCCATCTAAAAAATGCTCAAAAATGAGTAAGTAAAATTTCACGGTTTTATGAATATTCTCAGGGTTTTCACATGTGAACTAGAGAATTGGCTTATATAGATAGGTTCATGTAGGTCAAATACACATGGGTCTAATATTTTCTCATCCTTTAAAAGTGGAGCCATCTGGTACAGAGAGTGTCATTGTGACTTGTGGATTCTGGGGTACATTGCTTAAATAGACTGACCATAAATTATCATTGCAAAACAGGATATTTTTGAGAGTTACAGAACTGCTGTTTGTAATTACCAAGGCAAACCAAAAATGCCGACGTACATCCTCTGCCACTAACCTAGACTGTTCCTTGGAAACAAGTCAGCTATTACATATTTTTTTTACCATGTCTTATATCAGTTATCACTTTAGCATAATGTTCTCTGAACGTCTCACATATTCACAAGTCATTACACTTCCACCTAGCCCTAATATTAAAAAAAAAAAAAAATCCCACATGAAACATGTGCATTCTTTACAAAGTTAACTCATTCTTCATTCATTCAACATATAATTATTGCCAGCTCTTCCTTAACACTTTGAAGCAACTACCCTTTGCTGGTAAAGAAGAAAGTGTAGGAGCCCTTAAGCTTCTTTCTTTTTATTTTCCCTCCACGTTTTTATTTAAATTCCAATTAGTTAACATATAGTGTAATATTAGTTTCAGGAGTAGAATTTAGTGATTCATCACTTATATAGAACACCCTCCCTTAAGCTTCTTAACTCAAAATATCTGAAGGTCAACACGCTATTGTACTCCATTATTACAATTGTATCTGAATACATTCATGCAACAATTTTCAAGTAAGATTCTTCATTGTGAAACAAAAGTATTAGAGAAACTTTAATAAAACGTATATAATAACCAAATATATACTGAGTGTTTGAATAAAATACTACAGTAAGTGTCATGAACAATTAAAAAATAAAGCCAAACTTCCAAAAAGATCTTTCATATTAGAAGAAAACATAAACGTGTATTATATACAAAAATGGCAGTAAAATGGGATGCGTTAACTGGGTGAAAGTAGTCCTAAGAGATTTAAAGAAATTATTTCTCCTGAATGTTACAAAAAGTCACCTATAATGAAATCTACCTTTTGCCTGTGTATATTCTCCTTTCTAGTAATAGCACTCTGATTCTTTTTTAAGAAATCTCGTTAATCCACTTTCAGGCCATGCAGTCTTAATAGGATTTACTCCCTCCTTCTCTTGTCCCATTTTCTGGCTCCAGGAATAAACCCATGGCCAAGGCCAGGCCAATCAACTGTGCCCATTTCCTTGGGCACATTCATTGATGAGCGCATGGCCCAAGTGGAACCAATGACAGTCCATTCTGGCTCCCTAAAATACAAGCACCCTCTCACTGACGAGACCATCAGCCTGCAATTCCAAAAATCCATCACAGAGCTCCTCTGAAAGTGATAGAACTCCTCTGAAAGTGAAGCCAGTTTAGAAAAGAAGAAGGAGGAGGAGTAGAAGAATAAAGAGAAGAAGAAGAAGACCAAAGGGGTATGGTCTGCTAATATTGTTTCTGTAACTGTAGGCAGATGTGGCTCAAGAAACACTACTGTATTTTATCGTTGCATGAAATAATAAATTGTTCCTTTTTATTGTTTGATTTCATCCTCTCTCTTTTTTATTTCTGATTTTTTTTAATAGTCTAAAGCCAACCATTTTTGGTTCCAGACCAAGCTAATGCTTCATCAGAAAGGAAGTAAAATTAACTTTCAACATGCAGAGAAAATTAATAATATGCCATCAAGAGGGGAAAAGCAAACCAGGGAAATGATCCAGGAAAGCATGCTCCAGATGTGGGTTTACCTGGAATACAGCAGAGGGAAAAGGAGGTTAGCATAGTGGAAAATACGCTGCCGTGTCATGGCAAGACTGTGCACCTACTTCAGTGTCAGAACCAGAAGCTGGAATCTTATTTTGCAGGCAAAAAATGTGCCATAGGCTATTTTAGATAGAGTAGGAGAATGACATGATCAACTCTGAAACTTTGGAAGATTCCGCTGACAACATTACATAGAATGGTATTAGAAGAGGAAGCCCTAGAGAAAGAGTCGCAGACTTGTGGGGCTGACACCGAGGAATAAAGCACTTCAGTGAGGGTTTCTACCCAGAGGAGATTAAATAAAATGGGATGATAAAGCCTGCTTAACACTCGACTTCCCCACTGACAAGGTCCTGCCATTGCTTTTTACTTAATGTGACATATTAAAGCATATTAAAGATGATGGCAGGTTTGATGTCAGTGGAAACTGATACGTAAAAGCAAGAAGAGAGTATTAGAGTGTCTGTGCTCAGTTACTAGTAAACAGAAACAAAAGGTGTCAGAGACTTCTCACATTAAATAGAATTAATAATGCAGAGACCTGGGTGGCTCAGTCAACACTTGAGTTCAGCTCAGGTCTTGATTTAAAAAAAAAAATGGAAGGAGTAATGTACTAAAAGTCAGTTGTCCACAGGGGAAGAAAAAAATGTGTGTGTGACTTAAATTTTATGGATAATGGTACTATTGTAAACTGTTTCAAAACTCATGTATTATACAATGAGATGTCATTTGAAATGACAATTAACTTTCAGAAATCTCTGTTGAATCTTTGGATTTAAAAAATAAAACAAACAAAAAACCAGAATATGAAATGTCCACTAAATTTATTTTGTTTTATTGAAATCATAACTATCTCTATGTGATGGTAAGCACATTTAGAGAGTTATAATTGTATAAATTCTAACTCCAGGTCAAAATTAATTCTAGGTCAAAATTAAACTTTAAACTTGGACACTGGTAAAGAAATTAAACATATGCAGGTGCATATTAGAACCATAATAGAGGTAGCATAGTCAATATTTCAAATGATTTGCTTACATCTGAAAAATGATCATGATAATGAATTTCAGGAAGGAGATGTATATTCAACTGGGTATAATGACCTTATGTTTATGGTGCCTAGAATGACAAAATCTCAGCTCCGTAAAGCATGAAAGGCTAGACTAGCTAGTATTCCATGCAATCCAGAAATGTGAAGAAAAGGAAATATGATTTTTAGGAAAGATTATTAAAACTGAAGAAAGAGAAAGAAGGAAATGGGAAGAATCAAGAAGTTTTTGTAATATACATAGAATGCACCAAATTCATGTTTTGAGCTCATACAACTACTAAAATAAATAAATACATAATAAAGAAATAAAGAAATAGGTATATAGACAGTAAATCTAATAAAGTTATAAAGGAGAGGAACTTGAATTCTAAAACATTTCTCGGGGTGCCTGGGTGGCTCAGTGGGTTAAGCCGCTGCCTTCAGCTCGGGTCATGATCTCAGAGTCCTGGGATCAAGTCCCGCATCAGGCTCTCTGCTCAGCAGGGAGCCTGCTTCCCTCTCTCTCTCTCTGCCTGCCTCTCTGCCTACTTGTGATTTCTCTCTGTCAAATAAATAAATAAAATCTTAAAAAAAAATAAAACATTTCTCAAATAGTACAAATGAGGTTAGGAAAGTTGGGATACTGGTCATGGTTCTCCAGAGAAAGAGAACTTATATATATGCAACTTACATATATAGTTGACCCCTGAACAATATGAGCTTGAAATTTGCAGTTCCTCTTATCCATGGATTCTTTTTTATAAATGCAGTACCATATTGTAACTGTGTTTTCTGTTTTTTATAGTTCAGTCAGTAACATTTTATGTTCTTTAGCTTACTTTATTATGAGAATACAATATATAATTGTATAATATATATTGCATACAAAATATAATATAATACATATAATACATATAGCATACAATATAGGTATTAATTGATTGTATCCATCAAGCTTCCAGTGAACAACAGAATTGAGTTTTGGTGAGTCAAAAGTTACACATAGATTTTCTACTATTTAGAAAGGTTATAATTGTATAAATTATAATTCCAGGTCAAAATTAATTCTAGGTCAAAATTAAACTTTAAGTTTGTTGTCCCTAACCCCCATGTGTATTCAAGGGTCAACTGTATACAGATATACAGATGGACTAAACACTTCAATTAAGACAGAAAAATCACAATAAAATTGTGCATCATTAAGAGGAGATACACATTTAAAATAACATAAATCATATATATATATAATATATAAATACATGTATATATATATATTTAGAGAGAGAGAGAGAGAGAAGACAAAGATTTATGATAACAAACTGGCTCATGGGATTATGGAAGTTGACAAATCCTGGGATCTGCAGAGTGAGTGAGTAAACTGGAGACCCAGAAGAAAACCAAAGTTGGGGCTGCTGTCTGTAGCCTGTACCTAAGAACACATGTATCATTCTGAGTCCAAAGGCAGAAAAAATAAAAATCACAGACCTGTACCCTTGAAACAAATAACATATGTTAAGAAAAAAAAAATATCTCATTTTACTTAGTGGAATAAAGTTTTTTTGAGAGAAGTTCAACTTTTTGTTCTATTCAGGGCTCCACATGATGGGATGAGGCCCCTACACACTAAGCAGAACAATCTGCTTTGCCCATATAAATTTTAATCTCATCCAAAAACTTCCTCCCAGAAACAGCCAGAATAATGTTTGACCAAATATCTGAGCATCCCATGGTCCAGAGGACACATAAAATTAACAGTCAAAGTAAATAAAGGAAAAACAAAACTGATACAAAGAGAAAACACAGCAAAGTAGAACACTTAATTCCAATTATATAAAAATAATATTAAATATAGATGGACTAAATCCTTCAATTAAATTTTTAAAAACTTTAATTAAAATAATATATATGTAAATTAAAAGCAAAAATATTGAAAAGGAGATTTCTATGAAAATACAAATCATAAGAAATCTGGAAAATTATATTAATAGCAGGCACATTAGCCTTCAGTGTTTGCAATATTGTCAGAGATAAGAAAGGTATTTCATAGTAATCACCATAGTAAAATCAAGTCAGCAAGAGCAAAAAAAGATGTTATAAACCTAAATATAGATGAACATAATATCAAAACTCAAAATCATATATGAAATATAAACTAACAACTGAAAGAACAGAGTTAGAAATACAAGGACAGGAGAGTTCACTATTTCATAGACGAAATAGAAAACTGAGTAAATACATAGAAAATTTCAAGAAGACTGACAACTAACTCAAATTAGTAGAGACCAGAACAAACAACAATTGTAGAATATAATTCTTTGTGAAGGAAGAGTGGTCAGTGAGATATACTGTACACTGAGCCATAAAACAAGGCTTAATAAATTTAAAATAATTGAAATCAAACAGATTATGTTCTCTCATGTTGATAAAAGTGGTATTGGGTATTTATTTTAGATATTAAGATTCTGTAATACACACTTTTTTTTTCCCAATTTATTTATTTTCTGAAAAACAGTATTCATTATTTTTTCACCACACCCACTCCATGCAAGCTGTGCCCTCTATAATACCCACCACCTGGTACCCCAACCTCCCACCGCCCCACCACTTCAAACCCCTCAGACTGTTTTTCAGAGTCCATAGTCTCTCATGGTTCACCTCCCCTTCCAATTTACCCAAATTCCCTACTACTCTCTAACGCCCCTTGTCCTCCATGCTATTGGTTATGCTCCACAAATGAGTGAAACCATATGATAATTGACTCTCTCTGCTTGACTGATTTCACTCAGCATAATCTCTTCCAGTCCCGTCCATGTTGCTACAAAAGTTGGATATTCGTCCTTTCTGATGGAGGCATAATACTCCATAGTGTATATGGACCACATCTTCCTTATCCATTCATCCGTTGAAGGGCATCTTGGTTCCTTCCATAGTTTGGCGACTGTGGCCATTGCTGCTATAAACATTGGGGTACACTAATTGTAGGAGATCTTAACACGCCTCTTTCAGAACTAGACAGATCATCGAAGCAGAAAATCAATAAAGAAACAAGAGCATTGAATGACACATTGGACCAGATGGACCTCATAGATATATACAGAACATTCCACCCTAAAACAGCAGAATACTCATTCTTCTCAAGTGCACACGGAACCTTCTCCAGAATAGACCACATACTGGGTCACAAATCAGGACTCAGCCGATACCAAAAGACTGAGATTATTCCCTGTAATACACACTTTTAACGAACCTAAATTCATCTTCAAATAATGCATACTATTTAGTGTATAGTACAGATACCTTCTAACAGTATTCACATTTCCTCCCTCCTGTTGATTATTTCGGTCACTCATCTTAATTAATCATATGCAATAATCACCTACTCCACTGTTAACTTTGTTACTTTAAGCAAATCTGTTATCTCTAAGTTTTGCAGAGTTTAGTGACTTTTCTAAGGAAATTATATAAAAAGCTGTTGTAAAAGCAAGACACACACAGCCTCTGCAAGGAATTGAGTTTATCAGTGCTCAATATTCTTCCCAAACTCCCTGCAATGTCAAAGAGGTTACACCCTGCTGATTAGTAAGTTTCTGCTAGTAAGTCCAACATGAAGATATTTGATTTTTCATTACAAACTTCTTGATAGTAAAAGCTTCTTGACCATGAATACTTCCTGATTATAGCACCTGCTCATGGATCTGAAACTAGAAGTTGTAATAACAATTTTTCAATAGACAGGTAATTTTATGATTGCAGAAGAAGCAGTTACGTTCTGGTGGTCCAGTTCTGTGGTATCATTCTTAAAGTCAATCCTGATAACTGAATCTAAAGTGTATTTATTCAGAGTAATTTTTAAAATTTTTTTATTTTTCTGGCCATTTACATTAATTTCTTTTTCTTGAACCAGTGCACTATTTCAAGTACAGCCTAAGTTGCTTTCAAAATGAAAGAAAAATTCCAGTGGCTCAGCCATGAGAGATCTTTTCTCCTTCTCTCTCACTGAATAGTCCAGAAGTAGGTAAGTAACACAAATTGCCCAGGAAAATCTGCGAAGTGGGGAGTCTGCTTCTCCCTCTTCCTCTGCCCTTCCCCCTGCTTGTGCTCTCTCTCTCAAATAAATAAAACATTAAAAAATATAAAATAAAAATAAAAACAGAAGAATTTATTGTAACTTACTGTGACAAGTATTGCAATTCTCCCTTTCTTTGTTGTGGTTATAGAATTTCCTGAAACTTCTAACACTGGCACACATTACCCATTTGACCTGTTTTCTAACTTATTTTTCACCAGTTGAGGATTTATGACTAAGTTATTACAATAGGAATTGGATAGAATTGGAAGTTACAACTTCTGTGTGTCTTCAGTACAAGGAGGTGGTTTGATGTCTACTTTTGCTTTCCTAGTCATAAGGGCTGGAGTGCTTTTACTATACAGATGAGGTTGGTACCTTAGGGGAGGACAGAGCTATAGAAAGAAGGAAATAGGTTCTCTGGATGAGCACTTTCTTTGTGTTACATAAAGTATTATTTCTCAAACTTTAGCATGCCTCAGCATCAACCCAACTGGAAGGGCTTTTTCTTATCTGTTCAGTATATTGAATGTAAATGGAGGTGACATTTGCTTCTGAAATGAATTTAAGTTGCTCTTGCTGATGGGTCAGTTTCAGAAGGATTACACTATAGAAATATTATTTTCGTGATGCTCCATTTCTGATGGATTAACCAGTATCACCACCAATTATCCAAAGTAAACAGAAGGAGGGACTTTCCATAGCAAACCTGAAAGAATAAGTAAAAATGAAGAAAATTACAAGACACACGCATGCATAGATGCATATAAATATATTCATATATAACTTCACATATAGTGAAATGAATTCTATTGAGAGAAATGGTTGCTATTTATTTCTACAAAGATATCACATGAAAAATTGTGACTGGATTATTTTACTTTATTTCAGCTATCTTAATATTCATTATCTCACCAAAGTAATTGGCTATAATTATAACTATTATGATGTCAGGCTTTTGGCCATTTATTTTTCTAGTTATTAGTAAAAAAAAAAAAAAGCCTGGAAAGAGAAAAAATTAAACACAATTAATGATTTAGAAAGCAAGAATATTGGAAATTAGAGATAGTGTTATGACTCTTTTTTTAGAAAGGATAGTTCACAGAATTATTACTACACAAAGATGTCTATCTTAATTTTATTAAATTGTCTTTTCATGTCCTCATTAGTATACTGGATCCTTCCCTTTTTTCCACTACTTTGAAGACATAGAAATTATAATAAATAGAAGTTTCTTATCTTTAAATACATTTCTGTATCTTTTAGAAAATTAGTTGTAAATTCATATAAGGATTAATTGAAAAAAGCAAGAAATTGGAACCATGAAGAATCTAAGTAAATACTAATGAAAAGGATAAAATGAATTTCAAATCAATAGTATAACAATAAGTTATATATATTCCTTCTTAAAAGGAGCATACATCTTCCATCTTAGTTCAAAAAGCTCACATCTAATGTTGACATGTAGCACTTATAATTATGTATGTGATTATATATGTATGTATGTGTAGATAAATAGGCTTAAATACAAAGAGTTGTTCTTTTTTTTTAAGATTTTGTTATTTATTTGACAAGCAGAGATCACAAGTAGGCAGAGAGGCAGGCGGTGGGGGGGCGGATGCAAACTCCCTGCTGAGCAGAGAGACTGCTCAAACCCAGGACCCTGGGATTATGACCTGGGCCAAAGGCAGGACTAAGCCACCCAGGCACCCACTAAGCCACCCAGGCACCCCCAAAGAGTTTTTTTCAATTTGATTCTTGTTACTCAGCAATAGTGAAAGTTCAGGGGAAAGTTTAAAAGTTAAAAATTTTAAGAAGAAATGAAGCCATGAAAGTCAAAGGGACATTCTGAACAAATTTAAGTCATATAATATATTTTAACCAGAAAAGTAACAATAAAAAATGAAACAATATAAAATAATACTTTAGCTTATATATTCTAAAGTAGCCAAAATTTTAATCAGAAGTAAACATATAACATCTATATGCTAATATATAACATAAGTTATATATTCCTTTTATTTGAGTTCATTAAAATATCAATGTACTAAATAAACTAAGTATTATAAAACATGTATTTTATATTATCCTTATCTGCCAAAGCATCTTCAAAAACAATGTCTAATAAATCCTTGATTAAGTGACTGCTACTTGGATTTATGGATTTACGTGGTAATGGAAGTAAAGCTTTTTAGCAAACATCTGTACCTCATTGTGCTTGTTAATAAGAAATATCTTTTTTAATGAAACCTAAAGCTAACCTGGTAAGGGCATGAAGGTGAAGGAGATAATATATTATTTTGTATTATTTGCAAACTCACTCTCCATTAATCATGTTTTTCGGAGAAATTTTATTTTTTCTATGAACACGGTTTAGGATTATGAAGCATAAAGAAGTTAATCCTTTTTTGAGGGAAAACGGATGAATCAAGGTATAAAGCTGAGGGACAAGGATTTCTCCTGTGCTGCTTTAATACTCAATTTGAAATGTTATATAGCTTTCTGTTTCTCTTATCAAATATTTATACTTATGTTATTTATAAATTTGACTTACTGAGAACCTTTTATATATGAGGTATTATTCTAAACGAAGAGAAAAAAGAAAGAAAAAAAACAACAACAAAAACTTCTTCCTCCAAGGGAGGTTATATTCTGAAGTTGGGGTAGAAACAAAAATAAACAAATGAATAAAGCATCTAATGTATCAGATGACATGGAGAATAAGATAAAGGGGGATAGTTAGAAAATGCTTCTCGATGAGATGACATTTGAGCAAAGTGGAGGTAGATGAGGCAAGAATCAATGTGGGTATCTGGGAAAATGGTATTCCAGGCAGATATATGGCAGGTTCAAAACCTCTAAAACAGGTATTTTCCTATGTCCATAAAACAGCAAATAGTTCAGCGTTGCTGGAGGAAAATATGTGAAGAAAGAGAACAGTAGGAGATGGAGATAAAGAGTCAATAACAAGAAGAACTTGCAGTCACATAGGTTCTTACAAGTGTATGTGAAGGAATCCACTGGAAGATGAAGAGCAGAGGGTCATAAGTTAATTTAGGCTCAGCGGGATCATTTTAATTACTGTGTTGTTTATAGAATGAGGGCTAGGATAGGAAGGAATAATATTAGAATGAAGACTAAGAGGCTATTACAACAATGCAGTTAAGACACTTTATAGCTTTACTCATGATAGTAGCAGGAGATGTAACAAAAATTTTCCTGATTCTGGGCACATTTTGAAAATAGAGCCAACATGATTAACCACTTGTTTGAATATGAACAGTGACAAAAATAAAGGAAGGAGGAATCAAGGTAATACGAAGCTACTTGGCCAGAGCTACTGAAAGTGGCTGTTCACAAGAAAATGAAGATGTGCTGTGGGCTACAATAAAGTTTTCTTTGTTTCATGAGTCTTATGTCATACAAGCCTTGTCACTAGAAGGAAAAAGAGAGCAACAACATAGCTAACGGAGAATTGAACATTTGAAACTGAGGATATGGAGATAATGTAGTTACTAGAAATAAGAAGGTTTAGGGAAATGCTGCTCAATTAATTTAATTTTCACTAAAATGTGGACAGGATTAATAAGGAGGAAGATCAGGAGTTCTTTTCAGCATGCTAACTTTGACTTGCCAATTACTCATGCATAGGAGATGTCTAGTCTGTAGAATATAGGACTTGTCATCACATCTATGACATTTAAAGCCATTAGTCTATATCTTAACAATTAAGTGATTAATAAAAATAAAGATCAGTTTTTCAAGGACTGACTACTGGAACAATACAAAGTGTTGATGACTAAGACATAAGGAGCAACCTTCAATAGAAAGTGAGAAAGAGAAGTGGGTGAAGTAGGAAAAGAAACATAGTGTTTTGATCCAGACATCAAATAATGCAAATCTTCTGCTTGATAAACTGTATCAGAAGTTGGTAATAGGTTAGGAAACATTAGGATTACAAATTGACCATTGTATCTAGCAATGTAGTGAGCAAGTATGAGAAGAGCAGTTACTGGGGTGCCTGGGTGGCTCAGTGGGTTAAAGCCTCTGCCTTCAGCTCAGGTCACGATCCCAGAGTCCTGGGATTGAGCCCCACCTTGGGCTCTCTGCTCAGCAGGGAGCCTGCTTCCCCCTCTGTGTCTGCCTGCCTCTCTGCCAACTTGTGATCTCTCTCTGTGTCAAATAGATAAATAAATAAAATCTTTAAAAAAAATAAAAAAAGAACAGTTACTAGAAATGGTATTAGCCAGAACTGATTGCATATATTAAAATTAAAATTATATTAAAATTTCAGAAATTCTAATAACTAGAACTGATTTCATATATTAAAGAATGAAGAATGAAAGGGGCAGAACTGGGAGAGAGTAATAGCTAACATTTTTTTTTTTTTTTTTTTTTTTTTTTAAAGAGTGCAAGTTTTAAAAGCGAACAGAGAAATGAAGTCAGGAAAGGCTTTATCTATTGCTGGTTTTATATATATATTTTTTCTTTTTTGAGGCAGATTTTTTTGTGTTTTTTTTTCAGTTTTGTATACTGATAGCAATATTCATTATTCTAGAGACGTAAAGATGAGAAGCACTGGAGCAATGTCTTTGATTAGGTGAGAGGAAACAGTGCATAAATAAAGGGGTGACATCATCTGGAAACAGGAACAGTCATTCCTATTAACATGAGAAAAAGGAAGACAAGGGAAAGAAAAGTTATAAAATAGTCATCTCAGGAAGTGGCAGACTGAAAAGATTTGGAAAATATAAAAGACTTCCCAAGACGCTTAAAGGATCCACTTGAAGTTAACAGTCATGATTATAATGTGAAGCTATTCCACATAAATTTGTTTGCTAGCCAGTCATGTTCAGCTGCACAAGTCCTGCTAGAAGTCTGCATTTGTCTTTTAATTCTGCCAACTGAGACGAACCATCCTAGAGAAGAGTAATTTGATGGTGCTTGCAGGGGTATGATTATAGTGATAAATCATAGGTCATCAAGGAAATGAGGATATGTTGTATGTTATAATGAAATATTTGATTTATGTCATAGAAATCATGTTGCTAGAAGAAATAAGAGAGAAACAATTTGGTAACTGGAGAGTTGGGCCTTGGAATTTTAGGTATGGGGTTAATATGTTTGTAAGGAATAAAAAGGTTTAGGGAAGTGCCACCCAGTAAAAATTTCTGTGATTAGAAAGTGCATATAGCCATAATAAACCACTAGTAAATGTGGCTACTGAATCATTGATATGTGGCTAATATAACTGAGGAATTAACTGATATTAATTAAAGACCTAGATACAGCTCTTGACCAGGAATGAGGGGCTGAGGAAGAATAAAGGGAATAACACATAACATTAGAGAAAGGGAAAGTGAGGGTTAAAGGTGAGAAGAATCACCCAGGTGAAAATAGATGATTAGTCTTTATACTCATGGGTAAAGAGTGGTATAGTTGATGATATAAGATTCAAACCTGGGGCATTTTAGGGGGAAAAAAAGGGAGAGAGAGAGAGAGAGAGAGGGAGAATGTTTTAAATATTAGAACTGGTAGTGGCAGCCAGTAGAATATGTTGAGAATGCCAAATGTCCATTCCTGTAAAAAGTTGCGTGGGAAGTTATGTCTTCAAGGAAGAGCCATATTTCAGTTAGAATAATAAAGTAAAGAAAATTTTCAAGTATACACAGGATGTTTTGATAAAAAAATCACCTGGGTTAAAGATGTCATTAGAATGGTTTGTTAAAATCAGGAGAAGGGGGAGTTGGGATAGCTTAATTAATGAACTAGAGAGATAGAGGAAGGGCAGGGAAGGGAAGGGGAGGGAAGGAAAGGAAAGGAAGGAAGGTGGGAAGGAAGAAAGGAGGGAGGGAGGGAGGGAAGGAAGAGAGGGTGGGAGAGAAGGAGGAAGGAAGGAAAGAAGGGAGGGAGGGAGGGGTTTTAGGGGATGAGAATACAGGGAATGAGGAATGACCTCGGAGTCTTAGGCTTTACATGAGAACTGTTATAAATAGGGTAAAGAACATAATCTGGTTAATTGTGATTTTCTCAGAGCAGATAGATTTTTCTATATTCTCTTTGGACAGTTTATAGATCATCCATTTCATTCAATAAGTAGTAATTAACCCTCAGCCAGGTGTCGGAATTGATACAAAACTCCAAGGAACAAGTGTGCACTATAAAGTGAACATGGTTTCCACATATATTTTCTTCCAAAAATACTGCTTACAGTACCAGATTTCATACCTCTAATCTGCTTTGTAAATGAGCACATTGTATATTGAGTATTTTTCTGTTTTCAGATATTTTGCTCATGGCAATTGTCAGTCTTTGACTTTCAAAGAGAATTGATGAGGTTTTTTACTGTGTCCTGAAATGATCACTCTTGGTTTTATCCACCAGGATTGCACATTATTTTAGTTGTCCTTTAAAAGCCATTCTCTAGTTGCATTATGAGTTAAAAAAAAATCATTTTAATACACTTGGAAAACAGAAAGAACAGATATCATAACTATTTGATAGGTAAGAAGAATAAGAACAGATGGAAAAAACTGAAATATCATTCCAAAGATTACGTTGAGTGGCATTATCAGAAAAACTTCACATTATTTTAAATACTAACCCAGCAGTTTTACAAAATGGTTAGAAAGTGTTTTCTGTTTTATTTCCAATATAAAACATTCTGTTGTTTATTTTGGACACAGAAACAAACTGGGCTTACTTCCACAGAAAACCACAGTAGTGATTAACAGCCTATGTTGGAGAGAAACCACAGTGCGACAGACTTACCATAATTCCAAATCTGAACTGTCAACGCCAATAATTAACTAATTGATAAATGTAACAGATATTTTCTCCCATCCTTTTCTTAGCTGACCTCTCTTTAAACTTGAAGACCTTGACCTTTCCTCTCTGAAGCTGTTTCTTTAAACTTTCATGACACCATTCTCCTTGGTTTTCTCATCATTTTTTTTCTCAGTATTTAATCAATGCTTTCTTCTAAAAGTTAGTATTTACACATTCTGCCTGTCTTTCTCTTCTAAATCCTAGGTATTCAAATTCTCTCCTACTTATTTTAACTGTCATGTTGATGACTCCAGAACCAATATTAGTGATCTCATTTCTGTCTTGAATTTCAAATCTCTGTATTGGATACCTAAAGTAGGATTACCATTTCCAAACCTGAACTCAATTCCCTTCCAAATATGTATATCTTTGTGTTTATTGTCTATAGTGGAGCCATTGTTTATCCAGTCTTGACACCAGAAACCTGAAATCTTCACCGATTTCTATTGCTCCCTTTCCATCTATCATTTCTCCTCCGAAATATTTAACTTTCTCACAAAGAATTTCCTTTATTTAATTTCCAGAGTCTGACACCCAGCAATGCTTAAAAATGTCTGCCAATTTGAATTAAATGACTGAAACTCTTAATACAAGTCTATTATGTAGCATTTCCCCATGCTACTCTAATTTTCAATTGGTCTACAAAGGATTCTCTAGTTTCAAAGATTTTTTCACCTTTCTAAAATGTATTTTTTTCCAGACTGTCTTTTTATATTATTTTGGCTTCTTACTTTTATAATAAATGAAGCTTCCAGGCATAGCATAATACTGAACTAAATACACAGATGGAAAATTTCTTACCAAAATGGATGACCTACTTTGGTCAATTCACCTAACTCCTATTCAAAATTTTTAATAGACTATAACCAGATGATCTGAAGATCTTTTGAAGTAAAGAAAGGATAGAATTTAATTACAAAGAAAATATTCATTTTAGACCATTATAATAATAATAAATTACATTATCACAACCCATTACCAGGTTTCAACATAAGAGTTGTTTTGTTAAAATATGATGAAGTTTCAAACAAATATTTCTAATTTACTAAGATCATTAGAGTTTAGCTAGTTCTTTTTTTTTTTTTTTTAGAGTTTAGCTAGTTCTATAGTCACTTACTTGTTCTCATGTTAAATGCTTACCCTTTCTCTTTTATGAATAATTCATGAGATCAGGAATAACTTAGTTTTCATTAACCTTTGTGTACTTAAAACAGTTCAGTCTGGCATCTGCCCATTTGTTCTTGTTCGGAGAACTAATTCAACAAAATTCAATCTCATCTCTATTACCATAGCACATGCAATAATGTGTGAGATAATATTGTACCAACTCCTTCTTTTTTTAAGATCTTATTTATTTTTTTGAGAGAGAGAGGACATGAATGTGAGAGAGGCAGTAGAGGGAAAAGCAGACTTCTTGCTGAGCAAGAAGCCTAATGCAGGGCTCAATTCCAGGATTCCGAGATCAGGGCCTGAGCCAAAGGTAAGTGCTTAATGCTTAACTGACTGAGCCATCCAAGCAGCCCATACCAACTCCTTCTTATTTTGTTGAGTATAAGTCTTATACCTTTTAGGGAGGGAGCTGTTTTCTTTCCTTCGTTATTTCCCATGTAGAAATACGCGATTTTTTAGGTGACATCCAATTATGTGGAGTTAAACTATTAAGAAAGGCCGATCTCTGGGAAATTTTCTTCCCTTTACTTTGGAATGCTATGAGGAAGTGATCCTGATTACATGTTTCAGCTCTGCTGATATAAGCTTATGTCTGGGTGAACTCTCCCTAGGTCTAGTTTGAGGTGAGGCCTGAGATTTGGTAAAGGCAGGCAGTCCTTCTGTTGTTATTGCTGGTCTTTTTTTTTTTTTTTTTTTTTTTTTTTAAGTAGGTTCCACTCCCAACATGGGGGCTTGAACTCATGACCTTGAATTCAGGAGTCACATGCTCTCCTGACTGAGCCAGCCAGAGGCCCCAGTAATGGAAGGCAGTCCTTTTGAAGACAAACATTCTATTCTTCAATGAGATTATCTAAATGATGATTGACAACTTATCAGCTTATCACCATTTGCCTGTCTCCCAAAACTTATTTAACAATTGGTTAAAAACATACAAGGTAGAAAGCTGTACTATGTATTGAACTTCTACAATTTTAATAATAACTCAGTAATAGGGTGGAATGTTGAGAGAAGAAAAAAGAAAAGGAGCAACAGTCTTCTTGGCTTTTGCTCAATGTCAAGGTGGAATGTAAGTGGCGGTTAAGTAGGATTCAAAATAGTTTCACGATGGCAGCTTGCTTCCAGACAAATATCCTTGCCCAAGTTAGACAGTCATTTAAATCAACACAAAATGTAAGTTTTTCCTTATCCAATATTTTGAATTGTACATTTTTTTCATTTATAGTAAACACTGTCTTCCTTCCCTTTCAACAATCTCAAATCTAATGGATTCAAATAATTATAATGATATTTAGCATTCCTAAAATACCTCTCTAACATTTATTCACAAAATTACCATGGATGTTTCTATGAATAATTGTCTGTTAAAAAGAAGACATGATGTCACTGAAAAAATAGCACTTTATTCAACACCAGGCTCTCTTAAGAAATTTTACGTTTGTAAATGCTTTTTTGTGAAATCTTTGTTACTATATGACGCATGGAGTTGATGCCAGATAATAATTTACAGTATTGACTACTTTATACTCTGAGATGAAACTCCCATAGATAGAATGTCTAGCCTTATTGCTAAACCCATTATATCATCACTCTCCTACCTTGGGATATAGTGAGGACGCAGCACTATATACTTGTAGCCATATAACAAAATGGGTAAGAGAGGGAGCTTTGATGTTGACTGCCTGCATAGCAATCCAAGTTTCAGATATTTCTAGCTGTGTGACATTGGCTGAGCTACTTAACCTTCTTACTTCCCAGAAGTTTAATCTATAAATTGAAAAGAATCGCATTACCCATTTTATGGACTTACTATAAAAAAAAAAACAAAACTAAACAACTCAACTAGAAGTCAGACACAAAATTAAGTACTCAGTAGATGTTTGCTATTATTTGGTTGGAGTATAAAGGATCAGGTTGGGGTATAAAGGAACATAAATTATTCATTTTTACTGGGTTAAAAGTGATTCTACAGAAACCAATGCATCTAAAGTGCTAAAAACAAAAAAACAAAATTAGATCACTTGCAAATTAATGTCCACACATTATTTTTACAAAAAGCCACAAGCTAAATTATCATTCAATGTTGCCAACCTAAGCCAACTAACTGCCTCATTTAGATTCCAGGCAGACAGGCAGGTATGCAATTGCATCAGGGAAGCCAGCAGCTAATTATCTGACTATAGTGGAACTTTAAATATCAAACCAGTTTCAAAAGCAATGCTCTTTTTTATAGAACAAGCATAGATGTTTATGATCGGAGAAAACTGAAATAATATTTGGATGTCGTAACGAGATGGAGGACCACATAATCTATTAAAAATAAGGTACACATTAGTAGCCAAGATAACCTGATGGTGTCTACAAACTGCTGTTCCTGACAAGTTACTGTGGGTCTGCACCAGATAGAAAGAAATCAAATTAAAACTGATGTGCATTATGTGCCAGAAACTACTCTCAACCTCTATTCATAAAGGTGTCATGTACATAGAAATGTGACATTGAATGTTTTAGAACTCTTAAATAATTGAACATCAAAATATGTGTTCAAAGGTAATTTTCAGGGTACCTGGGTGGTTCAGTGGTTAAGCACCTGCCTTCGGATCAGGTCATGATCCCAGGGTCCTGGAATCGAATCCTGTACTGCGCTCCATGCTTGGTGAGGAGTCTTCTCCATCTGCCAGCTGTTCCCCCTGCTTGTGCTCTCTCCCTCTCTCTCCGTCAAATAAATAAGTAAAATCTTTTTTTTTAAAGTAATTTTCATTTTTAGATTATTTTTACATTATGTTGTATAGTTGGTGGATATTCCACACCAGATATAAATGTACTTTACTTTTTTTTTTTTTTTAAGATTTTATTTATTTATTTGACAGACAGAGATCACAAGTAGGCAGAGAGGCAGGCGTGGCGGGGGACAGGAAGCAGGCTCTCCGCTGAGCAGAGAGCCTGATACGGGGCTCGATCCCAGGACCCTGAGATCATGACCTGAGCCAAAGGCAGAGGCTTAACCCACTGAGCCACCCAGGCACCCCAAATGTACTTTACTTTAAATAAATGAAACCTGATTGAGATTTCTAGAGTAGGGTTCTAGATTAAGTAACTATTACATATGTAACAAGTCTATTTGTCTTTGAGATGGTGTGGCTGGTAAAGTACACTAGAAGGGATTCTGTTTATTGGAGTAAATGAGAAAATAAACAAGAAAGATTGTTTGAATATATCACTGTTTCTACCTACACACTTATGTTCATTATTTTGAACAAACATATTAAACTGATTATTGGAGTGAAAAGCTGCTTGCACATGATAGTTCTAGAAGCTAAATTTTTTTAAAAAATGGATTATCAAAATATTATCATAAATCATACATAGTAGAGCCATGGGGTCAATCGGACTATTTATGGAAGAATCATTAATATAGGATCTCAAGTCCTATGGATTGACACCACATCAATGAAGTGATTGCTTGATTCTCATTTGCATAATTTGTGGATAGATAAATCATAAATATCAGATAAAAGCATAAATCCAGTTTGATCTAAGTTGGAACTTATTTATAGTCACTATTGATTCTACTTGTGAATTAGTTATAATATCAGGGCTGAATTTGAATCTCATCTTTGTCAGTTTCCAGCTTTATCCTTGAAAATCTATTTTCTTTTGTGAGTCACTATTTTCAATGAAATATAAAGATGTTTATAGTAGAAAGTATTTGTTGAGAACTTATTTATTACCTGGAAGGCTCCAAGCACATTTCTAGTTCACAGGTCATTCATATAGTGTCCCCCACCTCCTCTAAGTAGGGGAGAATTTTGGAAATTACCATATCTGGCCCCGAAAGAAAGCCAGAAAACTGAACTGCAGACATATCAAGAGCTTAGGTGGCAAGAAACAAAAAAATACTTAATCAGTTAAGTATTTAGTGGATTCTGAATAATTTTCTTTTTTTTTTTAATAATTTTCTTTAATGTCTGAGAAACTTATGGAAAAATCCTGAATTTTTTAGAACTAATAATATAAAGCAATAAAATTAAGGAAGGAAACACCATTACAGAATAGATTTTGCTCATTACTTTTATTAGTCTTTATTATTTATTATAATAATTCATTATGTACCAATTAATGTCCTGTAGGATAGTATATATAATTAATGACAGAATATAAGACTTCTAATAGCACAAGGCTATTAAGTCTTTTAAGAGAAGTGGGAAAGTTTACTTATTTTGATAGAGAATTTTTGTCTTGAGATTAGTGAAATTAAAATAATTGAGTTCTAACATTTTAATTAAATTACATGCATTTATTAACTAGTTATTTATAAATCTTATAAGAAATTAGTTTTTGGGGTGCCTGGGTGGCTCAGTGGTTTAAGCCTCTGTCTTTGGCTCAGGTCATGATCTCAGGGTCCTGGGATGGAGCCCTGCATCTGGCTCCCTGCTCAGTGGGGAGCCTACTTCTCCCCCTCCCTCTGCCTCTCCCCACTGCTTGCCCTGTCTCTCAAATAAATAAAATCTCAAGGAAAAAAAAAAAAAGCTTAGAAATTAATTTTTTTCTAAAGAACTTACCAGATACAATATAACCATAACAATATGGGAATTAAATTATGGTAGACTAAAAAAGTATCAGATTTTTTTTTTTGGTGTTGTACAAGTTTTTTATATATTTTGGATATTAATCCATATATGATATATCATTAGCAAATATCTTGTCCCATTTAATAGTTTGCCTTTTTTTTTGTTGCTATTGATGGTTTTCTTCACCGTACAGAAGCTTTTTATTTTTATGTAGTCCCAATAGTTTATTTTTGTTTTTGCTTCCCTTGCCTTGAAGAGACATAGCTAGAAAAATGTTGCTATATTCAATGTCAGAGAGATTACTGCCTGTGTTCTCTTCTAGACTGCTTATGGTTTCGGGTCTCACATTTAGGTCTTTGATCCATTTCAAGTGTATTTTTGTGTATAGTGTTAGAAAGTGGTCCAGTTTTATTCTTTTACATGTAGAGTTTATTGAAGACACTATCTGACTGAAAAAATGAGCAGGGGAACTGAATAGACATTTTTTTTTTTCAAAGACGACATACAAATGGCAAACATACATGTGAAAAGATGTTCAGCATCACTCATCATCAGAGAAATACATATCAAAACCACAATGAGCTATCACTGTATACCTATCAGAATGGCTAAAATAAAAAACAAAAGATAAGAAATAACAAGTGTTGGCAAGGATCTGGAAAAAAAGAAACCCTCATACACTGTTGGTAGAAATGTAAATTGGTATAGGTGCTATGGAAAACAGTATGGAGATTCCTCAGAAAATTAAAAATAGAATTACCACGTGATTCAAAAATTGGGTATTTACACAAAGAAGACAAAATATTAATTAGAAAAGAAATACACCTCCATATGTTTATTGTCACATCATTTAAAATAGTCAAGATATGGAAGCAATCCAAGTGTCCACCAAAGGATGAATGGATAAAGATGTGTGCGTATCCATATCTTATGGCATATTATATAAGGGAGAATGAGATCCTGCCATTTGCTGGAACATGGGTGGACCTGGAAGGTGTTCTGTTAAGTGAAATTAGTCAGAGATAGGTAAATACAACATAATTCCACTCATATGTAGATTCTACAAAAAAAAAAAAAAAAGACTAAATAAAGCAGAATTAGACCTGTAAGTACTGAGACCAAACTGATGGTTGCCAGAGGGGAGAGGCATCAAGGGATGGGCAAAATGGATGAAGAGGAATGGGAGACTCAGGGTTCCAGTTATGGGATGAATAAGTCACAGGAATAAAAGGCACAGGAAAAGGAATATAGTCAATGATATGGTAACAGTGTTGAACGGTGACAGATGACAGCCACACTTGTGGTGAGTATAGCAAAATGTACAGCTTTGTTGAATCACTATGTCGTACACCTAAAACTTAATGCAACATTTTGTGTCAGCTATATTTTTTTTAAAAGGGGAACTATCAGTAAACAGCATATCAAGGATTACAAAGCAACCTCATATTCAAAATTCTGAGAAAATTAAAATTATGCTGTATTGTCTTTATCTTACCTCTTTCAATTTCTGCTGCTTTGAGAAAACAAAAACTAAAATTTCACACAAATCTACCTGAAAAAGAGGGTGTATTTCTAGGCAATGTAGTATATATAATGCCAAATATGCACTTTTTTCCCTCCTGGTTCTCTTTCTCTCTTTCTTTCTTTTTAAGATTTTATTTATTTATTTGTCTCAGAGAGAGAAAGCGAGGGAGCACAAGCAGGGGGAGTGGTGGACAGAGGGAGAAGTATGCTCCCCGATGAGCAGGGAGCCCAGTGAAGAATTCAATCCAAGGACCATCCAAGGCTATCATGACCTGAGGTGAAGGCAGGCACTTAAATGACTGAGGTTAACCTCAGGCACCTCTCTCCTGGTTCTCTTTAAACTATATCATGAATGGTATCAACTCTTATCTGATTGCTAAATCTGTATGTATGACAATGTGTGAAATCATCCAGTGAATGGGAGATTTAGGTGGATAATATTTGGAAGATACAGTTTAAATAGGTTAGAAATAAAAGAGTATGTATGAATGGAGGGTAGGTGATTGATATTTATGGTCAATAAAGAGTCACAAACACAAATGTAACTGATGAAGTTCTCGAACCTAGATGAGGTTCGGTGGGGTGAGGTTCGGAGCCGACGGCTAAAGAAAGAATTCTTAAGACGTCTCTGGTGCAAAAAGGTGGTTTATTAGAGCACGGGGACAGGACCTGTGGGCAGGCAGAGATGCGGCCGCCCCGAGTTGTTAGGGTAGGCGTGTTATATACCTTGCGGTTGGGGGGAGGTGGTGAAGGGATGGGAGATTTCGACAGAGCTCTCACGTGCTAAGGTGGGCCTACAAGGTGCCGGGGGGAGTCCTTGCCCTTATGGCTTGATCAATGTCATTTTTAGGTCAGGCATTAACATCAAGATAGTTGGGAGATTCTTAGTGGGGTATTATGACCCTGCTGTCATTCACATTCCCTTCTACCTCAGTCTCCTCCAGTTTATGGTGGGGAGGGGGACATTAGGGCTTCAGGACATGAGAGTTATCTGCCTCTGGAAATTTGTGCTATTGATAAGGTAACCTCCCTGTTTAGATCTCTAGAATACCTGTAGAGCAAGGGAGATTCCTGTTCTGCAGGATCGCGATCCCTGCAAGTTAACTATTTATCGTTTTATGGCAGTCAGGGGTGCCTGAGGAATGCTACACATATGGAGGGGAGCGGGTGAAGAGGGGGTGCAAGGCGCCAGCTTCTACTCTGTCCTCAGCCAGCCTCCTGCTCCCTCATCATAACTATTCTAAGTGTGCAGAGAAACAACAAAAATACAGATACTTTGAATTATTAAAGGTGATATTAATGTCCAAAAGGTAACATGTCTCTTCTTAAAGTTTTGTTGTAGCAATGTGAGCTAAAATAAAATAAGATGTTGCCGATCACCTCCTGGTCCACTCTTAAGGGGCTTCTAAGAAAAGTAAATCGCCTTTTCAGAGCTGCAGTAAAAGCAATTCTCTCGAGGGGAGTTACATGAAGTACAAGTGCTAAAGCAATGGTACTGTGGAGTTAGAGGAATGGGATTTATTAAGAGAATGAATTTCACAAAATCACAATGAGTTGAAGGTTCCAGATGGCACAGTGCAACAGAATGAAAGAGAAATAGTGCAAAAAAACCTTAGCCAAGAGCAAAGGCATAGCTTATAAGAGGATGCCGAACAGAGGATTTCTGTCTTAAGTTGCAGCCTAATATATCAGGAGTGATGTGGCCTAAATTTGGAAATGTGTGTCACGAATAGACAAAATTTCAGATCACGTTACAGAGGCCCCTTGCATATAAAAGTTTCAAGCCTGCTGACTATTTGGTAGACTTTCCTCAGAAGCAGAAGGACAGAGGCCCCAGATAAAGAGGAAACAGGAGTGATTGCCTTGTAAAGAGTGCTAAGAGCCCTAAATGAGATAACAACTATGTAAATGCTTTGCAGATTAGCACAAAAATGAGTCATCCCTGGGAGGAAGCATAGGTGGAAAGACCAGAGTTCTTCATTCAGACAGTGAGGGCTGTAAGCCCCCAACCAACACGCGGCAACTGTAGCACGTGCAATCTTGGGAAGGTTATTTCCTGGCTCTCAAGATGAGTTACTGTTTTCTAAAACATGGGTGAAAAATCCTGGTGCTTCTGAGACAACGAAATCAACTAATCATGACAAACACAGATTTTCAGTAAGTATCCATCCTTACACGTGTGCTGTTGTAGTCGTTCCTGATTTCTCATATGTAACTTCTTCCCAAGCGAAACACCTCTTGACTTCATCAGCATGGTCAGCTCCTGCTCTCTATCCAAGTGCCATCTGAAGTGCCACACATCCCAACTCCCCTCTTTGTCCTACCGAAACACTTGTCCTGAATGTTAGGATAGGACTTACCATACTCTATTGCAATTATTTGTTCACAAAGTATGTCTTACACTAAATGGTGAAATTTTTGAGGATGCTGAAAATACGTCATACATATCTGAAATTTTCAGTTCTTAGCAAAGTACCTGAAATTCTTGTATGCCTTGAAAAAACTGAGTGACTCAGTTGGTTAAGCGTCTGACTTCGGCTCAGGTCATAATTCAGCTCATGGTCCTGGGATGAGTTCCGCACTGGGCTCCTTGCTGAGCACGGAGCCTGCTTGCTTCCCCCTCTTCCTGCAGCTCTCCCTGCCTGTACTCTCCCTCTCTGTCAAATAAATAAATAAAATCTTTTTAAAAATTGTGTATGCTTAAAATGTTTATTAGAGTAAATTGAGTGAAACACACATTCAACAAGTCTTTATTTAATTTTGACTAATGGAACATTGTAGATTTCTACAAAATACAATAAAGCCAACACAATAACTCAGTACATGTTGAATCATCTGATTAAGTTTATATTACGAAAAAAAGCCAATCTGAAGAGTGTCGAAACTATTGTGATCAGTTCTAATAAATGTTTTACAATCTTATCGTGGCTGAAATAATTAACTGTGAACTTCAAAGGAAAGAAGATAACTAGAAATCCACCAGTTTTGTTATTAAGAGTGAATATTCACCATTAGCGAAGTTTTATGGCACACATTTTAAACTGTCCACCTCAAGGCAAGAAAAATGTAAATTATTTTGTACAAAATGATGTACATATGATTGTAAGAAATTTGGAAAAACATAATTTACCTTGTTGTACCTAATTAGAATGAATAAAGCAATTAATCTAGAAAACAGTGAGCATTGCAATTGAGTGAAAACATGAACATGCAATAATTGACCCAGCAACACGATTTATACTTGGAAAATTTTCCAGTTTCATCAAAAGACTCACTTCACTAAGAGTTATGTTTTATTCATGCAATGGTGTGCTGAAACCCTGATGATTTGGGATACTTAATTGCATTGGTCCACTTACAAACAGCATGTGCAATTGAGAGAGTGACAGGAGACTTTTATTTATTTTAGGTTATTTTAGCACAATGGTTGTTGATGTTGTATGAGGATGAGTTGTATTTAAGTATAAGATTTCGGTGATATTTTATGTGCCCCCTGAGGCTCTATCTTTGCCCAAACCATAATGGAAATGGAACACTTTCAAATACCTATATTTTAAAGCCACAATACTTGACTCAGTGGTAAATTAAAGAAAATTGATAAACGAGTAACTCTGAAATCAGTTTGAGGAACAAAGCTTTCTCAGCAAGATGCAAGAAATGTACTGATCTTTCACTTCATAAAAACAGTGCCATTTTGTGACTGTGGTCCTGCTCTTCTGGCATTGTGATAAAATATTTCCCTTTGAATTTACAAACAAGAAATATGTGTAAAGAAATATTATATTAAATTTCTCTAAAATATCCACATTAAAATTAATTATACTCAGCTAAAATGAGCCAACATATGATCTTTAGGTCAAAGAAAAAATCAGCCATCATCATCATAGTAACCAATCATGTTTTCCCCTAAAAAGCATTTTTTTTTTATTATCAATAACAACATGGTGTTAAACACTCCATTGAAGTAAGGCTTTTCTGGATCCATAGCTTCCACTGTGTCTGTCTTAGTTAAAAATGTATATTAGTTCTTTGGGAAAATTCTCATAAACTTTATACAATGTCATGTCTTATTTTAATTTGTAGAAAATATGATGTTATAAAAAGCAGATTAAAAACTCAACACCTACAGGGATGTGATAATCTCTAGAGTTGCACTTACAATAGAACACAATGCATACACTGCTACCACTCAGCATATACGTCAGGCGTTCCCTGTCTCATAACCTCCATTCTAGTCAGGCTAGAATCAGGTTTCTATTTGGGGCAAATAGACCAGGAATATAAGTGGTGTGTATAACCGACTGGCAGAGATGGTTTCAAAACATGACATGTTTCTCATTTTTCTCATTTATTCTTGCTACATGGTTGGCCACATGTTGGGGTTGGTCATTACAAATGGAAGGAGTATAGGCTATCTAGATCACGGGATGGAGATTTCTCATCAATCACACCTGAGTTTGTCTTCAGGGCAGGTGATTCTCCATGTTGGTCAGGTGTGTTCTTCTTCCAGTAGCACAGGTTACCCACGCTGAGGAATAGCCAAGGTTGAAATGAAAAAATGAAGTCATGTACCACCTAATCACTTGTGGAGCTATTTCATGAAAGTTTCTCTTCTAAATTTAAATCCCATTCTTCTCATCTATACACAAACTGAAAGAAGGGACACTGAGGACACATACATAGAGTATCAGCCTGAAATTGTAAATGTTGCCCTGAAATCTTTCAGCCTCCAAAGGTCTTTGAGGTATTTTTTTTTATAGTTTCAAATTTTATTTAAATTTCAGTTAGTTAACATACAGTGCAATATTAGTTTCAGAGGCAGAATTTAGTGATTCACCACTTACATACAATACCCAGTGCTCATCACAACTGCCCTCCTTAATACCCATCACCCATTTAAACCCTCCCCTACCCACCTCCGCTCCAGCAACCTGGAGAAGTTTGTTCTCTATAGTTAAGTCTGTTTTATGGTTTGTCTCTCTTTTTTTCCCCCCCATGTTCATCTGTTTTTTCTCTTAAATTCCACATATGAGTGAAATTATACGGTGTTTGTCCTTCGGGTGATTTGTTTCACTTAGCATAATACTCTCTAGCTCCATCTACGTTGTTGCAAGTGACAAGATTTCATTCTTTTGGATGGCTGAGTAATATTCCAGTCTTTGTGTGTGTGTGTGTGTGTACGCGCGTGCGCACATGCACGTGTGTGCACACGTATGTGTGTACAAATTTATTTACTTATTTTAGAGATAGACAGTGAGCCAAAGGAGAGGCAGAGGGAGAGAGAGCATCTCAAGCAGACTACCTGTGGAACATGGAGCATAAGGCAGAGCTCAAACCAAGACCCTGAGATCATGAGATCATGACCTGTGGTGATTTAAGAGTTGGACACTTAACCTTCTAATTTATCCTGGTGCCTCTCCATTGTTTGTGGATATATATATATATATTCCATTCATCAGTTGATAGACATTTGGGCTCTTTTGATAATTTGGCTATTGTTGATAATGCTGCTATAATCCTATAAACATTGGGGTGCATGTATCACTTCAAGTCAGTATTTTTATATCCCTTAGGTAAATACTTGTGCAATGGCCATGTAATAGGGTAGCTCTATTTCTAACTTTCTGAGGAACTTCCATACTGCTTTCCAGAGTAGCAGCACTATTTTGCATTCCCACCAAGAATGTAAAAGCATTCCCCTTTCTCTGCATCCTTACCAACATCTGTTGTTTCCTGTATTGTTAATTTTAACCATTCTGACAGGTGTGAGATGATGTCTCATTGTAGTTTTGATGTGTATTTCCCTAATGATGAGTGATGTTGAGCATCTTTTCATGTGTCTTTTGGCCATCTGTATGTCTTCCTTAGAAAAATGTCTTTGTGTCTTCTGTAATTTTTTTTTTAATTTTATTTATTTATTTGACAGAGAGAAATCACAAGTAGACAGAGAGGCAGGCAGAGAGAGAGAGAGGGAAGCAGGCTCCCTGCTGAGCAGACAGCCCGATGCGGGACTCGATCCCAGGACCCTGAGATCATGACCTGAGCCGAAGACAGCGGCTTAACCCACTGAGCCACCCAGGCGCCCCTCTTCTGTCATTTTTTAATTGGATTGTTTTTTGGATATTAAGTTTGATAAGTTCTTTATAGATTTTGGATACTAACCCTTTATCAGATAGGTCATTTGACAATATCTTCTCCCATTCCGGAGAAGTTTTAGTTTTGTTTTCCTTAGTTGTCTTTTGTTTTTTGCATTTTTTTTTTTGTTGTTTGTTTGTTTGTTTGTTTGTTTTATGAAGTCCCCCAAAATGAGCATTTTTTGCTTTTGTTTTCCTTGACTCAGGAGATATATCTAGGAAGAAGTTGCTATGGACTATGTCAAAAAGGTTACTAACTGTGTACTTCTCTAGGATTTTTATAGTTTTCTGTCTCACATTTAGGTCTTTCATACAATTTGAATTTGTTTTTGTGTATGGCATAAGAAAGTGGTCCACTTTCATTCTTTTGCATGTTGCTGTCCTGTCTTCCCATCTCCATTTGTTGAAGAGACTGTTTTTCTTTGGATATTCTTTCATGCTTTGTTGAAGATTAATTGACTATATAGTTGTGGTTTGATTTCTGGGTTTTCTATTCCATTCTATTGATCTATGTGTCTATTTTTGCACCTGTACCATACATACTGTGTTTATCACTATAGCTTTGAAGTCTGGAATTGTGATGCTTCCAGCTTTTTTTTTTTTTTTCAGGATTGCTTTGGCTATTCTGGATCTTTTGTGGTTCCATACAAATTTTAGTATCGCTTGTTCTAGCTTTGTGATAAATGCTGGTGGCATTTTGATAGGGATTGCACTCAATGTGTAGATTGCTTTGGGTAATATAGACAATTTAACAGTATTTGTTCTTCTGATCCATGAGCATGAAATGTTTTTCTACTTGTGTCATCTTCAATTTTTTTTCATAATGTTTTATAGTTTTCAGAGTACAGGTCTTTTACCTTTTTAGTTAGGTTTACTCCTATATATCTTGTGATTTTTGGTACAGTTGTAAATGGAATCAATTCCTCAATTTCTTTCTGCTGCTTTATTACTGGTGTATAGAAATGCAAATGATTTCTGTACATTGATTTTTGCACCCTTTAATTTTATTAAATTCATGTGTCAATCCTAGGAATTTTTTCATAGTCTTTCCGATTTTCTACATAGAATGTCATATCATCTGCGAATAATAAAACCTTACTTACTTCTCGCTGATTCACATGACTTTTATTTATTTTTGTGATCTGATTGCTGAGGCCAGGAGTTCCAGTACTATGTTAAATAACTGGTGAGAATAGACATCCCTGTCTTGTTCCTATCCATAGGGAAGAGTTCTCAGGTTTCTCCACTGGGGATGTTATTAGCTGTGGATTCTTTTGTATATGGCTTTTGATATTGAGGTATGTCCCCCCTATCCCTACTTTGTTGAGTGTTTTTATTATGAATAGGTGTTGTGTTTTATCAAATGCTTTTTTCTGCATCTGTTGAGAGGATCATACGGTTCTTATCTTCTCTTTTATTGATGTGATGTATCATGTTGCTTGATTTGTGAATACAGAACCACACTTGCAATTCAGGAATAAATCCCACATGATCTCGAGGAATGGTTTTTTTAATGTACTGTTCAATTCAATTTGCTAGTATTTTGTTGAGAATTTTTGCATTCATGTTCATTGGGGTTATTGCCCATGTAGTTCTTATTTATCTCCCCCTGTTAGATAGAGGCTTCTTTTTTCTTTCTACTTTTAGGATTTTTTTCCTTTATCTCTACATTTTGTAAACTTGACTATAACATGTCTTGGTTTTGGCCTACTTTTTTTCATTTTGTGTCTCCTGGATTTGGAAGTCTGTTTCCCACCCTAGATTAGGGATGTTTTCAGCTATAATTTCTTCAGATAAAACTTTGGCTCCTTTTTCTCTCTTCTTCTTTGGGGAGTCTTGTGATATGAATATCATTATGATTCATGGAATCACTGAATTTCTTGTCTACTCCCATGATCCAATATCTTTGCTCTTTTGTTCAGCATTGTCATTTTCCATAATTCTACCTTCTATATCATTTGATTAAGTATTCATTCCTCTTCTTCTTCCATCCCTGAAGTCATTACATCCAGTTGGCTTAGAATCTCAGATACTGCATTTTTCATTTCTGCCTGATTTTTTTAAAAACTCTTATCACTGAAATAAGTCTTTCCCTAATGTCCTCCATGTTTTTCTCAAGGACAGATAGTAACCTAATGATTGTTGTTTTAAATACTGGATCAGGAATATTATTTATATCTTTTTGATTAGATCCCTGGTCATGATTTTTTCTTGTTCTTTCCTTTGGGATGAAATCCTCTGTCTTGCCTTTTTGTTAGGTCTCTGTATTCTTATGTTAGGAAAGCCTGTTATGTTTCCTGCTCCTGAGAGTAATGACTTTATGAAGAAGAGATCATAAAATGTCCAGGGTCTGTACTTCAAGAATTGTCTTTGGTGTATGATTCATGGACTCTGTTGCTGCATTATGGCTGCTCTATCCCCGAGATCAGTCCTCTGCAGTTTCTCCTTGCCTGCAGTGGGGAGTGTTTGTCCAGAGAATGGCAAGTTTTAATTAGGTGTGCTCTGATGTACTTGTTAAGAGACCTGATGCTATTTGCACTAGAGCTGAAGCTTTGCAGAACTCTATGGTCAGTAGATAAGGTACATGTGGGAGTTTGTGCTGGTCTTCAAGGGAAGGATGCATTTGCTACATTGGTTCGTAAGTACAATTGTCAAGAAAATCAGCACCTGCAGAGCACAGGGTGATGGGGTGAATTAGGCAGCCAGTGTTGGCACTATGTTGTTTACTGAAGTTAGTTTATTATGAAGGGCAGAGGAAGGAAGTGGCTCTAGCCATCTTCTTTGTACCTAAAGAGGGGAATTCCTGCTTGTTGCTGTTGGGAAAGTACTCCCAGAAGAGCAAATAATTTCCCCTCTGTGTGTCCCAGGCATCCTACAGATCATTGCTTTCACACTGTATGGGTTGCTTTTCTGTGTGGAGAAGCACAGTGCACATTGGCTGAGATTTAAAACTACAAATTTGGGGGACCTGGTGGGATGGAGACCTGTCTTAGTTCTCTGGGGATGGGGGATCTCACTGCACTGAGATTAAAGCAGATTTGACCCAGAAGGGTCATCATACCTGAATATAAGAGCTTGGGCTTTGGAGCAAAGAGCCAAAGTCCAGGTTAGCTGTCTTCAGCAGATGTTTCTGCACCTATGCTGAGAAACAGGGAAGAGAAAAGGCACCTGCTGGCTCCTTTGTTCCCAGAGAAGCAATGCCACCTCTCTCAGATGCACTTCCAGAAGGTAGAATGGTCTCTCTCAGGGCATCTCCGGGGATCCTCAGATAGGGTCATCTGCTGTTGCGTTACCTGCCTGCCTTCTCTATAGAAGCACTGCAGCCTCAGGGCTTCACATCTGGCACAACCAGACCCTTAAAACTCCAGTCTTTGAGCCCTGCGGTTGTAAAAACTCGTGAAAACCAGTCACTCTCATTTGCCCAGTCAATGCCTTTGAGGAAGTGTGCTCTTGTTTGATTCCCTGTGTGCTCCCTTCTCTCTCTCACTTTCTCTCTCTCTCCTCTCTCTGTGACCAGTACTCCCTCCTCTCCAGAACACCTGTGATCCATTTTCCCCCCAAGCCAAGTCTCTACACTCCCTACCTTCCATAATGTGGTCTCCTTTCTCCCCCCTCATTGTGCACTTTGTTCTGTTAGTCCTGAGATCGATTTCTTGGGTATTCAGAATTATTTGATATATATGTAGCTGTGTTTGAGAGATGGGGGAAGCTTAGAGTCTTCCTACTATTCTATCATTTTAGCTTCTTCAAAGGCCACTAAGTTCTTACTATGAGTTGCCCTGTTCTCACCAGATATGCTCCCCACTCAATATGAAAGTCTCCTACCAGGCTTGTTCCTCCATCGTCCCGACCAGTATACCTCATCAAGTCCTACATCTAATGGGTTATCTCCATGCTATTCAAAACAAGTCAGTGAAATTCCCCTACAGGAACCAAAGGGCACCCTGACACCTTGTTACTACAAAGTTTGCCTTATACCATTTCTGCTGCATTCACTCTGAGTACAACCCTCCTGTTGCTATGCAGTGTTCTTGTCCCCTCAGACTATAAATATTTGTGACTAAAAACTGCAGCCAGTCTCATTTTCCAGTGCAGGGTATTGTGTCTTGGTGGGGAATCATTTCAGTGCCAGAAGAATGAATACACACACACATACACACACACACACACACACACAATCTTATATAGAATTTAACCAACATTTTAGCAAGCACAGTTACAAAGGAGAAGGAAAAAAAAGCATAAAACAGGAATAAATATATTCTACAGCAAATAAGACCAAGAGATAAATAAATATAAACAACTGAGAAAAAGCCTAGCTGCTTTGGGGGAGAGGGAGAGGGAGAGGGAGATGTAGCTGATTATAGTAAGTATAAAGTTATTTGGGGAAAAAAAATAAATGTTTATGATATTCTCCAACAATATGCAGTAGTACTCAACAAATAAAAGGCAAAATGAATGATGAGATTTATTTATAGTTGGGTAGAATTGAAATAGTTATAACAGAAGGACACTGGAAAAGCAATTTATTAAACTTACATTAAACACACGATGACAGACATTCTGGAATATGTCATCTATTAGGGCCACAAGACAAATAGAAAAATTCATATTGCTGTTTAAATTGAGCATACACTGAGGGTGTTGTTATCATTTAGTGTATAGTATACAACTCACCCAGTGTATTTAAAAAGATAAATACTACCCATCCATAAATTATGCATGGTGTTTATGCACTCCCAAACATGTGTTTTTGTATGATATCTAATGTTTTTTTTTCAAATTAATTGGTTCCATGGAAATTTATATAAACAAATTATAATTCCATATAGTAGTAGATTTGAGTATACTTAGATAAGCAAGATTCACAATACCAAAGTTGGGAAAAATAGAAAATTGTAATAGATTAAGAAATAATCTAGTAAAGAAAAAAAATACTAAATTTACTTCCAAATGTGAGGACAATATTAAAATAAATCATGACTCTATTCATATGTATCTCTACAGATGAAATCAATACTATTCATTCAATCCATCTGATGGAACTTCTTAATACAACTTCCTGCCTGGGAAATAGATGAAGTTAATCTTCAGATGGTTTCTGTAGTTGCTATACTTATGTGAACACACTTAAGGGATTTAAGGGTTTATAAGTTAAATGCTCATTCAATTCTTCCATGCTATTAAAATACAAATTATGAATAAGTAATATTTACTTGTGAGTAATATGAAGAAGCAAATTTAAGTCATAACTCTAGGACAACTGGCAAATTCATTTACTCAAGCTTCTATGTGCATTTATATGTAATAAAATATGATAAAACCTGAAAAATAGTATAAGTTTACATCAGATGATGGAGGCACCTGAGTGGCTCAGTCAGTTAAGCATCTGCCTTCAGCAGATGATCCCAGTATCCTGGGATCAAACCTCACATTGGTCTTCCTGCTCAGTGGAGAGCTGGCTTTTCCCTCTCCCTCTCCCTCCCTCCCCCGCTCATGCTCTCTCTCTCTCTCTCATTCTATCTCAAATAAATAAAAGATTTTAAAAAATCAGATGATGGACTTGCATATTATCACTGATGTCTCTGTAATATTTATATATTTAAACATCTAAAAAAAACAACTATAAAACTCTATTATGTTGGAATGGTAGGAGGTGTCAAGTCAGTAACCTATATGAGGCAGAATTACACTAGGATTTAGATTCCCCAGGGGAATTTATGATAGTAGTCTAAGTTGTTCAGTACACAGATTGTTTCATAACTTCAGGCATTCCCATAGTATTCTGGAATCATCCACAAAACCCTCCAAGTAAAATATATCAATAAAATTTTACAGATGTATATTTGGAATAGCTCTGGTGTCTCTGAGATGCTTGTGAAGAATGTTCAAGTTTTCTTATGGGTAGATAAATATCATGATGGATGGTTACAAGCTCTTGCAGGAGTTTTTGGAGGAATTTATTAAATTCCTTCTATTAATGTCATTAACTTAATGCCCTTTGGTTTAAGTTAAAAAATTAAAATATGGAGAATATTTGACTATTTATTCAAAACTTCTTTTTCCATATCTGCTCAAGGCATTAAGAAAACCCACACACCCCTCCACTGGTGTCAGCAAATACAAACCTGCAAACCAGAGTCCTCTGTTTGGGACAAGATAAAACCTAAGTCAGTCTGTCCTTCCTGTTCTCTCAAGTCATCTTCAGACCTACTTGAGAACCTGCTCTACTTTCCCACAGAAAGCCCCATTTTATGAGTAATAAACTTTTTCATACTCTTCTGTATATGTGTGGTAGCATCAGTGTTGACACTAAATCCAAATTTTGGTGGTGAGGTCATCCTGACTCCATAGGATGACTACAAAATGAATGAATAATAAATGTAGGAATAACATACTAAGAAAAATGTGCTAACCAAAATAACTCATTATGATACTCTTCATTCTCTATTTTCAATACCGTTTCTGCCACCTATTTCTTCAAAACGAAGCTGAACATAGTTGCTTATAAATCTGCTACTTAGGATCTAGAAATCTCAAGAATATTATGCCCATCTAAAAAAAAAAATAAAAGTGGATATCCTGCCTCAAGAAATGGAGCAAATATCCATTGCTTCTGGTGTGTGTGTGTGTGTTTGTGTGTGTTCTTTTCTTTTGTTTTATTGCATTGTGTTTTGTTTTTTCTCTAAAGAAGGGCTAGGAAAAATATGTTGGACCCAGGATACTATAAAAGATAGGCAACAATTGATCTACAAATGAGAAGTGTAATCATCACTGTTCCTGCATTGTCATCAAAGAATGTTGTTTTCATAATTTCTAATTTTTGTTATTTTTTGAGTGTATTAAGTATTTTGCTATTGTTTTATGATGAAATATAATAGCATATTTTCTTTTCTCAAGATACATATATTAGTATATTTTAATGAAGTCAGCACTTTTAACTGTTACCTTACGTCCTTTAGATTTTATTCATTTTATTTTATTTTATTTATAAAGACTCATAGTTGTTTTTAAATATATTAGTAATATGTTTCTATTGGATTTTTATTTTTTCATGTAATTTAAAGCTTTACAGCATGTTGCATAGATATCCTTGACTGTTTTATATAATTTAAAATTGTTCCTCAAATATTATCACAAAGTGCCATTTTAAAAAGCATTATTTTTGTCTGATCTTAACATCATGAATAATGATGGTTTCTATTTTGTTTTGATTTTTGTTTCCTTTTTTTAAAATATTTATTCCCTTGCTGTGCTTTCCCAGTCTTTATGTTTTCAATATTTTCTAAAGGATTTTCAGATCCAGAGGAAAACTGACTTTTTGCTTTTATGTAGAAGATGGAAAGCTAACTTTTAATAGATGGGTTCAGATCAAATATGTTCACTGAGAGACATTGTTTTAATGTGTCTTATAGGTTTATTATAATTTCCCCTTTGAAAGCTTTAAAAAATTCACAAAAATAATTTTTTCTTTCAATATTTTTACATTTATTATTCTAGATTGTTTGGTTTCTATTGTTTGTTTTACTAGTAGTTAACACATAAATCTAATTTTCCAGCTTGGCCTTTTTTTTTTAAACATTTTATTTATTTATTTGACAGACAGAGATCTCAAATAGGCAGAGAGGCAGGCTGAGAGAGGAGGAAGAAGCTCCCTGCAGAGCAGAGAGCCCGATGCAGGACTCGATCCCAAGACCCTGAGACCATGACCTGAGCCGAAGGCAGAGACTTAACCCACTGAGCCAACCAGGCGCCCCCAGCTTGCCTTTTAATACTCTATTTTTTTAGACAGTATCTTTCAAACCTCCCATATGAGCATTGGTACAAATAGTATATTTCCTTTTCCACTGTTTTCATAGTTCTTTCCTCTGAGGAAAAAAATGTGAATTTTTAGTTAGTTCTGTTGGCTTTCTTATCTTTTACTTTAATTTTCTTCAACATAGTTGATTATGGACTATATGGAAATTACCTTTATTTTGGCAATATAATTGGGGAAATAATCATACTATCTCGCGCTTTCACTTTCCCTTTTTGTCTGAATAATTTTTACTTTATCTTCTTATTTAATTAACACATTAACTTTTTTAAGTATAACAACATTATTAATTTTATTTAAACTCTTATTTAATAATCTAAATTTATTTTGGGTAACCTTCACTGTTTTTGCTTTAGTGCTCTTCTTAACAAATTAGTTGCTTAAGGTTTGAACTTTAGATATTTCTTCAAGAACACATGGGAAAGCTACATCTTCTACTACTGTATGCCAAAAAAATATATCTATTACTTCTTTCATGAATGATAGTTTGAATGGGCATACAATTTTGTTTCACTTTCCTTTCTTAAGGACTTTCTTTATACCATCATCACTGAATGATGGTATAAAAAAGAAATCTAGGGTTACCTTAAATTATCTTCATTACATCCTGCCTTCCTTACAGTGATCTCAGGCATTCTTTTACATTCTTCAAATTCCAAGAGTTTCTTAAGGCAATGTCTTTGTGACAAGTATTTAGTTTAAAAATGTTATCTTCCCAACCCTTATGTTTTCAATCTTTTCTGAAGTACTTTAACAGGACCCAAATGGAATTGGTTCCTACTGACTAAAGAAGGGATATTTTGATCATCAATAAGGTTTGTAAATGCAATGGAATATAGTGCATTAAACATGTAAAACACATAAATTCATAATCATACACACACACTTGATTCTTGATCACTTTTGCAATATACTAGGAAACCAACTCATTATTTGGAAAACTGACAAATTATCGGAGAAGATGAACCATTTATCTTGTTTTTCCTTTATGAATGTTATCTAAGAGTAGCAAAGTAGATAAAGAGAGGAAAGTTCTTTTTATAAAAATATTACCCCTCATAACTGAAGAAAGAATTTTGTACCATATAATGGATTAATAAATTTGGACAATGATTATCAAAGGCTCCTAAGAACATAGAAATAGATATTTTATACCTTTTAACAGAAATATATAACATCTGTGAAGTAATTCTGTCAAAATCTTGAACTTAGTAATCAATTCTCCGTATTTAAATTCTAAATTTTAAGAAATGTATCAGGAGAAAATTATGTGAAGGTATAAGATAGGGAAGCAAATATAAATTTTAGGTAACTTTAGAAGAAAAATGACCTGGCTTTTTCAACAAAAACAACAACAACAAAAAAAAAAAAATTAAGGGAATAAAAGGAAAAGAATGTAAAGGATTAAAACAGACTCTGAGATGTAATAACTAACCCTAACATGTGGACCAAAGTAAAACTTTTTTTTTTTAAGATTTTTATTTATTTATTTGACAGAGAGAGATCACAAGTAGGCAAAGAGGTAGGCAGAGAGAGAGGAGAAAGCAAGCTCCCTGCAGAGCCGAGAGCCCAATGCGGGGCTCCATTCCAGGACCCTGAGATCATGACCTGAGCCAAAGGCAGAGGCTTAACCCACTGAACCACCCAGGCACCCCCAAAGTAAAATTTTTATAGAACAATTTGAATAATGTGAATATTGGTAATATTATGAAAACTGGTAATAAGGTATTATTGTTTCATTGCTGATTTGTAGACAAAAACAGCATTGGGTTTATCACATATGAATACATGACAGCCACTTTGTTGATAAATTTCTGAAATTCACTGTTCAATAGTGTTAAGAAGCTTGTGGCTATTGATAGATGGGAAAATATACTGTTTTTGTTTTTGCTTTTGAAAATATATAGTCCATTAGTTTATAATTTCTGAAGTTCTGTAAAGGTTGTATAGGGTTCATTTTATTACTCTTTTCCTTGTGTACCTGTTTTAAATTTTCCACTAAAAAGGCAAAAATAAATCATCTCTCATTAAAGAATTTGTTCTTTTGTTTGAGAGTCACAACACAAAACCAAATAGAATAGGCTATGTACTCTTATGAAAACAATTTCTGGATCCAATCCTATAACTTTAAATATAATTATGTGTTATTGATTAGAACATGAATTTATGTGAAAGAAGTGGAAGAACTCATGGATTGGAAGAATGAACATTGTAAACTGTCTATACTCCCTAGAGCAATCTATACTTTCAATGCCATCCTGATCAAAATTCCACTGGCATTTTTCAAAGAGCTGGAACAAAAAATCCTAAAATTTGTATGGAACCAAAAGAGACCTGAATTGCTAAGGGAATGTTGAAAAAGAAAAGCAAAACTGGGGCATCACATTGCCTCATTTTAAACTTTACTACAAAGCTGAGATCAACAAGACAGCATGGTACTGGCACAAAAACAGACACATAGACCAGTGGAACAGAGTAGAAAGTACAGATATGGACCCACAACTCTATGGTCAACTACTCTTCAACAAAGCAGGAAAGAATATCCAGTAGAAAAAAGACAGTCTCTTCAATAACTGGTGCTGGGAAAATTGGACAGCTATGTACAGAGAATGAAACCCGACCATTCGCTTACACCATACACAAATATAAACTCAAAATGGATCAAAGACCTCAACATGAGGCAGGAATCTATCAAAATCCTAGAGAAGAACATAGGCAGTAATCTCTTTGACATCAGTCACAGCAAATTCTTTCAAGATATGTGTCTCCAAAGGCAAAAGAAACAAAAGCAAAATACAACTTTTGGTACTTCATCAAGATCAAAAGTTTCTGCATGGCAAAGGAAACAGTCAACAAAACAAAGAGGCAACCCACGGAATGGGAGAAGGTATTCACAAATGACACTACAGACAAAGGACTGATATCCAAGATCTACAACGAACTCCTCAAATTCAACACACACAGAACAGATAATGACATCAAAAAATGGGCAGAAGACATGAATAGACACTTCTCCAAAGAAGAGGTACAAAAGGCTAGCAGACACATGAAAAAATGTTCATCATTAGCCATCAGAGAGATTGAAATCAAAACCACATTGAGATACCACCCTACACCAGTTAGAATGGCCAAAATCAACAAGATAGTAAACAAGTGTTGGAGAGGATGTGGAGAAAGGGGAACCCTCTTATACTATTGGTGGGAATGCAAGTTGGTGCAGCTACTTTGGAAAACTGTGGAGATTCCTTAAGAAATTAAAAATAGAGCTGCCCTATGACCCTTCCATTGCACTACTGGGTATTTACCCCAAAGATACAGACGTAGTGAAAAGAAGGGCCATCTGTACCCCAATGTTCATAGCAGCAAAGGCCACAGTCACCAAACTGTGGAAAGAACCAAGATATGCTTCAATGGGCGAATGGATAAAGAAGATATGGCCCATATATACAATGGAGTATTATGCCTCCATCAGAAAGGATGAATACCAAACTTTTGTATCAACATGGATGAGACTGGAGGAGATTATGCTGAGTGAAATAAGTCAAGCAGAGAAAGTCAATTATAAGGTTTCACTTACTTGTGGAGCATAAGGAATAACATGGAGGACATGGGGAGTTGGATAGGAGAAGTGAGTTGGGGGAAATTGGATGGAGAGACAAACCATGAGAGACTGTGGACTCTGAAAAACAAACTGAGGGTTTTGGAGCAGAGAGGGGTGGGGGGCTGTGTGAGCCCAGTAGTGGGTATTAAGGAGGGCACATATTGCATGGAACACTGGGTATGGTGCATAAACAATGAATTTTGGATCACTAGAAAAAAAGAAATAGCCCAAGAAGTCATCTGATACAGCATATCAGATGATTTTGTTGTTGCTGTTGCGTGCTCAGATGTTCCTGATCTTATTTGGACATCTTACTGAAAAAGCTTCAAGGCAATAATGAGGGCAATCTACATAAAATTCATAAGTATTTGCTAATATCTTTATATGAGAAGAGATAAAAGAGTATTATAATATTATAATATTTTAATATTAAATATTATAATATAATAATATATTATATAATAATATAATATAATTAAATATTTAATAATATAATTAAATATTATAATATTTAATATTTTAAGAAAAGGAAAGTATTTTAATAAGAAAGCCACTTATGTTAATTATCTTCACACCTTTCTGAATTTTATTTTCTCACTTAATTTCCACCAGATAGTATAATTTCGGTTTCTAGGATGCCTTTCTGGGAAAACATAAGTGATTCAACAAACTCTTCTGATTAATTCTTACTGTCTTTATCATAATTTTTTGGAAGCATTTAAATTTGTTTTTAGTATGTATGTATCATACACTTACATCTTTTCAAATATGTTCTCTGTGCCTTGCAATAAATAACAGAATAAAGTCACTTAATTATGCAAGCGTCTCATGGTATTAAAAGGATAAGAGATAGCTCCAAAAGTCTTCTTTAAAGAACAAAAACAAGGGGTGCCTGGGAGGCTCAGTCAGTTAAAGGTCTCACCTGTAATGATTTCATTACAGGTCATGATCTCAGGATTGTGAAATCATGCCCTTGCATTGAGCCCCCGAGGAGCCTATGGGGTATGGAGCTGCTTTAGATTATTTCTCTTTTTTTCCCTCTGTCCCTCCCTATATTTCTTTAAAAACAAACAAACAAACAAAAACAGAAACAAAATGTCTGAAATAGTGACAAAGAGTGCTAAATTATCCTTTATGAAGTCAATAATTCCTTCCAGAGCATTTAATAATTTGACATAATAATTTGAACTTTTTAATTCCTGGTGGACACTATATTAATACAACTGATTTTTCAAAGATAATCTGACAAAGTGTTTATGGTAGCCATGTGATATTAAAATAATTTTTTTGTGACTATGTATATAAAAAGAATTAATTATAGGGTCACCTGGGTGGCTCAGTCAGTCGAGTGTTGGACTCCTGATTTTGGCTCAGGTCCTGAAATGAGGGTTATGACCTCAGCGTCCTGAGATTAAGCCCCATTCTGGGCTCCATTCTCCAAAAGAAGATTGCTTGAGATTCTCTCCTTCTCTCTCTGTTCCTCCCCAACCCCTGCTCATGTGCTCTCCGTCTTTCTCTCTTTCTCTCAAATAAATAAATAAATCTTTTTTAAAAAAGAATTCATTATGATTTATGGCATTAAAAGAATAATGTTCTAAGATGTTAAACTAACATTAAAATATGATGAGAATTAGAAAAGATCAAAAGATACAGAATGAATTCAAATTTTAAAAATATGCATTTATGACATTATGGTTATTTTAGTCCTCCACAGTCATATTATTATTTTTAAATTAATGATCACTTAGTGAAATGGGGTATGTGTATGTGTTTGTTTTGACAGAGGAAGGAAGGGTGAGAAAGAAGAGTGGAAACGATGATAAATTGATGTTTAACTTAGTAGCTTTCTTAAAAATCAATATTGATCAGCTATTATGTTTTTTTTTTTTTCAAGATAGTCCATGGAATTCTGTTGTCCAGGGATGTCAAAATGTCAAATGTTTTAAAGAACTATCTTAATTATTGGAAATTATTTCCTGACCACTTCTCTGATTTTACAGGCAAAAAAGCCCAATATCCCTTTTCATCTTTAGGCAGAATCATAATCCTCCAGAAGTAGTCACCTCTGAGGCAAGCTTCAGTAAGTTGTTTTGAAAATAAACATGGCCACCTAGCCAACCCAAATTCATCTCAGGCTTTTGCAACATTTTTATTCTTTGTATTCTTTTTAATATTACTATTGCATATTATTGTTATATTTTAAATGTATAGTTTGGGAATTTCAGATAAAAAATAAAAAATATATAAATCACTAGATTTCAAAATAGATGGAGCTAGAGTGTATTAAGCTAAGTGAAATAAGTCAGTCAAATACAAATACCATATGATCTCACTCATATGTGGAATTTAAGAAACAGATGAACTTAGGGGGTAAAAAAAGAGAGGGAGACAAACCATAAGACTCTGAACTATAGAAAACAAACTTGGGTTGTTGGAGGGGGATTCCAGAACCAAGAATCGGCTAAATGGGTGATGGGCATTAAGGAGGGTACCTATTGTGATAAGCACTGCGTGTTCAATGTAAATTCTACTCCTGAAACCAATATTACACCATATGTTAACTAGCTAGAATTTAAATAAGAACCTAAAACAAGCAAAAAAAATGTATTTTTTATAACTAGCTCATTACTGAAATAGTAATTCTAGAACCAATTAGGTCAGTCACTATGATGTTTAATTTTTAACTTTTCATGACTAATGAAAGGCCACTAAACAATTGTTTAGCAGGAAAATGATATTCATTTGTTCACAGCTTCTTGAAACATTTCTTTATCAATGAAGGTGAATTTTTTTTTTTTTAGTGATCATGCCTCACCAAATTTGATCCAACACAAGACAGAATTGAAAAAATGCAACATGCCCAAATTAATTCAAAATAATTACCTCTACTTATGACAAAAGTTTTCTCTCTCTTTTTTTTAAAAGACTTATTTATTTAATTTAGGAGGGAGGGGTAGAAGGAGAAGGAGTGAAAGAATCACAAGGAGACTTCCCACTGAGTACAGGTCTGGGGCTGGACTTGGGGCTTGACCTCTGGATACCAAAAACACCCAAGCCAAAACCAAAAGTCAGATGCTCAACCACTGAGCCACCTAGGCACCCTACTTACAACCGAAAGTTTCTACTGGGAGGGTAACATTCATGTATAAAAATATGTAGATTAGGGGCGCCTGGGTGGCTCAGCAGGTTAAAGCCTCTGCCTTCGACTCAGGTCATGATCTCAGGGTCCTGGGATCAAGCCCCACGTCGGGCTCTCTGCTCAGCAGGGACCCTGCTTCCTCCTCTCTCTTGCTGCCTGCCTCTCCACCTACTTATGACCTCTGACTGTCAAATAAATAAATAAAATCTTTAAAAAAATATATGTAGATTAGTCCAGGATGTAAACACTGAGAAACTAATAATACAAGATGATACTATTCATCATTGTCTTGGTGAACCTAACCGTTTTCTTATATTAACTTAATAAATGGTAATAGGGTTTTTGTTGTTGTTGTTGTTGTTTTGTTTTGTTTTGTTTTGTTTTACTGGCCATTGGAATATATACATTCACATATACACTTTGTACCTATTTATTTTTGTTTTCTACTTGTTATCCATTTTTCTTTGTATGTTGTGAAAATAAAATGGTAATGAGTAAAGAAAATACTTTTAGCAGACCAGAAATAGTTTGAACATAAGATGCATTTCCATTTTCCTTGCCAGTGCTGAAGGTTGCAGTGAACAAAACCTTTTCAGGATAAATCACATTGACAGTCCCTGGTGTGGAGATGGTAACAGTTTATCACTTCATGTTGTCAGTGTGTTTGCTTCTGGGAATGAAGGAAAAAGATCAAGTTGCTTGAGATCCCTAAAGTGCTGCATCACCGTCCATACACTCTCTTGAGCAAGCAGAATATTTGTTCTGCTATCAGCCTTGTTAGGCTTCTTATTTAAGTGGGTAAATTTCAACTAGATACAAAGTGTCATCTTGATTATTCTGAATGCTAAATGTTCCCCAGAATGTTGTAAAATAAATAGCTATCATACGAAGACATTAAAACACTAAACTAATGGGTCACTTTTTAAAGCATCCCCTCATATATTTAAACAAAATAATCAAAGTACAATAAAATAAATAGGGTAGAAAAATGAGTGACATGAAAAACAAGGAAAAGAAAGAGAAATACAAGCAGTACTGCTATACATGATGAGAAACACAGCGGATGTCTATGAAGCACATGGAATTGGTCATTGGGATCCTTGATTAGCTTTGCCCAATTGCTTGGGTGGTTGAGCAGAGAAATTTGATTGCTGATTGGGTTATCCAATCTGGTTGCTAGGATGACCTAATAACCAGACCAATCATTTACAGTCCAGTTATTTTGATTACCTCATGACTCAAATTGCCCATTCCATAAACTTATCCAGTGCTCAGATCTCAACTTGTAAGTGATTGAGGTGATCAGCCACATAGAAATGATCAGAGTACTCAATTTAAGAACATAAAATTGGTGAATGAAATGAGAAAATGGAAAGAACTCCTGTTCTCAAAAATCTTAAAACTGATATAATGAATAAAACTTCACCCTCATAATATAAATGTTTCAGCATTGTTCTTATTTCTAAATTGAAATCTAAATAATCTTTTTGAAACTTTCCTTAGCTGGCAAAAATTAGCTTATTTAAAGAAGTCAGAGAAAATTAGTTCATTGCAGCACATACGAATGAAATATACTACATTATTCATGACAGTTGAGTGGCATTATTTAACTGATTATAATTATACAACAAATTAGGTATTTGTTTAACTGAAATTAGCCCAAGGAAACATTTTACAAATTTCTTACAAATCTGGTTACTACTAACCTTTACTCACCATGGAATATAAAACAGCTCACCTCATGTCTTAGGAATAACATCACTTCCCCCCTCCACAGCTTAAGTATTTAACATTTATTATTATTTTTATTTCTGAAGGGTTATTTCAGGTTATTTTAAGGAAAGAAGGATATCCTGGTCAAAGGTTGATTCTTATAGATTGTGCAGGCATAAATCTACCTTGGGTATATTTTTATCAGCATTCCAAAAGTGAAATCACACGTTGGATCCCTGTATATGTTTAAGTCTTAAATTTATAGATCTTTTCCCCCCAAGCCCTGATTTTGGCAGCTTTTCCTATATAGCAGAAAATTTCAAAATATATTCAGATATGCTGATACACTTCAGTTTTCCAGCTTGACAATTTCTCAAGAGAATTTTTGTGAAATAATTTCACCTTAAACACTCTGGAATATGTCCATCTGTTAAGGCGATGTTAAAATTTAAAAAAATGTCCCCTGTTGAATATCTTGTATTTATATCACTGTGGGTTTGTATTTAACGTTAAAAAAATAAATATTTTATTTATGTAACTTATTTTAAAAATAGCCAAGAAACTGAGGCACAGAAAATAAGTAAGAAAACTTGCATTTGGTTAGAAAGAAAAAATAAATAAATAAAAACACTCATGCTCTACCTTTTCCCTGGAGTTTCCTTATCTATTTTCTGGAGTCAAATGACAAGAGGATAGTTGTAGTCTCAAGCAAGCACACAATTTACTTACCCAATATTGCCATCCTTTTGGAAGAATAGAAAACAAACACACAGACCACATACCTACAATGAGGAAGTCATCAGGGACCATGTGAGAGAAACAGAAGACCTGAAAGGACAAGGCAGGAATGATTGAACCAACCCTTAAGTTACTGGTTTCCTTTGATTAAAATCTACACATTCTGAGCCTACTGCCTTTAACTAATAGTTCTTACTAAAATTACAGCTAATTTGGAGAGGCACTATCTCAGTTCACAATTTAGGAACTGTTTCACCTTAGGTCTTACACAGAGATGCTTATAAATAGAGGAAAAGTTATTTAAATAAATGACAAATGTAAAATTTTCATCAATGCTGTTGGGATCTGGATTCCTCAATAGGTGGACTTTTCTAGAAATATTCTCAGAAATAACACATGGGAGGTATGAAAAAGAAGGAAAACTGGGCAGAGAAAAAATTGGGGCTATAATGTAGTCATGATACATCAGGTGACCCCACAAGAATGTATGAACCTAAGACAGCCAGTCCTTCAGAGTTACCTCAGATGGTAAGGGGACCAAACCTACATACGTCCACAAAGACCAGTCATTTTAAGCAGGCTGGCCTAAGAAGATAAAATGACTCTGTGTAGTCAAAGGAAATTTCAGAGAAGATTGCTACTGAAGGTTAGCAAAACCATTCCTAGAAGCTAGACGAATATTCTTTCCGTCCTGAAAGGGGACCTGGTTTTGCAACATACCATTCTCGTCAGTGAAAATTAATATTCATAAACACAATGTTCATTTCTGCCCAAACTTGAGATGAACCTGTTAGAAGCTAGAATAGATTATGAAGGGGTGTGCTGCAGGACTTCTGTGGGTTGGTTTGGGGAGTATCGGCTAAATGAAGAAAATACTGGATTGATTTAAATCTTATTCCAGTGTATAGAACTTTGAAATTGACAGCTAATCTGCTGAAAAATGAAGGTGGTTCCTCACGTGTTTGAAAATAAACTTAAGATTTAAAGATTCAGCTATTTCCATATCCCTGAGTCAATGAAGGGTGGAAAAATAAAAGAAATCAAGAGTCCAGCGCTTAACTGAGCCATGCAGGCACCCTACCTTAGTATATTTTTTAAAGCTTTCCAACTATCTCCCTTTTCCATTCTTGACATCCTAAAATCCACTTCCTGTAACTCAGACAGGGGAATCTTCTTAAAATATAAATTAGATCTTATAAGTTTTACTTGACTTCGGTCATTATTATATTCCTAATTTATAGAATGAGGTTTAGTGTATAGTATGTAGTAAATGTTAATAAATACTTGTTGAAAAAACAAATATTAATCTATTGCCTAAAACACTTGAAAAGTTTTCTAATATACTAGGCTAAAATGTAGTGTCGTGCTTATAATCCACAATAGGGTACATTATATGTTTTTTTCCTATCTCTTTAGCTGTATCTTGTCCCACTCCTAACCCTACTCAACTTTTCCATTCTTGTCTTAAGACCTAAAGTTTAGCAGTTTCCTCTTCATAGAACACTATACTCCCCTTTCCATACCTGACCACCCAGACCTTTGCATAGCTTATCCCTTAAATCCTTGTATCTAATATTTAAAATTGCCTCCTCACAGAAACTTTCCCTCATTACCCAAAATAAATAGACCTCCAGTTATTTTAGAGCATTTCATTTTATTTTTCTTCGTGGCCCTTATAATGTTCTTATTACATAAATGTTGCTCTTTGTTATAATCTAAGCCGTAGGAGTAGAATTTCTATCAATCTTCCTTTCTGCCACATACCTAGTTTCACACATGGGGGCATATGTGACACATACATGTGATGTGTACGTAATGTACCTGATGAACACACACATCAGGTGATTTCACTGTATTCTGATTTAGTTGAAAATAAGGATTAAGTCTGTTGCACTGACTGCGAGAAATGTGGGAATATCATCCTTGTTATTTCAGCTTTCTAAAATGTAAATGGATGGAACCGTGTACTTGTCTAACTCCTAAAAAGGATGTGAAAATCAATTAAATTACATTAACAAAAACAATCCAAAAATGTAAAGGAAAGTGTCTTTTTCATTTGAGGTTTCCATAACAAATTACCACAGACTGAGTGGCTTCAACAAAAAATATTTATTTCTCACAGTTCTGGAGGTTGAGAATTCTGAAGTCAGGGTGTCAGCATGGTTGGGTGAAATAGTAAGAACCTTCTTCCTGGTTTCCGCACTTGGTAGATAAAGAGAGGGAAAGGAAGCAAGGTCTGTGTCTCTTCTTATGAGGTCACGTAAGTCCTTCATAAGAAGAGCTTCACCCTCATAAACTAATAATCTCTTAATAGCCTCACATTGTTTTTAGGAATTCACCCTATTAGTTTTAGAAGACACAAACACTTATTCCATAACAGAAAGCATACCAAGAATACCAAAACATCCTCTTCCTTAAAGGCTTGGATTAATAGGTAACACTCCAGAGGACCTAGATATTATATTCTATTCAATTAGAACACGCACTGAGAATCTTTTTTTTTTTTTTTTTTTTTTAAGATTTTATTTATTTATTTGACAGAGAGAAATCACAAGTAGGCAGAGAGGCAGGCAGAGAGAGAGAGAGAGGGAAGCAGGCTCCCTGCTGAGCAGAGAGCCCGATGCAGGACTCGATCCCAGGACCCTGAGATCATGACCCGAGCCGAAGGCAGCGACTTAACCCACTGAGCCACCCAGGCGCCCTACGCACTGAGAATCTGATCTTCATTTTGTTTTCACAATTTTAAAACATAATTTTATAAAGATGGAAGAAAAGAAAAATCAGACATCATTCAAAATTATTTTTAACCTTAACAACTTAGTTTATAAATTAGCAAAATATCTCATAGAAAGAACTGAGCAAGTATGGATCCCACAGGTAAAAGGACCTGTACTGGGACTAGGACTCAGGTCCCTTGAGGTCACATCTATTTATCCTTTCCCTAAACTAGAGTGCAGTAGAATAAGTGAACAATGTGCTTTCTTAGCTCAAAGAGATCAAGGGTCTTCCATTCTATAACACTATGCATCTTGTTAATCTAGTGCATTAAACATTATGCAAAATACAAGTTGTCTGGAGATGGAATATCAGCTGAAAAGATTTTAAGGAATATATATGTTCTTTTTTTTCTTTTTTTTTTTTTTAGGAATATATATGTTCTTAAAACTATTTGGGCAAATCATTATTCATTTCTATGATCACTTATATGAGATACATATAAGGTACAAGATAAATATTCTTAAGGCAGTAAATCATTCAGGTCCAGCTGCTAACCATATAGTAGGTCAAATTTAAAAATACAGTGAATTTTTTTTGTTTAACCAAATATGTTTATCCTTAAAGGATTGCCTCTGTGTTGATTTCAATACATATATAATTATATTTCAACCTATTTGACTCAATGGATCTTCCTTGCCATTTGCATTAAAATGTTTTAATAATTTGAGATTACTCTTAAATCAACATATTTAAAAACATTTCCCCATTGTCCTAGACTGTATTTCCTATAGAAGAAAATTCAACAAAAAAACTCAAGTGTGACCAAAAGTACAAAAATTGTGACAAAAGTACAAATCAGAAAACTGAAGTTTGATTCTTGACCCTTAATTTACCAATTAGGAAACAATCCCAAATAATTCAACTAAATTTTAAAAACATGAAACACTGGGTGTTATACACAAACAATGAATCATGGAACACTTCATTAAAAATTAATGATGTACTGCATGATGATTAACATAAAAATTAATTAAAAATAAAATATAATTTGATGTGGGCACCTGGGTGGCTCAGTGGGTTAAGCCGCTGCCTTCGGCTCAGGTCATGATCTCAGGGTCCTGGGATCAAGCCCTGCATCAGGCTCTCTGCTCAGCAGGGGGCCTGCTTCCCTTCCTCTCTCTCTGCCTGCCTCTCTGCCTACTCGTGACCTCTCTCTGTCAAATAAATAAATAAATAAATAAATCTTTAAAAAAAATATGTATAATTTGATGTAATTTCAAATTTATAGGAAGTTGCATGTTTCATTCAAAGAATATTTTTATAATTATGTAATTATCACTTAACTTTATTAAACTATTTCCAGATTCATCAATTCCTCAATTTTCACACTCATATTTAAAATGTATTATTATATAATATATTATTATATATCCCATTATTATATATTATATATTGTATGTAATATAATCATAGAAATACATAAAATTATACATATAAATTATAAAATTATTATATAATTTTAAATACATATGTGTGTGACTATATCCACACATTTTTATATATTCATGAACATTTTTTCTGAATTATTTGAGAGTAGAACACAAACAGTAATATGCCTCTTTATGCCATAACTTTTCAGTGGTTACTTCTTAAGAAAAAGCTTATTATAGGGGCGCCTGGGTGGCTCAGTGGGTTAAAGCCTCTGCCTTCGGCTCAGGTCATGATCTCAGGGTCCTGGGATCCAGCCTGCATCAGGATCAGGCTTTCTGCTCAACGGGGAGCCTGCTTCCTCCTCTCCCTCTCTGCCTGCCTCTGCCTACTTGTGATCTCTCTCTGTCAAATAAATAAATAAAATTTTAAAAAAAAAGTAAAAACTTATTGTATTCATCAGGGTTTTCTAGAGGTCAACAGAAGCAGTAAGACAGTTTTATAATAGAAGAGATTTATTGTAGGGAAATGTCCCATGACACTATGCAGACTGAGAAGTCCCAGGATCTGCCCTCTGTATGCTGAGACCCAGGAAAGCAAGTAGTATAGTTTTGAGAGCCAGAGGACCAATATTGTAAATCTCAGTAGAGACCAAAAAAGAGTGATATCCACAGGTAGAGAAGGTGAATTTTCCCTTCCTTAGGATTTTGGCTCTTTTTAAGCACTCAGAGGATTGGAAGATGCTTATACTGGGAAGAACATCTGCTTTATACAGTCCACCAATTCAAATACTAAATACCCTCAGGGACATACTAAGAAATAATTTTAATCTGGGCATTTCATATCCCAGTCAAGTTGACATGGAAAATTAACCATCAAAAAAAAAAAAAAAAAACAAAACCTATACCTCATCAAATCGACACTCATACACATCTTCTTAAAACATGTTTAACTCTTAAAAACAATAACAAGGTCATAATTCTACCTAACATTATATATCTACTCTGCCTACTATCAAAAATTAGCACTTAACCCCCAAAAGGAACTAAAGTCACTTTGATATCCTATTTAAATTTAAATTTAAATACTATGCCATAAAACTAAAAATATTTAAGTTTAATTTAAATATTATGTCATAAAACTAAAAATATTTAAAAACTATCATAAAAGTCAACATATATTATGTTACATGAAAAGAGAATAAAAAGAAAGAAAACAAAGATATTGAATACATATACACACATGCAAATGTATTAATAATAAAATGAGGAGGAAATACTCACGACAAGTATAGTTCTAATTTCTATAACTGGTCATGGGATATAGCTGTTATTATTATTTTTAAAGATTTTATTTATTTATTTTTATTTATTTTTTAAAATATTTATTTATTTATTTATTTGACAGAGAGAGAGAGAGATCACAAGTAGGCAGAGAGGCAGGCAGAGAGAGGAGGAAGCAGGCTCCCCGCTGAGCAAAGATCCGGATGTGGAGCTCGATCCCAGGACCCTAAGATCATAACCTGAGCTGAAGATAGAGGCTTTAACCCACTGAGCCACCCAGGGGCCCTATAGCTGTTATTTTTAACTACCTTCTTTCACCAACCATTTTGTGTTCCCATTACCTTTAGTAAGCACCTCAGCTTCTCATTGTTCTATTCCTCCTGAGGTGACCCAAACTTTCATGTCTGAAGGATCTGGGCCGTTAATAGTTATGCCTGGATTGGGTTTTTGGAGATGTAGTTTTTAATGGTGTGATAATACTAAGTGAAGTACAGGGGATCTCTTGTATTCCAGACATACTTTTCTTAACTTCCATTGTGGAGTAAGTTATCCAGTTTCTCTTTTGTAGTTAGGATTAATCATCTCAGCCAACACAATAATTCCCTTTTTTATTTGCTGATTCAAAAGTATGAGGAACTCAAAGTGGCCCGGTGGCAGTCTAACTTCCAATTCAGTAAAGTCATTGCTCAGTCTCCTGGTAGAAGTATTCCTCCTTTTGGAACTAAAACCTCTAGGCTAACCAAGCATAAGGTCATGGGAACAGGAAGCAAAAATTTTGCTTGTGGGTTCCAAGGGATAATAATGAATAGTGCCACTTCCATTTCCATCTTTTGATTCTTTTTTTTTTCTTTTTTTTTTTTTTCCAATTTATTTATTTTCCATCTTTTGATTCTTAAACCCATGAATTCTTGCTATGGAAAAAATAATAACATGTATTAGATGTTGATTCAGAACACATACAGCCTTCTGAAGAACATTTCCCAGCAAACTATTTTAAAGATAACAGATTGGGGCGCCTGGGTGGCTCAGTGGGTTAAAGCCTCTGCCTTCGGCTCAGGTCGTGATGCCAGGGTCCTGGGATCAAGCCCCACGTTGGGCTCTCTGCTCAGCGGGGAGCCTGTTTCCTCCTCTTTCTCTCCCTGACTCTCTGCCTACTTATGATCTCTGTCTGCCAAATAAATAAATAAAATCTTTTTAAGAAAATAAAGATAACATATTATAACATTCATACAGAAAAGCAAAGACCCAGAACAGCTGATAAAACATGAAGGAAAAAAAAAAAAAAAAGACTTATACTATCCAACTTTAAACTTACTATGAAGTGCAGTGAAAAAGGCAGTATGGTATTGATGAACAAATAGATACATAGAGAAATAGAATTGAACAGAGAGCCTATAAATAGACCCTAATAAATACAGTCAAAGAAAAGAAAAAAGACAATTCAAAGGAGAAAAGAGAGTCTTCTCCAAAAATGTGGCAACGATTGGAAGTCCATGTTCAAAACTGAAGTCAAAGTGACCTAAATGTGAAAATCAAAATTTTAAAATTTGAGGAGGAAAATCTATGTGACTTTGAGCTTGATGGTAAGTTTTTAGATACAAAAAGCATATGTTAAAAGTATAATCTATGATCTCTTATCATGTAAGATAATATATGTTGACTGTTATGATAGCATTTAAGTATTATTAATTTAATATCATAGTATTAAATTATAGGATATCAAAGAGACTTCACTTCCTTTTTGGGGAAAGGGGTTAATCTTTAATAGTAGACAGAATAGATACATCCTGAGAGGTGGAATTATGACCTTATTATTGTCTTTAGGAATTAAATTTTTTTTTTTCCTTTTCTTCAGTATTTTATTGGCTAGCCTAGTTCTTTTCTGTATAAATGTTATAATCTGTCATTATCTTTAAAATAGCTTGCTGTAATTTTGATAGTGATTGTGTTGAATCTATAAATAAAATATAAAATAATTCATATCATAATAACATTGTATATTCTAATTTATGCACATAGAATGTCTCTCCATTTATTCAGATCTTTGATATCTTTCATCAGAATTTTGTAGTTTTCCACATATAGACTCTATACATACTTTACAACCTTTACTCTTAGATATTTCATTTTTGAAGGGCTTTCATAAGTGATATTTTTAAAAATTTTGAATTCCAAATTTGTTTTGCTACTCTATAAGAGAATTTTGCATATTAATCTTGCATCCTGAGAACTTGTCATGTCTCTTACGCTTTTTCTGATTCAATTGTTGATCATGTGATTTTTCTTCTTTAACTTATGTGGTTGGTTACATTGACTTTTGAATGTTGATCCAGACCTGCATACCTGGAATAAATCTAACTTGCTGGTGTGTATAATTCTTAATGTACATTGTTGGAGTTATTTTCTAATATTTTTGAGGGTTTTGCATCTATTAATACCAGTAATATTGGCCTTTAGTTTTCTTTCTTTTTTTTGGTAATGGCTTTATCTGTGTTTGATCTTAGGGTAATGGGGATCTCATCGTTAAAACATGTTCCTCTTGGGGCTCCTGGGTAGCTCAGTTGATTGCATTTGGCTCAGGTCATGATCCCAGGATCCTAGGATCCAGTCCTATATTGGATCTGTATCAGGCTCCTTTCTCTGCAGGGAGTTTGCCTCTCCCTCTACTCTTCCCCCTGTTCATGATCTCTTTTGCTCTTCCTCTCAAATAAATAAATATTTTTTTTTCTTTTTTTAAATAAAGTCTTCTTCTTACCTCTATTTTCTGGAATAAATTTTTTAGAACTAACATCACTTTTTTCCCCCTAAATGTTTGATAGAATTCACCAACAAATTTTTTTGGGTCTAGTACTTTGTTTTGTGGGAGATTTTTATTTCTTCAATTTCTTTAACAGATATGAGCATCTTCAGTTTTCTATATCTCCTTGGGTACATTTTTATAATTTGTGTCTTACAACAATTCATCCATCTCTTGTGCTTTATCAAGGAGTTATTCATAGTATATATTTATTATCCTTTTTTGGTCCATGGGATCAGCAGTACAAACCTCTGTATCATTTCTGATATCAGTAACTTGTGTCTTCTTTCCTTTTTAGATTGTTATCCTGCCTAAAGTTTTATCAATTTTATTAATCTTTTTAAAAACTATTTTTTATTGATTTACCTTTCATCATATCTTATAATCTCTTCTGAAGCTGATTGTGACATATCAAGTAACATAAGTAAATAGAACATAGGAACATAAGTAAATAGACCTTTGATGTGAGGTCATGTGTTAGTCTTAAACTCTTGCTGAGGTTAATTTAGCTGTGCCTGGTATTTGGTTATAGGTGCCAGAGACTTCAAATCCCTCTAGTGACTTTATTTTCATCTCCTGTGTTGAATTTGTACTTCCTTCCCTACATTCTCCCTCTCATAAGAGGAAGAAATCCATTGTTATTATACTAGATCCTTGTTACTGTGGTAGAAATTGAGGGAAGCACACTATAACTCTATGGTGTTACAAAGCAGTCTTATAATTAAATCTCTGTTTTTTAGTAGATCTGTATCAATAGGCTATGACCTTGACAACTATCTCTTAGCCTACCCCCATCCTCCACTTAGAAGAGATAGATAGGCTAGAACTGAATAGAAGAAGTGCTCTTTCCATACAAGGAATAAGACTCTGTTCAAGTCTTCTTTCCCCCTTAAAGTGCAGGTCTTAGTTATGAAAAACTCCCTAGAAATGCCAGAGCCAGGAGAGGGTCTGTCTCGGCCCTTTATCATGTTAGCCTATTTATCTTGGAATAAGCCCATGGTGGTCTGAGTCATGAAGACTACAGCTCCAGGAGGTTCTCTCTCACTCTTCTCTATACTCTACCTTCAATAGGTTATCAAAAACACCATTAAAGTGTTCTGACCTGCTTATGGTTCCAGAAACTTCTGCTTCAGGTAAGCCAATTTTGACTATAATTTCTGGATTCACCTGCCTCTCCATATTTCGCAATAGTGGTTTGCTCTGTAACCTCCATTCTCAGATGGGCCAAGCAAAGCCATTGATTTTTAATTTGTTCAGGTTTTTTCTTGTTGTAGGAATATGAGTGACAATTCCAAGCTCTTTACATATCATAGCTGTATTCAATTAACTTTTGAGCTTATTCTAACCTCGTAAAGGTTACTGTCATATGCAATTTACAATATCACTGCTAAAATTTATTGATCCCTTATGTGTCAAATTGGTATGGCTATAAGCACTTGACACAAATTAATTCATTTGGTTTTCACAACAGTCTATAGGATAGTGATTACTCATATTATCTCTGTGTTACAGATATAAAAGCTGTGGCCAGGGAGATTAAATAGCATGAAATATTATAAGAACATAAGTGATATGCAATTGAGATTTTTTTAAAGATTTTATTTATTTATTTGACAGATGGAGATCCCAGACAAGCAGGCAGAGAGAGAGGAGGAAGCAGGCTCCCTGCTGAGCAGAGAGCCCGATGCCATGTGGGGCTCAATCCCAGATCCTGGGATCATGACCTGAGCCGAAGGCAGAGGCTTTAACCCACTGAGACACCCAGGCGCCCCTGCAATTGAGATTTAAACCTAGAAAGACCATGTGAACTTACTGTGCCATAGAAATATACACTTTCTTTTTATAATAGTTAATTTTACAATATTTAATTTAATGAAGTGCCCAGGTATTTGAAAAACATTCTGAATATGTCTGTGAGGGTGTTTGTGGATGAGTTTAAGTTTGAGTTATGGATTTAGTAAAGCAGATTGCCCTCCCTAATATAGGTAGGCCTTATCCAATCAACTGAAGACCTGAATAGAAAAAAAAGGCTAAAAGGGAACTCTTCCTCCTGACTGCTTTTTACTGTCACAAGTCTTTTATAGCCTTTGAACTTGAACTAAAACATTGGCTCCTTTTGGATCTTAAGTCTGCCAACTTTCAGACTAGAACTAACATTAATTCCTTATAATCAATGTCTCTCTCTGTCTTCCTTTCTGTGTGTCTTTGTTTCTCTGTCTCTCTTTGTTTTCTCTTTCTATTGATCTGTTAGATCTGTTTCTCTGGAGAACCCTGAGTAACAGACTGTGCTTATACACCTCTGTAATTACTTAATTCATTAATTTATTTAGTTACTTATTCATTTATATGAGAAGCCTTAATTATAAAACTTATCTCAAAAACAATAAAGGCCAATATTGATAAACTCAAGAATATCACAATTTTCCATATGACAAAATATATCAAGGTCAGAAGATGAATGAATAACTGTAAGAAAAGCATGCACAAGTTAAAAGTTCTGAATTCCACTATTCACAAAGAGTTTTTATAAATCAATAATAAATAAAATCTAAGAAAATACTGAAGAATATATGTTTCTAGTAGGGAAATACAAACTTTAAATGAACTTAAGAAAAAGTTGCTGTTAGACTGTTATGTATAATAATTGCAAGGTTTTGTTTTTTGAAGAGAAATTAAAGTTAGGAATGTGAGGTACATTGTACAAATTCTTCTTTGGGAGAGAAAAATATGCCAATATCTTTAAAAATGCACATACACACACTCACTCAGCAATTTCACTGCTGTAACTTTAATATATAAATTTATAGCTATAAATTTGCCATCAACTTTATTTCAATAAGACAAAATAATCCTACCAGCAGTTTCATTTGGAAAAAGAAATCAGGAATTAAAATTCATTTTTATGCATATCATTTACATTATGTACATTAACATCAATTGAATATTATATATATACATAAATGTAGTTTGTGGGTATAGTATATATTATATGTATATGTACTTTAAATGTACTGTATAACTCACACTAAGCAAGACATTAGATATAAAAAAATTGATAGAGCATATTTCTGGTCATTGAGAAACTGAGTTTAATGAGGTCCAAATGGAAATAACAGATAGAAAATTAAAAGAAATGAAAACTCTCCAATGAATAAAATAGAGTTGTTATATAGTTTGATGTCTTTGGCTGTGAAACATAGTCTAAGAAGACTTGAGTATGGGTAAATGTAAGGGAGTCTTGGGAGATGTAGTTGGAATGATAGACATGGTTCAGATCACAAAGTATTTTATTTGGCATGGTATTTGGTTTTTACCATTCAGACTATGGAGACATCCTTGAAGTATTTCAAGCAAGTAAGTGAAATGATTAGATCTGACTTTAGAAAAAAGATTCTGAAAGTTGTGTACAAAAGACTCGAATGTGTAGATACTGCAAGAGGTTTTAGATAGAAGTCCAGTGATAGTAACAATGGTTTAAATTAAGGCCATACCAGTGCCAAGAAAAAGTTTAAGAAAGGATATAGAGAAGTAGTTTCAAGAAAGGAATGGTCAAATATTTTACATATTACTAAAAGTACAAGCACATTATTCATTATAAAGTTATAAGATTTCCTTTTGTCTCAACAATACAGATTTATTAATGACATGGTAAGAACAATTTTATCAGTGGAATGGGACCACTTATCAGATTCACATTAATTAGGGATGACTGGGTAGCTCAGTAGGTTAAATATCTGCCTTTGTCTCAGGGCTCAGGTCATGGTCTCAGTGTCCTGCAATCAAGCCTGCCTCTGGCTCCCTGCTTAGTGGGGAATTTATTTTTCCCCCATTCTCTGCTCCTCCCCACTGTTCATGTTCTCCCTGTCTCTCAAATAAATAAATAAAATTTTAAATAAAAGATTCATATTGATTAGCAAGTTATGGAAGTCTATCTATAAGCATAGACTCCTTTCTCAAAAGTTTATAGGAAGGAAAAGAAAGAAAACATTGTAAAATATTTTTAAAAATAGAAAGAGAATATTGTATCTAGAATGAGCACATGACAAATATTTTTATGTTTCGGGGATGCTTTCGAAGTTTACTCCCAAAAGGAACAGCATCAGGGGTCAATGACAGGCTGCAAATAAGGAAGGGATTTATCTCTTACTCTGAGATGAGGGAAAAGTGAGAGTGACCTATGGTTGTACACTAAAGATTAGTGGTCACTGTTTGGCAATTAAAGATCAAGGATCAGTGTCTTGTTTTTCTAGGAGTCAAAAAACAGTTGTATTTGGTCACTGGGGAGTAGAAGGAAAGGCAAGGTTGGGTTGATGTCCTTTGACAATAGAGATCCAAGCATTAATCATGTCTCCCTACTTAAAAAAAAAAAAATACTTGTTTATTTGAAAGACAGATAAAGAGAGAGGGAGAGAGCCAGCATGAGCAGGGAAGAGAGGGAGACTTGGGTGCCTGCTTGGCTCAATCCTGGGACTCTGGGATAATCATGTCTCCCTATGTAAAGTGTAAACTCTGTGAAGAAAGTGACAATGTCTTGCTTCTCTGTATCACTCATGTTTGGCCTGATAAGCACAATATCATGCTAAGAAACACAGTTGGTGTATTTCCTTAATCATTCCAATCATTTAAAAGTTAAAAACAATGCATCAATGCTATCCATTCATATATGATGGCTCTTTATATCTCACCTAAAAAATCAGTTTATAGAAATTATGATAAAAAGATCCTTAAGGATAATCTAAGTCCACCAAATATCCTAACTTAGAGTCCAAAATCCATCTGATATGCAGAGAAAAATCTATCTGAGCAAAATGTATTGTCAAGCATTAAGCCTGGTTCTTCCTATTTAAAAATTAATAAAAAAATCACATTGCAGGAAATGTGATAAATATATTTATGAAATAATAATATCTTTTCATATTAAAATAATATAGGTCATCCAAAATCTATAGCTATATTGATAAATAGATGAATCCACTGTAAATGTGAAATACTATCTGCTAAAGGCAATGGCTACAATTAGTTTGCTAAGTCCCTTTTATCTTTTCTTATTTTGATCATTTTTATCCTTTATATTTCATCAGTAAAGCAAGTGTGACTTGTCCTCTACTGAGTTCATAGAGAAAAAACGTTATTTTCATCTTCCCTGAAGCAAATAGAGTACAATCACAGCAGAAACGAAAAGGAAAATATGAAATAAAATAAAACAGAGTAACCATAGTATACATTGGTCTCTTATCAAAGGGAATGAAGAAAGAGTAATTTTTTTCCTGCAAATATCTTTAAATACCATTTTTTCCATGAAGTTTTCCTAAAACTCTCTACTATATGGGGATGTATGTTTGTTTAATTTCATGAGGTACAAGAATATATATATACTGGTACAGCACCTTGCTATAGCTATTTATTTTGTGCATAGATCATTTTCATGGACTAAAAGAAAGGCCAGATTTTACTTTCACTTCTTTTAAGATTTTAGTTTTATCAATTACCTTTATTGAATGTTTTGTTGAGAGCTTCCAGGCATAGCAATAATATATTTTTTTGTTTATTTGGTTTTGGTATTTCAAACAAAGGCATAGTAATATACATAATTTAGACTCCTTATTACTATTCTCTGCTGTATTAGCCAGGGTTTTCCAGAAAAACAAGACCAATAGGATATATAGAGATATACATAAGATGAGATTTACTGTAAATTTGCTTCTGTGATTATGGAGACCAAGAAGTCCCATGATCTGTCATGTATAAGTTAGAAGGTTAGGAAAGCCGGTGGTATAATTCAGCCTGAGTCTAAAGGCCTGAAAACCAGGTGGGCCGATGTGGGAAGAAGGATCTCACAGCTCAAACAAAGAGAGCACATTCTCTCTTTCTCCAGCTTTTTGTTCTATTCAGGCACTCAGCAGATTAGATGATGCCCACTCAAATCTATCTTTTTTATTTGGTCTAGATACAAATGCCAGTCTCTCCCAGGAACATCCTCATAGACACACCAAGTCATATTCTTTTCCCAGCTATGTGTGCATCCTTTGCCGAGTCAAGCTGACATTTAAGATTAACCATAACATCTGCCAATAGGAGTGATTGCCTATTTTAGGTCAGTGGTTCTTTCTGTTCTGTGTTGACAAACCTACTAACTTTACCTATCCAAGACTGATAAGAACTAGTTCTGCACAGTATATTGAAACTTGACTGCCCACACACTCACATATACACACAAACACATGCACACACACACATATACACACTATTGTATTCCTTGGGCTAGACATTTTATATGAAATATTTTCTTTAGTCCTCAGAAATTATAAGCTTATAAGGAAAATATTAACAACAAATGAATGACATTTAAATAAGAGTGAATAAATAAGATGCCAAGATTTCAATTTGAAAAATTAGATTGTAATAGTAATAGTAATAGTAAACAACTGAATTAAAAAATTAAACCGTGTCCAAAGCAAATTTCAAGTCCATAATCAAAATGTAGGAGAAACCTGCCAAAAACTCAGAGAGAGAGAGAGGGACACAGGAAGAAAAGAGAGAAAGAGAGATCCTTTAATTGTTGCCAACTGCCCCCAAAACACAAATAAGTTATGCTTTGAAATTTCAGGAATATTGGTGGAATCAACATAGGTCTGATTAGTCTCAAATTAGACTGACATGGACTTTTGAGGAGAATTTGGTGAATCTTCAAATATATAAAAGGTGGGAGTTTTTCCTCTCTTTGTTTCAGTTTCAGAATTTAATTTAGCTTTTAATTCCAGGGAAAGAATTCTTATTTTTAAAATTTTTCTAAAGTTTTTATTTAAATTCGAGTTGGTGGAAGTGTGGGTGGCTCAATCAGTTAAGCATCCAACTCTTGATTTTTGACTCAGGTCATGATCTCAGGATTTTGACATTCAACCCCTTGTCTGACTCAGGCTGGATGTGGAAACTGCTAAAGATTCTTGCTCTCCTTCTCCCTCTGCCCCCCTGCCACCCCCCCACTCAGGCACTCTCTCAGACAGATAGATAGATGGATAGATAGAAATATGATAAATAAGGGGCGCCTGAGTGGCTCAGTGGGTTAAAGCCTCTGCCTTCGGCTCGGGTCATGGTCCCAGGGTCCTGGGATCGAGCCCCACATCTGGCTCTCTGCTCAGCAGGGAACCTGCTTCCTCCTCTCTCTCTCTCTGCTTACCTGTGATCTCTATCTGTCAAACAAATAAATAAATAAGTGAAAAAAAAAGAAAAAAGATAAAAAAGAAATATGATAAATAAATAAATAAATTCCTGTTGGTTGACACATAGTGTAATATTAGCTTCAGGTGTACAGTAGTGATTCATCACTTCCATCCCATATCTGGTGACAATCACAAGTAAACTCCTTAATCCCCTTCGCCTATTTAATTTCAAAAAGGAGGGAGAAAGACTTAAGATAATATCCACCAGAAGCAAAACTTTGACCTTGTTTTGAACCTGACTAAAACTAACTGAAAGAAAAGGAAATGGATAACATTATGAGAGTGATTGTCAAAACTTAACATTGATTAATTTGCTTTTATGGTATTGATACTAATTTTTCTGTGTATAAGTGATTTTGGTTATTTTAAAATGCTATTATATAAAATAAGCCATGAATAAGAACTCAAGTTTTGCTCCCGGTAGATATTATGTTAAGCCTTTCTCCTTTTCTTGAAGTTTCATTTTAAATAATTATAAACCCACAGGAAGTTGCAAAAAAAATGTACAGGGAGGATGTAAGCTTGTCTCGATTAGAGGCTCTCGTAAAATTACAAGACAATGTCAAAGCCAGGAAGTTGACATTGTTCTAATCCATAGAACTTATTCATGTTCCATGTGCATGGTTTTTTGTGCATGTATGTGTGTGGACGTGTATGTGTGTCTATTTTGTAGCTCTATGAAATTTTGTCACGTTAGTTTTATGTAACTGTCTATGTGTAATTGTATGAAATTGTGTCACACCTATTTTCATGTGATGACTACCACAAACATGAAACACAACTTTTCCATCACTAGCTCTCCCTCATGCAATACACAAGGCTTCTTTTCAGTGAGTGTGTTTTCTATGTTTATATTAAGTAGGCTGCCAGTGAAATATTATGTGACATTTTCATCACTGTAAGAATTATAAATCTTTGTTATGCATTTGCAAAGAGAAAGCATATACAGTCATCCCAGGACCCTGAGATCATGACCCGAGCCGAAGGCAGCGGCTTAACCCACTGAGCCACCCAGGCGCCCAAACACCTGATTTGTTTCAAAGTGGTAGCCTGGCAGTAGAAGAATGTTATTTTATAATCACATGTACTAGTCTTTTCCTCACTGTTTCATTATTTAGCATCATCAATTTCCTCCTAAGGCCACTGGAAGGAGCTAGGAAAAAATATCTAATTAAGTTTATGTCATCATCATTACATCTCAGGTTAAAATGCTGTCTGTAGCACAATGTAAAAAGACTTAAGAGGTGTGGTTTCAATAAAGATTGTTTTTTTGAGATTTGAAGCCGTTTGAATTCACCTGAATCCTCGATTGGGCACCAATCCTTCTTCTCTTTTGTAAAACCTGAGTGCTTTTGAAGAGCATTTTTTCATTGTATATTTCATTTCTTTTAAATAAATTTTAAATATGTGGTCGTAGGACTATGTATACTCTTACTGTAGGCAATTCTATACTAATCTTCTACTGACATGATTTCCAGAGGCTAAAGGTATATGTGCTGTGTTGCCAAAGCGAGCACATCCAGAGGCTAAAAGTAAATAAAAGTAATTCCCCAAACTGTTAGAAATTCTGAAACTATGATGTTAAGGTAGATATAAATCTGCAAGCTATATTAAAAAAAATCCAACTGTAAATTCTGACTTGTCACCATCCAGGAAATTAGCAATCAATTCAATCAATGTTTAACAGAAGGAGTTCACATTCTGTTTCTGTCTTTCAAACTTGTGCTTTTATTTTCAAACAAACTTTACTCATAGAGTTATTAATGATATAAAACATAGAAAAGCTTAATTTCCTTTTCTTTAGTGATTTCCAGTAACTGATTTTGAATAATAAAGGAAATTTAGTCATCCTACTGTTTCCAGATAAAAGGACTAAGAACTTATTGAATTTAAAAACCTTAATAATTATACATTTTTGTGACTTTAAGCTGGCATAACAGTGAAGTAGAATCTAGTGTTCTTTATGATCAGTCATACTAACAGTTTTGCTTATGTATTTTTAGTGTTATTATTAATATACATCTACAAAGTACTTTCATCTCCCCCTACAGTTTTAGATAGCATGTCGAGTGGTGTGATAAATTACAGGGAAAAAAAAAATATATATATATATATATATAATATCCACCATTTTCTCTCACTGATTTAAATATTTTTCCCCAATCCTTGGCTTTCTCATTTTTTGAATTTCTTTTTCCTTTCCCACTCAGACTACACTGTCCTTCTCTTCTTTTGATTAAGATAGTCTCCCATTAAGTGTGCCATCATTTGGCCTGACACTTTATTGCCTTTCTTGCCTTATCAAACTTCCAGCAGGCTATTAACCCTGACTTCAGTTCTGAAAAAACTCTCCTTGTCTCTACTGCAATTTTGTCCCATTATCTTTTTAATCATTTTACCCTATGGTTTTAATCAGTTCCACATAAAAGCTAATTTAAAAATGGTAAAGCAGAAAGAGGGGATTCTGATGGTACAGGTATTTATTAAGGGTCCACTTTGTCTTCACACCTTGCTAAAGTCTGTGGACATAGAAGAGACACATAAGTGTGTCCTTGCTGATGCTGATCTACACTACCACAAGTCATATTGTAAACCCCGTGTATAGTGTCCATGAATCCATTCATGTAATTACCACCTGCTTTGTACATAGCACTTTTACTAAGTACCTTGGAATAACAATCTAAATAAATGGGTTTATAATGACAATATAATAAAAAATAAGCACATATTTTCATCAAGTGAACAATTTAAAATACCCATAAAATCAGAAAGCAATAAGAGGTAGTATCTGGGATTTTAAAAATGTAATCTCAGTTAATTCTCACAACACCTTAGAAAGTTTCCTATGGTTATAATCCACATTTATAGATGGAAACAACCAAACTATGCAGATTATACATCTTCATGTGGTATTCCAGGTTTGAGACCAACTCTAACTTTGTGTCAACATCTGTGCTCATAACCAATATTAATTTCCTATTTTAAGGTGCAGAGAAGCAAAATATGGCAACCTTCCACATAATAGAAATGGTTTTACAACATAATACACTATACAAGAGTAAGATGGGTTTTATTTATTTATTTATTTATTTTAAAGATTTCTTTATTTATTTGACAGTCAGAGATCACAAGTAGGCAGAGAGATAAGCAGAGAGAGAGAGGAGGAAGCAGGCTCCCTGCTGAGCAGAGAGCCTGATGTGGGGCTCGATCCCAGGACCTTGGGTATGACCTAAGCCAAAGGCAGCAGCCTAACCCACTGAGTCACCCAGGCGCCCCATAGGATGGGTTTTCAGATGGAGATTAGAAGGCACGACAACAACTCGGCATATTTTACAACTGCAACGTGCATTGCACTCCAACCTGGCAGTCATTCAGCCTTCGCATCGCTACTCTCTGCAGCAGAGAGCGCACTTCTTGCACTGCCAATGATTTCATTATCCGTCAGCCATGTCTGTTAATACACTCATTGATTCAACATAAATTTTGGGGGTACTTTTATGCGAAGGGCAACGTGCCAAGTACTAAAGAGGACATAATGATGTGTTAAGATACGGCTCTGTGTTCAAGAAGTTAAAGATCCATTGAAGGTTTTTATTATTTTTCCTAATTTGAGCAAGAATTTGCTTTCTAATTATTTTCATATGCCAATCCTTATAATGATTTTGAGAACAATGGATAATGAGTTACTGTATACTTTGATATGGCAGCCTTTCAAATATATGAAAAAAGCCATCTCTCCTTAGTCTTTTTTTTTTAAGATTTTATTTATTTATTTGACAGAGATCATAAGTAGGCAGAGAGGCAGGCGGGGCGGGGAGAAGCAGGCTCCCTACTGAGCAGAGAGCCTGATGTGGGGCTCGATCTCAGGACTGTGGGATCATGACCTGAGCCAAAGGCAGAGGCTTTAACCCACTGAGCCACCCAGGCGCCCCCTCCTTAGTCTTATTCTTTTAAAAGCTAATAATTCTTGAATCCTTCAAATGTACTAACCCTCACCATCTATACAGCTCTCATGTTTATACAGTATAATTTTTAAAATGTGGATCTTTAAATTAAATATAACAATCTAGATATATGCTGATTCATACCAAACTTAATGAGAAATATATTTCCCATGATCTCCACATTATACTTTTCTTAATGCAACTTAATTGTATAATTGTATATTTGTACCATTTATATCATGGTTATATTTCATATTAACCTTATGGCCAGCTATAGACACAGGTCTTTTTTTCCTGAATTGTTGCTAGGTTAAGTGACACCCTGAAATGTATAAAAGTTTAGGAAATTCCATTTATTATTGTATATTGTCAAGTAGCTTAAATTTTATATTACTTGATAATTAGCATATTAGATACTTTCCAGTATTGACTGAATTTATTTAATATGCTTCTGTGACTTTTCAGATTTGTTACGAACCTCTTCAGTAACCTCATTTATATGGACATTTATAATTATGAGCAAATGCAAAATAATTTAGAATTATCTCTCTATTCCCCTTTATAATTACAATTAGAGAAATATAAAAAAAAGAATTAAAAAGTGTTAAGGGATTTTTTCATCTTGTTTTATTTTTCTTTTTAGAAAATATTGAAGTGTGTGTTCTTTGCTATTTTTTATGGAAGTGATGAACTTGTATGGGTGACAAAGAGTGGTTTGATAAAATAAGTAACATAAAAATCGGGGCTGGAGAATCAAACTGAGGTTGGTTTACTTACACTTTCTGAATTTTCTGAGTCTCAAAATATTACTTAATCAACAACTCTAGCACAGGATGAAAATAATACAAAACAGAAAACCACTCTTCCTTCTCTTTAACCTTCACTGTTTCATGATCAGGTTTCAGGCACAGACACATCCCCAATACGTAAATGTAAAGATCCATTTTTATACATTTCTATGTATGATTTATTTTAGTGGTTTCAATGTAATCATATTTCCTCAGTAATAACTCAGCTGTTCAATGTTCTAAATCCAACTCAGTATTTCAATCTCAAAGCTCTTATGGGAAAATATGTTCTAATAAAAGTAAGAGGACGTAAAAACCCATGAAAAGAAACAACTTCACAGTCCCCTCTTTCTTAGTAGAGGCAGTCCCCATACCATGTTTTGTTTCACTGTCTTCTAAGACAGATCATTATTAAATATTTTAGTAAAATTAACAAAATTAATTCATTAAAGGGTTTTTTGTTTTGTTTTGTTCATTTGTTTTTTACACATATATTTATTTTGGATGTTGGAGGAGGATGCTGAAGGTGAGGGACCAAACCATATTTCCTCCAACTATGTCTTCCTCAGCTAGAATAAGGAAATTTTAATAAGGGAAAATGTTGATGTCATCCAAAATCCCATGCCTACTTCAGTAAAATATTTGTAAGAGGGTCTCTTCATAGGGCTTTCATAGGGCCTTCATAGGAAGGTCCAGCCCATTTATTAGCAATTCTCTCTCTTTCAGTTACAGGTAAGTTTCTTGGAAGCCACCTGGCTGTTGAAATTATGGATTTGAAGATTGAGGAGTCTAGCATTGTTTTTTCTGTTTTGTTTTGTTTTGTTTTGTTTTTAAGATTTTATTTATTTATTTGACAGAGATCACAAGTAGGCAGAGAGGCAGGCAAAGAGAGAGGAAGAAGCAGGCTCCCCGCTGAGTAGAGAGCCCGATGCGGGGCTCAATCCCATGACCCCAGGATCATGACCTGAGCCAAAGGCAGAGGCTTCAACCCACTGAGCCACCCAGGCGCCCCGTAGCATTGTTTTATAACATGCTTCACCTACCCACAGCTCTTTGGTTTAGAATGTTCAATTTCACCAAAAAGCACTATATTCTTAGAATTCATCTATATTTTTCTAAAACTCTAAAGATGATTTTTAACTTCTGCAGCATCTCTGTGATCATATTTTATTCATATGTCAAATAAATGTTTACCCAGAACGGAGTCAGACAAACACTTTGCTAAGTATTAAGTAAACCCTGACAGACAAAAAAACTCGATGGGCCTGGCCTAATGCAGCTAACCATTTAGTGAAAGCAAATATAAGCAAAAATAAGTATGAATTTATATATTTTTGATATGTGCTTTGAGTGGAAATAAAAGAGAACCAAGTGATAATTATGGTGAGGGAAACTTTTAGCAAAGAAGTGTTATTTAAGCAGACACAAAAAGCATGAATAAGAATTAACCAGGCAGTACAGAGAAAAAGAATGCTCTCTACACAGGAATCATGAGTACAAAAGTCATGAGACAAGAAAAGGTTTTTGAATATCAGAATAATTGAATTATTATTGCTATAACTTTAAGTATAATGGTTTATATGTTTGAAGTTATTAAAGCTATTTCTTTGGAAGGTAAAATTGAGTTATAACACTATATTAACACTATTTAAGTAATGATTTCTTTCCTTCACATATGAATCTTTTTGGTATGCCTGATTGTTTAGCAATGATTTCATAGACATAGTTAGATTGAACAAAGCTGGCGGGAGAATTTTCCTAAGCTGGGCAATAATTTTGATAAAGTAAAACTCATATGTGATTCACTATCTTTGTATTGGTTTACAAGGAGTCTTTGTATGCTTTTTAAGGAGTCAAGTGACTTTGTTTTGTTTATGTTCCCAAGAGTTTCTAGTCTCATACCCCATGAGATTCTATGATGTGTTTAACCAAAATTATCCCTTAAGCAGTTGATTACCTAAGTTTCTTATTTCAGTGGCGGCAGTTTTCATCAGTGCCTTTATTCACTTCCAGCAAATGTGTCAGTTGTTCTCTGCAGCTACTCCGATGTCTCTTACTAGTTCTTTCTGCTACTCCTGACATTTCCCATAGCTGTCAGTGGCATGGCTCCCTGGGGGTCACAGATCTCAGAAACTCTTACCAGAAGTTCTTCAGCAGTTCCTCCTGTGAGTCACGATGGGGTCTCTCTAACAGCCTATAATGGTAATTTTCTGCAGCATGGTTCTTTAAAAACATACTTCTGAAGAAGCTTCTTCAATTGTTTCACACTTGTGTTAGTGAAATAGAACTCTGGGTCACCAGCTGTTTCTCCTCTCATAGAGCCTTTGGAAAAGTTTCTGACAATTCTTGACATGTGAAATAGAATATGGCATATCTGTAAACCGCCTACTGATCATAAATTCAGTAAATTTGTCAACCTTCTTTATGGAAAGTGTCTAGCTAGGAAGCCAACCAATTTACCAACTGAATCTGAAAACCAGAATAAATGTGCCTATAGAATAAGTGGGAAAAAAATACCAAATATTCTGATATCTCAAATAATGCCACTGAGAGACTCACAGTCTGTTTAATTGCTTAAAGTTAAAATCAAGATTCAGCAGTGAATTATGAGCTGGCTAGATGGGTGCTATGAAGCTACCAGAGGAAAACTCAAGTCAAATTCTCTCTTCCCCTTAAAAATAAAACTTGAGGGAAGCCTGGGTGGCTCAGTTGGTTAAGCGGCAGCCTTCGGCTCAGGTCATGATCCCAGCGTCCTGGGATCGAGTCCCACATCGGGCTCCTTGCTTGGCGGGGAGCCTGCTTCTCCCTCTGCCTCTGCCTGCCACTCCGTCTGCCTGTGCTTGCTCTCGCTTCTCTCTCTATGTCAAATAAATAAATAAAATCTTACAAAAAAAAAAAAAAAAAAAAAAAAAAACTTGAAAGCTCCTTCCAGTTAACATTGGCAGAAACATAGGAAGAACTGACTTTGCCGTTTGCCTTTTGTGAATTTTCAGTACTAACCAGACAAAATGGAATAAAATATTACGTGATGATAGGACAACTCTAGTATAAACCACGGGGCTCTTCAATTTCACTCACACAATTTCAATTTCTAGGATCTGAGTGTTTTTCAGAACAGTGATGATAAGCCAGATTTTTCACAGGATCTCACTACCCAAAACATTCCCTTTAAGCAAATTTGAGAGCTGTGTTAACTCCTTCAGTGCAACAATTTTCCCAATACTACTCTGGTGACCTTGAAGACGATGCAGCATTTCCATATATCTGACTTTCTTCAATTTGAAGGCACAAATCCCATCGGGCTTTTAGCTGCTGGAGAATTTGCTCATGTAAAATTGCTCCAGATGTTTCCCAGTTTATTGCAATTTTGTAAAAGGTCTGAGATCTATGTACATATTTCCAGCACAATTGTTGCTTAAGAGTAGACAAGATAATCTTTAAAAATCTGATTCCCAATTAAAACGTTCAGAAGATTTCTCATTAGGATAATGCCTAACTTTCTTAACAGGTTGTGTGATCATTTGTCTAGTTTGGTGAAGAGTGTCATGATTTAATTTTGTTATGTCAACATTATCATTAATTGTGCCCCATTTACTCTTAAGATATGACCTTATTTGGATGAAAAGTTACATAGTGTCATTTTTACTGTGCCGTAAAAGACCTAGGATGAACTGACCCTGCCTAATGCTTCAGACTCATCTTCTGTACCTTCTATCACTCCTCTGCCTTCAGGTAATCCCTTCAGGCAATCCAGCTAAACCAAACTTCTTGTTATTGCCTAACTGTAAGATCCTCTTTCAACTTTGTGCTTTTGCACCTACCTCAATCCTCCCTCTCTCTGTGGATTACCCTACAAACCTCTCTCCTTTCTATGAGATTCTTACCAGTTTTTGGAAGAGAAGCTTCCCTGCCGTGTCTCCCTGGAATCTTCTGTCTCTTCCCCTGGTCAGTGGTGATGTCTGTCATAGCCCTCTCCTTTCACTTTGTGTATGTTCCATATCTTTCTCATGGCATGTATATGGATTCTATGTATCTGTTTATGGAATGTCTCTCTAGAACATAGGTGAATTTTTGAAGTCAGGGGCGTTTTTCTTTGAACCCTAATGCCCTAAACCCTGGCATAAAATTAAAAATTATCTAATTTTATACATGAGTAAGAAATGAATTAAAAAAAAAGAATGGTCAATTGTTTATTTTAAAATGTATAACTGTACTATGCATTAATAATAAAAATAATACTCTGATTAGTATCTAATTCTAGCTAATCTGAAAATAATTGCTTTTCATCAGAATAGATCTGGCTTGCATTATTTTATAAGCTCAATATATAAACATCTGGATTTATGTTCTGCATTGGATACTTTGAAACATTATTATTGACTTTAAACAAAGGGATTTTTTTCAAAACAAATTCCCTTGTTAGAATTTAAAACATAAGCCTATTTTCAAAGTGTTGACTACTATACTATTATCGGAATACTTTTACTTTAAAGTGAGGTATATATCTTCAAAGGTAAGTATATATTCAAGTACATGTCAATGTTACTTTTATCCATAAATCCACACCTCTGACCATTTGTTTGAATATAAATCAAAATGATTTTTAGAGGAAGTCCACATGGCCAGCCAGCATCATATAAGCTCTGAGAGTCATTTCAACTATCAGTTTCCAATCTGTCCCCAAGAAACCATAATGGGCAGCATGCTAGGGTATTAGTCATTTCAATCACACCTTCCTGTACAGAGATTTCCCATACACAGACTTCAGGGAGATGTTTTAACAATCATTGTGTTTTAATAAAGAGCTCAGAATTGTCTGCTACTCTGCATGTAGTCTCATTCAGTATTTTTCAGAATTCAAGCCTTTAAAAATAGCAACAATTAAATACGAGCTGTGGAAGTCTGTGATGTGATACACCCAAGGGATAGATATATTTATCATATCTATCTATCTGTGTCTTTATCTATACAGATAGATAGAGAGACAGAACAATCTCCATCCCCTAGAATATCACATCACAGGTTCTCTCTCTCTATGAGTACCTCCATATATGAATGTCTATACAAATCTATCTCTTTGTACATGTCCTCATTATAGATTTGTGTGTACATCTCTCCATAACTAATTATCTTTAAATTCTACTTTTTGGATTTTTTTTCCATTTTATGAATGAATAAATGAAAGTTAAGTGACGATAAGATAATTTTCCAAAGGCAGAATTAAAAAATAACAAAAATAACAAAACAGCTGAATTGGGATTCAAAATTGTTCATCTGCATTCATGATTCTACTGTATTTTCTCTACTATGTGAAATCGTCTCTTCTATTTCCTATATAAAAATCATGATCTTTTAGTGAAGGTGAAGACAAATATCCAAATCGGTTTTTATTCTTAAGCCTAGGAAATGTCTATAAACATAGACATAGAATAGAGACTCTCATATATTATCATTATATACTCAAGGTATTAATTACTTACCCAAAAATATAAGGATTATTTGAAAATTGCCTTAATATCCCTTTAATGTTATTCAAGAGTCTGAACAAATTATAGCTCTGTACATTGGATCAGCATGCTTAGAAATTCTTAAAAAATCAGTTAGATATTATTTGCTCACACTACCCTACAGCACTTGAGTGAAACACAGAGACAGATTGAGGACTCAAAGAGCCTTAGAATATAGTGAGATACCACAACAGTCAGAATGGCCAAATTAACCAGTCAGGAAATGACAGGTGTTGGCAAGGGTGTGGAGAATGGGGAACTCTCCTATACTGTTGGTTGGAATGCAAACTGGCATAGCCACTCTGGAAAACAGTATGAAGGTTCCTCAAAAAGTTGAAAATAGAGGTACCCTAAAAGTTGAAAATGATCCAGCAATTGCACTACTACGTATTTACCCTAAAGATGCAAATGTAGTGATCCAAAGGGGCACATGCACCCGAATGTTTATAGCAGCAATGTCCACAATAGCCAAATTATGGAAAGAAACTGGATGTCCATCAACAGATGAATGGATAAAGAAGAGGTTTTATATATATGTGTATACACACACACACACACACACACACACACGTGTGTGCACAATGGAATACTAGGCAGCCAACAAAAAACCCAAAATCTTGCTATTTGCAATGACGTGGATGGAACTAGAGGACATTATGCTAAGTGAAATATGTCAATCAGAGAAAGACAATTATGATATGATCTGATATTGATACACTGATATGAGGAATTTGAGAAACAAGACATAGGATCATAGGGGAAGGTGGGAAAAATGAAACAAGATCAAACCAGAGAGGGAGAAAAACCATAAGAGACTCTCAATCTCAGGAAAGAAACTGAGGCTTGATGAAGGGGAGGGTGTGGGAGGGATAGGGTGGCTGGGTTATGGACACTGGGGAGGGTACGTGCTATGGTGAGCGCTGTGAACCGTGTAAGACTGATAAATCTTAGAACAGTACCCCTGAAACAAATAATATATTATATGTTAATAAAAAAATAATATACTTAAAACAATCAGATTCATCTTCTGTTCTAGTTAAAACAATGAAACTGTATTTGAGAGTTAATAAGTGGTGGATCTTTAAAAGTATCTTTACCCTTACCACAATATTTCACTTTTATCCTTGGTTTCTCTTTGCTTCTTACTAATTTTTCATTTGTTTTATTGTGGAACTATCTTAAAATTACCAAATATTTGGCTGCAATTAAGATTTTATTTTGTTTTGTTTTGTTTTGTTTTCTGAATCATTTGAGAAAATTTGCTGACATGGTGCTACATCATCCTTGGTTTCTTTCATGTGAATGTCCTTAAACAAGTATATTCTTCTATGTAACCACAATTCCTCCATCAGAATCAGAAAAGTATCAGTGATACATTACTAACATCTAATCTTAAACCTCCATTCATGTCTCTCCAATTGTGCCAATAATATCCTTTATCACAAAAATCTAGTCCTAACTAGTGTGTGGTATTTAATCGCATTTAAGCTCCATCAGTCTGGAAAAGCTCTTTACTTTCCCTGACTTTAATGGCCTTGACACCTTTGGAGGATTATAAGATAGTTATTTTGTAGAATGCCCTTCAGTGTGGTTTTGTTTGACGTTTCCCCATGTTTAGATACAGGTTATACACCTTTGGTAAGAAGGGACTTCTTATTTCATCCTATCAGGTGGCATTGCTTCAATTTTCCTATTACTAAAGAGATCCCCTGAGATCATTTAATTCAGTTTCTGTGAAGCTCTTCCTTCTTTCCCCTACTGTACACCAACACTCACTGTCCTGTACGGATACTCCTCTCACAGCGCTCCTACTGTGACATTTCACATATAGCTGACCCCATGTAAATGCCCTCCTCACCCCAGTTGGGTTCAGACCCTCTCAACTGTGCTGCCTCACTGCATGAATGACCTTATACGTCTCAGACTCTGGCTTCTGAAATGGTACCTCTCTTATGCCATTTGCCTCTTTACCCCTTTCTGGTCTACTTCAAAGACTCCAAGCCAACAGGCTTACCTGCATGGGCTTAATACCCTGCATTGATACTTTTTAAAATCTTTAAATAAGTTTTGACATCTCACACCAGAAAGTCCCCTAATCTGTCTGCTTGGATTCTGATGCTCCAAATAAGACTGTCGCCTCTCCCATGAAAGCTCTCCTCTCTACACGTGGACTCCATGATCTCCTATGGGGTCAACCCTCCACCATGAGGACACCCACCCTCACATGGGTCCTGACATCCCACTCTGGGTTTCCTTACCAATCAGATGCCCTCTCTGTCTCCAACAAGCTGAGCCAGCTGCCCTTCTAATGCATTGTTCTCCTTGACAAAATTAAGCTCCATAGCAAGATTTACTTCCCTGTATTGCCTCATCACCCTTCTCAGGCTTCTACATTCTGTGCCAGCCCTTCCCCCTGGCATGCTGAATGATATTCTTATCCCATTCGAGATCCAGCTGCTTGTGCTGGGGAGCCGTCTGACATGAATATTCTTTCATGGTTCACAGGCTCCGATACCGTCCACCAGGCTGCCTCTTGTGTAGAAGGCTTGCACACCAACTTGTGCTGTAATACCCCATGCCAAACTATGCTTCAAAGCCCGTTGGTGGACACTTTCTCAGCCTGCCTGTATTCTGACACCCAGCTCTGCACCACCTCTGCTCCCCATACCTTCAGGCACTAATGCTTATTCTAGTCCATCTCGTTATTTTGAATTGCATTGTTGGGAAGGAAAGGGAAGAGAAAGAGGGAGGAGAAAGGGATGAATGTTCACTTCTAATCCCTCTATTTATGTTACACTTGTTTATTTATTTATTTATTTATTTATTTATTGTTACACTCTATTTAAATGCATAAAATAACTTAAACCTTATTTTAAAATTACTCGGGAAAAATAAGAAAACAAACAACTTGGATTTAAGTGAGTTATATATAGAGAGAGACTCAAATGCATTACCATGATATTCAACAATTTGTGTCAGAAAAACCTATTTATCAGAATAATGCCTTACAAATTTATGGTTCCAACGATGATTCAGATTTAAGTAAGGTTCTCTTGGATAAAGGCCAGTTTTCCTTTTAAATCTCTTCAAACCCTTACCTCAAATTTCTTAAGAAAGTCACAAGTTCAACTTCCACTTCATGGTATTTATTCATGTGACACTGACAAGAACTACTGATTTAAGACCAAAAGCAGCGATAAGCAGAATGAAATAATTAGTGATAAGCAGAAAAAGATAATTATCCTGAACATTTCAAATATCATCTCTTTCAAGACCTACTGGATCAAATGCTAATTTTTTCTTTAAAAAAATTAAGTTTGCATTTTATCCACTTGCAGAAAGAATACAGGCCCATTAAGTGTCATTCTATAATGGAAATGAAAGGTCATAACTAAATTGGAGAAGGCTTTTATCCGTTAATGTGCAGATAGCAGCAGCACCTGCTCCATCATTGCTATGAATCAGCATGAGAAATTTGCATTAGACTGAAATGACAGCAGATTCCAATGCAACATGTTGAGACCTATCCACAAATTTTATGTATTTTTGTACAGAGAGGCATTAAATGTTCAGGAAAATAACTTGAATTCTAAGAATACTAAGAATTCTACTTCTGAGATCACAACTGTCTCCTCTCAACTCTCCACTGATAAATATAGTCCATCTCTATTTCAGCTTCTTCCATCTCCCTATTCCATAAACACATACCAATATACATTCCTTAGAAACAAACTGTTATGTTTATTTATTGGTGAAAAAAATATAGAGCATAGTGGTGAAAAGTAACAAACAATTCATGCTTACTCTTGTTTGAAATTAAGTGTATACTCAGACTTATATGCTCTCATTCTAATTTTTAGGATTAGCACTGAAGGTGATCTCAATTTTGCACTATCACTATAAGCTCTCTTCCAAGTTTGATTCATATTAAAATGTCACATTGAGACCGTCATTGTCCTCTGGTCACCACCATTCTGGGATTCTGCACTTTCCTTAATTCTGTGCTCTCTTGTTAATGACATTATATCTACCAGTTGCTCAAGCCAGAAATTCCATTATTCCCATTCTCACAGCTGATCAGTCACCAAGGCCTCAGAACCTTAAAATGTTTCTAAAAATCCACCTGTTCCTTTATATTTTACTTCTGTGTCCTGGCCAATTGGCTCCACTTGTCAGCTGGAAAATTTCCTAGATGATCACTCTGTTTCTACTATTTTCTCTTTGAAATCTACTGTCCACTGGAAATTCCCCTAAAACATAATTCTCATTATTTTAACTAGTACAAGTTTTCAAAGGTAGCTTACAAAGTAAGTCTAGAAGCTTGGCATCACATTGATGCTCTGCTATCTATGCTATTTAATCTTTTATTCTCTGTGGCTTTTCTACCTGCTGCTAGACCTGCACCCTAATCAAGCTGGGCAACTAGCTTCATGCCTTTGCCCATTATCATACATCAAAGAGCACCAAAAGAACTTTTTTTAAAATTTATTTACTAGAAATAACATTGGTGCTTCTTTAACACTTCTGTAATGATTTTGTCATAACATTTATTAGTCTGTCTTGCATTAAATGTATTTCTTAATCTGACTTTCTCATTAGGATTATTATTATTTCATCTTTATAACTTTCCCTTCAAATATCTATAATGGTGAGTCAGTCATCTCAAATGTTTAATATATATTGAATTATAAAATATAATTACGGGATTTATGACAAAGGTGATCATGCACTGGAATGCAGCATGGATAGACTTTTTAGTAAGTGGTACAAGACAGATAGATTTTGTGTAAAGAAAAAAAATATATACTCCTACTTCATAATATAAACATATTTGGTATAGACTGCAGATCTCAGGGTAAGAGTAGAGTAATAGGCTTAAAAAGAAAGCACAAGAGAAAATATGAATAATCATAAAATAAGCAAATATATATTACAGGATACAATAAACAGTATCTATAGAGATTACAAAATTATATATTGAACTGTAAAAAACATTAAAACAATGAAAAAGCAAGTAACAGACATGGAGATGACACTTGCAATCCATACATCTGATAAAGGATTTTATACTAAATAAATAAGGAACTACTACAAATTTAGCTAAGAACAAAACACACAACCTAACAGAAGAATAGACAAAATACTTGAATAGGTATTTCACAAACAAGGATACTGTAAGGGAGCTGGGACTAAATTTTATTATTCATACAAGAGTATGGCTCAAAATACCAAGTTCAAACGAGGTGAAACAAAGAACTCTCATGTATACTGCTAAAGGGAGTATAAAATCATCAACCATTTTGGAAAAAATGGTTGGTAATATTTGAAATGGGACTATTTCAAATAAGGCTGGGAATTCTACTCCTAGGTTTACACCTAACAAAATACCACCTAAAGACTGACAGAGGAATGTTTACAAACAGTATTCACAGTAGTCCCAATCTTGAGATTGCCCAAATGCCACCAGTGAAAATGAGATAAATTGTGATGTAATCACACAGTCAAATGACGTATACCAATGACAATGAAAAACCACATCTACATACAACAATACAGATGGATCTCAAAGCAAAATGGGAATGAAAGAAGCCAAAGAGGAACTTGGATGATTCAATATGTGTAAAATTAGAAACAAGAAAAATAAAGCTTTTACAATATGTCCAGAGGTTGGTTCCCTTTAGGGGAAGGCTGTAACTAGAAAGTGGCATGGGAAACCTTCTGAGATACTAGTAATATTCTGTATTGTTTTAATTTTAGGTGTTTTGCTATTTTGTATTGTTTTTATCTGTGTATGGTTTACACAGATGTGTTTAGTATTCAAAAATTCATAAGAATGTATACTTATGATTTCTATGGCTTTCAATATGTGTGGTATACCATAAACATGTTTTGACATTCTACAGGAAAAAAATTGCTTACATGTATATAATTATCTAAAATATATAAATAGATACTGATGTGTGAAAATATTCTATTACTATAATTACAAATTTTAGCTATATGGTTCCATCAAAAATTAGGAAAGTGGAAATGGTGAGGAAGGAGTTCCAGGAGAACTGGAATGTCATTCTAGATATTTGAGATGTATATTAACACCGTGGCATATCTTACCTTCAAGGAGAATGAGGCATGTCCCTGTTTTTTAGTTAATTGTATCTATACTGCAGGCCTAAAAAATAAATTGGTAAATAAATTTAAAAAAATTGAAATCTTAATGTATAAATTGAAATCTTAATGTATTACATATTACATAATGTAATTGTATATTACATATATAATTGTATATTACATATACTTTAGGTCATTAATGACCTAAAGTATATGTAATATACTCTAGTTACTTTATTGAATGCTTTTAGTCTCAATTTTGTCTTTGAACCTTTAAAACATTATCTATTGGCTGATAACATAGAGTCTGGAAGTTGACCAGGAACATTTTATCATTATTTTCTTGAGAAAATAAATAATAAGAGTATATTAATTTATCTACCATTTCTCTATACTTGGTTTTAAACATTTCTTGAATTGGAAGTCGTTGACTTTTTCCATCTAAATATCAGTTAAACTTTTTAACTTTATAGTAAATTTGTATGAAAATATTGATACATGAGTCAGTAAGATAACATACTGAAAAGTTAAGACAAATATACCCCAGGCTTTAATCTCCATAACCAATGGTACACCACAATGAAATGCAAGAAAAGATGTTCAGAGTCAACAAATGACAGATATTAATAGTAATAATAAATACAAGAAGTACCATTAAAATATATCCTTAAAATAATAAATTAAGTTGTACTCATAATTGATATTTATTTTCTTTAAATTCAATTAGCCAACATACAGTACATCATTAGTTTCAAATGTAGTGTTCAACAGTTCATCATTTGCATATAACACCCAGTGCTCATCACATCACATGCCCCCCTTATCCTTACACAAGTCAAAATAGTTGAAATTAACAAGACAGGAAACAACCAATGTTGGTAAGGATACAGAGAAAGGGGAACCCTCTTATATGTTTGGTGGAAATGTAAGTTGGTACAGCCACTCTGGAAAATAGCATGGAGGTTCCTTAAAAAATTAAAAATAGAGCTACACTATGACACAGCAATTGCCTGGCCAGGTATTTACCTCAAAGATAAAGCTGTAGAGAGGTTAAGGGGGACCAGCACCCCAATGTTCATAGTGACAATGTCTGTAATAGCCAAGCTGTGGAAGGAGCAGAGATGTTATTCATAATTAATAGATTGGGAGTATACAGAAAAATAAAAAATTCAGAGAAATACTTTTTATTATAAATCCCGAATGTAATTTTCCTCAATTTTTTGGCCCACAAAAATATTTTTTTTTATTTTCTACTATTTGACCACCTTTTTTCTATTAGTTTCAAAGTTACCAAAACAGTATAATAATGTCCTTTACAAAGGAAGACTCCAAAGAAATTAAAGATTCTTTTCCATCTAGAAGTCAACTGGGTGATTAATACTTTTATTTTACTATATAATTTGGACCTAAGAATTCTAATAATCCAGAAAATGGGGTCTTAGAGGAAGAGAGAGATAAGTTTAAACCAGTTTAACCACTTCAAGTAAATTTACAAAAATTTCTGGATCTCTGTATGTCTCAGAGAGTTGTATATGCTCACAGTTCTCTGTGTGTGTGTGTGTGTGTGAGCATATGTGTAGTGTGTATGTATACATTTATACTTCATGCATTATCCGAAAACACATAAATATTAACATGTATCTTTTAGTAAAGGAGAGAATCCTTTATTATTTGAACTTTTGATGATAGAGCCTGGAGAGTATTTTTTTAGTGTATGCCTAACCCAGAAATTATGGACAATGCATAAGAAAATAATAATCATCATCATCTGACTACTAAACTTTTAAATTTTAGCTCCAGGTTAGCTGATAGTATATTAATATCTAGTGTAGCTTACTTAGAATTCTAACTGCTTATAAAAATGTTCTTCCCTTTTTTCATCCAAACAAAATTTATTTTCTACTTTTACCAAATTTTACCCTAGATTATAGGTTCCAAGTTAATGAAAGCAAATTCTAGTTGAAACACAAACTAATTGTGTGACCGTAGGGGAGTAGCTTAATTTCTCTGAATGAATGTATGTGGTTAGCACTGTCCTAAGCATTTAACATCACTGAACCTCATTTTATTAATTGGTAAAACACCAATAGTAACAATTAGGATGTAAAAATTTTTTTAAAAAGTTCAAAATCAACATTATCAAGGTAGCTATTATCATTAATATATTTAGCTTTCAAATATTTTCTCTTATTTATTTTTCATTGGCATATGAAATATATAATAGAATGACTAAGAAAATGAATGAATATATCTAAGGTACACATTTAAGAAATCATAGGTATGCTATTAGACACCCTATTTTCTTCCCTTCATCCTAGTACTCAAAATACTCACTGACTACTTATCAAATTCTAATTGTTGTGCCCAGATACTAGTACTATCAAAATAAAAATAAAAATTCCAACTATAATAGAGAAATCAGACAAGTCAACTAAATGTTGTAATGCACTATAACAATTGTTATGATAGAATTATACATGAGTGGCATGGCCATGGGGTGATTATCAGAAATTTGCAAGGGGAAATGAGTCATCAAGGAAGATTTCTCAGAGGATGAAATGCCTCAGAAAGGCAGTATATATTCATATATTCATATATATATTCATATTCATATATTCATATATATTCATATGTTCATATATTTATATCCATTCATATATAATATATACATGTATATATGTCTATACATATATATACATATGTGTGTGTGTGTGTATATATATATATATATATATATATATATAATGAAGTGGAGAGAGAGAGAGAAGGGGAGGGATAGAGGGAGAGGGTGAGAGAATCTTAGGCAGGTTCTACACCCAGCACAGAGTCCACCATGGGGCTCCATCATATGAGCCAAAATCAAGAGCTTAACCAACTGAGCTACCCAGGCATCCTAATCATATATGCATTTTAAAGTAAGATACATCACAGGAAAAATGTTCTAGAGTTTATAGTTGTATAAATCCTTTCACAGTGCATATGTGTATCAAATCATCATATGTACTTAATATATCTTACAGTTGGTTTGTCAATTATACCTCAACAAAACTGAAAAAAAAAATACAAGTGTTTAAACAGATGCTGTTTTAAAGGAAATTTTTAAAAAGCATGGACAGTTTTGTTAAGGAATTAGATGTCAACCATAAGCAGAAATGAAGGATTAAGAATATTTTTAAAGAAGATTGTCAAGATAGTCCAAGTTATCAGATTCCCATAGCTGAAAGAAATTAAAGGAGAAAGAAACAAAAAATAATAAATATAACATTAGACATAATTGATTTTTCCTTCATGAATGAATACCCGTTTTACTACTGGATTAATATAAACCATCAATGGCAATCATGGACTTAGCGTGCAACTCTTTTAAATATCTTGTTGTGCTAAAAATGTAAATATATAATAATATCACAAGCACTTGTATGCCATATGTTCCCACTACTGAGAATTCAAAATAAAAGTACTGTCTTGATCTCCGAAGAACAAACTTTTGTCTACATGATGGATGAGAACTAGTTGCCTCTTGGGTAGTTCATCCTAAATTAGTTCATCTAAGTTGATGAGCTAATTGTATTCTCTGTAAAATTATGGCTCCTTGTCCAAGTAACATTAGTCAATTTAAATGAATAGATTTTCCTCCTCTTTGATTCTTGAGAGAATAAAATCAGTCTTTTCAGATAGAAAGATAATGCAAACATAGTGATGAAACATAAAAAATATATTGAGAAATTTTCCTGTTGTGCGTGTTCAGAAAAAAAAAATCTAAACAATCACTTGCTTTCTTGAATTACTTCATTACTTCTGAAAAAATTATAACTTGGTGACTGGTAAAATATATTTGCAATATGTAATATAAAAATGTTAGGTTATGGAAAAGTAAGAACAGAATAAAATCATCTGGTATGCTAAGAACTGACATGAAACTTAAATTATTTTCCTCACCTCCCTATGAAATAAGATCACAAAGGGTTGTAAAAACTCATGGAAAATATCAAAGTACAGGCCAGCAGGGCTGAGACATGACAGGTAAGAGACAGATGAGATGATACCTCTGAAAAGACCTGTTCTTTTAACAAAATTAGACCAGTCATCTGGTTCCATATAGATACCTGAATAAGAAGTCAAAAATAGGGGTGCCTGGGTGGCTCAATCTAGCATCTACCTTAGGCTCAGGTTATGATCCTATAGTCCCAGGATCAAAGATAGCATCAGACTCCCTGCTCAGCGGAGAGTCTGCTTCTCCCTCTGGCCCTCCTTCATCTCATGCTCGCTCTTTCTCTTTCTTTCTAAAATAAATAAATAAAATATTAAAAAAAAAAAAAAGAAAAGCCAAAGGTTGGGGGGGGTCAAAATCAATAGAATATTGAGGCTTTTAATTTTTTATCAGTTTGTTGAGGCAAATTACATCTTTGCTGCTTTAGTTTGTAATTTCTCCAATAATAAGTATGTATGAGTATGTGTTATTTTATGTACTTTTACTTGAACTTCCATGAATTGTCTATTCATATCTTTATATAGTTTTGTTTTCTATAAAAATACAATTTTAATCATATTAAATAGGTTCTTTCATTATTCTCTTTCCTACTTTTTAAAAAAATTTTGTGGTTCTTCTTCATCACAAATTTTTCCATAAAAATTTTGAAGTGTTCATTGACATAATTCTAAGATCATCTATTCCACTGTCTTTTAATGATACTTTTAAAATCAACTTTCTAAATCCTTCTATAGTGGTTGTCCTAAGCAGGTGTTCCACTTCTTAGGTTAATTGTATTATCATTTTGCTAGGAAGCCAACTTTTCCATTAGTTTCTCAAATCCCATGCTATCTTGGATATCTGTGCTATTCTAACCAGTTCTCTTATTCAGGGACAACAAAATCATCCAGGACCTTCTAAAAGTTGACAGATGTTTTTCTCACTATAAATTGTCTTCAGACACAGAAAGTTGTCTTTGTGAAGTTTATGTCCCTTCTCATAAAATGGTGGGTGACAAGTACTGGGATGGAGCAGTGAAACAAAGTCTCAGCCTCTTTGTGTCAATTTTTGACAGTTCCAGAGAATCCTCCCAGGTCCATAGCTCCATATAGGAAAGGCTTCAGCCTCAGTGGCAACTGCATTATGGTTCAGCTTCTCCTTCTTTCCACTTTCTCCTACCGTCCTTACTTCCCTGCACTTACTTGCACATTCTGAGACACTCTTAAATGAACCACCTGTGCACAACTCTAGGTCCCAGAGTCTATTTCTAGGGAAATCAGTCTAAGACATTTGGAGCCTGGAGTGGTCTTAAGAAATAGAATCTAATACGAGATTTTGGAGATAGATCATTTACTATGCAACTTGCAGTGAGGATCTCATTTTGATACGTGGAGGAGGAATCTCACCCAGCAACTGTTAAAACTTTTATCAGTGGAGATGGGATAATAGTTTAAAGAAATGTACCAATATATACAGTGATATTAGCTCCTGATAGGCATGCCAGAGAATGTTATCTATAAGGAAAATTGACTTGAAATGATTGTTGCTAAGCAACACAGATATACTGAAGAGAAATTATCACCAATTCAAGCCAAAATGTCTTGAAAGGAAACAGTCAAGGAAATCCCAATCTCCTGCAGAGAAGGCTAGACTCAAGACTAAGTCTAAATGTAATAGATCTTTAGAGAATTAAGCATTCTTAGTTTAGCAGGCCTCTGATGTCAAAATCAGGATCTAACAGAGAAGGTGTGAAACCCTTAGACTTGGGTTGAAGATACCTGGCAAGATCCAAATGAGAACCTTAACCTTACAGATTCCCCAGGAATAGATTGGCCTGCCAATATAGTTTACTGTCCCTTCAAAAGATAGAATTCACCTGCTCTCCACCTTGCTACTTGACAGCTATGAATTAGGGGACCACAAGAAAAGTATTTTTAGAAACCAAATGAGGGTACAGATGAGTTAAAGGTATTATATTAAATTTTCTGTTACTATGCTGGCACCCCCTTCCACTTCCCCTCCTGGAATCCAGAATAATAGCAAATTTCAAATACTTTCAATGCCTTCCTCAGGAAGTACCAGGACTGCTAAGAAGGGTTATGTACTAGTGTTTGAGATATCTACAGGACCTGACTAATATGTGCCCATAGGAGATGAGAAAGGATATATGGAGCTGAAGCTGCTGCTTCAAAATGTAAGGAGGAATCAAGATGGGTAAGGAAAAGTTTATCAATAAGAGAACATCATCCCATGGATTTGATCTTTGTCAAGGACAAATAGTGTTTTCAATATGGATCTTGGGAACTTGGAAAAAAATATTTATCATACTAAGAAAAGTTGAAATATAAGCATGCTGGTGTTTGGTGGAGGAAGGGATCAAAAAGCTCTGAGATGTGAGCGTACCAGAACAGGTACACTCTAGAAGGCTGGGAAAACCATCAGGTGTCAACGTTCTGTAAGAGAAAGTAGAGGAGCATCCATTTACCTTGATGGTAAGGAGTATATCACTGAGCAACTCAGTGGTGACTACTCTCTGGAGGCCATGGCTGATAATAGGAACTGCTGTTATAAGACTGAATTTCCTGATAGCAAAGGAATGATAAGGCCTTAAATAAAAGAAGCCAGGTGGTAGCACTTATCTATCAGAGGCAAACTGGTTACAAATATTATAAAACAGAAAAATCAGAGGGTAGCCATTAGGGTCTGCCATGCAGAAAGACATGAAATCATTAAAAGGACATGGCAATCCCCCAAGGCAAGACAGATGGATAGCCAACAAGAATACTGTTTACTTTCTTTAATGAAAAGACATCAAGGATGAATGGTCAGGAAGCTGAAAACTCCAGTGACAAGTCACTGTCCAGCTATGTTTTTAATCTGAGTTATTTCTCCAATCTGGAACCCTTTGGACTAAACAGGCCCTTTTGAAATACCCTGCAATACCGTGACATATGCACTGAAAAATTGTTACCTTTGTCTTTCCACAAATGGATTTATGGAAATGTACTCAAGTAACCATTCATTAAGGAAAAAGAGAATACCCAGATCTTACAGAAATTATTAGGTGAAGATACTGATTTTACATTGTTGGCTAGGATACACAATGCCATTTGGATCTCCTATTAGATTCATACATAGTCACATACAAACATACAAAAGCCTGGTAGTTAGAAGTCATGGACTACTTCACACTTAAACAAGCAGTGCCCCTAATTGTAACTGCTTTATGGGAAGTGGCATTTTTTAAAAAAATTTAATTTAATTTTATATTTTTCAGTGTTCCAAAATTCATTGTTTATGCACCATACCCAGTGCTCCATGCAATACGTGTCCTCTACAATACCCACCACCAGGTTCACCCAACCCCCCGTCCCCTCCCTTCCAAAACCCTGTTTGTTTCTCAGAACAGTCTCCCATGGTTTGTCTCCCCATCCAATTTCCCCCAACTCACTTCTCCTCTCCTTCTCCCAATGTCTTCCGTGTTATTCCCTTTGCTCCACAAATAAGTGAAACCATATGATAATTGACTCTCTCTGCTTGACTTATTTCACTCAGCATAATCTCTTCCAGTCCTGCCCATGCTGATACAAAAGTTGGGTATTCATCCTTTCTGATGGAGGCATAATACTCTGTTGTATATATGAACCATATCTTCTTCATCCATTTGTCCATTGAAGGGCACCTTGGTTTTTCCACAGTTTGGCGACTGTGGCTATTACTGCTATGAATGTTGGGGTACAGATAGCCCTTCTTTTCACTACATCTGTATCTTTGGGGTAAATACCCAGGAGTGCAATGGCAGGGTCATAGGGTAGACCTATTTTTAATCCCTTAAGGAATCTCCACACAGTTTTTCAAAGTGGCTGCACCAACCTGCATTCCCCAACAGTGTTAAAAGGGTTTCTCTTTCTCCACATCATCTCCAACACTTGTTTATTGTCTTGTTGATTTTGGCCAGTCTAATTGGTATAAGGTTGTATCTCAATGGGGTTTAGATTTGAATCTCCCTGATGGCTAATGATGATGAACATTTTTTCATTTGTCTGATAGCCATTTGCATGTTTTCTTTGGAGAAGTAAATGTTCATGTCTTCTGCCCATTTTTTGATGTAATTATCTGTTTTGTGTATATTGAGTTTGAGGAGTTCTTTATAGATCTTGGATATCAGCCCTTTGTCTGTAGTGTCATTGCAAATACTAGCTCTCTGTACACATTAAAGAACTTGAAAATCAACAACAAATTTAGTCAGCCACACACACAAGAAGGAAAATAATTAAGATTAGAGCAGAAATCAATGAGATAGAAACTAGAGATACAGTAGAACACATCAATGAAACTAGAAGCTGGTTTTTTGGAAGAATCATTAAGATCAACAAACCACTGGCCAAAATAATCCAAAAGAAAAGACAGGGGACCCAAATTAATAAAATATGAATGAAAAGGGAGCAATCACAACTAATACCACAGAAATAGAAACAATCATCAGAAAATATTACCAACAGTTATATGCCAATAAGTTAAGCAACCTAGATGAAAAGGATGGCATTCCTGGAAACCTATAAACTTCCAAAACTGAATCAGGAAAAAATTGACAACCTGAATAGACCAATATTTAGTAACGAGATTAAAGCAGTGATCCAAAACCTCCCCAAAAATCAAGAGCCCAGGACCTGATGGATTCCCTGGAGAATTATACCAAACATTCCAAGAAGAAATAATATCTATTCTTTTGAAGCTCAAAAGAAAATTTAGAAACCGAAAGAAAATTAGAAATAGAAACAGAAAGAAAATTTCCAGACTCCTTTTATGAAGCCAGCATTACCCTGATTCCCAAACCAGGCAAAGACCCCACCAGAAATGAGAATTTCAGACCAATATCCCTGATGAATATAGGTGCCAAAATTCTCAACAAGATCCTAGCTAATAGGATCCAAAAGTACATTAAAAAGATTATCCACCATGACCAGGTGGGATTTATCCATGGGATGCAAGGGTGGTTCAACATTTGCAAATAAATCAATATGATAGAACAAATCAATAAAAGAAGAAAGAAGAACCATATGGTTCTCTCAATTGATGCAGAAAAAGCATTTGACAAGATACAGCATCTGTTCATGATTAAGATGACTCAATGTATAGGGATTCAGGGAACATTCCTCAATTTCATAAAATCTATCTATGAAAAATACACATAAAATCTATCTATGAAAAATCCCCACACAGTGGGGAAAAGCTGACAACCTTCCCTTTGAGATCAGGAACATGACAAAGATGTCCACTCTTACCACTATTGTTCAAGGTAGTACTAGACGTTCTAGCAACAGCAATCAGACAACAAAAAGAAATAAAAGGTATTCTAATGGGCAAAGACGACTTCAAACTCTTTCTCTTTGCAGATGACATGATACTTTATATGGAAAACCCAAAAGACTCCACCCCAAACTACTAGAACTCATACAGCAATTCAGTAATGTGATATGATACAAAATCAATGTACAGAAATCAGTTGCTTTCTTATACACTAACAATGAAAATACAGAAAGGGAAATGAGAGAATCGATTCAATTTATTATAGCACCAAGAACCATAAGATACCTGGGAATAAACTTAACGAAAGGGGTAAAGGATCTGTACTCGAGGAACAGAACACTCCTGAAAGAAATTGAAAAAGACACAAAAAGATGAAAGAGGATTCCATGCTCATGGATTGGAAGAATGAACATTGTTAAAATGTCTATACTGCCTAGAGCAATCTATATTTTCAATACCATCCTGATCAAAATTCCACTGGCATTTTTCAAAGAGCTGGAACAAACAATCCTAAAATTTGTATGGAACCAGAAGAGACTCCGAATTGCTAAGGAAATGTTGAAAAAGAAAAACAAAACTGGAGGCATCAAGTTGCTCGATTTCAAGCTTCACTATAAAGCTGTGCTCACCAAGACAGCATATGGTACTGGCACAAAAACAGACATATAGACCAGTGGAACAGAGTAGAGAGCCCAGATATGGACCTCAAGTCTATGGTCAAATACTGTTCGACAAAGCAGGGAAAACATATCCTGTGGAAAAAAGACAGTCTCTTCAATAAATGGTGCTGGGAAAATTGGACAGCTACATGTAGAAAAATGTAACTCGACCATTCTCTTACACCATACACAAAGAGAAACTCAAAATGGATAAAAGACCTCAACGTGAGGCAGGAATCTATCAAAACCCAATGGAGAACATAGGCAGTAACCTCTGACATCAATCACAGCAACTTCTTTCAAGATATGTCTCTAAAGGCAAAGGAAACAAAAGTGAAAATGAACTTTTGGGACTTCATCAAGATGAAAAGTTGTATCTTTTTAAAGAGTAGTTTAACACAGACTTTGACACATGGTGTGTCGAAACTGATCAGGAATATGCAGTCTTTTACATTCCTTTGAGGAAGAATGAAAAAGAAGAATTCACATTTATATGTGATGGACAACAGAATAAATTTATAGTTTTGGCCTAGGAATATATTGTAAAATATCCAAAGAGGCTTGGACTATAATGGACAATTCAGAGAATCACACTGACCCATGAATCAGACCAGAGTACAAGAATTGGCAAGTACACTGGAAGGCTTGGTAAGACACAGATTTTTGAGAAGGTGGGAAATAAACATTTTCAGCTCAGAGGTACATCATACTAGTGAAGTTTTTATGGGTCTGGTGGTTTGGGGCATGCTTCACATCACCCGCCAATGTATAGAATAAATTATTGGAACTCTTAACTCCTAAGAAGGAAATTTGTAGTTAAAAATCCATACCAGGTTCTGGAACATATTCCAAATTGGAGAATACTGTTTGACCTATTTACTAGATGAACTATAAGGCTACCAGTTTAGAAGGGGGCCCAGAGAAGGAAAAAATTTTGCAACAAGGGTAGATTTAGTGTAAATGGGTCTAACTTCTAGGCTTTGTTATCTTTCATACCTTATGATACTAAACCTAACTGTGGTGGGGAAAAAATAATACTCCAATAAGAGAATCTCAATTTTATGGGTATGTGCAAATTTATAAAATCAAATACACTGATTGAAAAATTATAATGTTCTAATGTTAAATTTTGTCTAGTAGGTCATACCAGTCATCTAGAAATTTAGAGAAATGCATTTTATTCCAATCATCCTTGATTTCTGAATAATTGTTTTATATATTTAGTTGTTGCATTGTGGTGCAAAAAAACTTTAAGGTTATTATTCACTTTTCTTTATAAATTGTGATTTATTTTTTTTAATTTATTTTTTTTATTCTTTTTTCCAATTTATTTATTTTCAGAAAAACAGTATTCATTATTTTTCCACCACACCCAGTGCTCCATGCAAGCCGTGCCCTCTATAATACCCACCACCTGGTACCCCAACCTCCCACCCCCCCGCCACTTCAAACCCCTCAGACTGTTTTTCAGAGTCCATAAATTGTGATTTAGATTGCGTGTATGTGTATGTCACAAAGGTGAATTAACATTAAGTGACAAAGAGAATAAAGTTGACAATATAGAGAAGTTATTTTAGAAAGGCAACTACTTTTAATTCACCACGCTGAATCACTCCATTTTAGGGTGAATAATTATTCTGAAGAAATGTAAATGTTATAGAATTTTTTTAAGGTTTCTGTTTTTATCCTCTGCTTATTAATATTTTAATCCTTTGACTTTATTTTCTTCATCTTTTTAACTTCAAGGCTCTGATATAGTTTACTTTTATATCCATGAAATATGCAAAATTATATGTAATTATAAATTTATACTCCCAAATCATTTTAGAAAACTGGGACAAAAATTCCCCAGGAGGAATTTTCAGACAATTAAAGCATTAAAGAATAATAATTTAATATTAGCCAAAAGATGAGAGGTCTAAACATATGCATAATATTCATAAATGTGCTGATTCATTTTTTCTTAGCTTGTTAAGAGGTTTCATGGCTTATGTTTCTATGTTAAGTAAAATCTTGAAAATAATCATCCACTTCTTTATCTCTCTAGTTCCCTCTTATTTCCATAAGAATAGTTATATGAGAGTCTGACTGTGTTTACTAATTCAAGGTGAAATACAAAGTGATTAAATAATTATTGAAATAAAGGATGGATTATGACATGAATATCATTTGTTTGTAAGTGTTGGAATTAACAAAGTTAATTTTATTTTTACTACAAGAGCATTAGAAATGAGCCTACCTTTTACTATTAGCAAGGCATCCATTACACTTGTAACTAAATCGAATAGTGAGCTAACATTGTAATAGGTTTAGTGAATATAGTATTCCCTATGCATAGTATTGAGTTTCTGATTATAAAGTAATGTGAGCTAATTAGGGAAGCAGACATTATAGAAAATATACCAAATATAAAGATTTCTCAGAACGTATGGATCATCTTAATAAATATTTCTGTATATTTTCCCAATATTTGCATTTCTGTGCATGTGTACATGTATGTCCCTGTGTATATATAGAACTTTGTGTCTTCTTTTTAGGCATTATATTATAAGCATCATATCCTGTCTTTAAACACTGTTTGAAAATATAATTATATTAGAAGTGTGAAAATATATCATACCATTCTGATTAATACATGTCATTATCCATTTGCCCAAATCTATGGAGTATACAACACTGAGTGAACTCTTATGCAAACTTTGGGTTTTAGTTGATTATGTTGTGTTGATAGAGGTTCATCAATTGTAACAAATGTACCACCCTGGTGAGGATGTTTATAATGGAGAGGCTGAGCATGTATGAAGGCAGGGGTATATGAGAAGTCTCTCTACATTCTCTTCAATTTTTCTGTGAACCTTAAAATTCTCTAAAAAAATAGACTTAAAATAATAATAAATTATAACAAGTCACATAGTTTATATTTTAATACATAAATTTTTATAATTGTATTTATTTTATCTCTATAGATATTTAAATTATTTCTTGGTATTCTGTTGATATCTTTTATAATCACGTACTTCAAGAAATAATATTTTTCAATGACAAATTTATAAAAGTGGAATAAATGAACCCCAAATGAGTTAGGTATATAGATAATTTTGATCACATCACAGAAACATGCTGCAAACATGCAACATGATTTAGAAAATAATATGATTAGCTATCTCTTAAAAAAGAAGGTTCATGGGGTGCCTGGGTAGCTCAGTGGGTTAAGTCTCTACCTTTGGCTCAGGTCATGATTTCAGTGTCCTGGGATGAAGCTCACATTGGGCTCTCACAGGGAACCTGCTTCTCCCTCTCTCTCTGCCTGCTTCTCTGCCTACTTGTGATATTTCTTTCTGTGTGTCAAATAAATAAATAAAATCTTTTAAAAAAATGAAGGTTCAGAAATATGTGGGCTTGGGGTATAATATCATGAAGATTTCTTTACTCCTCTTCTGTATTATTTGACATCTGGCTGCCCACCATGCTGGTTTTTTTCCTAGCCTGATTTCTCTCATGATTTTAAAAAGACCACTAGCAACAAATAAGGTAATGTGCTTTCTTGTTCATGTCCAAGAGAAGACAGATCCCAAATCATTTGGACTAGGTTGTATTTTCATTCCTGAACCAGTAACACTTACCAGAATGAAGGCCTAGAGGTTGTTGATGACCACAACTACATTAAAGGGAGAGAACATTAAAATCAGGCAGAGGGATCTGCCTGAGTACTTTTTCTTAAGGCTGTCACATTACCCTCTCTCTATTACTCAGATATGAATTTATTTGCTACTTACTAAGATAACTCTTTCTACAACTTCTTCTCTAGGTGTCTTACCACAACTAACATTTCATGTTGTATTGATTTTCATAATGCTTTGCTATTTAAATTCACATTATTTATTACTGTATATACATATTTATATTCTATTTTCTTCACTAGGGTAAAGCACTCTGTATATATACCCCCTACAAGAATCCAAACAGTTTAAGGTATTTTTGCTTTGGTAATTGGTGAATTTCCTGCTTCTGACCCACCAAAGAAGTTCAAAAGATATTTTCAGAGAGAAAGAAATTTTGAAAAGGAGAGGAAAGCAAAAAGAAGTATAAGATGGGAGAGAGGTGGGGAGAGATGGAGGAATAGAGGGAAGAAGGAAAAAAGGAAGAAAAGAGATAGCAGAAAAGGTAAGGAAAGTTAAATGCATGCCTACATTTGAGGAATATATCAAGACAATTCTACTTCTCTGGTTTTTCTGTAATTGGCTGTATTAGTATCTCTAATGGTTATAGTAATGTTTAATTTTATGTGTTAACTTGACTGGGCTAGAGAATACCAAGATAGCTTATAAAAAATATCTCTCAGTGTGTTTTTGAGGGTGTTTCTGGAAGAGATTAGCACTTGAATCAGTAGACTGTGTTAAGAAAATCACCTTCACCAGTGTTGAGCGTAGGGGGAGACTTATTCCATTTAATGAAGACCAAAAGAAAACAAAAAGCCAGAGGAAGAGTAAATCCTCTCCTACTGAGCTGAGGTATCCATCTTCTTTTGTCCTGAAACATTGGAGCTTCTGATTCTTGGGCCTAAAATTCACTTAACTGAATTTTACTAACTGTTTTCCTGTTTCTCCAGCTTGCAAATTGGATATCATGACTTATCTCACCCTCCATAATTGGATGAGCTAAATATCACAATAAATCTCTTGGTTCCATTGGTTCTGTTTCTCTGGTTCTGTTTATCTTGAGTATTACAGTTATCTGTTGCTGTATAACAAGTTATTCCAAGACTTATTGGCTGTAGGCAACAAACACATTTATCATCTCAAAAGATTTCTGAAGCTCAGGAATCTGGGGTCAGCTTAACTTGCTGTTTTTGGCTCAAGATCTCTCTTCAGGTTGGAGTCAAATTGTTCGTTGAGATTGTGGTTATTAATTAATTTAAAGATTTTACTTATTTACTTGAGAGAGAGAAAGAGCAAGAGAGAACATGAGCAGTGGGGAGAAGCAGAGGGGGAGGGAGAAGCAGACTGAGCAGGAAGCCCAACATGGGACTCCATCTCAGAACCCTGGGATTTTGACCTGAGCTGAAGGCAGATGCTTAACTGAGCCACCCAGGCACCCCGAAATCATAGTTATTTAAAGGCTTGTTTGTAAAATAGGGAACTGCTTCTAAGCTCACTCAAATGGCTCATGATTAAAGACCTCAGTTTCTTACTATGTGAAGTTATTGTAGAACAGCTCATAATATGACAAATGGATTCCTCCCAGATGTGTAATCCAAGAAAGAAAAACAGCAAAGACAGAAACCAAAATGGCTTTTATAACTTAATTCAGAAGTTATGTAATATCACATCTATTACATACTATTATTGACAAAGACAAACCATAGGATGATGTGATAGAGGAATACACAAGGGATACACAGAAATACACAAGATGAGTACACAGAAGTGATGATCATTGAGAATTATCATGAAAATTAATACCACAATTCACTCTCTGCCTCCAAATTATCCTTCTCAATCAATACTTCAAAGTCTCACAAGAGAGTAATCCTATTATAACATCAACTCAGTGCCCAGAATCTTGTCATCAAGTCAGATCAAGGGTCAGATGTGGCTTTTTTGATGTAGTTTTCTAAGTATAGTTCTTTAGGTAAAGTTCCTCTCAATTTGTAAACCTAGGAAATAAGGAGACAACGTGCTAACCCCCCCCACACACACACACACATCACAAACATATCACAGTAAAATAGGCTTAGGATTTTCACTAGAAATATTCCTATTAAAAAGGGAAGGAAATGGTAAGCACACAGGAATCACTTATCCATAACAGATTTGAAATCTAGCTAAGAAAATGTTGGATAATTGTTAATGAGAATTCAGTTCTTCCGCTCGGGAGTTATTCTCCATGGCTCTTAGTTCAAATCTTGGAAGCATGCTTCCTTTCTGTGGAGGCCGAGAAAAATTAAGGCCATCCCACCTCAGGTTTAGCCTTAGCATAAGTACAGCCATCTTAGCTCTGGCAGCCATTTCAGACCCCTGTGCCCACAGGCTGAACTTACCCTCCACTTTACTTTAGTTCTAAGGACCCCCACCGTGCTTTAGTAACAGGAAGCCCCACCCTGCTTTAGTTCCAGAGACCCCCACCCTGCTTTGGTTCCAGAAACCCCCACCCTGCTTTAGTAACAGGACTCCCCACCCTGCTTTAGTAACAGGAACCCATAAATACCCCTGCCTTAACTAAGCTCGGGGTCTAAGTCCCTACTCCTCTGTGTCGGGTATACTTGGGCCCAAGCTTAAGCTTGTTAAATAAACCCTCATGTGAGTGCATTGGTGTTTGCTCCTTGGTGGTCTCTCAGATGTGAAAACTTGGGCATAACACTTTCTTCATCAAAAATAGCACATGTGTGGAGGTAAGTAGTTTTCTGTCCTGCTAGTAGAGGCATGCAACAGCCACTTTTCCATTTGTGCCCTTCTATCCGTGCCTTTTAGACCACTAATGGTGTTTCTGCTGATATAATTCTTTTAAAACCTTCTCAGTTTTTCTGGGAATCTTACTGGTATTCACTCTGCTTGACAAACCCACATTCACAAATCTACTTTTGCCTTCTCCTGAGATAGCTGAGGGCTAGTCTAGCACCCTTAAGCATCTTGGAAGAGCTATTTTTCAATTGAGAAACCCATAAAGCATATCCTTAAAATCCTTAAAAGGGTGTTTTCCATTTCAATGCTGTAAGGCACCATCTTTGATCATTCTGAGATTTCAAGAAAGGATTCAATGAAAGATTCTTATCTTATCTTTAGACCACAGTTTTCAAAGAGTGTCTTGAATTTAATCTTTGCTTCAAAACAGTTTGTTATTTTCAGCATCATTTGCCATTTGTAGAGCTTGAGAATTTTTAGAGCCATTGAGTCCTGTCTCCTTTTGCTTAGCACTCTGTCCCTCAATTTACCTGTCTCATCTCACACTTTTCTAGAAGCAGTGTAAAGAATCTAGACAGTTCCTTCCACACTGCTTAGAAAAACACTTAGTCAGGGGCACTTGGGTGGCTCAGTTGCTTAAGTGTCTTCCTTGGGCTAAGGTCCTGATCCCAGGATCCTGGGACTGAGCACGATCCTTTCCCACTCTTGAGGGAGTCTGCTTCTGCCCCTCCCCAACTTGTGTGTTCTCTCTTTCTCTCAAATAAATAAAAGAAAGAAAGAAAACCCCTTATTCAGATTAACCTCTCAATAAGGCATATTTTATACCTTATTCATTCCTGGAAGCAAGAGGATATCTAAAATTTCTGTTACTATTTAAAAATGATACCCTTATTCCAATTTTTAAGATGATTTTCTTTATTTTCTGGAAAGCCCTTACTGGCCACTATGAGGCTTCTAGTAATAACTAAGAGGCTTCAAAGACTACGAGGCTTCTAGTAATAACTTTTTCAAGGTCCTTTACGCTTCAACTTACTCTGTTCTTTCATGGCTGCCCAGTTGCAAAAAGACACCTATATTTTAGTTTCAATTATGGTGATACTCCACTCTTGGTACCAAACTTTGAATCAGTTACCTAAATTTCTAAATTAAAACATTACTCCAAAATTTCATTGCATAATCAAAAATATTTATCATTTTACAGTTTAAATGGGTTAAAAATTTGGGCACAACTTCACTGAGCACACCTGACACAAGGCTTTCAGGCAGTAGCAGATCAGAATTTCAGTTGAGACTAGTTTCATGTGAGAGGTTGACCATGTAAGCATACTTATAAACTCATTCACACAACTGTTTGCTGGCCTTGGTCACTTCCCATAGGGACCTCTCGACAGAATGACTTACAAAATGGGACCAGGATTGTCCTAGGGTGAATGATTTCAAAAGAAAATGAGAGCACTCAGGATAGGAGTCACATTTTTTTTTTAAATAAATTAATTTCAGAAGTTACATCCAGGGTGCTTGAGTGGCTCAGTTAGTTAAGCATCTGTTTTTGGCTCAGGTCATGATCCCAGGGTCCTGGGATAAAAACCCACATGGGGCTCCTTGCTCAGTGGGGAGTTTGCTTCTCCCTCTGCCCCCCTCACCCAGCTTCTGCATGCTCTCTCTCTCTTTCAAATAAATAAACAAAATCTTTAAAAAAAAGTTACATTCAATCCCTTCTGCTATATGATATTCATAAAAGTTGGTCAATAAGCCAAGCTTTTACTCAGTGGAAGGTATTATATCTGGGTATAAAAAACAGGAGATAGTATCCTTGGGTGCCATCTTAGTGGTTGCTTACCACAGAATGTATCCAGTTAAGCCATGGTCCAGGAGGAAGTACAAACAAGAAATGCATCCCAATAAGAGTTTTATTGAATAACAGGGATAAGAACAAGTAACTAGTTATTTGGGTTGGGGAAATTTTCCTCTTCTTCTATATATATGCTAGAAAAAAAAATTCTTCTTTGTTTTAAACTTCTGTTGTGATAGTGTCTTTATTTGTGTGAGACATGTAAGTGACCTAGGAATAACTCCTGAAGTTAGCCATGGAAGCAATGTAAAATATCCAGGGAAGTCAAATACAGAGATGGTCTTTGCAATTTTCAGTTGTTTTACTGTCTAAGAATGCAATTTCTATTGTAATTATCATTTATTTAATGTCAATAATGTGAGTTTCTACTGTATAGTCACGAAACACTTCTACACTTTATATTATTATATTTTACTCTCTAGGATTTAAGACAAAATATAAAAAGTACACCTCTGACTTTTTGTATTCCAGTAAACTTACTCTTTGTTCACAGCATGACCTGTGTCATTCTATCTCTTTTTTATGTCGCTTCCTCAGCATGGAATTCTCTCCACATATTTCCACATTGTATCATGTTGCCTACAAACTTTGTATATAGGTAACCCTACAAGTCTAACTTCCGTTCATCCTTTAATCTTTATTTTAAACATGATTTTCCCTGGATCGTAACCTGTGGAAACATTAATAAAGAGTCCTCTAAAAGGCATCCATAGAGATAACTGAAAAGACTTCAAATTGTTTTTTTCTCAAATGAGTTTACAAATGCATACTAGTTGACTTTAGAATCTACTACAACCCTGAAAAACTTGATTGCTTTTTGTTTGGTTATAATATTTCTTTTACCACTCTGGTTGTTCATTTATTTCCTCAACTTACAGAAAGCAATCATTCTTTGTCTTTTATTTGCCAATATTAGAAATATGGAAACATCATGTTGTTTGCTTTTTATCCCAGTCTTCTTTGAATGCCATTGTTTATGCAAATTGTAGGCAAACAAGAAAGAATTCACTGTTAATTTGCATTCAAATAAGCTAATATCCAAATATTTGCTTATTCTGAAATTGGCAAAAAAAAAAAAAACCCTGTCAATTAAATTCAATGGAATTTCAAGAAAGCAATGAAGAAAAGAACTGTAATTTCTCATTGGATATAAGTCCAGACTTAAAAGGAGTATTTACTAAAGAAATCACTAAACTCATCTGACCAAGATAATCACACACAGTAAGGATACACTGAAATTATACACACATATTAAAATGGTTTGTCCAGTAAGGTCTGAGAATTTAAATATAGTGACCAGGTAGAATTTCCTTTTAGAAATGAATCTGTATGGGAAGACTTTCTCAAAGTCCTAGTTGTAACAGAAACTCCTTCTCATCATGAAAACTATTAGTAAACCTATATAAAGAATAAAATGTAAGAATGCCATGTTTCCCAAGAAACTGATAAACATTTGAATAATTATGAACATGAATGAACTGCTGTGAATAAATGAAGTTGGATTTCACCCATTTATTCATATTCACTATTAGAAAAATGGCAGGGAGCTACTTATATATCCAATGTGATTATAATCTGATAATTTACTATAATTAATAGATACAAAAATAATCCTTTACCCAACATCAAAAAATATGTAAAACAAATGTTGAACTAATTATATATACTGACCATAATAGAATGCATTTTTTAAAGATTTATTTATTTATTTATTTGACAGATAGAGATCACAAGTAGGCAGAGAGGCAGACAGAGGGAGAGTAAGAGGAGAAAGCAGGCTCCCCGCTGAGCAGAGAGCTTGATGTGGGGCTCGATCCCAGGACCCTGAGATCATGACCTGAGTGGAAGGCAGAAGCGTTAATCCACTGAGCCACCCAGGCGCCCCTGACCATAATAGAATTCATTTAAATCTGAGTTAAAGTGGGCAAGGAATGAAGAATTCAGTTATAGTAATGTGGGAGAGAAAGAATTTAATAATCCCCAAAGATTCACATTGTCTGACTTCTAAGAATGGGCTGGAGGAAGGAGATAGGGAAGGGTTGGAGTTTCTGAAAATGCTTAAAACTATCTACAAATAGGCTAAAAATACAATTTTTAGCTGGTTAATATACTCAAATACTGTATGATTGTGAACATCTGCAGTTAATGGTCATATGCAACTCATCAATGAATTGGAATTTATTAGAATAAAGATAGTTTTCTGTATTATTTTCAAGAGTGCATGTATTTTTTTTCCTCATAGTTGTATCTAAGAATATCTCAAATAAAACCCATAACACTCTTGAGTCTGAGAAGCACATTAAAATAAGTCAATACATTATGAATAAATATCAGAATTATTTTAAAGTTATTTATAGCTTCTAATACAATGATTTGTCCCATGCTTGTCAAGAGCTGATAATTATTAAGGAAATTAAATATGATATAAGAAGACTAATGAAAATGGCAGGATAACTACTGGGATGAAGTAAGCAGTATCAGATTTCAGTTGTCAGCCCATCACATATCTTTTTGGAAGAATACCGTAAATCAATGGTTCATATTACGATATCAATTAAAATCAGAGACTTTGTTGGAAAAACACTCCCTGAAGCCTTGTAGGCCCTGTCAGAATACAGAGAAACCCAAACAGGTAGTGCTTCAAATATTTATAAGATAACAAAACTATGAATAATGAAATCAGACTTGGAATGTAGCAAATTTCCCTGATTTCAAGTTCTTAATTTTGCCATTATCTGTGTATATATTTTAACTTTATTGCAAATGTCTCTTTTTATAGGAAAATTTGAAATGATGTTTCAAGAAAATTTTGAAATATTTAATACTTGAATAATACTTTGAAAATAAGACTACCATATTCTTCTCCTTCCATATCCCTTCCCTATGTTGTTTACTTGTCATAATTAGTTTGTTGTTTGAAAATTCCTACCATTTATATTGTATATGTATGATTATTGAATATGTATAATTATTTTATGGGTATAATATATAAATATTATATGTATGTATAGTTCATACATTATCAGGTATACAAGGTATAAAGCTAACTTTCAAAATGTATGTTGACTCTCTTTTTTCCTGAATGAATTAAGACAAAATAGCTCAACTCCTTCACTAGTGTATTTTAGGTTAAACACTCTGCAACATCTTGAAGGCAAAATCAGATATATGGGGGCACCTGGGTGGCTCAGTCAGTTCAGCGTCTGCCTTCTGCTCGGGTCATGATCTCAGGGTCGTGGGATCGAGCCCTGCATCCAGCTCCCTGCTCCGTGGGGAGCTTGCTTCTCCCTCTGCCTCTGCCTCTGCACTGGCCTCATGCTCGCTCGCATGCTCTCTCTCGCTCTCATATAAATTAACAAAATCTTGGAAAAAAAATCAGATATATGACTATCTCTCCCCACACTTAAACTTTACGGTGATAACTGATATATCAGGATCGAGAAAAAAATGATATAACTGAAGTATTAGATGTTCTTTCTACTATAGCAGTGAACACATATGACCCAGGGACAATTATAATTTCCATCACCCAATAAATAAGACAACAAACTAATGCCTCTATAATATTCCATAAATTTAGAAACTGCTGACCTTACTAACAATCTGCTGATGATATTATTGAGGAAGTATCTTCAAAGTAAACAAAAGAAAGTGAAGGGAGGTCTTCAATTAGCATGATGTGGAAGGAAATCTTCGAGGTAGGAAAGTATAAAATTAAATGGAAGCTATTCTCATATTTGCTTAGATTCTGCAAAGCTCTCTATGCTACACATGAGTGTCCTAATTGTGATGGGGTAATAGAATCTTAATGGGTTAGGGGACATTTTTTGGATGGACCATGAGTTATGCTGTATGTTAACTAAGTTTTCATTATCAGTTTTTTAATATTCACCAGGAATACTTTCCTTAAACATACTCTTGGCTTGTAAAAATATATATTTCCAGTTAGTTGTCAATTTTGCGGCTCACTGGAGTGGGAGCTTTTTCCAACCACAGTGGCATCAAGGCAAATTAACACGAACCAAGTGTACAAACAGAATGAATGAGCATAGATCTATATGTTTGTTCTACCTCCATTACAAACAATAAGAAAGAAAAGATAATTAAATATTTCAATTTTTCTGATATCTCAAGAATTCTTGGCTCATAGAAAAGATAATCTAATATAAAATGTATATTTTTTGGTTGATATCTTAGGAATTCTAATCTGGTAGAAATATGCAATTTTAGATAAAAAAATACAAATTATTTTGACTAACTAAAAAGTGATCATGTAGTCTTCTTACATAGGGAGAAAGCCATTAATCAAACTGAAGTCATGTGCAGAGAAAAAAAATTAATTTTAACATAATTTAAAATTGAGAAACATTAAAGACTAATAAGGGCATAAAAATGAGTTTACATTATATACATGAAATTAATTCCATTTCAATTTATTCCAAGTAATGAATGTATAAAAAGGTTGAAGCCAAATAAGAAATGGTTAAATTTTCTCTAATACTGAAATGAACTTGAACTTATTTCCAGTTTAAGATAATATTTTAAAGAAATTATTAACTTTTCAGTGCCACGGCAGACACTATTTATAACTTCATCCAAGAGCCTCCCTGGCCCCCATTTCTAAGCTTGCAGGACTCAGTGTTGTTCAGGTGTCAGGCACAAAAGAGTTCAGAGAAGGTGAGATATTCCCCAGTCTTAAGGAAGAAATCATAATTAGTCTAAGACAGTCATTGTAATATCACACATTTTGGAAAAGGTTGTTTATCTTCCAATTCTACCTATTCTGATATAACAGAAAGTCTGCTGGAGAACAAAGGTCACTTAAGATTCACCTCTTCAAAATATCACATAAAGAAAAACTGAATGTGCATTATCTCTACTACCTCTTAGACTCTTATTTCTTATTTCTTCTGTTCCAATAACATTCTAGCTGCTTTCCCAGTATCTTTCTTATTCCAATCAAATTTATCGTCTTTGCAGTTGACTGAACAAGATATTAAAAAGGCAAATCTGATCATGTCAATTCCCTGCTAGAATTCACTTAGTCACTCTCCAATTATCTACAAGACTCAATCTTCACCTTTCGAAAGGTAATCCTCTAACACCCCATTTTCTTTTTCCCAGGATGGTTAAAAACACCCATTTTCTTCTATAAATACCAATATATGTGACTTCTCAGGAGAATGAGTCTCTTGACTACTGTGATAATTTATTTATTTATTTATACTCAGTACACAGGTCAGCACATATAACATGCAGGAAACATTATTAATACTTGCAGAATTGTGGAATTAATGAGGTGGCTGTAATTATTTAAAGGGAGATACTAAATCCATTGTGAAGGTTTAAATAAATCTCCAATCAACAAGAAAAACAGATTTTGTGACACATCATTTGTCACAACATGTCACAACAGTATCACCCATGTCTGTGGTACAGTCCTTTAAAATCATTTCACACTCAATTCTCAAGGCAATTTGAGTATTATCTACCCCGTCGTGAAACTCTGAGGGGAGATCTTGAGCTTCAGAAATTTTGAGTCCCTTAAGGGGCATGAGAATCAGAAAGGAAATGGTTATCTTTCATCATACTCTTCTACGCTTTCTTTGCTAACATAAATGTCTCATAAATATTAGCTTCTTAACATATTTTTGATCAATTTTTGTTGAATCTTTGAAATATTTGTACTGTTTCATTTTATCATGTGCATCCTGACCTGAAATATATCCTAAACACCAAAGAAATGCCATCATCCATACTACTTTTTCTCCTATCTCAAGGGAAAAACAAAGAACAAAAAACAAAAACTATTTTCACATTCTCCATACATTCACAGACATCACTTAATGAGTTGCTGTTTTAAGAAAATAAGGTAAAAGGAAACGAAGTAATTATCCATCTTCAGAAAAATCACTTACTAACTGTATCACTATATTCATTTTTTAGTGTCAGGTTATTGATTCTTCATGTACTTCCACTGTTTTTCAGGATTATCTTATTGTTTCTAAACAAAATTTAATGATATTTTACTTTAGTCTAAATATAAGTACAAATTTCAGTGAGTTTTTACAAAATAAACACACCAATGAAACCACCACTATGATAAAATATTTGAATGTTGGCAGCCCTCAAGAAGTTCCTTTCTGCTTCTGGTGAATTATTACTACACATAAAAGTAAACACTTTCCTGACCTTTATCACCATGGATCAGCTCACATATTTTTGAACTATAAATAAATGGAATCCTACATTATGTCATACTTCATCTGATTTCAACAGCTTAACATTACCTTGTAAGCTTTATACAGATCATTAAAGGCTGTAACACTTTTTTTCTCATTTCTGCTTGATATTCATTGCCTAACAATAGCACAATTTGTTTATTGATTTCACTTTGAATGTTCATTTCAGTTGTATCTAGACTGAGGTTGATATGGATAATCCAATTATAAACGTTCTAGAACATGTGCAGACAAAACGTTTTAGTTTAAGATTGAACTTATTGGGTCACAGGGAATTTATAAATCTAGTATAATAGGAAAAGATAAAGAATTTTCTAAAATAGTTTGTGTCAATTTTAATCTCCAAAGTATATAAATGTGCCATTTATTCTGCATTTTGCCAATATTGGCAAATTTTCCTTTAACAACTGTTGCCATTCCTTTTAAGATTAAAATACAGTGTGGTTTGGGGCACCTGGGTGGCTCAGTGGGTTAAAGCCTCTGCCTTTGGCTCTGGTCATGATCCCAGAGTTTTGGAATCGAGCCCCGCATTGGGCTCTCTGCTCAGCAGGGAGTCTGCTTCCTCCTCTCTCTCTCTGCCTGACTCTCTGTCTACTTGTGATCTCTGTCTGTCAAATAAATAAACAAAATCTTAAAAAAAAATACAATGTGGTTTTAATTTGCATTTCTCTGGTAACATATGTGGTTGAAAAAAATGTCACATATTCATTGGGAATTTTAATTTTATCTTTTCAAATATAAAGTGCCTGTTCAACCTTTTGCCCATTTTTATTGGATTTGCTTTCTTTTTAATATTGACATGGTCTCTTATGTTTCCTGTATTTGAATCATTTGTCAGATGTATGTTTTAGAAATTGTTTTTGTGACTCTTTGACTTGCAATTTCACACTTTAGGGTGAATGTGATTAGAAAAAAAAAAAAAGTCTTATGTTATGTATATTCCAATGTATCAATCTTTTTCTTTATACTCAATTCTGTTTTGTCCTGTTTAAGAAATCTTTGCCTTCTCAAGAACATTAAGATATGCACCTATGTTATATTATCAGGTTTTTTTTTCTTTCCAATTTATATGTACTACCTATTTAATATATGTGTATGTACTCATGCAAAGTAGAACAGAGGCATACAGTATGGTAGCCAGAGTTACTATGTTTATTTACATTAAAAGTAATTAAAGTTAAAAATTCAATTTTTCTGTTTCATTATTGTCATATAATCAAGTGCTTAACAACCATATGTGGTTAATGGCTACCATATCAAAGAGATATAGAATGTTTCCATCATGAGAATTTTTTGACTGTGTTTGTAAAGAGTCACTATTCCTGCCTCATACATAGTTTAGTTGACCCAACACCATTTATTAAAAACAGTATTCTTCCCAAATTCATTTACGATAAATATTTGTCATAAAACAATTGTCAATATTTGTGTAAGCTGATTCTTGGGATCCTTATTGTTTTCCACTAAATTATTGTCTATTCTAAAACCACATTCTGTTTATTATGTAACTTATATTAAGTAGTTCTGTCAGTGCTAAATTTCCAAATGTGTTGGTTTTCGATATTCTTAGCCCACTGCATTTCCCCCAAAACTACAAATGATATTTGCCTCTCTCTACAATCACCCACAGACAAACAGTTGGATTTTGCTTGGGATTGCAGTTAATGTAAAGATCAATTTGAGAATAATTAACATTTTACATTATTTGATTTCTCCAACCCATGAACCCATTTTATTTATTTAGAATCTTAAAATCTCTCAGTAGTACTCTGTAGTTGTCTTTGTAAGATGTCTGTCATTACATTTTCAGATATTTGATGCTTGTATATTACTTAAAATGGTATATCACCAAAGACACTGTTTATTGCTTATCTATAAAAATGTGACTAATTTTGAAAATATTGACATTGTATTTTGCCAACATAAGGACTTATATTAATTCTAAAAATGGATAATTTAAAATATTGTCTTATTAAATAATGTTATCAGCAAGTAATAATGTTTTTACTTGATTTTTTGTTTTACATTTTAATTAATTAATTAATTAACTTCATTTATTTTATTTACTTTATTTCCATGAATTGGACTTCTAGTTCAGTGTTGAATTAAAGTGTCAATAGTGAAGATGTTTTGCGGTACCTGGGTGGCTCAGTTGGTCATGATCCCAGATCCTGGGATCCAGGCTCACGACTTAGCAGGGAATCTGCTTCTTCCCCCTCCTGCCCCTCCCTCTGCTCCTGTTTCTATCTCTCTTTCAAATAAATAACATCTTCATTTATAAAAGATGTTATTTATTTATTTATTTGAGAGAGAGAGTGCACTAGCAGGGGAGAGGCAAAGGAAGAGGGAGAAGCATACTCCCAGCTGAGCAGGGAGCCAGAGGAGGGGCTTGGTCCCAGGACTGGGATCAGGTCCTGAGGCAAAGGCAGACGCTTAATGGTCTGAGCCACCCAGGTGCCCCAAATAAATAAAATCTTTAAAAAAAGAGAGAGAGAATTTGTTTTTCTTACCCCTGATCTTGAAAAAGAGTTCACTGTTTTTGCCATTACACTTTGTTAACAAACACTGCAACTACTCTGTCCTTATCCTACAATCTTTACCTCAGCATTGTGGTCCATTAGAATTCCAACAGCCAATATCTGTATAATTAATAGGGAGGGTTTTTCTATTAAAAGTCACTAAACCTAACTATTTGGTAGGCTTCCAAATGCCAGGAAATTAACACCTCAAGGAAGAAGCCCTTAACTACTTATTGAATCACAGTGGTATATAACTACTTCTTTTCCCTGAGGCATATGTTTTGAAGCATTTCCCAGAGTTTCCCCATTGAATTAAGCTCCAAACACCCATGTAGCAGCCAGTTCAAAAATCTCTTTATGGAGTTCCTTCCCTGTATTGATTTCCCTCATTTTCACTGGTGCTCCCTACAACACCTAAATAAACTACTTCCCATTTACTCTTGGAGGCTTGCCTCTGCTTTTGCTTCTGAAGCAATGCAAACCAGGGTAAGTGTGATTTTTTCTTCTTCTACTTTTTAACAGATTAAGAAATTTCCTTTCTATTCTTACTTGTTAAAGTTTTTTTTTCATTAATGTTAAACTTCAATGTTTTTCTCCTTTTTTCCCTATCAATTTAGTAAATTATATTGATTAATTTTCACATAACCAGGTAAATTTTTATTTCTGGAACATGAGGCATTATTTACTCAATAAATCACATATTTGGCTTGCTAATATTTTCTTATGGACTTTTGCATCTGTTTTTAAAAGAGATACATATATAACTCTTCTTTCATGGAATGTTTCCTTTTTCCTTCTTGTCAAAGAAAAATTCCACCAAATGGATAAAAAAGCAAGGAAGACATTGTTCAAGGCTACGGCCATAGGGGACACTGAGATCAAGTCCATGAAATAAAAGCAGGAGAGTTTCTAAGCACTGGGTGAATTAGTGGAAAAGTATTGGAAGACATTAGAGAGCTTGGTCAATGTGATTAGTCCATCTTGTTTGCTAAATTGGTATTGAAGTTCCTACAGAACCCAGAAGATATGGGCATTACCTTTCTTGATGATTTCATTTTAAAGGGATGTCTCCCAGGTCCTTTGTAAAGATATTCCTATTCTATAAACTGACAGTAGTCTGGGAGAAGATTTGTATTTTCTAAATAAAGCAACAGAGAAGGGACTGGCAATTGCATGTTTTCTGAAGAAAATTTTCTATGGAGAGAGCCTTCAAAAATAAACCTATTTCATGTTTAGTCAAGATGAAGGGACAACAGAAACTTTATGTTTAAAATCTTCTCAGATTGTTACCCTATGCATCTCTTTTTTTGGCTAATGTGTATCATTTTGCTATAATAAAACTATAACAACTTGCATATCTTATTCCTCAGATCTGTAAGTCACTTTAGTCAGTTATCAAAATGGAAGGTCATTTTGGTTCTGTCATATTTTCAAATGGAGTCAGAAGTTATGAGCAGATGAGATAGTCTGGAGCATAGTTGTCTTACTTAACTATGAATTTAGCTAGTTCTAAATACTCATTAATCAAGTATTTTCATTCCACCCACCTTTATTAATATATTCATTTTCATTCTTTTCCTTTTGTGATTAACTAGACTTTACATGACTGACTAATTAGAGTATTCTTTTACTTCAGGTCTGTTAGTGATGAGTACTTCATTCCTGCTTTACATCTGAATGTATCTTCAGAATGTAGAAATATAGTTTGAACTTATTTTCTTAGAGTATTTGAAATATTCATATATCAATTGTCATCTGGATTACATTTCTTTTTCTTTTGAGAAATCAGATAAGTTGTAATTACTGCTTATTTGATTGTAGTGTGTTTTTATTTCTGGCTTCATTTAAATGTTCCTCTTGTCTTTCATTTTCATGTTTCATATAATATGCCTCAATACTGTTATGTACTAAAACTTAGTAGGTGACTGATGTCAGCCTTCCATGACCATCCCAAGTCATCTCAAGGAGATTCCAGAAACAGGAAGAATCAGAGTATAATTAAGCAGGGGCATACAAGTAATATTTTTAAACAATCAGATATTATAGAAATATAATGTATTAAGAGGACATAAGAGTCTTTCTTGAGTCTATGTGTGAATCAGAAAATCTTAATTTTTACAACTCTAACAAATCATACCTTGTGATATGTGGGTATTTGTAGAACTGTTTTCAAGCATTTATATTCCTTTTCCCCTTTTGTATATATAATCCCCTATAGCTAACAAGTTTTGTAGCTAACAAGTAATTTGAAATACTATCTCTCAGGCTATAGGATTTATTAACTCACTCTAATCCTGGTTCTCTTTCAGTCAACAGTGTTGCTGTTGTTTTTTTTTTAAAGATTTTATTTATTTATTTGACAGATAGAGATCACAAGTAGGCAGAGAGGCAGGTGGGGAGGGGTGGGGAGGGAAGCAGGCACCCTGATAAGCAGAGAGCCCGACATGGGGCTTAATTCCAGGACCCTGAGATCGTGACCTGAGCCAAAGGCAGAGGCTTTAAACCATTGAGCCACCCAGGTGCCCTGAGTCAACAGTGTTTTTACTGTAATTTTATTGCTCAAGTTTGTAGTTCTTTTTTGGATATGTTGATTGATATTTTTGTCTACTTTGAAATACTTTCATCTATAACATCAAATATTGTTGACTGCCTCATTTTTCTATTGTTCTTCCCATTTTGGGACCCCAAATACATACATATTTTTTATCAAATTCCCATATATATATTTTACATTCTTTTTGATATTTCTTTTTTCTTTTTCCTCCTAATCTATTTTTCAATTCATTGGTTTTCTCTATAAAAGATAAAATATACAGCCAGTTAAGGAGATAATTTTATTCAGATCACAAGATAGGGAAAATATATTAATGAGGACCATCTTGATGAAGTGAGGAGGAACTAGAGATTTTTAGAGGCAAGTTTACAAGGAAGTAATCAGTGAGTCTTATAAGCATCATCAGGAAGAATAGTGGCAGACTTTATATGAGCCAATGAAAAAACTGAGGTGGGATCTTGGAGTATGTGAAAACACAGTGGTTCTTTTTGGTTAACCTTTCTTCCAAACACAAAAGTGCAATGGATTTCTCAACTTTCACTGGTTTCTGAGAGCACTGGATTTCTGTAAACTTCAACATGGCTCTAGCTATGCTTAATAGACTTGATAAACTCATATATTAAATTGTTGATTTTACTCATTTTCTTTCCTAGTTTGTAACTGTCCCTCAGACAACATACTGCTTAAAACATAACCCATGAAGAATTCTACTAGTTACCAAGCATGCTTGGATATAGCCTTAAGAAAAACATGTATTGGCAATAGGCCTCTGGGGGAGAGAAGGATATACGTCTTTGAAGCCTAAAACCGAACAGCTGGGAATGCCTGGCTCACTCAGGGTGGAACACTGCCTGCTTCATTTTCCATGATCTCCTCTTCCCCCAGACAGCATCAGCAGTTAGTCAGACAATCCTTTCATTGGGGCTTGCTCACTATAGGTCATGGACTATGTAACCAGACATATTTGGCCTTTCTTAAGTATTTACAAAACTCATGGTCAATGTTAATCTACTCCAACTTCTTTGTTGGCTGTTACTCACTTTCTAATAAATATAAAACTGAGGAGTTGTTCAGGGTGACAGTCTTTTCTACTGTCGTCCCCTGCTCCCGTTCTCTTACAGCTAACTTGTTTGTGCCTCATTCTTCTCCCGTGCACTGTCAGAAGGTGGCAGAGTCTTAGTGTATGTATTTGGTTTTTAAGTAGATTCCACTTCCCTAATGAAATATGGCATTTTGTCATTTGTTTTCTTGAATATTTTTTCTTGAACATTTTAAACACAGTAATTTCGAAGTGTCTGTATAATATTAAAAGGGAACAAAATTTATCCCCCCAAAATATGCCTCTATGGCATTTTGATTATTTTATGTTGGTTATTTTTAAGAAAGGGCAGATACAACTGAAGCTTTGAAAACTGAGCAGAAATTACCCTTTTATAAGAAGGATTTATATTTATAAAGAAATCTCCATTCATAAGAGTATCTGTCAACTCTCGATACCAACGAAGAAGGATGACTCAGTCCCCATGGAGTATTATCAATAGAGAAGACATGGACTTAAATCTGTTTAACAACCTTACCCTATTTACTGTGCTTTTTCTGGTAATGTCCCATAATTGACTCCTCACCCCCCAATATCTTCTTTTGCCTTTAGCTGACAATGTTATTTAAGGTGATGGCCATTTTGGAGAGTTACTCAGTTTTCCTGGGTTTCTCCCAGGTATGCAGGAGATATACATATTACTTAAACTTTTGCTTTTTTCCTGTTTAATGTAATTATTAGACTAGCCAAAGAACCTAGAAGGGAGGAAGGAAAAACTTTCCACCTCTGCATTTTCTATGGCTAGGTTTCTTTCTCCTTCTTTCCTTCCTTCCTTCCTTCCTTCCTTCCTTCCTTCCTTCCTTCCTTCTCTTCTTTGTTTTTCTTGGTACTTTCTTGGCATAGTTGGTAATTTTTTATTTATTTTAGAAAAAAAAAATTAAAAGCTCTGTAAGAAGTTATTGTCATCCCTTTCCTCTCTCAGATAGCGAGTGCGGAGAGAATCACCTCTTAGCCCATCAGTGACTGCCTGTGCCAAGGTAGGTGTCTTGTCTTTTCAAGGCTCTACGTACATTTATTTTGTTTCAGCCTCTTCAGAAAGCCTCAGGTGTTTACTATGGCCCCTCTTTCTTGACCTCCTGATCAAATCATCATAAGGCTCCTCAAAACTCGTTTGTCCTTTTACTTTCTTTTCAGATCCCTCACCTTCAGTCTTTCACAGATTCTCTATTCCCGCCTTCCATGAGCCTCCCTTCTTGCAAGGATCTTGCTTCTGAAGCATTGGCTGCTTTGTCACTTTATGATTCTTTTGAACCAAACCTTTTTCTAAATTAATTTATGAGTTTTCTTGTTATTCTTGGCAGAAGCAATGCCTACTACAAGCTACTCCAACATAGCCAACAGAAGAAATCTGCTTTCACTTATTTTTTTGCTACTTTCCTTAAATTGAAACAGAATTGTTTTAAAAATATTTCAGAGATATATTGACCTGCAACTTGTTTTTATTATAGTGGTGACTAACTCTTGATGATTGTGCTCAAGCACATTTTGTCAAAATCTAAAGTTGTATTCAATCTTAAAAAAAATCTACAGAATCATAAGATTTTTTTAATAAACATGTTTTTTTTTTTAAGCAAAATAACTGGACTGAGAACAACAATGTCTTTTTATAGTGGTTGTTTTCATTGGGTTATTATTGCTTCCACCCATGAGTAGAACTATTATCTGTTTTGAATAATTAAAAAAGATCTGTTGCTTGTTGATTTTGGATTTGTTTGCCTGACATATTGAATTAAATATTCAGTTAGTGAATGACATATGGCATTTCTTCACTGAAACATGGCAAATATGGCTTTTACTTGGTGCACAGATCTTGTTTTCCACCAATTTTATAAGCTGCACAGGATGAGTGAATTCAAGAATAGATTGTTCAAGATTTATAAATCATATACATTCAATGATTGTTTTGTGCTACAAAGTAAATCTAGACTCATGGATAATAAATATTTATGAAGACGAAACCTTTTCAGAATTCTAAATTGAGAAGCCATATGCTGGCTAACTGTCTCATTGTAACTTTCTTCTGTCTTTGTTAGTTTAATATTTCCAGGTTACAACATTTTTCATGGCTCCACACTAGCTCAATTTTATCTCTTGTTGGCAATAAGACCTGACATATGAAAAATGCACACCACTGTGAAGTCAACAAAGTGTGTTAACTAATCCAATGTACATTAATATATCTATATGTTAAATCATGACATTTTATATGTGATTCCTATTCTTAGAGAATTTAGCATGAAATTTTATTTGTATCACTTGGGTATTTCTCCATATTTCAGCACCTAAAACACAAAAAAACAAATAAACCTGAAAGCAAAATCAATAGAATCATTAAATACCATTTCATGTAAATAGTGAAAACTGGTTAAGAGTGATGATAATGGAAAATTTTTTTTTTCCATTTTTTGGTATAACTCCACTGGTAATGATGATGGGAAATACTGGATAGAGTACAAGAATAATTCTGAAGATGAGGCAATGACGTATATGGTAAGCTCTTTGAAGGTAAGATTTTGGTCTACTGACCTTCAAATATTTTTATGTATCCCTATGCTTCTTTACATATCAGAACTCAAATGTATGTTTCATATTTATGAATTGGTGTTTCATCAGATTCCCTTAAAACTTAGCTGTAAGACAATAAAGACAAGCAGTCTTCCAATACTGCTCCTGCTCACTAGAAGGGAAATAATTTGTATTTTTACTTGGTTTCTGTTCTTCCTGATGTACTCTTAGGAATCTTACTCTCAATGTGGTAACTTTGTATTGTGTCAATTTTGCTAACTTAATTTCTCAGATTTCCCTTTCTCATATATTCTGGATAAAGTCAGCCATAAAAGAAACTTGTGTGATATCTGGAAGGCCAAGGCCAAAATGAATAGCTGACATTTTTTCTTTTCTTTCTTTCTTTCTTTTTTTTTTTAAGTATTCTGAAGGTAAGGTAGAAGCAACACCTTTTTCAGCTTGTGTAAATTTTCATCAGTGCACTACATTACCTTGCTAGTGTGGGGAAGCAGTTGGACCCTTGTTTTCTAAGGTTCTTGACAGATCTTGTGCTTCATCCTCTGCACATCATGGCCAAGGCACATGTGTAACTTTTAGGTAAAGTGTGCCCAGATTGCAGTGTAGGTTTCTCACATGATTAAAACTGGAAGCAATGAGTAACAGGTGTGTGTTTTATTTTGTTTGTATTAGTTTCATAGATTCATTTATCTCATAGGTTCCAGTTATCCTCACCAATTACAGTCTGTTTTTCCTCACAAATTGACATCCAATATTTCTTTCCATATCCTGACCTTGACTTCAAGTCCAACATCAGATGTAAAAGCAACAACCTTAAATAAAATGCTTAATCTTCTCTGATAATTATGTAAGGCCTAATCCCTATAATAAGTCTCTTACTCTATACTATTCATCATGGTTCTTATTCTCAGGTCAAACATGAAATCATACAGAATTGGGTACCACAAATGGTTTTAAGGGATCAGACCTTAAGAATTAGTTCTCTTAAGTTCTTGTAGGTTATATAGAATTGTTTATTCAATCTTACTAGTTTTGAAAACATTAATGGTTGTTTCCAGTAGTAATTGGGTTCATGGTAGTTCATGGCATTCCCTGACAAAAGAGTTATTTAAATTATCATCTGGAGATATCTATAATCAAGTGCTACAGAAGGCATTTTTGAATGGCTATGCCACAGAATCCAGTAGTGAAAATAACAGAGTACAAGGGGGTTGGTTGGATTCCTTAGTATGCTAGTAGTTTGGGGAAATAGACTGATAAGCTTAGTACTAAAATATCATCTCAATTTTGGGTCCAGGTAAGAGACAAGAACCCTTTTATGGTCTCCTAAAATGGAACACTTATCTCCTGTATCCATAGAATTAAGATTTCTAAAAGTCAAACTCAAGTCTTATCCTACAAGTAAGATTACAATTTTACATTCTAAATTATAAGTGCGTAAATTACAAATTACATTTGTAACATCATGGGTGTCTTTTGTTAAAATTAAGATATCAATTTGGAAGAATAGGGACACTTAAAATTAGTACAGATCCTTATGAGCACAGTCTGTTGAAGCTGAGGACTTTGACCTCATAAATTATTCTGAAATGTTTTTACCATTAAAAATAGATTTACCTTCAACTTTGGTGCATACCTGTAATGGCCTCCTCTAAAGTATCTGACTTGAAGTGAACTCTTGATACTCTTTAATAACTATCCCATCGCCTCTTATTGTCTCTGAACTTATAATTAGATTCAAGTCCTGGCAGGCCACAAGAGGTAAACCCAAAATTATAATACATAGGAAGGTAGAATAAGCATGAAAAAAATTGTAAGACATTAGCTAATTTGTATTAGCAGAAATGCTGACAATATGCATGGGGATGAATCCTACTGGTATTGAAACAGAGTGAAATAAATATATCATTGGACTGGAGTGAATTCTTTTATATGAGCATACTAAGTAGACTTTCTGTTTTAAGATGTTATACCTGATGGGTTGAAAACAGTTCTAGCACTGAACTTAGGTGACCAAAACAGACCACAGACAGAGACCAATGGAGATAAAATGACAGATTTTCCTTGGTATTTTATAGATGAAGGTATCTAAAGGTTTAGAATGTTTGAAAAGCTATAATGGAGTAATCATATAAGACTTACTCACAAATTCTCCACTCTTAGACTAACCGCGTTCACTGAAAGGATACAGAGGAGGCCCCTTTTATCAAGATGGTAAGAAATCCATATAAGAATGAAATTTTAAACATCTTAAGAGATCTTTGGTGTGTATTCTCTGCGAGCCAAAGCTAGAGCAGCTGCGGCTGCACTGGAAGTTTGTCAGACCCACATGTTGCTGCAGTTCCACATATTGCTATTGCCCTGCTGGCTCCCCTTGTTGCCAAGGAACAGCATCCAGGACTGAAGTGCCTCTACTTCCTGCTAAATCACATCATTCAGGTTCTCCGGGTCCTGAGCCAAATGGGTATGTCGTTGCATGGTGAAGCTTCCACTGCCCATTGTTCATATTGAGATTTGAGTTAGAGAAAGATGTGGTTTCCAGTTTGAAATTCTGAGTTCCAAAATGTCAGTATTTCCCCGGAGTCCTTTACTTTGTGTCCATCTTTTGCACCCAGCTACCAGCTTGCTATCTTTAGGTCCCCTATCAGAAACAAAAGTATCAGTCTTATATATAGACTTTAACTCACTTCAAAAAATTGGTAAGTTCTCATTTCTACTATAAATTTCTTATTCTGCATCATTTATGGTGATTCTGATTCTCTGATATGCCTTTACTGAACATCCCTCTATAACCCTGAAATATAGGGATTATACAACAACACCTTCTCTTCAACATCTATAATTATAATGTTAAAATTGAACAGGGCTCCTGGGTATCTCAGTTAGTCAAGCCTCTGACTCTTGATTTTGGTTCAGGACATGATCTCAGGGTTGTGAGATCAAGCCCCATGTCGGGCTCTCCACTCTACCTTCTCTGTCTCTCCCTTTGCATTTCCCTCCACTTGCACACTTATGCTTTCAGGCTTTCTCTCTCTCTAAGATAAATAAATAAATCTTAAAAAAATAATATTATCTAACAATTATGCCTAAAATATTCAATGCTTTATTTGTATCTCTGTGAATGTGGTCTAATAGAAAACTTGTTGTCTCTGAATATAATAGGAAAACATAGCTGAGCCTATACCAAAATAAGAAATATAATTAGGAGGAGTTGCTGCTCATTTTAGAGTAAAATGTATTTTTGGGTCAAAAGTAATTAATAAGAAGTTTTATCACTTTTAGTTTTATGGTCAGTGACATTAAGGAGACATCTTTATACATATCCACACAATGGAACCATAGGTGTCCATTTTATGGGTAAGTATGTATGAAGTGTCGTGTTTGAAAAGGAATTTGCTAAAAATAAAGCATTTCCATCCTGTAAAGTCCAATGAAACCAGGAATATATTTGGATATGACACAACTGATGATTATTGGTTTCCATCTTTTGTCCATGTTCCTGTCTCAAATGACGATAGGCTAAAGTTCTTGCAACTGCTGGAATTGGGAAGGCAAAGGAGGAGAATGTTAGGGTGTGGACTGGAAGGCAGATCTGGTTGGGAAAATTGCAGGGAACTTCTTATCAGGGAAATTAAATGTGAATTCTTGCTTCCTCAATATTCACCTAGTTAATTATTCTTGGATAGGCTAACACAAATAGCACCAACCAAGTGGGAACTCCTAGTATCAGTTTTAGTAGCTAGAAGTTCTAATTAATCACAGGACCAAACTTGTTCCCACTCCTATTGAAGGCAGATTAGTTAACCACCACCAAGAATTGCCAAAACACAGCCAAGACAAGAATAGATTGGATTGTTTAGCTGTTCTTCCCTTACTTAGCTCCTAGTAAGCTTCCTGCATGGACTCATGCAAATCAATTAATTAAGATCCAGTAATCTGAACCGACATTTCAAACTACATTTTTTTGCATTATGATTCATTATGATTGTATTTTCTTGTAGTTGGCTGATCCTTTTCTTGGACATAATCCTGGATTACCAAAGGGCTTGATCATTTAATTTCTTTAGTCAATAGAAAAAATAACAAAATGGTGGATGCTAAAAGCTTCTGTCATCCCATCTCACTCTTCTCCTTAGGAAAAGGATGATGATCTACATTCACAAAGGTAAAAATGGGCTTGCTTCAAAGGCATCACTGGTTACTGAATAATAATTGCAATAAGTGGTGATAGAGAGTACTTGAGGTTTCCTGACCACACAAGACCTTAACTGGGGAGGTAAAAAAGTTTGTTATTAAATCATGTTAAAATTTTAAAATGCTTACATAGAACTGCACAGTTTAAATTACTATATTGTGATAATGTTTTCAACTTAAAATTGCTATAAGACTTTCTTTTCCACCGCCTGGGTGGCTCAGTTGGTTAAGCTACTGCCTTCTGCTCAGGTCAGAGCCACTGCCTTCTTGCTCCGGGATCGAGTCCCACATCGGCTCCCAGATCCATGGACATTCTGCTTCTCCCTCTGACCTTCTCCCCTCTCGTTCTCTCTGTCACTCTCTCTCTTAAGTAAGTAAACAAAATCTTTTTAAAAAATTAAGACTTTCTTTTCCTTTAGAATCACCAGATAAACATGGATGTCCCCTGCTATTTTAGCAAGAGCAGGGAATTTTAATTCCCTGGAGTAAATATGTTATATCTCCCACGCAGTTCTTATTCAAAATTCTGGTTAAATGTTAAATATAAACCCATTTGGATTAAAAAAAGGGTATATGTAATTATACATGCATACCTATATGTATATGTATATATCTATATCTATATGCATATAAACATAGAGATTTGCATATATACAAATAGATCCATATATATATATATATATATATATATATGGACATACACACACACACACACACATATATATGTGTATATATATGTATATATATTTATATATTCTCAGTTGATAGTTAAATATTCTTTGAAACTTTTCCTACAGTGTTTAAATCTCAGATTCTAGAAACAGAGTTTCTGGATTTGAATCCTAACTCCACAGTTGACTAAACTCACTCAAGTTACTTAACTTCTTGATGTCTCAGTTTACTCATCTTCTTACTGGGGGTAGTAATAGTGACTATTCCATAAAATAGTTGTGAAGACTTCAGGAGTTAATCAACGTAAGATCTGAGAACAGTATCTGTCACACATTAAACATATTAAGCTCTATATGTGCAACTCTGTTTTATCTGAATTTTTACATTTTTTCTCTACAAAAATAAAATAGGTTTATATATACACATATATATATTTTTTTTAAATGAGGGATTATAGATTTGATTCACAAAAGAAGTAATGCAACTTCTTTGTATTGTCTTATTCTCACTACGTCTCTATTGTCCAATTTGCAAATTGGCAGCCATAGTTTTAGGAAGTACAAATTCCTAAAACTAGGGCTGCCTATATAACCCCCTATTCTGTAACACTGGCTGTGATAATAAACCAACTGGTTTCTCAGATGACACGATGTTGAATTTGAATGGCATTTTACATAAGAATTTGAGCTTTTGCTAGTAATATATCTAGATAAAGAAGTTATTTTGACATTGCACAAGTTGGAAGTGAAACAATTACATAACTCAAGACAATAGAGTTGAGACAGATTGCATCTGGATGAGAAGATAGCAGCAACCTGAATGATATTTTATCCCTTAATAGATTTAACGGTGAAAAATTATTTTAAAAGGGAAAGATACAAATTATTAGTTCTACTTTGAATGCCTTTTACTGAGTAAAACAAAGTAGAAAAAGAACAAGTATAAAAATTTAGAAGAGATGTCCTTTTTTGATTTTGTATCTTTGAAATTAGATTGCTCTTCTTTAGTATTGGCCATTACAAATAAGGATGCTCCAAGAATAAGAATATGGATAATTTAAAAATATAGATTTAAGTGTAGTTATCATATATTTGTAGATTTCTCAATATTGTTTTTATCTATCTCTACATAGTCAATTAATTGAAATCCATAAAACTATATTGAAAAGGTAGATGTTATTAATTAGAAATTAATGTACAAACATCATGTATCTATTCAATGCTATCATATGCATATTATTAAATTATACAGTGAGGGAAAGAAGGACAGAAAAATAATGAAGTCATCTACATACTACAGTATTTTCTTTTTCAGAATAAAAATTAGAAAATCAGGTCCGTGTGTGTGTGTGTGTGTGTGTGTATTTACCTGTATCTGTGAGTCTGTGCATGTGTGTGTCTGTGTGTGTGTTTCAACTACATAATCTTATACACTCCAGGTAGGAGCATTTTCTGTTCATATAATAAAAAACTATAACACGTTTTCCTCTCTATCTCAGAGTAAATGCAATATGCTATGTGAGATCACTTTTATTCTTTGGAAGGAGAGAATATGTAATTTACAACATTCATTAGCCAGTCGGGTTCCACTGTAGGAAGGAGTAAACCCTCTTTTTCATTTGTCAGGAAAAGTTATAGTCAAATATTCCTCATTCTATATTATTTGTGTTAATAAATATGGTTATTTTAAAACACTTTCCTCATTTTTCTGGGGAAAAGTAATTTTACATGAGATTAAAATTGCAATTCAAAATCTTACAAAAAGCAGTACAAAGATTTTAACCCATAACTTCATTATGTAATACAAGGAGAACAGAAGTCAGTAAAATTAAATGACAGTTTTTTTCTTAAGATTAAATGAGTTCCTGACATTAATCTTTATTACCATGGCTGATGGTAAATTATCAATTCCAAGGACTCTTTTTATTGGACATAATTATTCAGATTTACCAAGTGTCTCTAAAGAAGATGTTAGCAAATAACTTGTTCAACTTCACTGTTATAAATAATTGGGACAGGATGGTTTTCAGCCAAAGTAGTATAAAAAATAAATAGAGCACACGAAAGTCTGACAAGGTAATATGCCCATAAAATCTATCAACTTTCCCCAGGCACTGAGAAATTTCTATTGTCAGGATGATATTCTCTATTATGTCTAACATATGGATATAACATTACTTTAAGAGTGAATAGATCAAAACACACATCTAAAATATGTTTTCTTAATAGTGGAATTAAAGCTAACAGAATTAAAATATTTTTGAAGTAAATTGTGTTAAAATGGACAACTTAATAGAATCTGAATAGGAAAAATTCATTATTTTCTTCTATTGACCATAAAAGTAGATTTCAACTTTTTGGAAAATTCATCTTTCAAAAAAAGTTTGTTGTTGAAAGTGTTCTGGTAACAATATGTCTTCTTGCATTCATGCCTATTTAACCACAGCCTAAGAAAAAATGGATCTGACTTTCTGCCTACATCTACAGAAACCTCATGATCTTTAGAATAAAAGCATGACCATATACATGCAATGGGAAAATCCGTGGCAGATGAAAACAAAATGACCCAAGGAAAGTTAAGAGCTTGATCCAAATTATCAAATAAAAGTGAATTGATTTCAATGAGGTTAATTTTAATGACTGGATATTACTAGCAAACTGTATTTTAAGGCAGGATAATTGATCCTCAAATCACTCATAATGTGTTGTTAATGTGCACAAACAAAAGCATTCATAGACATAAGTATCGATTCAAGGTCTTGCTGCGGACCCCTTTGAGATTCTGTTTCTCCAGTAAACTCTGCCTCATCTCCAATCAGCTGTAATTTCTTAGTCCTCTGAATTCCCCAAAGATTTTTTAATCTCTTCCATTCACTTGTAAATGAATCATAGAAGACAGGATGGCATTTATTTAAATCTGCCATACTAATTTAATTTCCTCTGTGTTTTGTTCTGCCTACTAGATATTAAACTTGCAGATGGCATGAGTGTCTCTTTTCTTCTGTATTAGAGTACCACGGCAGATATTTGTCTGCTCATGATTCTTCCCTACCTTGTCATTATAGACACACACTAGCTTTCTCTGTAGTCCTTCAAAGAGTAAAGTACAATTTGTAATTAACTAGTACTTCAGCAATATCAATAAGTACTAATTTATCTTAATCCCAATTTCTTCAGGAAAAAAAAAAAGCCTGTCAAATGCATATGTATGAAAATGATTTGCTTTATTTTAAAATTTATTTATTTTTTATTTATTAATTTATTTTAGAGAGGTGGTGTGCAAGTGGAGGAGGAGCAGAGGGAGAAGGATAACAAGCCTAAGTGTAAAATCCTACCTGGGGCTTGATTACACAACCCTGAGATCATGACCTGAGCTAAAATCAAGAGTTGAACATTCAACCCACTCAGCCACCCAGGCGCCCTGGTCTTATTTTTTAAGACAACGTGGTCAGGTATTTCTTTTTAAGATTTTGTTTATTTATTTGAGAGACAGAGAAAGAGAGCATGATAGAGGGGAGAAAGTCAGAGGAAGAGGGAGAAGCAGATTCCCGCTGATCAGGGAGCCTGACGTGGGACTTGATTCCAGGACCCTGAGATCATGACCTGAGCCAAAGGGAGATGTTCAACCGAGTGAGCCACCCAGGCTCCTCTTGGTCATGGTCTTTTATGATCTCTCCAGTTAGCATCTCTTCTCATATCCTATACATTTGGGGGAAGCTGCTCAGATACTGTCCTCCAGAAAGCCTTCACAAGTAATCACTCCCCTTCTCTAGCCTATGCTAGATTCCTCTCAGATACACAACCATAGTTGCCACATATCTTACAGCACATGTCATTCTGTAATGTGTAGTCTCTTACCTGGTCAGTCTCTAATCCAGCTGTGTGCTATGATTACTTTCCAGGCAAGACCTTCACTCCATTCTGTTCCTGCCATGATACACTCCCCTTCATCCATTTGCCCATCCTCAACTCCTTCCCTTCTGGTAATCATCAGTTTATTCTTTGTATTTATTTATGGGTCTGTTTCTGATTTTTGTTTGTTTTGTTTTTTTTTAGATTCCACACGTAAGTGAAATCATATGGTAATTATCTTTCTCTGACTTATTTCAGTTAGCATAAAACATTCAAAGTCCATCCATATTGTCACAAATGGCAATATTTCATTTTTCCTTATGGCTTAGTAATCTAATGCATGTGTTGTGTTTGTGTGTATGTGTATGTATGTGTGTGTGTACAACATCTTAAATCCATTCATCCATCAATGGACATTGGCTATTTCTGTGTATGATCTATTGTAAATAGTGCACCAATAAACAAAAAATAGGAGTGCATATATCTTTTCAAATCAGTGTTCCTTTTCTTTGGATTAATACTCAGAAGTAGGTGGTTCTATTTTTTAATGTTTTTTTGAGAAATATCTCTGTTTTCCATACTGGCTGCACCAATTTACATTCCCATCAACAATGCCAAAGAATTTGTTTTCTTTCCATCCTCACCAAAATTTCTTATTTCTTATTTTTTTGATACTAGCCTGACTGATTTGCAGTTTTGATTTGCATTTCCTTGATAACTAGTGATGCTGAACATCTTTTTATGTGTCTCTTGACCCCCTTATGGCGTTTTTTTTTTTTTTTCTTAGAAAAATGTCTCTATTTATTACTGAGTCTAGTGAAAGGTTTATCAATTTTGTTTATCTTTTCAACTAGTTTCACTGATTTTTTTTGTCTCGATCCCATTTATTTTCATTCTGATCTTTTTTCTTTCATTCGACTAACTCTGGGTTTTGTTTATTCCTCCTTTTCTAGTTCCTTTATGTATAAAATTAGATTGTTTATTTGATATTTTTCTTGTTTCTTGAGGTAGGCCTTTGTTGCTATAAACTTCCCTCTTAGAACTGCTTTTGCTGCATCCCATGGATTTTGGTGGGTTATATTTTCATTTTCATCTGTCTCAAGATGAAAATAAATTTTCATTTACACAAATGTCTCAAGGCATTTTCTGATAGCTCCTTTGATTTCTTCACTGACACATTTGTTGTTTTGTAGCATTTTGTTTAACCTCACATTTGATTTTTTTCTACTTTTCTTTTTGTGATTGATTTCCAGTTTCATAACATTGTGGTCCTAAAATATGTTTGATATTATTCAGTATTCTTTTTTTTAAATTAATTTTTTTTAATAAACATATAATGTAATTTTATCCTCAGGGGTACAGGTCTGTGAATTGCCAGGTTTACATATTTCACAGCATTCACCATAGCACATACCCTCCCCAATGTCCATATCCTCACCACCCAGCAACCCTCAGTCTGTTTTTTGAGATTGAGTCTTTTATGGTTTGTCTCCCTCCCAATCCCACCTTCTTTCATTTTTTTCTTCTCCTACCCCCAACCCCCCCACATTGCATCTCCACTTCCTCATATCAGGGAGATCATATGATAGTTGTCTTTTTCCGATTGACTTATTTCGCTAAGCATATTACCCTCTAGTTCCATCCACATTGTCACAAATGGCAAGATTTCATTTCTTTTGATGGCTGCATAGTATTCCATTGTGTATATATACCACATCTTCTTTATCCATTCATCTGTTGATGACTATTCAGTATTCTTAAAATTTATTGAGATTTATTTTGTGACCTAGTATAGGATCTATTCTGAAGAAAGTTCCATGGCTACTTGTGAAGAATATGTTTTCTGCTCCTTTGGGATAGAATGTTCTGTATATATCTACTAAGTCTATCCGATCTATTGTGTCATTTAAGGACTATGTTTCCTTATTTCTTTTCTGACTGGATGATCTATCCATTGATATAAGTGGGAAGGGTCTTCCTACATTGTCATCTTGAAATACCCTCCCCAGTTATGTTTTGACCTTTGATATTCTTTTCATAAATATATAACACTATCAAGTCTCCCTCTTCTCTAAATCTGTGTTTTATGTTGAGGCAAATGTGCATATGCAGAGGTAATACATTTTGGACTAAGTTTCCTTGACAGTATTTTTTTCTTCTTATAGCTCAATAACCTTATACTGCTCTATTTTATAAGAAGCAGAAAATTTTATGAGTTCAATTTAGTTTGTATTCCACAGCAGTAACTGAAATCATGAATTTGCTCCATTTGCTTACAAATAAGCAATTTATGGCTTGAATGAACTCTTTCAGTGATTACAGCCTTTAGCAGGAAGACACGGTATTTAATATCTTAAAAAATAAACATACCTCTAGTGAATTTAGGGAACCATATCATGAATAACATGAGAATATTCATGTTGCAAAGGGACAAATAAATTTTCATTTACACAAGAATAATTTTTATTCAAGAATGGATCAGTTGTGGTGATATTATTACCAATGACAGACAGTGTCCTGTCCTACCCAGGTAGCTCCCTGAAATAATAAGTGCACATTCTACCTAATTAATGGGAAGTCTAAAATATGTGATGATAGCATAAGTAAACTGCTTTGGGGTATCCTTGAGAAGAGCATTATTTAAATACATCTTAATTTGATTTTCAAATAGAAAATAATTCTTCATTTGCTTTTTGAATATAGTAACTAGTTCTGCTTTTACTTCTGATCTTTAAGAGGTATATGATTTTGGTGAACGGCAGCATAAACCAGTTTGTATTTTGATGCATGTATTCAAAGAAAAGTTAAGTACTCCTATATTTTTTAACCTTTTCTTTGTAATTGTAAATAACTGACACATTTAGAAGCTAAATATGAAGTTAAAATAATATCTTTAAATAAAATTATGTGTTTCTCTGTTTTGTCTAAAATACATTATTTTCTACAGTCTCAATGTGACTATAAACTTCTATTGCTTTAATATAAATTGTATGAAGTAGCTAAAATGCTTCAGAATATACCTTAAAATTTTTAGTAATTTAAATTGAGTCCAGGATTTTGAAAGCATCTACAGTACTATTTTTTAAATTATTGGACAACTATAATGATTAAAATAAATTCTATAATGGAATCTCCATTGACTGAATTATTTAAAATGAAATTTGTTAGATGATATTGTTATTGGCTAAATTAATTTCGGTGGAGATGTAGCTGATATATTGGCAATCATTTGCATGTTTTTGAGTTGTCTAAATAATTCAGTATGTGGTAGGAATTTACAAATATGAATTAATTCATTTTCTCTTTTTAACCAGTCTGAGTGGTTTAAATGTTTTAAATTAAATATATCTAGAGCCTAAAGTTAGTTCAGAAAAAGATTTTTTTTCCACAGTATAGTTCTGAAACATTGATTTTTGAATTTAGATATCATTCAGATTATTTAATTACAAGATAACATCACCTTCCTCATATACCTTCACGTCATTCATCTATCCACTCTATCAATATTTATGGTTGTCGGTAATAGAAACATTGTCACTTTCTTTTTTAATTGTGATCATTTTAAATCTAGAAATATATTAGAATTAAACTCAACCTGGCAATTGTTAATATAGATGGTTTTATTGTCCTTGTACAGTAATAAACCTTCAGAGAACATAGGAAATCCAGGGTCCTATCCTTGTCTCAAACATGCATGTGAGGTCTGTCATTGTTGTTTTCCCCAAACTTAGCTCACGAGACTTTCCTTCTAAAAGAATATTAAATAAGCTTCTCTCAAGTTCAGCCTCTTTCTGAGATAACATCCATTTGTTTATGGAGTGGCAGAATGAGAAGGATATTACCAGAAAAGACTGGATAACACCACTTTCCAGAAGTTATTTTTTTGTTTGTTTGTTTTTAAGGTCCTAGGAGAGATTCTTTCCATTTTAACCTTGCCAACTTTGTTGGCAGTTTACAATCTTTAGCATTGACTCAAAAGCACTCAATATTCTAGTCCGTGGGCTCCTTTTACTAGTCTGGAAGGGTATTAGAACACAGAGAGGCAAGTAAAAAGATAAACAATATTCCAAATCAAGGGGAAGATAATTTAGCATTGGAGATAGGGGTTCAAGGTCAATTAAGCTGGAAAACTCAAAGCAGAATGATTAGGAGTAACAACAGTGCCTTGATGGACCACAATTGATTATGTGAAGACCCCAGAATATTACTAATTACTAATTACTAATTTTTCTATTAACCACCCTGTCATTCATAATTTAACTATCAAGAAGAAACGAAAGGGGCACCTGGGTGGCTCAGTGGGTTAAGCCGCTGCCTTCGGCTCAGGTCATGAACTCCGAGTCCTCGGATTGAGCCCCGCATCGGGCTCTCTGCTCAGCAGGGAGCCTGCTTCCTCCTCTCTCTCTGCCTGCCTCTCTGCCTGCTTGTGATCTCTCTCAATAAATCTCTCACAAATAAATAAATTAAAAAAAGAAAAAAGAAAAAGAAAAGAAAGGTGATCAACCATTCTTTTAAAGGCATTGTGTTAATAATTGGAAACTTACTAAGAATAAGACTTGATATAAGCCTCCAGGAACTATTGATTATAATTATATAAAGGAGATCCAGAATACATGAAGAGAAATATAATAATTAGGACATATTTATGAAGTTCAAAATGAGCATTGTAGCAATAATTCTTGTCTATTTTAGGTTTCTAGCATCACCCATGCTTGATCTAACTAACCCCCAATAAAATTAATGTTTGAAGTGGGATATTGAACTGAGATATTATAAAATGATTCTTACCTACTATAATCATTTTGGGTAGCTGAGAATATATATACAATCAATAAAAGTAGAGTCCTAATGTATTTATTATTAAAACAGATATATGACTTAATTAGCTTTAAAAAGCCTACTGATAAGATCTATCAATATTTGTGAATTATAAAGATGGGGAATTATGACATAATGCATGACATCAGTACTCATATTTGTCAGTAATTAACAAAAATCACTCAACCTATTACTGACTATAAATGTAGAACTCAAGAAATGGTATCAGATACACTTAGTTCTCCTTGCATTGTAGATGTTATTCATAAAGCTGACTGATTCATTTGACTTGAAATCTTACCTATTTGGAGATAACTTAATGTCACTCACCAGCTTTATATTTTACCTGGGTGCCTTAGGATCACCCAGCATTCAATTTATCATCTCCTCCCATAAGCCATAGTCTACGTTGACATGCCCATTACTAGATACTCAGCCTCAAAAAGATAGATTATTTTTATTTCACTCACCCTAATATGCAACAAGGCATTATATCTGATTCAGTATATCTATTGATTATTTTCTCATCCTCATTTCCATAGACTTCTGTCATCATCTATAAGTCAGTTGTAATTGCTTAGTCCTACTTTTCCCAACCACTTCAGCTAGCATCCTTTTCTTACACGCAATCGGCTAGCATCCTTTACTTATATATTTTTTTTAATTTTAGAATAATTCTAACATCAAACATAATTTTTAAAAAGATTTATTTATTTGAAAGAAAGAGAGAAAAAGAAAGAACGTATGAGTGGGGAGAGGGACAGAGGGAGAGAATCTTCAAGTAGACTTCCAGTGAGTGCAAGTGAGACCCAGGGCTCTATCCAAGGACCCAGGATATCATGACCTGAACCAAAACCAAGAATCTGATGCTTAACCAACTGAGTAACCCAGGAACTTCAAGCATCTAACACATTTTAAAGAGTGTTTTCTCTAAAACATTGCCTGACTCATGTCAATCTTTGACTTAATTTTTTTCAATACTTTGCTAAAGTCTTTTTTAAATATATTTTTGTATTTTTAATATGTTCCTTATTTACCTTGCCAATCTTATCTCCCTTTATATTCCAAATTTTATTACATCAAAATTGATATTCATACTTTTCTCAGTATATACCGAGGAACAGTCCATACTTGCCTTTGTGGATTTTATCATATCATTCTTCTAGACTGAAATAAATTCTTCTCTATTTTTTAACATCTCCTTTTCAAATAAAGCAGGAAAATAAAACTTATCATTTATATCATCTAGACCATCATCATCTTAACAAGCTCATTTCTTCTTTCACTTACACTTTGCATAGGCACATCTACATGGCCCATTTTTACTTAATAATGTATATAATATTTCTTTTTGTTTATTTTTCAGTTAGATCTTGAGAGAAGGAACCATGTCTCTCTCAAAATTGTGTTCCTAAGGTTTAAACACTGTGCCGCACAATGTGTACCCAGTGAAAGTATTTTAACGTTACAGATGACTGAAGAAAATGAATACGGGACAGTCCTCTGCACTTAACTATTGAACACTCTGTAAATTTAAAAAACAAAACAAAACAAAATAAAACAAAACAAAAAAACAAAAAAACTCTGCAAATTATTCTGAAAATATCTGGAGAATTTTTTTTTCTCTTCTTAAGGCTATATGGGTGAATACTGGATTTAGTTTATATATACTTAAGGTAAACATTAAATGCAGGCTTCCATGTATGAAAACCTGCTATTTTAATCATAGTTCCTTACTGATACATTCTGTAACTTTGGCTAGGTCATGAAACTGTTTAAATACAGGAAGCAGTAAGCTATAGATAAAAAAACAAAAACAAAAACAAAAAAAGTACACTTGCTTGCTAGCTTAAGAAAAAAAATGAGAAGAAATGTCTTAATTTGTCAAAAGATAGCATACTCTAAAAAATTAAAAACTATAATTAAGGTTAATGTTTATTTTTTCAAAACTAAGTTTACTAAAAGTATTTATAGAAACTATGTCAACATATTACTCAATATGCTATAGCTCATTATGTTATTTTTTTAAAATGTTAAATCATTTCATATGGCTTATATGAATTCACATTTTCTATGAAAAAAATCTACTCAAAAATGCTGCTAATATCTTTTTTACCAAATTCAGATTTGTTTATAAATTTTGACATTAATCATTATTATCAAATGTAGTAATTGCAGGTGGCAATTTACATCAAAAAGCATTCAAGTAAATGTGAACATATTAATGATGGGCTATAGAATTTATTACAGATATGAGATACACACATTTAAAAATTTAAATTCACTTCCTATTTTATTACGGATGGGAATTAATGACTGGAGAAATAACAATTCTGCTTAATAATTCAATTCCCCAAATTTAGTGAACATCTACTGCACACATGGTAGGCTTCTTAATAGTTTAGGGCATCCAAAGCTGGCAAGAACATCTTTAGCAATCATGGTAAGCCCAGGAATGGGAAGGTCAGATGAACACAGCAGAACTGAAACAACACATTCTTATTTAGCATATTATATGAGGGCATTTCCTACTCTATCTTTCTTTCCTGACCTTTTGCTTTACTTCTTTCCAGAATTTAGTATTTATTAATATCATCTTCAATTTCAAAATGGATCCTCTTTTCTAAATTAGACCTAGTCTGGATGCTATTTCTCTATTTATTTTTTTTTATTCATCCTACATCTCAAGATTCCTCTAGTCCTGCCTGATGAACATATCAATGAAATTGCTAGTTATATAAGGGATGAAACTGCAAAGTTATGCAACTATACTGATTGAAGTGAGAATTTCTACTTTCGAGATTTTCATATCTCATGGAGAATCAAATAAATAAACAGATAACTGCAATGCAGGATGAAAGAGGTAATTTCTGAATATTGTGAGAGTCTATTAGGAGACTATTTTATAGCCTACAATATGGCCATGATATACAAGGTTGAAGTAAAACCCTAGGAACTAAACAAACATGATAATTATAAATAAATGTAGGCAACACTTAATCTAAATGTTTTACATGGATTTATTTATAAGGATGTAAAGGACAATTAAAGAAAATTAACAGGAGGCAGAATCAGAACCTTGACTTAGGACAATGTAACTACTGATAACATGCTTTTTATTATTATATTACATTTGAAAAAATTGGTAAGAGGAAGCCTGGATAGCTCAGTCCATTAAATGTCTGACTCCAGCTCAGGTCATGATCTCGGGGTCCTGGGATTGAGCTCCTCAGTCATCAAGTTCCACTATCAGTGGGGATTCTGCTTATCCCTCTCCCCACTTTGCTCCTTCCCCATTTGTGTTCTGTCTCTCTCTCAAATAAATAAAATCTTTTAAAAAAAATCAGTAAAAACTGAGGGGTAGGGTTATGGACATTGGGGAGGGTATGTGCTTTTGGGTAAATTGGAAGGGGAGGTGAACCATGAGAGACTATGGACTCTGAAAAACAATCTGAGGGGTTTGAAGTGGCGGGGGAGGTGGGAGGTTGGGGTACCAGGTGGTGGGTATTATAGAGGGCACAGCTTGCATGGAGCACTGGGTGTGGTGAAAAAATAATGAATACTGTTTTTCTGAAAATAAATAAATTGGAAAAAAAAATAAAAAAAAATCAGTAAAAATTACTTAACTTTGATTTTCACCCAAATTAAACATTTTGATGCAAACACATCAAATAAAATATATAGAAAATGCTTTCATTCTTCTTCAAGAAACTTTGTTATGGTTTATTGTTTTTTTGTGGTACCCACCACTTACCCATTGGGTAATGCAACACTAGGTGAAAAGTATGTGAAGAGTTTCTTGTTATGCTGTGTAGTTAATAACATGAGAGTGAAGTAATGAGGTCTGAACTAAGGTAATGGCAGAGAAAGGGTGAGAAACACAAAAGAGAGTAAGGATGATGAATCACTAAGTCTTGAAGTCTTAAAGTCAGAAGGTAAGTAAGGAGAGGTCATGAAACTTACAGCTTGATCAAGTGAATAGATTTTAATCTTACAACATATGAAATTAAAAAAAGTAAGACAGGTTGAGAAGAAGGGTTTGGATTCATTCTTTCAGCAAATATTTGCAAACTTTCTATGTTTCAGTTTTTGTGTATTACTCTGGATTTGTAATCAACCAGAAAAAAAAAAAATATATATATATATATATATATATATAGTTTTTAACTCCATGAAAATTACATTCAACATTGAGAGATTATATGCAAAAAAATTTAGAAATATATACAACTACAACCTAGGATAGATGGAAGGGCAGAGTTTAATGAGAAAGTGTAACTTGAGGGACAGTATACTTAAATCTATGGTTAGAAACTATATAGCTGAAGAATGATATTTTTGCGGAATCCTGAAAGTTGAGAAGTCAGTCGTTTTAAGTCAACTGTCATGTCAAGAGCCCTTCTGGTCATGTGGGAGTAAAAACCCAGACCTGAAAAAACCTAAAGTAGGTGAAAGAAGTTCATTTATTTGTTTGAAAATATTTTATAGTTTTTCAGTGTAGAGGACATCAAAACATTTGAGCACATGTTAAATAATTACTTTACCACTTCTTAAAAATCTTCTTTCCCTACCTGCTAACATAAGATTTTAATAGTAGTCAACTCTATATCTGAGTATTTTAAGTACAGTATAGTAAAGGAGAAGGCAACTTAGGTAGAAGAGAACTGATCATTAGCAAACATGGGTAAAAAGAACATATATTTATTTTGGAGAAACTTGGTGTATTTTCATTTTATTTGGGATTGAACTATGTAGAAGAATGAAAGGTTTTGCTATTGTCTGAATTTGGAAGTAAAATTAGAAGAGATGGTTATGAATTTCAGGTTGCCAAGAGGTGGGCGGTATTGACTTTGTTCTGTGTCAATGTTGTTAAAGTGTATTTTCCAGAATGGCCTTCCCTATATGATATTAAAGTTAGCTAAGTTGACCAAGACTGTTATGTATGGAGGATTGATAGAAGGTACTAGATGCTACTGGAACTTGTGATTGCTGCTGCTGATCTGTTGGCTTAAGTTGTTGGTATGTAACAGCTGAGTCTGGAATTTCTGGCTATTGTAAATAATGCTACTGTAAATATATACCTTTTCAAATTAGTGTTTTTCTTTTCTCTAAATGTCAAATGTCTGGATCATACAATACTTCTACTTTTTAAACATTTTTGAGAAGACTCCATAGTGTTTTTGACATTGGCTATACCACTTTGCATTTCCACTTACAGTGTATGAAGTTTCCTTTTTTGCTACATCACAGTAACACCATTTCTTGCCTTTTAAGTACTACCATTGTGACTGGGGTGAGGAGATATTTCACTGTGGCTTCTGATTTGAATTTCCCTAATGATTAGTGATGTTGAGTATCTTTGCATGCACCATTGGCCATCTGTATCTCTTCTTTTTTTTTTTTTTTAAAGATTTTATTTATTTACTTGACAGAGACAGATTACAAGTAGGCAGAGAGGCAGGCAGAGAGAGAGGGAGAAGCAGGCTACCCACCGAAAAAAGAGCCTGATGCGGGGCTTGATCCCAGTACCCCGACCATGACCTGAGCTGAAGGCAGAGGCTTTAACCCACTGAGCCACCCAGGCACCCCATCTGTATCTCTTCTTTAGACAAATTTCTATTCAGGTCCTCGGATCGTTTTTAAATTAGATTGCTTATTTTCTGATATTTAGTTGTGTGAGTTCTTTATATATTTTAGATTACAACGCCTTATTGGTTTTATCATTTGCAAATATCTTCTCCTAATAAATACATTGCCTTTTGTTTTGTTGATGGTTTCCTTCACACTGTGCCAAAGCTTTTCAGTTAGATGTAGTCCCATTTGTTTATTTTCATTTTTATTGTCGTCTCTTGAGGAGACAGATCCAAAAATTATTGCTCAGACCAATATCCAAGATCTTACCACATATGTTTCCTTCTAGCTATCTCATGGTTTCGTGTATTATATTTAAGTCTTTAAAGCATTTTGAGTTTATTTTTGTATCATATTTTTGTATAGGATATAACAAAGTGGTCCAGCTTCATTAAAAAAGAAAAACAACTTTTTTTGAAGATTTTATTTATTTGACACAGAGAGAGAGAGCATAATCAGGGGGAGTGGCAGGCAGAATGAAAGAGAGAAGCCAGCAGAAAGAGAAGCAGGCTCCGCTGGAAACAGGGAGCCCAATGCAGGGCTCAGTCCCAGGACCCTGGAATCATGACTTCAGCTGATGGCAGGAGCTTAACCAAGTGAACCACACAGGTGCCCCTGGCTTCATTCTTTTGCATGCACCTGGCCAGTTACTCAGCACCATTTTTAAAGACTCTTTTCCATGTTGTATGCTTGCTCTTGCCTTCTTTTTTGAAGATTAATTGACTATATAAACATGGATTTGTTTCTGGACACTATTCTGTTCCACTGATACATGTTTCTGTCTTTGTGCAGTACCATACTACTTTAATATCTATGACTTTATGATAGTTTGAAATCAGGGAGCATGATACTTCCAGTTTTGCTCTTCTTTCTCAAGATTGCTTTGACTATTTGGGATCGTTTTTAGATTTAGGATTATTTCTTCCAGTTCTGTGAAAAACACCCCAAGATTCCAATAGAGATTGCATTGCGTCTGTAAACTGCAGTGGGTCATTTAATTTTTTGTACTTATTTTGGGTTTATTTTTCATATCTTCTTTTCTAGTTTCTTTGGGTAGGAACTTAGGTCACTGATCTGACACCTTTGTTCATTTTTTATATAATCATTATTTGAAAGAAAATATTTCCTTTAAGCTCTGCTTTAGCTGTATATTACAATTTTGGTATGTTTTATTTTTACTATTAGTGACTTTTTAGTATTTTATAATTATCACTGTGCTTAGGTAATTATCCCTAAGTCAAGGACTGTGGGAATATTGGGACTTTCCTCATAAGCACTCTTCTTTCAGGAATCATCACCTTGACTTTTTACATGTTCAAAATACGAAAGCAGGGCCCTATTTGCATTTTTTTCAAAGTCATAGCTTTTTATGACAGTATGACCAGTTTTTTCCTAGTTATCCTATCATCTGAGAAAGGATTAATCCCCTGATGAATGACTTTTCAACACAAAGAAAAAAATTATTCGTAAAACAATCAAAGAGATGGAAGATACACTTTTGGCAAATTGAGAGAAAAAACAAGTAGTGAAGCTTCTACAAGATAGTTTTCAGATATATAGAGTGTAAGACTTTTTCTGATTTTGAAAATAGCGAACACAGTATCTTGTCATATGTGGCCTTTGTCATGTTGAGGTATGTTTCCTCTACACCCAATTTTTTGAGTTTTTAACTATTCTGATCCTCATTTTTAAAAATGCAATCTAGAAAAGCAGTTTGAGGACATTGGAATGATTTATATATAGATTTGATGTTAGAAAATGTTATGGAATTATTGCTACCTTTTGGGCAACAATATATTGCTACTGAATTTTTAGGTGATGCATATTGAAAAATGGAGTGAATACTCAGTCTATCAATAAGCTACTTCCAAAATGACTCAGATATGTGTGTATATGTGCATGTATGTGTATGTATATGTGCAATATAAATCAACTATGGAATAATGTGACACATTTTCATTCAAGGTGGAGGGCAAATGAGCATTGGTTGTAATTTTTTGTGCATTCTAAAAAAAATTAAAATATTGGGAAAAGGCACCATGGAAAATCAATCTAAGACTTTAATTTTGTTTCTAATAGTGACTAATCTATCTCACTGCCTCCCACAGTGTCTGAAACCCTGTAGGTACTCAGTAACTACTCAATGAACAAAAAATATTAATGAATTGATCAATAGTTATCATTCTCTCATATGGCTGGGAGAGTAACCAATTATGAAAATAAATTGAGTTTCACAATCTAAAAATCATATAAGAAGACAAATTTTAAAGAATATAAGCATATTTTAATACATATATAAAACTTATGAGTATTTTTATGGTTGATTATTATTATAATAACATAAAATAACATTATTTTCATCATATAATTTGGTCTTCACAAAAATTTCTAATATATTTGGATCCATTCCTTACATTTGAAGTAACTAAGGTAAAACAGAGATTAAGTGACTTGTGTTAACATCCCCTAGCTATTAAATGGCAAATCTAAGACTTGAATCAGTTTTTACTTTATTGATATTGTCCTTTTTATCACCACATGTTTTTTATTTCTAATGTCTCTCTTTTTTTTTTTTTAGGAAACCAGGTAAATGTAGCTCTCATATAGTACTTGACTTAAAACTTGCAGGGAAAAAAAATGCATTCTTATTTACTCTTGACAGGGGAAATGTGTTTGAGTATTTTAGATACAAATTACTATTTCGTTGTAGCTCCTTTGGTGCAGTAGTCAGTGTCAACAGAGTGTACAATTACTTTTCCCATTTGCCTCATTTGACTGACAGTAATTGCGTTTGTGAAGGTTTAGCAATATTGTAACACTGTAAGGGGCCCTTCTCATTCCACTTTGCTTAAAGTCTCCTCCTATTGCTTTGGATGATAGGAGTTAAAGGTGTTTTTGATGTTGTTTTTGTTCTTGTTCCTTTACATGTAATTTTTGCTTTTAATCCATTGGGGCTTAATTTAAAGAAATTAAGAGCATGTACAGGGACACTATTATAAGTGGGCAATTGGTACTATAATGACTCATTTTAAATTGGGAATGAAAAATTATATAATTCCCCAACAATCCTTATATACATAAAGTATTACATAATATGGAGAGAGAACCATAACTACAAGGAAAAACAACACAAAACATCTTAAAAATGAAAGGGTCTCTTTTCACACAGTGAGCATGGTTTGTTGATTTACAGCTATAATAATTTCAGAGTATTATAGCAGAGATTTTTCTCCCCCTGTGGACATTTAGATGACTTAATTTTATAGAACAAAAAATAAATTCATTGTCCATTGGCACATTCATAATTAAGGCAACTTCAAAAAGAACATTTTTCATGAGCTACTCTTTGTCCTCAGCTTTAGTTGCTTATCATTCTAAAAAGGGTAACACCTAAGCCATGTCTACTCAAGTTAAAAGAGTCAGACTTAGTCACAAGCTTAAAGGGAACTTAGACATACTAATCTCACTACTTAAAGATCACCTAAAGGACCTCTGGCAAATTGAAATATCAAGGAGATTGGAAGTATATATATACATTTAAATATGGGTATATATTTTTCCTGTCCTTTGTAATTTCTCAGAATGTGGCTAAAATAACTGGTATAAAATTAGATAATTGGTGAAGACTGTCATTCTAATAAAAATGGTCACATAAATAAAGCAATGGATATATCACATTACTCTTATTCCCTAATCATTTATGATATAGAAAAGTCTGAACAGTACATCAAAAACTAATGATGTAGTATATGCTGGCTAATTGAACATAATAACTATAAATAAATAAATAAATAAATAAAAATAAAATAGGGACTTCTGGGTGACTCAGCCTATTAGGCATCTGCCTTCAGCTCAGGTCATGATCCCAGGACCCTGGAATATCCCACATAGGACTCCTTACTCAGCAGGCAGTCTGCTTCTCCCTCTGAATGCTGTTCCCCCTGCATGTGCTCTTTCTCTCTCTTCCTGAGGAGGATGGGGAAGGTGCAGAGGGAAAGAGAGAAGCAGGCTTCTCGCTGAACAAGGAGCCTGATGTGGGGCTTGATCCCAGGACCTGAGACCACAACCTGAGCTGCTTAACTGACTGAGCCATCCAGGTGCCCTAGCCCAGTGTTTCACATAATTATGTTTTTTTAAATTTTTTAATTTCTTTTCAGTGTAACAGTATTCATTGTTTTTGCACCATACCCAGTGCTCCATGCAATCCATGCCCTAATACCCACCACCTGGTTCCCCCAACCTCCCACCCCTTCAAAAACCTCAGATTGTTTTTCAGAGTCCATAGTCTCTCGTGGTTCACCTCCCCTTGCAATTTCCCTCAACTCCCTTCTCCTCTCCATCTCTCCTTGTCCTCCATGCTATTTGTTATGCTCCACAAATAAATGAAACCATATGATAATTGACTCTCTCTGCTTGACTTATTTCACTCAGCATAATCTCTTCCAGTCCCGTCCATGTTGCTACAAAAGTTGGGTATTCATCCTTTCTGATGGAGGCATAATACTCCATTGTATATATGGACCATATCTTTACCCATTCATCCGTTGAAGGGCATCTTGGTTCTTTCCACAGTTTGGTGACTGTGGGCATTGTTGCTATGAACATTCGGGTACAGATGGCCCTTCTTTTCACTACATCTGTATCTTTGGGGTAAATACCCAATAGTGCAATTGCAGGGTTATAGGGAAGCTCTATTTTTAATTTCTTGAGGAATCTCCACAACTGTTTTCCAAGGTGGCTGCACCAACTTGCATTCCCACCAACAGTGTAAGAGGGTTCCCCTTTCTCCACATCCTCTCCAACACATGTTGTTTCCTGCCTTGCTAATTTTGGCCATTCTAACTGGTGTAAGGTGGTATCTCAATGTGGTTTTAATTTGAATCTCCTTGATGGGTAGTGATGATGAACATTTTTCCATGTGTCTGATAGCCATTTGTATGTCTTCATTAGAGAAGTGTCTGTTCATATCTTCTGCCCATTTTTTTTATATGATTGTCTGTTTCGTGTGTGTTGAGTTTGAGGAGTTCTTTATAGATCCTGGATCTCAACCTTTTGTCTGTACTGTCATTTGCAAATATCTTCTCCCATTTCGTGGGTTGCCTCTTTGTTTTGTTGACTGTTTCCTTTGCTGTGCAGAAGCTTTTGATCTTGATGAAGTCCCAAAAGTTTATTTTCGCTTTTGTTTCCTTTGCCTTTGGAGACATATCTTGAAAGAAGTTGCTGTGGCTGATATTGCAGAGGTTACTGCCTATGTTCTCCTCTAGGATTCTGATGGATTCCTGTCTCACGTTGAGGTCTTTTATACATTTCGAGTTTATCTTTTGTATGGTGTAAGAGAATGGTCGAGTTTCATTCTTCTACATATAGCTGTCCACTTTTCCCAGCACCATTTATTGAAGAGACTGTCTTTTTTCCACTGTATATTTTTTCCTGTTTTGTCGAAGATTATTATTTTTTCCGAAGACTCTACCCCCAAACTACTAGAACTCATACAGCAATTCAGCAACATGGCAGGATACAAAGTCAATGTACAGAAATCAGTGACATTCTCATACACTAACAATTATGTGGTTATTAACTCACACTGATTCCTAAACTAAGCAGAGCCCTAGTTACTTAGTCTCATACAATGTTCTATGTCTTCTTAGATCATGAATATAAACTGTTCATAAATTCTCTTTGTTAATATGTATATGTCCCCTAAACTAGAGCTCCCTGTGGGTAGAGACTGAATGGCTTATTCACAGACCTCAATATTTAGCTCAGGGATTAGCACAAAATGGAAAGCTCAATAAACATTTGTTGAGTGAATGAACAAGTGAATGAATGAATCTGCAGAAATCTCACTTAATAAGAAAAAAGAAAAGATAATTTTTGGTAAATTCACTGAAATTATGAATACTTTTGTTTATGCCCCAATTCTTTTCATTTATAATAAATAAAATGTATTTTCTTCTTAATTTCATAAAAGTGTTCAAAAAGTAACAGATCTCTTCCAACTGGACATTGTCTTTATTGGGAGATGGCAAGGTACACTCTGTCATCTATGTTTGCTTGTAAATTTTTATTAGAAAAGAACTATGCCTATTTGTTTACTCATTATCTACAGATGCTTTCTATAGTAGTTTTCAAGCTACAATGGTAGCTACAAGAGAGTGTGTCTCACCCTCAAAACCTGAAACATCTAATATATAATTTCCCAAAGAAAAACAGTTTTCTGACTTTTAGTATATGCTAACTACATGTTGAGATAGTATTTAAATGGTAGCAATTCCAAATTTTGTCAAATTCTCCCAGGTTCTTTCTAAGGGCCATGAATTATTTCATTTTACTAGTAGGTCTTTTGCAATAAATGCTATTCCAAAATAACTTCCTCAATGTAATGTTCTACATGTAAATTAATAAGGTTAGTATCATAATTCTAAGCAATTTGTTAAAAAGTGTGAATCATTTGCAAGAAAGTGTCATTCTACTCTTGACTTGGAAACTTAGTTTTAAAAATAACAAAACTAAAAAATAACAATCACATGCATAAAGATGTTTCTTGCAAGAAAACTGATAATCATCATACATTAAGGTATGTAGTACATATAGCCATGAAGCATTTACTTAATCAAATATTGTGTAGTTAAAAATGCAAAAATTACACAACCAACTGTTATGGTTGGTTGTATCCAATGTTGTTGGATATAAGCATTGGATAACCTCATAACTAGAGGGAAAAAGACAAAACTGTGTCTATACTAACTATGCATGCTGAGAGGTAAAAATGGAGAAGTTGTTATATGATAATAGATTTTTTTTCTCATTGACACAGTGTTTTTATTTGCCATTGTGTTTTGTTCTTATATATTTTTTTCAATATGGATTGAAACCTACAACTTTATTTATGTTAATATTTCTTTAAAAGATGTTATGAAAGGAAGTATATACAAAATTATACTTATAAGGGTGCCTGGGTGACTCAGTCATTAATCATCTGCCTTCAACTCAGGTCATGATTCCAGGGTCCTGAAATCCCTGCTCCCTGATCAGTGGGGAGCCTGCTTCTCCCTCTGCCCTTCCCCCAACTTGTGTACAGGATGCCTGCGTGTGCACGCATGCACGTGCTCTTTCACTCTTTCAAACGAAATCTTAAAAAAAAATTATTCTTATAGTTGAGTTTGAAAACTACCCAGGTATGAATTATTGGAAGATCTCAACCACAATAAAAAACAAAACATAGAAAGTTAGGGGTGGAAGAAAGAGTTGATTTCACCTGTATTACCAAAAAATAAATAAATAAATAAACCATAACTATGATCAAGTGACCTGCCTGAAAAAGCATTACATATTAATGTAATGTAGCTAAAGTTGAACTACATCTGAAGTTTCCTATACCCTAGTCAGGTGTTCTTAAATAAAACACTCATTGCTATTGTTCTTTTTTTAGAAAAGACATGAAGTAGAGGGAAAATGTTTTACAAGTCTTTATTCAGCCTTATTGATAATGTAGAAGCAAATTTTTTTGTTTCTAATTTTAATAGAAGAATGTGGATATTATTAGCTTTATATGAGTCATAAAAAATAAGCACAGAAGTTACTCATATAAGCAAAAATAACACCATATAATATTTTTATTTCAGTTACCATATATGCTTTCTAATTTATTTGGCTTCAGAAGAGACAAATAACCTTTTGGTACCTCATTTATCCATCTGTGAAACAGAAAAGTATCCTTGATACCAAAGAGTCCTTTGGGACTCTTTATTAAAAAATGTGATTTTATTATTTATTTATTAAAGAATGTGCAGTCATATACTGTACAATACTATCAAAAATTAATCATTTAAATTTTAATTCTTTGGGAGACTAACACTAAATTAGATTAAGTGAAGTGAAGAATTAAGAAATTATAAAGATAAATAATTTAAAATACCTTATATTTTAAACATAATCATACTCAATAGAGATCATTAAAATAAATATAACAAGTAGTCTCAAAAGTTTAATTCTTAATCTGCTCCTAAGTGAAAGCCATGATTTAATGGAAGATGTCAAAGAAGTAGACCAGATTCTAATCTTTTGACAACCTGAATGATCAATCTATAGAGAGATTTTAGAAAGTCCAAAATAACAGATAATTAATTAGAAAATTGTTATTGTTTCTCTTACTTGAAATTTCTATTATAGATCGTAAATTTGAGATTGTATTCTGACAGATTCTTGAAGTTCAAAAAATATCAGCTGCTAAAAATATTATTACTTATGTGCTTGAAAGTGAACCAAACTGATGAAGATTTAGACATCTATTAAAAAATTTATCTAACAAGGGGCAAGTGACTTAGTAGAAGATCACATAACCTTCTCTATGAAGTAAATCAGTGAAATAGCCATAAGAAATTATAAATTTATCTCAAAGAACTTTTTGTAAGTACGAGACTTTTGTTTTGAAATTTTTGAAAAGTAGATGAACATGGGGTGTGTTGCATAACAATGAATTCTGCAACACTGAAAAATTGTAAAAAATGAAAAAAAGTAGATGACAGCAAATATTCATCTTCACACAAAAATTATATGTGTAAGTACATTAATAAAACCTCTCTTGGAAAAAATAAAACTTTCTAATAATTCCAGACAGTTGTCTGGTTATAAATTTATGGTTGGTCACAGAATAAAATAGTTATATAGTGTTATTAGCTATGAGAAACTAAAAGCTGTAGTGAATAGAGTAAGTTGGGGAAGGGATATAATTAAACTTCTGTCCACGGAAATGAATGAATGAATCAATACATTAATGCTTTATTTTTTTTTTTAAAGGTTTTATTTATTTATTTGACAGAGAGAGATCACAAGCAGGCAGAGAGGCAGGCAGAGAGAGAGGAGGAAGCAGGCTCCCTGCTGAGCAGAGAGCCCGATCCAGGCCTCGATCCCAGGACCCTGAGATCATGACCTGAGCCGAAGGCAGCAGCTTAACCCACTGAGCCACCCAGGCGCCCTACATTAATGTTTTAAATTTACAGTCTTTACTCACCAAAGACTTTTTTTTCTTTAAATAACATGACTCACAAAATGAAAATCACCTTTCCTGCGCCTAACTATATCATAGAAAAATTTTGTCTACTTACTGTTAGGCTTTCTTGATATTGCAATGACACATCTCGCTGAAATTTCTCCAGTATTTAGTATAAAAATATATTACTCAAAGACAGTAGAGACAGATTTGTGAAATACCTTAATGTTAGGGAGTGGATTCAGAGAATAAAAACATTTCTCTCCAGAGATTAATAAGTTTTGTCCCTGATGTGAAAGCTAAGTATAAAATACATATGACTTTAGAAGATGTATAAAAAAGTTTATTGTTTAGGGTACCTGGATGGCTCAGTGGGTTCAAGCCTCTAAAAATACCTGCCTTTGGCTCAGGTCCCCAGGGTCCTGGGATTGAGTCCTTCTCTGCTCCACGGGGAGCCTGCTTCCTCCTCTCTCTCTCTCTCTTTGCCTGCCTCTCTGCCTACTTGTGATCTCTGTCAAATAAATAAATAAAATCTTTAAAAAAAAAGAATTTATTGTTTAAATGCACAGAGTTTTTCAGATCTAAAAATACTATCAAAGCAATAAAAGCTTCATTTTGCAGATTCAAATTGCTGTGCCTACCTATTTGCAAACCCCTTCATGTTAAAATTCAAAAAGAGTGACTCTGAATAGAAATTTAATGTGTGCCGAGTAGGTTCCATTATTGAGGACATAATTACCACATACAGTGCTTTGCCCAGCTAATAATGCAAGTAAACTAAATGACAGGGCTGCAGTGAGAGGTGGTCTCAGTTTTAATGACTATGTGAAAGAGGTTTCATAAATCTCCACTAAAATAAAAGACTAACTCCTGGAAGAAAGTGCCATTAAAGTTAGGAAGTGCTGGCCGAACTTATATGAATGGATTGAATCAGAATATTCATACACATCTCCTTTTAGTATATTTCCCTTGAAATTTAGAGAGATAGCTATTACATTATTTGGGCTACAACTTGGGAAAATGCAGATCTAATTGTCATTTCACATTTAGTATATTTCTTATCTAGGTATCTTTATCTCTATAAATCTGATATATCTAATTGTATGTTATACTAAATTTATACATATTATTTTATATTACTATATCTATTATATTACTCTATATATAATTATATGAATATTCCATATATCTACATTGATAGAGAATGATATAGAGACAAATATATATGGATTTATATCATTACTTAATATATAATATGTATACATTCCTACATACATATATATGTGTCAATTTTGTGATTTTTCTCCCCTGTATATAAGCAGAATGATACTTGATGCATTGTTGAACAATAATCATTTTTTCATTTAATATATTCTTTAGAATGATGACAGCATATGCATAATCCTTGCTGCTGAAATGAATATATATATTCAAATTGTAGGAAAAATTAGGGGTGCCTGGGTGGCTCAGTGAGTTAAAGCCTCTGCCTTTGGCTCGGGTCCTGATCTCAGGGTCCTGGGATCAAGCCCCGCATTGGGCTCTCTGCTCAACAGGGAGCCTGCTTCCTCCTCTCTCTCTGCCTGCCTCTCTGCCTACTTGTGATCTCTGTCTGTCAAATAAATAAAATCTTTGAAAAAAATTTAAAAAAATTGTAGGAAAAATTATAGTCATAAATTTATAGATGCAGATGTCTGGTAATTAAGGTACTGTAATTGCCTTCCAATTAATTCTCCATTTAATAATAGAGAAGACTTCATGTTTTTGTCACAAATAGCACAGCAATTTTCTACGGATAATATATCTTTTGATTTCCTGAGTGGACTTTTCTACCAAAGATCAGTGCAGGAAACAGAAAATGCTATAGGCAGTTTGAAACAGGAAGAAATTTCATACAGGAAATTATGTGGTTGCTAAAGCACTACCAAGGCTGGAGGAACAGTTCCTAAGCCGGGTATCCTGGAATAACTCCTGGATATACAGAATTGACCTTCTTCTCCAGGAGCACTAATTCTGAGTTCACAACTGAAAATATGCCAGAAACAAGAATCTCTGCCTTTGCTAACACAGCCCAACACTCAGGAAGCAGGAAAATGTGCTTCTTGTGCTGCTCCCCAGAGATGAGACACCAGATTAAGTCACTGCATCCTTCCACTTGTTAATGAGAAAGTTGGGGGTTGAATTCTGCAACGCTATTGTTTGGAGCCCTCAAATCTCCAGCGTAGTAACAGCCAAAAGCCACAGAAGGATAGTATCTGTTTAACCCTTGCTTTTCAAATCTTGCTACACCTACAGGGCATCCAAATGGTGAAACCTAATTTGCATTTTTTTTAAAGATTTTATTTATTTATTCGACAGAGAGAGAGATCACAAGTAGGCAGAGAGAGAGAGAGGAGGAAGCAGGCTCCCTGCTGAGCAGAGAGTCCGATGCGGGACTCGATCCCAGGACCCTGAGATCATGACCTGAGCCGAAGGCAGCGGCTTAACCCACTGAGCCACCCAGGCGCCCCCCTAATTCGCATTTAAAATCTTAGCTGAAAGGAGTCTGGAAAATGTAGGTTTTCAATTTCAACATTGTAGTGAGTGAAGGTTTACATAAACTATTAAACTGAATGTCTGGGGTGCCTGGGTGGCTCAATGGGTTAAAGCCTCTGCCTTTGGCTCAGGTCATGGTCCTGGGGTTCTGGGATTGAGCCCCGCATCCAGCTCTGTGCTCAGCGGGGAGCCTGCTTCCTCCTTTCTCTCTCTCCGCCTGCTTCTCTGCCTACTTGTGATCTCTCTCTGTCAAATAAATAAATAAAATCTTAAAAAATAATAAAATAAAATAAACTGAATGCCTAATATGAGTTACATCTAACCAGCATAATCTCCACATAGGAATAAAATAGATCCTAAATATAATGTAATAGGATTCCATATTAATATTTACTCCCTAAAAAGGGATATATATTCACAACCTTACTGGGTATTTCTGTTCTGGCAAGAAGAACCATTATTCCAATGGAAAAAAGTATTTAAAATAAAAAAAAGAAATTGAAAATTTTGGCAAAGAGATGTTAAAATAGGGACAATGCAGGAATATCCTAAAAAACTGTTAAGAGTTTGATAGAGATAAATTCATTATATTTTGAGATCAGCAGCAATCGTGGTCTTGTGAAAAGTAAAAGTCAAACTGGGACTACTCATAATTAAGATTATTTCGCAAAGTTCACCTCTTTAAACTTGGAAGGTAGTGACATTCATGGGACTATGGGGGAGCATATTTTAATTAGATATTTACTCTATGATTATAACATACACCAACTTTGTTTAAAAAATGTTTGCATAAGAATTACTTTATCTGCTATTTTTTCTGTTACTTCTTTTTATTTATTTATTTATTTATTTATTTGGCAGACAGAGATCACAAGCAGGCAGAGAGGCAGGCAGAGAGAGAGGAGGAAGTAGGCTCCCTGCTGAGCAGAGAGCCCGATGCGGGCTCGATCCCAGGACCCCGAGATCACGACCCCAGCCGAAGGCAGAGGACTAACCCACTGAGCCACCCAGGCGCCCCTTTTCTGTTACTTCGTATAGCAATTTATCACAAACTTAGTGGCATACTATTACCTGAATCTACAATCTTACAGTTTGTAAGTTAAAAGTCCAATATATTGGGCTTAAATAAAGTGAAATTGTGGCTATGCTTCCTTCTGGAGACTCTAGGGGATCTGTTTCCTCATGGTTTCCAGAAAGCACCTAGAGATTTCTAGAATTCTTTGGTCTCCTTCATTTTTCTTTAAAGCCAACAGTTTTATATTTCTCTGTGACTTTTTTTTTTCTTCTTCTTTTTTTTTTTTTTTGGTACAGTCTCATCTCTATTCTGTCTCTCTTTCACTTCACCAGACATGTGTGATAACATTGGTCCCACCTGGATAATACAGAATAATGTCCCCATTGTAAGTCCCATACCCATAATCACACTTACAAAGTTCCTTTTGCCAAGTAATGAAACATGATCACAAGTTCTGGAAATTAGTACATGCTCATTTTTGGGTGCCTGTCATTTTGCATACCACATCTGCCAAGAGTTAGAATAACAATGATTGAAACTTCCTATTCAGAGAAAACTTCAGCTGTGATAGCTTACTCTCATTTTGTATGTTATTTTATGTATGAGAAAAGGGTCACGTTTTAATAGATCTTTTGGAAATGTCTGAAATTCATATCCTATATGATTATTTTGCAACAAAAATATGCAGTTTAGACCAATCTAGTTGGAATATAGAAAAAGCAAGTTCACTTCATAGGAATAATGGCATGTGAAAAATAATATTTTATTTCAAAATGATTTTATTAATATAAACTTATACACATGCTCTGAAAATGGTTTCAGAAAACTTCTGAGTACCTAAATTGTTTTTTAACATTCAACTGTAGATTAAACCTAACACTTGGATCTATTTACTATCTCTAATATAGAATGTCACTGTTAAAAAATACTTAGAAACATGCCTATTATCTGCATCAGTTTTGTTGCATCTGTTTGAGGATAATGGTTTAGTTAAAACCGACCCGAAAGTAATTTCAATTTGGAAGAAATGAATACAAGAGGTACAACATACAGTTTAGAGGTTATAGTTTTTGGAGCAAAAAAGGGCTTTACTGCTGACAGAAACATAACATGGGGATGTGAAGGCAGCGATTAAACAGGGACATGAAATAAGCCCTGCTTAGTATGTGTAAACTGATAAAATGCAGATGTGTGACAAAAAAAAAAAAGGTAAAATAAAAATAGGTATGGATACAAAGTATCCATACACAGTGTGTAATTCTCAGAGGAGGTGGAAGTGTATGTGTGTATTCATATTTCTGTCAAAACAGATTAAGAACAGCACCACTGCCATGAGTAGAGTTTCCACAGACCTCACTAGCCCGTGGGGTATTATTAACAGAAATCATTTCTATTTCTCAGGCCCTTTCCCCACTGGCTAACATAGAACATCAGCCTCCCTTCTGGTCCCTGCTCTTTCCACCTAAATTTCTTGGATTTCCCAAGTTATCTCACATGTGGATCAAGTCCAGACAATGCGGTCTTCTGACTGCTACTGCCTCTTTTGTGGAGTACTATTACTCCTGTCACTCACTGAGGTTCAGTTCACTGCAGAAAAGCCCTCCAGAGGCACTTCTGACCACTCCCTGGACACCACTCCATTCACTGTCTCTCAGACCACACCATGGATGCACCAAAAATACCCATAAGTTCTTTGGTAGAACAAATGGGAAAGTGTCTTACTATTTCTTCAGTGTCAGAGCCTATATATAAACTACCAAATTTTTGTGCTCAAGCCCTAAAATGTAGCATTTTGTTGAATTTTTTTTTTTCCTATTTGCTGACAGGCTTCCCTTTTTCCTTTTAGAGGGGAGATGCCCAAATGACTAATGTCTTCAAACTCAAGTTTTCTCTTTTCCTTTTGTGTATTCAGACCCCTTCTTTTTAAATTTTATTTTATTTTTCTCTTCCTTTGAGTTCTTTTATGAGAGCCTCAAACCTCCACACAAGTGGTCTTTAGCTTGGACTTCCACACCAATTCACCAGATAGGCACAAACACTTCTTTCTGAACAAGAAGACAAGGTTAAATCTATGCTGAAATCTACATGCATTCATAACACACACCACCTTTAATGTTCAATCTGTTTCAGAGTAATGAAATTTTCAAAAAGCAGAGATATAAAATATACAGAAATAATAATGGTAAGTAAACCCACTGATCTGAAACTGAAAATACACCACTACCTATCAAGTTGATCTAGCTACGGCTGAGGAAAGTTTCAATCCAATCATAGAAAGCCCACAAATCTCTTATTTCCAAGTTTGGGAAGTGTAAATATCTGCAACACTGTTCTCAGATATTTTGGGTATATCTGTGTCTGAATGAGGAAAGAAAAGATTCTAAACTTAGACTCACTTCAGCCAAACTTGAGACATGTGCTGTTTTGTGATCATCCTGCATTCTGCAGAATCTGTGGACAAATTCCCAGAGCAGTACTGTGGGGTAGGAATTCTGTGGAATTCACTTATCTCTGGGAAGCATTCCTGCAATATTTCCCACCTGACAATTTTCTAGATTCTCTGCTGAAGAAAATGTTGTATCCATTTAAGTTGAATACAAATTTTCTCTTATACTTGAATTTAAAAATATCAAGACTTGGGGCTGACATCACTCTTCTATTCTTGAAGGAAGGGAATACATTTTAAGAATAATTAAAAAACTGGTTGGCTGTTGAACCTTAATATTTGACATCCTAAATTTATATATAGTCTTGGTTTAAAAAGTTAGATATTGAGAAGAATAAGAATTATCTTGTGTATGCCAGAACTTAACACCATATTTTATGTATAGTAGGATAACTAAAAAAAAAAGTTTTTTTGATTATGTTGCTTTCCCTTTTAATATTTTTGACACTTTTGTTAACACATTATTTTAACATGTTTATAGGCTGGACCAAAAATGATTATTCACTTAAAATATAGTTTCATTGTTAAATTTTATTGAAAATTAACAGAAAATATGTTTGCTATTCATATTCCATATTTTATAATGTTACATATCATATATTTTTATTTATAAGAAGAAAAGTCTTGAAAAAGGCAAATTTAACTTGTTTAAATAGTGGAAGTAGATAAAGATTAAAGGATTTAACTAATAAATTCTATCACAATCTCTTCATAATACAAAAAGTAAATCTCAGATGCAGTGAAACTCATTTGTCAGTATGTCTCATTTCAATATGAAATTATTTCATCACTTTATTTGAAGAGTTATCAAGAGTGAAGAATAGGTCAAACTCAACCAAAGTTCCCCCAACATTTTGAAATAGGAGGATAAGGAAAAACAATGGAAGAATCTATATAAAATGAAACAAATAAATACAAAGAAAAATTACATAGTAGGGCCAGTAGATATGTTCTCTATGCAATTCATAAGACAATTATTTTTATTTCCATATGATCCATGGTCTAATATAGAGAGCTACTTGATTCTATCATGATTATAAAAAAATAAAGGGAAATGTTATTTTTATAATTTTTATACCTATTGACATAATATATTCTTCCTTAACATATAGTCGGGTATAACATTTATATTCTTTGTTACCTCTCTTATGTTTTACCTCTTTACATAGTGATATTATCAGGATAGTCTTGGTAACTGTTAAAAAAATTGTTAAGCCTGAGCAGAGTTTTGAAAGGTAGGTAGGTGAATAGGCACAGAGTCATTGCAAATCTAGCATCCCTAGCATGTTCTGATGACATTTAGCTAACAAGAAAATTCAATGAAACTAAGAACTATACAATGAGACATATATTTTTAGAAAGATACTTTTTTAACCAGCACTGATTATTTTTGAAGGCTTTTTTTAAATGAAAGAACATTTAGTTTCAGAAGCAGACATTAATCATTATTATTAAGAAGCAAAATAGATGAGGGAGAGAATATCCATACGGCAATGTGAAAAACAAGCAAACAAACAAACAAACAAACAAACATGTCAGCCAAAGAACTAGGAATTCTCACCGAAACAACTGTGGAAATAAGTATTCATTTTGTAATGCTGAGGCATTACTTCAAGTTTATCCATAATCTCCCCTTCTTCTTCTAATCTTCCCTTCATCTGGAATTCATTGTTTCTGATGAGAAATTAGCTGTAAATCTTACTGAGATTTACTTTTACCTTATGAATCATGAATGAGTCCTTTCACTTGATAATTTCAAGATTTTTCTTTTTCTTTTGACAGTTTCATTTTAATGTGTCTAGGCATGAATCTCTTTAAGTTTAGATCATTGAGATTTTCAGATGTGTAGATGAATATTTTTCATCAAATTTGGGGAGCTTGGGGAGCTTTGTGATCTTATTTCTTTCTAATTTAGAGAGAAAGAGAGTGTGCATGAGCATGGAGGTTGGAGGGGCAGAGGTAAAGGGAGAGAGAGAATCCTAAGCAGTCTCCATGCCCAGTAGAGAACCTCCCAGGACCCCAAGATCATGACCTGAGCTGAAGTCAGATGCTTAGCCCACTGAGCTACTCAGGTGCCCAGCTTACTCTAATTCTTAGACATGGTTTCTGTTGATTCTTTGAACATATATATGGTTGCTATTTTGAAGTCTGAATAAGTGTATTTTGAATAACTATATCTTCTGAGACATTCTTACGATTCACTGTTTTTATTTTCCTGTGTATGGCCACATTCTCCTGTTTCTTTGTAAGTTGTTATTTTGTTCATAGTGTTGTTGATAACTAGATATTTTATTTATTTATGTATTATTGATTGATAACTAGATATTTTAGATAATATAACAACACTGGATTCTTAGTTCCCCTTACAAAAATTGTTCTTGGTTTCTTGTCTATTTAGAGACCTTTCTGAATCAATTTGGCAGAAACTGTGTACTTTATATTGTACAGCCATTAATGTTTTTGCTCATTTAATTTCTTTTTTTAAATGTTTAGACTAGCTTTCTTGACTGACTAGCAGGTCAGCATAGCATATTGGTTAGCCAGTGACTGGTCAGAGGTTGGACTTAACACTTGGAGCCAGCAAGTCTTGGAATTGAAGCATGTATTTATATTTCACACAGTTTACAAGACTGACCCAGATTTTACTTTCCACTTGTGCAGTTTCATATTCATCTAGGAATAAGTATATAATAAGGACACTTTTAACTTTCTCCTGAATAGTGCACAATCTTTTGAATACATGAAGCCTTCTAAATCCGAAGTAATATGTGAAAATTTATCAAAGACCCTCATGACCGTCTTTTTCACCAGGTCTTCCTGTTAAATCTGGAATGGTCTATTTGCTCCTACCTGTACTGAACACTCAGGCAACTATGTCTACCTTCCCCAATTGCCAATGAGATTGCTATTATTTTCAGTAATGACTCAGCATGGCACGTTTCCTTGGAGCTCCATATGAAAGAAGTCAGCCCTCTCTGGTGGCAGGGAGGCTGCTAGTCCTTTTGGCTACTGCCACAGAATTGGTAGAGAGTTATGAGGAAAGGGAAGATTTTATGTAAAAATGCCATAGACACCCACCACTCTGAGCAAGGTTTGGAAGTTTTTCTTGAATAACTGTTTTTCAATTTGTTGAATGGATTAATCGCTAGAATTTTGAAATGGTGACTTTTGATAAGTGTATCCAGTTTTCCTCATTGCTTTTTGGTAAGAGGATTTGCTGACTCCTCACATCACCATTCAAGCACTTCCTATCGCATCTATTTTTTTTTTTTTTAAGATTTATTTATTTATTTATTTAACAGACAGAGATCACAAGTAGGCAGAGAGGCAGGCATAGAGGGAGGAGGAAGCAGGCTCCCTGCTGAGCAGAGAGCCCGATGCGCTCGATCCCAGAACCCTGGGATCATAGACCTGAGCTGAAGGCAGCGGCTTTAAACCACTGAGTCACCCAGGTGCCCCCATCTATTTAAGTTATAGAGAATTTGATCACATATGTTTATTTCTTGACCTCTCTTTTCAATAGTTGCTTAAATTAGCATATTTGTCCATTTTAAATTGAATTGTCTCAACATTACACATTGAGACACTTCATGATTAGCATATCAAATACATTTATTTTGCTGTTTGCTTTGTTAATCTCATATACTTTTCTTTGGCATATAGATGCTTTTCGTTTTATGTGGTCAAATATTTTGTGATTAGTTAACAGATATTTAATTTTGTGACATTCTTCCTTAAGCTAATGTCAGCAATTATGTCTAAATTACATTTTCCTATTTTTTAATTGAAACACACACAAAAAAACAAAACCTATATCCATAATCTTGCTTAACCATCTTTTCGATGTATGATGTGTAGCGGAAATCTGTTCTACTTTAAATGCTCAATGGTGCCACCATCATTAATTTATAATTTGCATTTATTTTAATAACAAAAAAGTGACTTGGTTTTTGGAGTAACAAGTACACTTAAAAACTGGGTCTTTTCTCTTTTACAATACATTTTTTTCTCTATTCCTCATAGTATCTTATGATGCATTACCCCAGTTTGCTAATTTTTTAAGATTTCTCATTTTAAAGAGCTCAGAAACATACAGAATGTAAACAAATTTATTTCAATAAAAATTCAGCAATCTTATATATATTACAGCATGTTTTCTTCAATGAATATCTTTTCATGTCTTTAAATATATGATATGTTTTAATAACTGCATAGTAGTAAACTCAATTAATTACAAAAATTCATGCAACTATTTCCTTCTGTTAGACATATAGGTTGTTTTTCAGACTTTCATTCATAAAAATATCGGCACATCAAATTTTTTTATTAAAAAGTTTTTGGACACTGTTCTAGTTATCTCCTTATCCATTTAGCATAACCATTTGGCATGGTTTTATAAACTCTTTTATAAGCAATCATATCTAAAATACCAATAGTTGTATATCCTCCTTTCAAATAAATCTATGTCATTTCCTATCCCAGTGCTAGCAAAGTGATTAAAAATTTCCCAATGTAGAGTGATAATGGTTATAGCAGTCATACCTATTTTGTTTCTGAATTTAATGGAAATATCAAATATTGCTTGATTATGAATTGGTTACACTTTTGTGATTAATTTCCCTAAATATATTAAGAAAATATAACTCTATTCTTAAGTCAAAGAACATTTTTGTCAAGAATGCCATGTTCACTAATGATTAGTATCTATACAAATGGTAACTTCCTTTTTTTTTCCCTACCAATTTATCACTCTTACATATGATGTTAAAATAGAATATATTACTTAAATTCAAATATTTTAGGTCACATTGTATGTATATTTCAATGTATGAATAAGTTTTGACTGTGAGTATTTGTATTTGCGCATGTTTGTATGCAGTTTGTATATGAAATTGTGCGTCTGATATTTTTAAAGTTTGTTACTGCTATTACAAGCTATATATATGAGTCTGGCACAAGTGGCTTATTATACTCTTTAACAGGACTCCACTGTTTTAAAACTAATTACTTTCCATATTTTTGGAAAATGACTTTTTTGTCAGTATTCCCCAAGTATTCCCATAAAAAGTTATCTACCCTCTTACAAGTTAACATATGCTTAGGAAACCATGCATTTTGGAATCTTTCAATTTTATATCATTAAATTGTACCTATATTCACTTACTGTTTTTTATTTTTTTTTATTTTTTTTTAAAGATTTTATTTATTTATTTGACAGAGAGAGATCACAAGTAGGCAGAGAGGCAGACAGAGAAAGGAGGAAGCAGGCTCCCACTGAGCAGAGAGCCCGATGCGGGACTCGATCCCAGGACCCTGAGATCATGACCTGAGCCGAAGGCAGCAGCTTAACCCACTGAGCCACCCAGGTGCCCTCACTTACTGTTTTTTAAATATAAGCTTTTTAAAAAGTATTTCTATTCATGTTATTTATGCTGTGTCTTTACATTCACTTTAATCTTTCCAAATGGCTGTATATTTTATTGATGTTTTATTTTTTATATATTTTTAAAATTTTTGTATTAACATATAATGTATTATTAGCACCAGGGGTACAGGTCTGTGAATTGCCAGGTTTATACACTCAAAGCACTCACCATAGCACATACCCTCCCCAATGTCCATAACCCAACCACCATCTTCCTACCCGCCTCCCCCCAGCAACCCTCAGTTTGTTTTGTGACATTAAGAGTCTCTTATGGTTTGTCTTCCTCCTGAGCCCATCTTGTTTCATTTATTCTTTTCCTACCCCGCAAACCCCACATGTTGCATCTCAGCTTCCTCATATCAGGGAGATCATAGATAATTGTCTTTCTCTGATTGACTTATTTCGCTAAGCATAATACTCTGTAGTTCTATCCACATCATTGCAAATGACAAGATTTCATTTCTTTAGATGACTGCATAGTATTCCATTGTATATATATATCACCTCTTCTTTATACATTCATCTGCTGATAGACACTAGGTTCCTTCCATAGTTTGGCTATTGTGGACATTGCTGCTATAAACATTCAGGTGCACATGCCCCTTTGGATCCTACATTTGTATTTTTAGGGTAAATACCCAGTAGTGCAATTCCTGGCTTGTAAGGTAGCTCTATTTTCAACTTTTTGAGGAAACCCAATGCTGTTTTCCAGAGTGGTTGCACCAGTTTGCATTCCCATCAACAGTGTCGACCAGTTTGCATTCCCATCAACAGTGTAGGAGGGTTCCCCTTTCTCCACATCCTCACCAGGATCTGTCATTTCCCAACTTGTTAATTTTAGCCATTGTGACTGGTGTGAGGTGGTATCTCACTGTGGTTTTGATTTGTATTCCCCTGATGCCGAGTGATGTGGAGCACTTTTTCATGTGTCTGTTGGCCATCTGGATGTCTTCTTTGCAGAAATGTCTGTCCATGTCTTCTGCCCATTTCTTGATTGGATTATTTGTTCTTTGGGTGTTGAGTTTGATAAGTTCTTTATAGATTTTGGATACTAGCCCTTTATCTGATATGTCATTTGCAAATATCTTCTCCCATTCTGTCAGTTGTCTTTTGGTTTTGTTAACAGTTTCCTTTGCTGCGCAAAAGCTTTTGAACTTGATGATGTCCCAATAATTCATTTTTGCCCTTTTGATCTTGATGAAGTCCCAATAGTTCATTTTGCCCTTGCTTCCCTTGCCTTTGGTGATTTTCCTAGGAAGAAGTTGCTGTGGCTGAGGTCAAAGACGTTCCTCAAGGATTTTGATGGATTCCTTTCTCACATTGAGGTCCTTCATCTACTTTGAGTCTATTTTCATGTGTGGTATAAGGAAATGGTCCAGTTTCATTTTTCTGCATGTGGCTGTCCAATTTTTCAAACACCACTTGTTGAAGAGACTGTCTTTTCTCCATTGGACATTCCTTCCTGCATTGTTGAAGATTAGTTGACAATAGAGTGGAGGGTCTATTTCTGGGCTCTCTATTCTATTCCATTGATCTATGTGTATGTTTTTGTGCCAGCACCATACTGTCTTGATGATGACAGCTTTGTAATAGAGCTTGAAATATGAAATTATGATGCTGCCAACTTTGGCTTTTTTTTTTTTTCTAACATTCCTCTGGCCATTCGAGGTCTTTTCTGGTTCCATATAAATTTTAGGATTATTTGTTCCATTTCTTTGAAAAAAATGGATGGGAGTTTGAGAGGGATTGCATTAAACATATACATTACTTTAGGTAGCATAGACATTTTCACAATATTTGTTCTTCCAATCCATGAGCATGGAACATTTTTCCATTTATTTATGTCTTCCTCAATTTCTTTCATGAGTACTTTATAGTTTTCTGAGTACAGGTTCTTTGCCTCTTTGGTTAGGTTTATTCCTAGGTGTCTCATGGTTTTGGGTGCAACTGTAAATGGGATCGACTCCTTAATTTCTCTTTTTTCTGTCCTGTTTTTGGTAAAAAGAAATGCAACTGATTTCTGTGCATTGATTTTATATCCTGACACTTTATGGAATTCCTATACAAGTTCTAGCAGATTTGGAGTGGAGTCTGTTGGGTTTTCCACATATAATATCATATCATCTGCAAAGAGTGATAGTTTGACTTCTTCTTTGCCAATTTGGATGCCTTTGATTTTTTTTATTTTCTAATTGCTGAGGCTAGGACTTCTGGTCCTATGTTGAATAGCAGTGGTGATAATGGATATCCCTGCCACGTTCCCGACCTTAGCAGAAAACCTCTCAGTTTTTCTCCATTGAGAATGATATTTGTGGTGGGTTTTTCATAGATGGCTTTGATGATATTGAGATATGTACCCTTTATCCTTACACTTTGAAGATTTTTGATCAGGAAAGGATACTGTACTTTTTCAAATGCTTTTTCAGCATCTATTGAGAATATCATATGGTTCTTGTTCTTTCTTTTATTAATGTATTGTATCACATTGATTGATTGATGGATGTTGAACCAACCTGGCATCCCTGGAGTTAATCCCACTTGGTTGTGGTGAATAATCATTTTAATATACTGTTGGATCCTACTGGCTAGTATTTTGGTGAGAATTTTTGCATCTATGTTCATCAATGATGTTGGTCTGTAATTCTCTTTTTTGATGGGATCTTTGTCTGATTTTGGGATCAAGGTAATGTTGGCCTCATAAAATGAGTTTGGTAGTTTTCCTTCCATTTCTATTTTTTGGAACAGTTTCAGAAGAATATGAATTAATTCTTCTTTAAATGTTTGGTAAAATTCCCGTGGGAAGTCGTCTTGCCCTGGGCTCTTCTTTGTTTGGAGATTTTTGATGACTGTTTCAATCTCCTTACTGGTTATGGGTCTGTTCAGGTTTTCTATTTCTTACTGGGTCAGTTGTGGTAGTTTATGTCTTTAGGAATTTCTTCCAAATTTCTCCATTTCTTCCAAATTGTCAAATTTGCTGACATATAATTAGGTGCTCATAATATGTTCTTATAATTGTTTGTATTTCTTTGGTGTTGATTGTGAACTCTCCTCTTTCATTTATGATTTTATTTATTTGGGTCCTTTCTCTTTTCTTTTTGATAAGTCTGGCCAGGGGTTTATCAATCTTATTAATTCTTTCAAAGAATCAGTTCTTGGTTTTGTTTATTTGTTCTATTGGTTTTGTTGTTATTGTTGTTTGTTTGTTTTTGGTTTCTATTTCATTGATTTCTGCTCTGATCTTTATGATTTCTCTTCTCTTTCTGGGTTTAGGCTTTCTTTGTTGTTCTTTCTCCAGCTCCTTGAGGTATAGGGTTAGGTTGTGTATTTGAGACTTTTCTTGTTTCTTGAGAAAGGCTTGTATTGCTATATATTTTCCTCTCAGGACTGCCTTTACTGTTTCCCACAGATTTTGAACTGTTGCGCTTTCATTATCATTTATTTCCATGAATTCTTTTAAATTCTTCTTTAAATTCTTGGTTGACCCATTCATTCTTTAGAAGGATGCTCTTTAGTCTCCATGTATTTGGGTTCTTTTCAAATTTCCCCTTGTGATTGAGTTCTAGCTTCAGAGCATTGTGGTCTGAAAATATGCAGGGAATGATCCCAATCTTTTGATACTGGTTGAGACCTGATTTAGGACCCAGGATGTAGTCTACTCTGGAGAATGTTCCATGTGCACTAGAGAAGAATGTGTATTCTGTTGCTTTGGGATGAAATGTTCTGAATATATCTGTGATGTCCATCTGGTCCATTTAAGGCCTTTATTTCCTTGTTGATCTTTTGCTTGATCTGTCGATTTCAGTGAGGGGAATGTTAAAGTCCCCTACTATTATTGTACTATTGTTGATGTGTTTCTTTGGTTTTGTTATTAATTGTTTATATAGTTGGATGCTCCCATGCTAAGGGCATAGATATTTAAAATTGTTAGATCTTCTTGTTGGACAGACCCTTTGAGTATGATATAGTGTCCTTCCTTACCTCTTATTATGGTCTTTGGCTTAAAATCTAATTGATCTGATAAAAGGATTGCCACCCCAGCTTTCTTTTGATGTCCATTAGCATGGTACATTGTTTTCCATCCCCTCACTTTTAAATCTGGAGGTGTCTTCGGATCTAAAATGAGTTTCTTGTAGACAGCATATTGATGTTTGTTTGTTTGTTTGTTTGTTTATATCTTCTGATACCCTGTGTCTTTTGATTGGGGCATTTACATTCAGGGTAACTTTTGAGCGATATGAATTTAGTGTCATTGTATTGCCTGTAAGGTGACTATTACGGTATATTGTCTCTGTTTCTTTCTGATCTACTATTTTTAGGCTCTGTCTTTGCTTAGAGGACCTCTCAATATTTCCTATAGAGCTGGTTTGGTGTGTACAAAATTCTTTTAGTTTTTGTTTGTCCTGGAAGCTTTTTATCTCTCCTTCTATTTTCAATGATAGTCTAGCTGGATATAGTAGTCTTGGCTGCATGTTTTTCTTGTTTAGTGATCTGACTATATCTTGCCAGTTCTTTCTGGCCTGCCAGGTCTGTGTGGATAAGTCTGCTGCCAATATAGGATATTTTTAACCATTTTTTTTTTTAACCATTGTATGTTACAGACTTCTTGTCCCAGGCTGCTTTCAGGATTTTCCCTCTGTCACTAAGACCTGTAAGTTTTACTATTAGATTATGGGGTGTGGACCTATTCTTATTGATTTTGAGGAAGATTCTCTGTGCCTCCTGGATTTTGATACTTGTTCCCTTTGCCATATTAGGGAAATTCTCTATAATAATTCTTTCCAATATACCTTCTGCTCCCCTCTCTCTTTCTTCTTCTTCTAGAATCCCACTTATCTTAATGTTGTTTCGTCTTATGGTATCACTTATCTCTCGAATTCTCCCCTCGTGGTCCAGTAGTTGTTTCTCTCTCTTTTGCTCAGCATCTTTATTCTTCATCAGTTGGTCTTCTATATCACTAACTCTCTCTTCGGCCTCTTTTATCCTAGCAGTAAGAGCCTCCATTTTTCATTGCACCTCATTAATAGATTTTTTAATTTCAACTTAGTTAGATTTTAGTTCTTTTATTTCTCCAGAGAGGGCTTTATTTCTCCAGACAGTGTTTCTCTAATATCTTCCATGCCTTTTTTGAGCCCAGCTAGCACTTTGAGAATCATCATTCTGAACTCTAGATCTGACATATTTTCAATGTCCACCCTAGCCTTCGGTACTGCCTCTTTTTCTTTTTCTTTTTTTTTCTTTCTTTCCTTTTTTCTTTTTTTCTTTCTTTTTTTTTTTTTGTGGTGAGTTTTTCTGCCTTGTCATTTTACCCAAATAAGAATATATGTAGGAGTGAATAAAATATTTAAAGGGAGGCAAAGACCATAGGAAAATGTGCTCTAACCAAATCAGAAGAGACCACAAATTGTTGGGGGAAGAAAGGGTGTAAAAAGAAGTTCAGAAAAAAAGAAAGAAAGAAAGAAAGAAAAAGTAAAGAAAAAAGAAAATATATATATGACTTGTGAATAGGACTAGTTACCCACTTAATTTTGGGAGTATTTTGGTCTCTTAGAAGAAACTACCTCCCCAAATTTTAAAGAATGAATATATATATATATATATATATGCACACAAAATAAGGGTAAACATACTGAAGGGATGGAATATGACTATAAAGATGACTTGTTTTAATTTTCTAAAAAAGGCATTGATAAGATAGATTGGTTGGGAAAATAAAGAAAAAGAAAGTGGAGAGAATCTGCTCAACCTGGAGACTAGAATAAAGCCCTGTGCTAGATTTATGGTATATTTTGATCTATTAGAAGAAGTTGTACCCCAGTTTTTTTAGAAGAAATAACCCTATGTGTATACAAAAAATAAAATTAGATAAAATGAAAGATAAATATGACTATAATAATGAAGGTTCAAAAAAAATTTTTAATAAAAGGTATTGTTAAAATAAACTAGTTAAAAAATGTTAAAAGAGGAAAGACTAAAGGTTAAAAAAAATTTAGCATAAGAAAAAAAATTAACTTGGAAAGACTAAAGAATCATAGGGAGAAAGCCATGAATTCCATGCTTTGCTTTCTCCTCCTCTAGAATTCCACTGTTCTCCTTGGTAAGTGAACTTGATCTTGGCTGGATTTCTTGCTGATCTTCTGGGGGAGGGACCTGTTGTAGTGATTCTCAAGTGTCTTTGCCCGAGGTAGAATTGCACCACCCTTACCAGGGCTAGGGCTAAGTAATCCACTCAGGTTCACTTTTCGGAGCTTTTGTTCCCTGAATGCTTTCCGTAGAGTTCTGGAGGACACGAATGAAATGACAGCCCCCCAATCTCTGGCCTGGAGGAGCTGAGAGCTCAGGGTCCTACTCCTCAGTAAGCCCCTGGAGAAAAGTGCTCAATCTCTCCCATCTCCCTGGCCTCCGGCCACGCTCTGAGCTTACCCAGACTGTGACCAAACATCTCTGTCTCTGGCACACAGCCCCACCTGGAGTCTCTAAACCCAGCAGATCCCTACACTCTTCTGGGGGGGGTCTCCCCGGATCTTGTGGGGTCCCTGCTCACAGAGCAATGGTCTGAGTGTGCCACATAACAAAGTTTAAGGTAACCCCAAGCTGAGAGCTCACCCCTCAGCTCCGTCTCTGTAGCCGACTTCCCTGCTCTAATACCTACAAGCTCTGTGACACTGAGACACCCCTGATCCTTCTGTGATCCCGCTGGATCTGAGACCACACTGTCCCCGTGTGGGCTTCACACTGGCTTAGCCTCTGGAGCAATTTCCCTCAACAGAGCAGACTTTTAAAAGTTCTGATTTTGTGATCCATTACTCCACTGCTTGCCAGAAGCCGACCCCTCCCCCTGCAGTCTATCTTCCAATTGCTTTGGATTCACTTCTCTGCAGGTCCTACCTTTTAGAAAGTGGTTGATTTTCTGTTTCTAGAATTGCTGCTCTCCTTCTCTTCTATCTCCTGTTGGATTTGTAGGTGTTCAGAATTGTTTGATAAACTATCTAGCTGATCTCCTGCTATCTGATGTCAACTCAGCCTCCTACTCCTCTGCCATCTTGACTCCTCCTCCAATTTTTATATTTTATTTTATTGTTTTTTTAAAAAATTTTTCTGTTATTTTGTGATACTACTTATTTTATATCTTGAAATTATTGTTTATATTATAAGAAAATTCTCTTTTCATTCATCAGTTCTATTCTTAGTGATTATGAGAATTGTGAAAATGATGTTTTGCACACTAAAATTAAGTTTTCATATTCATACTTAATTTTCCATTATTTAGCACTTATGTAGCACATCATAATAACTTAAAATATTTTAATTACTTATATAATTGGTCATTGGAAAAATATGTGGGAAAAGAATTAGAAGAATATACATTAATACAGGTATTGGCAACTGATCTGAAGTGGGAAGGATGATATCTGTGGAAAGCATTTAAATGCTGAAATGTTTATTCTTGAGGAATATCATTTTATATTTGAATAGGGTAAAAAGCATTACTATATTGCCAGAAAAAAAAAAAAAGATTTTGCCAGACAAAAGGAAATATTTTTAAACTTTGAAATTTGAAAGAATTACTTCACTTATTCTTTAATATGTTTCTGTTATTCCCTACTGCAGGTTTTAATTGACATAATTGGAGTTTTAGAACAAAATTTCATATTTTGTGTATTCTTGATCAATATATTTTTTATTTTTTATTTTTTTTAGTTTGTATTTGTTTGTAATCATATTAAGTACAGGCCGTTTAAACACTTTTACTTTATTGATCTCCTTTTATTATTCTACTTCTTTCCTACCGTTTAGTTATTGATTTTAATTATCTTTTGTTTATCACAATTGCTTCTTAAATTCCTCTTGTCTTTTCAGTGGTTGTTATTCTGACTCATTACAGGTCTGATAATATTTTTTTCTTATTCTCAACAAGAGACCAAATTTGTAGCCAGGTGTGAAAACCCAAACACAAGTTTTGTCTTTAAAATTGTGGACATATTTCAGCAGTGACTTTCACTTGCCTAAAGGCAGGAAATTTGATTTGTTTTATATTGATGGATCATCCATTTATTAAACTTTTTAATTAGATTTTAAAATCCAGTGTTCATTTGAGAAATTTCCAGATACAGTTAGTATATATCAGCCAATTTATATATTAATTCATTCAACAATGAAAGTATCCCCACTATATACAAACAACTTGATATTTTGGATAAAATCAATACACTCACTAAAGCCCTTCTGGCTTGTTTTTTGTTGCTTTTGTTTTTGTTTTTGTTTTTGTTTGTTTTACAAACGTCCTGCCCGGAATCAGTATCTGGAGCCTCATCTACAAGGTAGGAAGGTAGACTGTGCAGCAGCTGGTGCTTAACTAGCAGGAGGTTTTGCTTCCTCCACTACTGCTGCCCCTGCTGAGAAGTAGAAACAAAAGGTGATCTGAGGAGTTCCTTGATGATATATATGGGTTTTGGTTTTTGGAATAAACTCCTTTAGTAAGATGTAAGAAAAGATAGAACTTAAAGAAATTTTTGAACAAGGCTTGAAGCAGTAGAGGGTAAGTGATAATATCTAGTTACAGGAAAGGTCAAGTTATTATTAAAAGACAGATGAAGTAAAGACTAGTAAGACAGGGAACACAGTATAAAAATCAAATAGATTTACATGTTCTGTGTATATTATAAATGCACTATTATACATAAAAATAAGATTTTAGGATTTATAAAGAAGTCATTCATATAATTCATTTAGTTCCTGCCTCTTAGTAAATTCTTTGAACAGATCAATAAATCCCACTAACATTCTAATGAGTGACCACACAGAGGAAAAAGTTTAGTCTGACTGAAAATTAACCAAAAAGGGATATAACTTATTGGATGAGTCACTATTTATATGGATGTATGGTACATGCACATGTTTATGTTTGTGTACATGTATATGTGTGATACACACAGGAGTACATATGACTATTTATATATCTATATATGTATCTGTGTGCATATTTACATTTAGACACACATAAATGCATATAAATAGATATACTTACATGTATATATACAGTACATATATATATTTACATATATACATATACAATGAAGTATACATATATAAATAAATAAATTTTAACGGACTCTCACGCCAATGATTTTAGATAGGTTCTTCTGGAAACACCTTACAAATAAAAATTATCAGGTTCCATCCATATCTGATATACTAAATCAGAAACTAAGGATTGGTCCAATAATTTTTTAACAAGACTTATAGCTGATCATATGCATACTAATTTTAAGAACCCCTCGCCTAAAAAATGGCATTTGTAGTATAATTTTTATATAAATGAAATATTGATAAAACTTTTCATATGTTTTTTCAAATAAGGACATTTTATTAGATCATCCTGGCAAGATCAAGTACTTTAAGAAGATTATATCCTTTGCCATTTCTAGGTGAAAGACATGGGACATGAAAGTGCATCTGACTTTATTAAAAAAAAAAAACTAAACTAAAGTATTTCTAAAATGAAAAATGATTTATATTTATTTGTGTATTTCTACAATCATTACGAATACAAGTTGCCATTAATAAATGGAGTCTAGATTAAAAATAGAGAAAACAAGGCAGTTAGAAAGTGGAAAAAGCATCTTTGCAAAAAAATTTTATTTTTGTTTCAAAACTAGAGAAATCTTAAGCCCTTACATAAGATTTTAAAAAAAACAAAAATTAAATTTTAACATGAATAAAATAGAAATCTAGGGTTCTGATATTTGCCATCAATATATTGTTTTGGGGGATATATCATATCATATAAAGCTAATTATAATTATTTTAAAATATTTAATTTATTTATTTATGAGAGAAAGAATACAAGTGGGGGGAGGGGGAGGGGCAGAGCGGCAGAGGGAGAGGGAAAAGCAGACTCCCTGCTGAGCAGGGAGCCCCATTTGGGGCTAGACCCCAGGACCCCTGGATCATGACTGAGCCTAAGGCAGAAGTTTAACTGACTGAGCCATCCAGGTACCCCTTTTTATAATACTGTTTAAAGAATATTAGTAAAATATATGCCATGAATCCACATTCTATCTCAAGACACAAACTGTAGAAGAGTCCTTAAAGTTCCTGTTTGCTCCTCCTGATATGTTTTTCTTTTCCTGGGTATAATATCCTTTTTTTATATTACAGAAAATGGATTAAAAAACATTTCATTTTGCAAATGTTTGCTGCTAATATATAAAAATGTAACTGTTTTTCACTTACTGCTATTATATTCTACAACCTTGTTATATTTACTTTTTTAAAATAAATTGTATTTGGAGAAAATGTTACGTTCATATGTACTTGTAAAAAATAATACAGAGAGGTTCTATGTACACTTTATCCAGTTTCCCCAATAGTTCCATATTGCAAAACTATAGTAAAATATTCACAACCATTATACTGACTTTCACAGAGCCAAGATATAGAACACTTACATCTCTGCAAAGATTTTTCATGTTGTGCTCACCTTCCAATATCTCACCTCCACTTCCTTAATCCCTAGACATCACTAATTCCTTCTCCATTTTCATAATTTTGTCATTTTAAAAATGCTATATAAGTGGAACTTATAGTTTTTAATCATTAGGAATTTTTTTTCTCGCAACATAAAGTCATTTAAGTTTTGTATGTCTCAATGTTTTGTTCCTTTTTATTGCTGAGTAGTATTACACAGTATGGATGCTCTATAATTTGCTTAACCATTAACCTTTTGAAAGGTATCTGTGTTTCTTCTGGTTTTATGGTTATTAGGAGCAAATCTGTTTTGAGTATTTGTGTAGAACTTTGTGAACTTGTTTCCGCTTATCTGGATAAGTGCCCCCAAATGCAAATACTGTACCATAAGGCATTTTCAAGTTTAGTTTATAAAAAAAAAGACAAAGAACTTCCAAAATATTTTCCAGAATTGCCAGCAATATATATGAGTGAGTCAGTTTCTCTACATTTTTGCCAGTATTTGCAATTGTTACTTTCTCCCCTTATTTAAAAACAAACAAGCAAACAAACAGCTTTTAGCTAGCTATAGAATAGTATCTCACTGCAGCTTGATGTTGTCAATTTAAATATCCTGCTAGAAATTTGATAGGGACTGTGGAGAATCTATGAACTACTAATTCCTTTGGAGAGATAGACATTTCAACAATATTGATTGTTTTAGTCCAGAGCCATAATGTATGTGTGCATGTATGTATATATGTCTATTTATTTAGATCTCATTTTATTTCTCTTAATGATATTTGGTAACTTTCACAGGAACTTTACATGTATTTTTTTGTTTATCTTTAATATTTCTTGGGCTTTTGTGTTATTAAAATTGGTATTTTTAAATTTCTGTTTCCAGTTGTCCATTAAAAGTATATAGAAACACAACTGATTTTGTATATTGAACTTTCACCTTGTGGTCTTGATTAATTCACTTGTTAGTTTTACCATCATTTTTATCAATCCTTTAGGATTTTCAATATTGATGATTTTGTCATTTAACTCCATTTTAACTTATACTCAGGAGGTTGTTATATAATTTTATTTTGAAATTAGTTAAAACAGTATGCTTTGATAATTTATATTTCCATTTCATTCACTTTTAAAATTTTTACTTTCTGCTTTTCATTAATATGAGAAATATTTAGAAAATTTTAAAATGTGTTTCTTAGGTATTTTTTAGTTTTAATTTAAATTTATGTATTATTTCTGCATAATATGTGCACTGTTAATAGATATGATTACATTTTTAAAACATGCTTGATGCTTACTTCATTATTTAAGATTCACTTTTTTATTACTCTCTCTACATTTGTAATGACATGTATTCTCCATTAATTTTGTGCACTATATCTGTTATATCAAGTTTTCTATTTGTGCTATGTTAAGTTTTTGATCTTGTAACTGTTTTTTAATTGATTTTATCTATATATTTGTGGAAAAACAAGTATCTTATTTTGTTAAAGCATTGATAATTTACTAGAACTGACAATTTATGCTTTATTGTATTGAAGCTTTTGGTGAGCAAAATGAGTTCTCACAGTCTAATTCATTGATTATAGCTTTTATCAGTAAGTAGTGATGCATATTATTTCTCACAATGTTGAAATTTTTATCCCTCTAATTTCTCCATGTCTAAAATGAGAATAATAACTAAATTTTAAAATAAGACTGATATAAGCTTTAAAAGATATATTTAAAGTTCATTTTATTTAATAACTACTACCATGCTAACCCAATTATTATAAACAATTGTTATAAAAAATATATTGTTTAACAACATAATACCATTTACATTAGCACCCTCTATGATGAAATACTTGGATTTAAATCAAACAAAACATGTGCAAGATCTATAGGAGATAAAGTCCAACACTCTGGTGAAGGAAATAAAAACAAAAAACTATATAAACAAAGAAATACTCCATGTTCGTGGATAAGAAGACACAATATTTTCAAGTTGTTAGTTCTTTCCAAAATGACATAGATAGTGCAGTCCCAATCAAAATCCCAGCAAGATATTTTGTGGACACTGAAAAGTTGATTCCAAAGTTTACAGGGAGAAATGAAAGAGCCTGAATAACCAACAAAATATTGAAGGAAAATAGCAATTGCAGGACTTTGACACTAACTTCAAAACTTATTGTAACAACACCGATGAACCTTGTAAATATTTTGGTAATTAAACGATGTCACTCCCAAAGGACTGCATGCTATTATGGTCCCACTTACATGTAACATCCAGAGTGAACAAGTCTACAAAAACTGAAAGCAGATTAGTGTTTGCCCACACTTTGAGGTGATAAGGTGACCGAGACATGATGATGAAGTGGTGTAGTGTTTCTTTTGGGGGGATGAAAATATTCTGAAATTGACTGCAACAACAGATGCACCATTCTCTGAATATACTATGCCATGCGATTTATATCTCAGTAAAGCTGTGAAAAGGAAAAATAAAGAGTTAAATACCAAACTACTAAGCCACTGCATTCCATACCAGCAAACTGGCTCAGAGTCAAGAATCATCATATTCTTTATGTGTATAATAATCATCTGTAATACAATACAAGTAAATAAAAATTTAAAAAAAAACATTGTAAAGCCACAATAATCAATAATCAGGGTGGTGTGGTAACTAACAAAAGAAGAGACAAATAGATCTTTGGGAAACAATAGAATATCCAGAAATAGTCCCACATAAAAACAGTTAACTGATCTTTGATAAAAGAATAAAGATAATGCAATGAAACAAAAATAGTTTTTTTCAAGAAATGGTGCTGAAACAACTGGGCATCCACATGCAAAGAACAAAAGAAAACAAAACGATCTAGACCAGACCTACATCCTTCATAAATATAAAGTAAAAATAGATTTCAGAACTAAATGTAAAGTGTAAAACTATAAAGATCTTAGAAGATAATACAGGAGCAAACCTAACCTTTGACTTTTTAAGGTAAAGGCAATGACTTTTTAGGTTAAACACCAAAGGTATGATCCGTGGAAGAGTTGATAAGCTGAACATCATTCCAATTAAAAGCTTCTGCTCTGCAAAAGACAATTCTCTTGAGAATTAGAGTACAAACCACAGATGAAAATATTTGCTGAAGACACATCTGATAAAGAACTCATCCAAAATATACAAGATTCTTAAAACTCAATAATAAGAAAACAACCAGATTTTTTTTCAATGTGCCAAAAATCGTAACACACACCTCACTAAAAAGATAAACAGATGGCAAATAAGCATATGAAAAGATGCTCTACATCATCTGTCATCAGGGAAATGCAAATTAAAACAATAATAAGATAGCATTACACACCTATTAGAATGGCTGAAATCCAGAACACTGAGAACACCAAATGCTGGTGAGGATTTTGGCAATAAAAACACATGTTCATTGTTGGAGGAAATGAAAAACCGTACAGTCACTTTGGAAGATGTTTTGGTTGTTTCCTATAAAACATTCTTTTCCCATATGTATGGTAATTGTACTCCTTGGTATTTATGCAAAGGATTTGAAAATGTATGTCCTCACAAAACACACATGGGTGTGTATAGCAGTTTTGTGCATAAATGCCCAGACTTGGAAGCAATCAAGATGTCTTTCAGTAGATGACTGGATAAATATACTGTGGTCCATGCAGACAATGGAATATTACTCAATAATAAAAATAAATGAGCTATCAAGCCATGAAAAAATATGGAGAAAATTTAAGTGCATATTAAAAAAGTAAAGTCTGAAAAGGCTACACACTATATAATTCCAAGTATATGACATTCTGGAAAAGACAAATTTATGAGGACACCTAAAAGACCAGTGGTTGCTAAGGGTTGGTGAGGTGGAAAGTGGGGAGGCTCTAAGAGGAATGAATCGACAGAGTACAGAAGATTTTTAGGCCTGTGAAAATACTCTGTACTATACCATAATGATAGATACATTTTTTTCCATTTGTCCAAACCTATAAAATGTACAACAGTGAAACCCTAAAGTAAACTGAATTTGAAAAATTAAGATGTGTCATTCAAGTTCATCAGCCATAACAAATGTAGCAGTCTGGTGGGGATGTTAACAATGGAGGAGGCTGTGCATGTGGTGGGGTAGGGAGTATACAGGAAATCTCTGTACCTTCCCCTCAGTTTTGCTGTGAACCTAAAACTGCTCTAAAACAATAAAGTCTTAATTTTAAAAATCTATTATAAGTGTAATAATAATACAATATAAAGCAAAATAACTGGGGTATGAAATTTGCCAGAGATAGTTAATTATAAACAAAATGAGTTAGTTTAGATTTATTTATTTATTTTTATTATTTTTTTTTTTTATTTTTAAGATTTATTTATTTATTTATTTGACAGACAGAGATTACAAGTAGGTAAGAGAGGCAGGCAGAGAGAGAGGAGGAAGCAGGCTCTCCACAGAGCAGAGAGCCCGATGTGGAGCTCGATCCCAGGACCCTGGGATCATGACCTGAGCTGAAAGCAGAGGCTTTAACCTACTGAGCCACCCCGGCGCCCCTACATTTATTTTTTAATCACATTGCTCCAAGAATATTCTATGTATTTAAAGCAATATATACATTTAAAGCACAGTATATGGGTTTTAAGTAATTTGTGTTTCAGAAAAAAATACTTTTGTGTATGCTAAATATGCTAATTTGTCATATTTGATATATTTTGATTATTTAAGATGTTTTACAATTCTTTTATTATGATCAAACTAAAAATAATTTAGGAAGCTGAGGAACAACAATGTAAGTCATTCTTAAATCTGATTTTACTTATTTGAGTAATAAAGCTAGAACTTTCACAACTATGTTGCTTCAGGGTATGAATGAAAAATTAGTCTTTCATTAAAACAAGCATAAAACAAAATCATATTATGAAATTGTACATATTAAAATGCTAACTTAGGGGTATCTGGGTGGCTCAGTAGGTTAAAGCCTCTAGCTTCAGCTCAGGTCATGATCCCAGGGTCCTGGGATCGAGCCCCACGTCGGGCTCTCTGCTCAGCAGGGAGCCTGCTTCCTCCTCTCTCTCTCTGCCTGCCTTTCTGCCTACTTGTGATCTCTGTCAAATAAATAAATAACATCTTTAAAAAAAATTTAAAATAAAATGCTAACTTAAAGTTTAGTGCAAGCTTGCAGGGCTTTCTCTTCTCTCTCTCCTTTACTCCTCATGAGCTGCGGAAATAATGCCTATTTGACAAAAGAGCAGAAATTACAGAAAATGTAACTATTCTGATTCTATTTAAGTAAAAAATGCTATGAGCAGCAAATGTTCTTTTTTTTCAAATATAATATAATACTATTATAAACTCTGGGAAAATGTTTCACTTAATTTTAATTTTTTCATTATTTTTATATTAGAATTTTATTTAAAAAAATTTTTTTTAATATTGTATTTATTTGAGAAAGAAAGAGAGAGTACACACTGCCTGAGCAGGGCACAGAGGCAGAGGGAGAGGGAGAAACAGATTCCCCATTGAGCAGGGGGACTGACTCAGAACCTGATCCCAGGACTCTGAGATCACGACCTGGGCCTAAGGCAGACATTTAATCAACTGAGCCACTCAGGTCCCCCAAGAATTTTAACTTTTAAATAAAAACTAGTCAGATATGTTTCTTTTGCAGTTATAAACACATAGGCATCCAGTTAATACTTTTACTTTTATAGTTGGAATATTATAATTTATCCAATTTTTATTAAATTTTGATTAAATCTAGAAAGCAGTAACATTCCTCATTTGAAATCTAGGTTTCTAAGAATCAAGTTTAGTCCTGTGGATTAGAGATAACACTTGAATCTTGTGTACACCAAATAATATCAAACTGCAGTCCTGGTGCCAGTATACATAGTTGAAATTGTTTTAATACAGATGACAGATGAGTCTTCAAAGGGTACTTTCATGCCATTCTAAGCTTTTACAATTCATTTCTTCATGGCTGCCAAAAACAATATGATCTTGGAATAAAAGTGTATCCATTGTGTCTAATAATTTTTCTTTTTTTTGTAATTCAGTGTCATACAGTCATAAAAATATTTTAATATTTTAAATTTGATTTAAATTGTTATTAGGTAAATGGGACTTTCCCTTCATACTTTTAAAAAATCCTTTATGATTGTACTATAAATTGTTTTGCTTACTTTAAAATGTATTATTATTTTCCTTGGAAAGAAATATCCTGTCTATTGTACTATCCCCTTTTCAGATACTCTTGGGATGTACACCAGCTGTGAAACAGGAGAACAAACTAGAAATTATTATAATTAGAAGATAAACCAGTTTATAATCTCCCCCTCCACTTAAAGACCAAAGTTGGCACTACTATAGGGTGACACCCGGAGGCCCTATTATAGTCTATATCAAGTAAACAGAACCACAGAATCTTCAAATGATTTTCCAAAAATCATATTAAATTAGACTTGTTTGGGTTTGGGATATCATTTGAATGAAGATGAAGAAGAGACTTCACTTAAGCAATTTCTTAAGCACCTGTATTTCAGTTTCTCTTTGTGACTATCATATCTAAGACTTAGAAATTCATCCAAATAATCAAGCATAGATGTTATAAAACACACAGATAAAAGCTCACTTGTTTCCTTTAGGAAGTTATGAAGTTCATGAGGACATATTGGTAATGAAGTCGTGCAAACAAGCAGACTAGGAAATAAGATCATCACTCACTCTCTTATTCCAGAAGTGTCATTGTTCTGACACATATACACTCTATTATATTTTTATATACACAGATATTAAAATAATTCAACTAATCTATTAGTCCTGAAAACAAAACCAGAAAAAAACAATTTGGTGCTTTAACTTGAATGAAAAACTTAATAGAAGAGAATCTATCAGAATCTTAGAGGAGAACATAGGCAGTAATCTCTTCGATATCAGCCACAGCAACTTCTTTCAAGATACGTCTCCAAAGGCAAAGGAAACAAAAGTGAAAATAAACTTCTGGGACTTCATCAAAATCAAAAGCTTCTGCACAGCAAAGGAAACAGTCAAAAAAACAAAGAGGCAACCCACGGAATGGGAGAAGATATTTGCAAATGACAGTACAGACAAAAGGTTGATATCCAGGATCTATAATGAACTCCTCAAACTCAACCCACACAAAACAGACAAACACATCAAAAAATGGGCAGAAGATATGAACAGACACTTCTCCAATCAAGAAATACAAATGGCTATCAGACACATGAAAAAATGCTCATCATCATTAGCCCTCAGGGAGATTCAAATTAAAACCACATTGAGATATCACCTTACACCAGTTAGAATGGCCAGAATTTGCCAATCCAAAATCTGGCTGAATGGCTGTATTCATCAAGATTCTCCAGAGAAACCAAACCAGTAGAATGGGTGGATAGATAATACATAGATATAGATAGATAGATAGATGACAGATAAATTGATAAAGGTATGAGATAAATTATCCACTGCATTCTGTACATGATGCTTCTAGGGGAGTAATTTTCTTCTTTCATATTTTTAAAATATAAATTAAGGGGCGCCTGGGTGGCTCAGTGGGTTAAAGCCTCTGCCTTCAGCTCAGGTCATGATCTCAGGGTCCTGCCAGCTCTCTGCTCAGCAGGGAGCCTGCTTCCCTATCTCTCTCTGCCTGCTTCTCTGCCTACTTGTGATTTCTGTCTGTCAAATAAATGAATGAAATCTTAAATATATAAATATAAGTTAAATTACTATATATACATGTATCAATTTGAAATTCTTATAAATGTGAACTTTATGAATTATGCAACCTCTGCACAGTAATTTTTAGTATAACTTCCACATGCCCATTTATGTAAAAATATACAGTTATCACCCAAGTATTTGTGTATCTGTGTGCATACATCATACTCAAATGCTAGCCAAAGCATAGGTGTATCAGCTTGGATCATAGCATGCTTTCATTCTTGTATAATAGAATAAGTAAAAGGACAAAATATTGCTTTATGGGTATTCATTATCATTTTTACACTTGAAAATTCTGAGAACTTCCATTCTACATTCTACACTAAAACCTCCTTGCTTCTTAATTTTACAAACTTTTTGTGCAAAAATAAATATTCCTAATGCATGGGCTTTGATAAGTTCTTAATATAGGTCATCAAGTCATTCTGAAGCAAATGATGTTTAGGTATTTAGCAAAATATTTTATATGTGGATATATGTATGTATATGCATGTATATGAAGATGCATATACATATGTGCATATAAGAACTCCTATTCTCTTATGTAAGATATATTTATAATAATATCTTAAATGGTGGTGCATACAATTTTATTATATTGTATAATTATATTTAAATTATAATTAAATTTATTTAACAATTTTGCATTGAATGAAATAAATAATCAAATATGTAAGAGAAAACTACACAATTGCGAGAAAAGATGACCAAATCCAGATTTGGTGAAATTTCAAGATAAAGATTAAAATTCCTGACTGCTAAGAGCATACCACTAGGGTAGTCTCAAAATACAACCAGGATATAAATAAATATATAAAATCTTATTATTTATGGAACAAGATTACGCGACCTTTGTCTCATACAGGACAGCAGTATGAATTCTTTCAGATTGTTTGATTTTATGTTTTAAATTCACATAAGTAAATAAAGCAGGGGCATTGCATTATAAAAGAAGTGGGACACACAAGAGAAAGAATATTTTATTATTTAGATCAGATTTCAGCAAGCTCTGAAAGATCTGTCTGGAGTGGCCATGCTCATGCAAGAGCAAGAAAAGAGGACAAAAAGTGAATACAAAGCTCTGGTTGGTAGGTATTAAGGAGGGCACGTATTGCATGGAGCAATGGGTGTGATGCATAAACAATTCTTGGAACACTGAAAAAAAATTTTTTAAATAAATTAAAATAAAAAACTGTGGTCAAAATATAGTTAAGCACTAGGACAAATTTCAAGTACTAGCAGTGGATTTTGAGAAGATTGCTAGTATGCTCCAAAAGTACATTTAATGATCCAATAGAATTTGACAATCTTTCAGACATTAACTTAAATCTCTAAATTTTCAATTTTGTTATTATATGGAAAATACATGGCAGAATTTACTATTTCACATCTAAAATTGCTGGTTGTCTTAATATTAGAAATGAATATAATAGTTGAAGTGAAACAAAATGTCACTTTTGTTAATATAAATATAACATAAAGAAGGATTTCCCCCAATATAATAATATTTATTTATCTTATTGCCATTTTTGATGCAATAAATTTTAGTAATATTACCATGCTTACAACTATAAGTACAGGCCCACAGGTTGATGCTAAAATTAATGTAGAGCTAAGAAATAATTGAGAAAAAAAACTTTTTAACTCTGAAATGCTAGAAGTAGATGATAAATAGTTTAAGACAAGGGTTTTTACAATAGAATTTTCAGCTGCCTGATGGTATTATTTACTAGTTCTAAATAAAACACTTAACAAATAAGGAATGTAAGCAGTTTTATACATTGCTATCAATTCATTTGAAGAGCTATCTGCATCCTTATGTTCATTTCAGCATCCCTCACAATAACTAAGATGTGAAAGCAACCTAGGGGTCTATCAATGGATGAAGGGATAAGATGTGATAGATACATCACATCAAAGATGTGAGATACACACACATGCACAAAACATACAATGAGATATTATTAAGCCATGCTGAAAGAAGGAAACCTGTCATTTGTGTCTGGGATAGAACTTGAGGGCATTATGGGAAGTGAAGTAAGTCTGACAGACAAAGAGAAATACTACATAGTAGCACTGATATGTGGATTTTTTTTTTTTTTTAAATTCAGGGCTTGAACTCACCACCCTGAGATCAAGAGTTATATGTTTAACCAACTGAGCCACCCAGGCACCCCTATGGGGAATCTTAAAAAGCCAAATTCAGAGAAAGCAAGAGTGGAGTGGTGGTTACCAAGAGCTGGAGGAAGTGGGAAAATGGAGAGATCTTGGTGAAGGATACAAATTTCCAGTCATTAGATTAAATTCTTGGGATCTAGTGTATACATTATGAATGTAACTAATAATACTGCATTATATACTTGAAAGTTGATAGAGAATAGATCTTAATTGTTCTTATAATGCACACAAAAATGATAGTTAATTGACAGGAAGAAGATATTAACTAATACTATGGTGGTAAACACTTTGTAATACATAAATGTATCAAATCAACATGATGTATACCATAATTTACACAGTGTTACATGTCAATTATTTCTCAACAAAGCTGGGGTAAAAATATTTCATATTCTCTCTTCCAAGTTTCTGGATTATATATACATATTTTTTAAAGATTTTTTTAAATTTTATTTGACACAGAGAGAGAGATCACAAGTAGGCAGAGAGAGAGGGGGGAAGCAAGTTCCCTGCCAAGCAGAGAGCCCAACGTGGGCCTCGATCCCAGGACCCTGAGACCATGACTGGAGCTGAAGGCAGAGGCTTTAACCCATTGAGCCACCCAGGCGCCGCTAGATTATATTTTTAAAGGAGTTTTTCCCTGTTACTTTGGCTGAGTCACAAATTACCCCATAACCAAGCCATGTAAAATGAATTTATTATGCTCAAAAATTCTGAGTCATGAATCTGTACAAGGCATAACAGGGATAGCTTGTCTTTCATCGTAAAATCTGGAGCTTCAAGTAGATGATGTGAAAATTAGGGGCTGGAATCATATAATGTCTTATTTCTGCACAGGCCCAATGGTTGTTAATGCCTTTGAGCTGAGAGTCTTAGTTACTCTGCACAGGGACTTTGCCATGTGGTATCTTCACATTGGCTAATTTGGGCTTCTTCATAGCATGGTAACTGGGTCCTAGAGGCAAATGTTCCAAAGAGAGAAATGGGTGGTCAAGTGAAAATTGTACTGCCTTAGTTAGACTAGCCTTAAATAACACAGTTTCACCACACTATCTTCATTGAACAGTTACAAAGTCCTACCTAGGTCCAAGGAGAGAAAGAACAGATCCTATTGTTTAATGCGGAATACTAACTTTCTGTAAGAGGAGACCGACACATTGCTGTGATGCTTTTCTGAAAATACAGTCTTCCACAAACCACCTTCTGGCAACAGTGAACTCTCCTCCATATGCATGATACACTCAGATGGGCATATGTTGGTAGTTTCTTGACTAATGATCAGTCGTCTTGCCTGCAAATGATTCACTGTAGCTCTTGGCTCCAACCTCAGGACTTATGGTCTGTCATCTGAGTCATACTTCCTTTTCCATAAAAGGAGTAGGTCATTTTGCAAATAAGTTATTTTCTCAAAATGTTCCTTCCTCTTTGAAATTTGGGGCTCAAATACCTATTCCCATTGTAGTCTCCCTAATAAAATTATTTTTAAAAATTGGTATTTCTTACTAATTGATTTATAACCATTAGTCAAAATTCCTACACCTTCAAATCTCCCCAGGATAAGCTCTTCTTTATCTTGGCCTCCTTTACAGATGATCTAGGATTTCAAGTTTAACTTCTGAGAGTCTTGACTTGAAAATTTTTAGAGAGCCTTTGCCTCACTGAATGATACTCTGAAGGACAACCAGACCATTTCTTTCTGGGAACCTAACAAAGAATCTAACAAAGAATCCTAACAAAGAATAGTCCTATCCTGGATTTGATATTTGCTCTGAAGTCTTTTAATTTGGAAATAGTGAAGAGACTGGAAAGGACATAGTATTGTTTTCAAAGCTATCACTTCTTGGCTCCTTTGTACCTATCGGATCTTTATTTAACTTACCTGATCCCTTCCATATTATTCAATAAGTAACAAGAAAATGCCAAACAGCACTTTCCACCCACTGTCTATTCTTGCTGGTTAGATCATTAGGTTTATTTAATTTATTTTTATTTTCCAGGTTACCACAGTCAACAGTATTGTTAAACTTTTAGCCATCACATACAGGGAACACTTTTTCTTAATTTCCAACAAGATTTTTTTTGCACTTTTATTTACATACTCACTATTTCCTCAAAGGTTATCATACTTCACCTAGTAAGTTCTTCAGAACCATAGCTTGAAAAACATGTTTTTAGTTTTTTGTTATGGCATTGTCTATTCTGGGAATCCAAATCCGTTTAAGTTTTTCTGACTCCGTAACACATTACCACACCATGCTTAGTAGTATTAGACAACTTTTTGTTGTTGTTTTGCTAACTCTGTGGTATAGGAATTAAGACAAGGAACAGCAAGAATGGCTTTTTGATTTGTAATAGATGGGCCTCAAAAAGAAGAATTGAAACCTGGGAGCTAAATTCAATTGCGGTTTTGTTCACTCATAATGATAGTAGATCCTTGTTGAAAAGATGGTCATCTCAGTTTCAAAACTATGGGACTCTGTATGGACAAAGTGGGACTTCCTTACATGGGGACTGGGTTTCAAGAGCAATGTTCCAGAAATATAAGGACTATCACCTGGAACCCAGGTGATATTCTTTTTTTTTTTTTTTTGACCTAGCTTCAGAGTTATACAGTGTCATTTCCACTACATTGTATTCATTGAGGCAGCCATAAAATATTGCTAATTTTTAAGGTAAAGGGAAATAAGTTCCATGACAATGTGCCACAAAATGAGATGTTAAAGTAAAACATTTAAAAACATGTAGTTATTTACAAATGGTTTGTGGATCTAAACATTTAATTGATATATTGCAATAAATTAGACAAAAAGAGATATAACTACAATTTTTATCTAAACCCATGATATTGGTTTTATATAAGCCAAAACAGATTTCTTATTCTCAATGCATGATGTTAAATAAACATTGTATTATGTTTTAAATCAAAACAGTATGGAATACAATAGTGCCTTTTATATACATGCAGTTAATAAGATGTTATTTCAAATAAAAAATCCTTTTGCTAAAATATTTGACAAGCACTGTTACATCAGAGAAAAAGGGCTTCAAATAATTGTATGTAAAAAAAATGAAGCTTTCAATCTTGAGTCTTAATATACTTTGTGTTAACCACTATCAAGAAAATGTCTTAGCAGTAATATTAAAGGCCAGGAAATTTAACATTCTAAGCATATGTCAAAATAGACAAGGGGATATGTTGCTATGTTTGAAAGGTATATTTTGAATAAATGCTTTTTCACAAAGACTTAAAGTTTATAAACTATTATGGTTTTGGGTGTATCCAGTAAGGACCAATATACTAAGAGAGATCTCAGAACACTATCTTATGAATCTCATGGTTCTTTCTGAAGACAAATGGATTGGATGACAAGGAGTCATATACATTAATGACAGGAAACTCTGTAATCATAATATCAGGAGTGCCCAATATTATATTATCACATAAGACAATAGAAAAATAATGCCACCAGTGTGGGGATATTGTTTTCAAGGAGTACAATAGCTCTAATATCTATTCTTCACCTCCCAATAAGCAGGGAAACATTGAAAAGTTCTTTGGGCATTGGAATAAAAGTAATTTTCCTTGGTAGCTGATAATTATTCAAAGATCTATGCATAAGGAAAACATGTTAATAAATCAACCTTAAAATTTCAGAGTTTGTAACTCAGTCTTATTAACTTGGCTTTTGTGTTTATCATTTGTAAAAATATTTTATTGAACTAAGAAACATAAATGGGATTATTAAAATTATGCTTATGAACCAATTCATACTTATACGAATCATTATTTTGTTGTGGTTCTCTCTTCTTAACTGGTAATTGGGACAGAACTATGAATGAGAAAGCAACAGGGCCCCAGGGTGGTGCAATCAGTTTCATATCTGAGTCTTGGTTTTGGCTCAGGTTGTGATCTCAGGGTCTTGAGATTGAGCCCTGCATTGCATGTATGCTTAGCATGGAGTCTGCTTGAGACGTTCTCCCTCTTTGCCTCTGCCCCTCCTTACCATGTGTTGTCTGTCTCAAATAAAACAAAAATCTTAAAAAAAAAAAAAAAGACAGTAATGATCCCTGCCTCGGAATGAATGGAATGGAATGGATGCTTAGTGAAATGGGATTTTCAAAATATTTTAGGAGCCATTATCTGCACATAAGTAACTGCTGTATCAATTGCAACAAACACCACTCATTGTTACTACTATGTAACTCAAAACATTTGACAAGCTTCCTCCTAAATACATCTATTTTAATACATGTTAAACTCTCACAGAACATATAATAGCTTTTTCATATTTATGTTACCTAAACTCGTTTCCTTTTGTCAGGAAACTGCTGTCATAGCCCACAGAATAACAAAAGATATTTCTATAGTAGGGTTTATCAACCTTACCCTTATTGACATTTTGGACTGAATAATTCTCGGTGTGGGTAGCTGTCCTGTGTATTGTGGAATATATTTGTAATCTCTACCCACCAATAAGATCACCTTTAATTTGTGACAACCAAAAATATTTCTAGACATTACCAAATTTCCCTGGGGGTAAAATAATCCCAGTTGAGAACAAATTGTCTATAGTAAATACAGGTTCTTTGAAGAGGAAATATGTATTCTCTTTTGTGTTTACTAACATCAGAATTAGAAATACAAGGAGAGATATATTCTTCATTAAATGCCACCTTTATTAAAGCTAATAAGGATGGCTGTGTGTAATATGTATAATTAACAGAGTTCATATTGCATTGAAAAGTATGAGTCTGAACATAATATATTTTAAAAATCTAGCTCAATTGGGATAATTACCTATAAGACTGACAGAAAATTAATACAGAAATATTTTATAATCAACTAACTAATATCATCAAAACCCAATAGATAACAGGAAAACAGGTAATAAAATTAGCTAATTCAAACTTTGCCTCTCTGATTAAAATTTTCATAATGCTTACTAGGTAAGAGGTGGGCCAAGATGAGGAAAAGGAAATGAAAGAAGATCTTGAGTAACTACACTAATTAAAGTCCTATAGTATAATTCAGGTATGTTTTATTCTCAAAACAAACCTTTGAGTACCATTCTCATATAGACATTATAAAAATAAGGAAAATAAGGGTTGTAGATTTTCAGTAAGTTTTCATGAACACTTACATATCTAGAACAAGAAATTTAGTATTTAAATCCAATTCCCTCTTACCCTGCCATGGTACTACAGTGCTTCTGTTCTTTCTACATAAAAAATGGAAAAATAACCAAATACAACCAATGTAGGACACTGGAAGTTCAGATACAAGAATATGCAAGATTAATTAGATTAAAATCAATTGCTTATAAAATATTTAGAGCAACATGTGGAAAATAGTATGTGGTTCTTAGATTAAATAGTAATAATAATAATTAATTAATCACAGGATATGATATAGTCTTCTGTTTGTCTCCATTATTCATTTTTTCCTTTTTACCAGGATCCTTTGACTTTTAACCAGACACACTACTTCTTTATAAAAGGCTGTACTTCTCATCCTATATTATAGCTTAATGTTATCATGGAACATAACTAAGTTCAGAGCCAAAGATGTTTGTGAAAGTGATATAGGCAAATATAAAATACACTCTTAAAGACAAAGTTGTTTATTCTATTTTCTTTATACTTTTGTTGGTCAAAAATGACTGAGAAAATCTTGGAAGCCATGGCTTAAGGACAGTGATATTTTTCACTAGCCTTGAGTTGCTTATAGTTAGGCTTTATTGGGAGCATGAAATATTTAATATAATATTAATATAATGTACATTGAGTTTCTTTGCTGCAACAACTTAGCTAGTACTCTAATGAATGGAGGGGGCATTTGTAAAGAAGCAGTACAGTACTGAGTTGTTTTTTTTTTTTTCAAATTATAAATTTTCATTTTTGCAAAAGCAAGGTTTTATATGTAAATGTTAGTAAAAATTTAATTGTAATTTCAAATGATCTGCACGTATCTATTTTTCCGATGGCATACCCCTTTTATCAGTATGACTTTAGTTCTTATTTCAAAAATATCCCACTTTTTATAATTTAAAAATAGTATGAAAGATTTCTACAAATACCCATGTGGAGTACTTGATACTAGATTTATCTTTTCTTAGTTGCTTGAGAAAATTATTTAAGCTGAAAGATAATGATGTCACGTGGATATTAGATCCACAGGCTTAAAAGGAGAACACTAGATATGGCTAATATATGGGTAAATATAAAATCCACTGTACTTTTTATCTCTTAATATCTTAAAAAATATGATAGGTAAAGAAAAAATTAACTGTATACTGTGGGTCGTTAACATAGGTGGATCTAATATGTACATGACAACAATAGCACAGAAATCAGCTGGAGGGGACAATATTGTTACAATGTTCTTGAATTCTAAGCGAGGTTATAAAACACTGGATGGAAGTAGAATATGATAGTGAGGGATGTGTGGTGTGGTTGCTAAAACAACTAGAAAAAGTAATGCAGGGGCACCTGGGTGGCTCAGTGGGTTAAAGCCTCTACCTTCGGTTCAGGTCATGATCCCATGGTCTTGGGATCGAGCACAGCATCGGGCTCTCTGCTCAGTGGGGAGCCTGCTTCCTCCTCTCTCTCTGCCTGACTCTCTGCCTACTTGTGATTTGTCTGTCAAATAAATAAATAAAATTTTTTAAAAAAAGAAAGAAAAAGGTAATGCAAACAGGTATGGGGGGAAAGTGAATATAAGAATTAAAATAGGAGTAGGAAAATGAAAATATAACTCCAAAGTGCTAGAGACAAGTAAAAAGCAATAAAGGCTAACAAAACAAAGGGAAAACATCTAGAAAAATGATCAACATACCTAAACATAATTACATTTAATATAAATGGAATAAGTTAATTAAATGCAGCAATTTTCTGACAGGATAAAATTAAAAACCAAACTTTATTAACATTCTTCTACTAGCACTTTTTAAATATGAAAACACAGACAGGTGTAAAGTAAGAGTATAGAAATAGAAATACTCTGCAAACATTATGAATAAGAATGAAATGGCTGTAATAAGAGCAGACAAATTATCTTTGAACACAAGGAGTATATCACAGCTAAAGGCTAATATTTTATAAAGAAAGAAAGTGAATTAATCAGAGACATATCAATTATAAATGTGTCAACTACACTTACTTAAAAATAACCATTAAAAAGTAAAACAAATATATATAGATGATATAGATATAGATAATCAAGCAATAATTGACAAAAAGGTAGACAAATTCAATAATATTATTTTGAAAGTTTAAACATCATTCTCTCATCAAATGATAGATAAACCAGAACACAATTTGTAAGGATATGAAAAATAATTATGAAGAGAAAATAAGTTCATAGTGGAAAATCCTAGCGTTTACTATTTTATGCAAATAATCATTTAATACCACCAACATTGGGATAATAACACCAACATGTACTTATTAATATCATGCATTGAGAGATATGCATCAATTTTGCAGTATTCCTGCTAAAAATGCAAAGCTCAAATCTAACCTTGAAGAAACATCACACAAACCCACATTGAGGAACAGATCATAAAATAACTTTGTAAGACTACTAGAACATATCCTTTAAAGCCCATGAAACAAAAAAAGGTTCAGACAAATAATCATTCAGTGCAATATGTCATCCTAGAGTGGATTTGGGACAAAGATAAAACAAAATGTAAATTATATTATTGGCCCAATTGATAATTGATACTTAACTTGAATAAGTATTATTGATTAGACAATAGAATTCTGTAAATATTAAGTCTTGAAATTTTCTATGTTCCTCTACAACACTTTACTGTCTGGCTTTGGAATGCTCCTTCTCTTCTCTCTGCCTCAGTTTTATCAATACCGTAATAGTTCTGTATCATATGGCTATTGGGATTAACCAGAAATACAACTGAGCACATAATAAGGTATTGCTAATTGTTATTAAATGGAGTCAGTATCTGTGGTTTTCCAGAGACTAGAACCATATTGCTTGAGTTCAAGTCTAGCTTTGTCACTTCTTAGTGAGTGAATTAACTTCTCTTTGCATCAGTTTCCTCTTCTGTAAAATGTAAAAAAAAATAATAATATTATCTACCTCATGGAGTTATTGTTTGAATAAAATCAATTGCTTATAAAATATTTAGAGCAACATGTGGAAAATAGTATGTGGTTCTTAGATTAAATAGTAATAATAATAATTAATTAATCACAGGCCAATATATGTTACTTTTGTATTTATTTCCTTACCTTGGCCAGCTCAACTAACTGTATGAACAATGCCTCAGCATAATCCATGTTGCTTTAGAGTACTCTATCTGAGGATAGTTCTGCTAAATTCCTGTAAAGCACAAGTTTAGTCCTCAAGGCTTTAAGACATCTATATTGCCATAGTTATCACAATCTGAAAGAAAAAGAACTGTTTTATTTAGTCCCCTTTTAGAGACAGTTTCTTGGTTTAAACAGCTCTCTGTACAATGGTTAATACATTCTTTTACTGAAAAATTCCTATACAAAATATTTTTGGGGTGTAATTTCCACCCAATATATTTACTTTAATTTCAGTAACTCCATCAATAACAATATGAATGATATAGTAGTATTATTTTAATGTCTACAAATGCATGAAAATTATCAATGTGTGAAAGAAAGTTGATTAATTTAATAAGCATTATGGTAGGCAGATCTGAAAAATGGTCTTCAATGATGCGCATCTCTTAATGTTCACCCACTTGCGTACTCCCCTCTCCTTAAGTGTAGGCCAAACCTAGTTACAGACTACCACTCTGGCTATAAGCTGTAATTTCCATAATTAGGTTAGGAATGATTGTGGCTTTTATCTCTTGCTAATAGTTTCACTCTATTGCTTTCTTGGCTTACACAATTTAATGAATAAGTTGTCATATTGGAGAGGCCCACTTGGCAAGGACCTAAGAGCAACATCAGTCCAACATATTACTAGGAACTGATTTTTTCTAGCAACCTGTTCAGTTAAGTATTGAGATGACTTTGGCATAGCCAAAACTTATTGCAGTCCACGAGAAACCTCAGTTAATGTGTATCTAAAGGGCCATGTTATAATTCACTTGATTTTTTTGGGATAAAATATCTTCAAAAGATTAATAAATACATACATTATTTGTTTTTGCTGGGAGAAAATATTTCTGAAAAAGAGATCTTCCTACTAGAGCATAGCAACTCTAAAGTAATGTTAAGTCAGTCTGAATCCTATTTCATTAGATAATTCCCACTCACATAATCCAAAGTCAAAGAACAAAAATTTAGCTTTAAACCACCATTTTTATACTGTATATTAACAACCATTAGCTGAGAACTCAGTTAGCTATAAACTGGAATCTCTATTTCTCAAGACAATAAGTTCCTGAGTAAATAAGGTAACACCTAGAATAAATAAATAGACCTTTCTAATAATTAGGAGCTTTCTGGGGCTGTATCAGTCCTGAACTGAAGCTGCTTTGGATGTTGCTGGGCCACTGAGTACTTCTGGATTTATACCTTTTAGGAAGCCCATAATTACAGTATATTATTGTATGGATCCTAGTTATACAAAGGGCCACTTTGTAACTTTTACATTGATCAGACTCATATTGAATGTTATCAAAATTATTCCAAAGAGTAAAGTTTGAATATGTGGAGTCCACAATGCTATATATAATTTCAAATTTCCTATATTGTTCTTACACTTTTTTTTTTCCACTCTTATTTCTCTTACATTGAGAAGGGTAACTCATCTGGTAGTTTTTAAATTTATGGCTTAGGGGCTCCTGGGTGGCTCAGTTGGTTAAAGCCTCTGCCTTTGGCTCAGGTCATGATCCCAAGGTCCTGGGATTGAGCCCCACACTGGGCTCTCTGCTCATCAGAGAGCGTGCTTCCACTCTTTCTCTCTCTGCCTGCCTCTCTGCCTGCTTGTGATCTCTGTCAAATAAATAAATAAAAATCTTTTAAAAAAATTATGGTTTCATCATAAATTGATTTCATGTCTACTATTCCTGCAAGATAATGTATATAATCCAATCACACAATAAAACATGCTTAATTCATATATTACTTTAGGAAAAAAATATTTCTCCATGATGTTGAAATTATTATTTTAGTATAAAAATACATTTACCCTGAAAAATAAATATCTCCTAATTATTTCTAAATAGGAACTTAAACTATATTTATAGGTTCAATTAAACTGATGCCCTATTTCACTTTTTTTAAGATTTTTATTTATTTATTTGAGAGAGAGTGAGCATGAGCATGAGGGGGAGGAACAGGGGGAGAAGCAGGCTCCACTCTGAGCAGGGAACCCAATACAGGACCTTAAAATCACAACCTGAGCTGAAGGCAGATGTTTAACTGACTGAGCCACTCAGGTGCCCCAAATTAATACCCTATTTCAATGTGAGTTTCAAAAAGATTCTATATTTTGAATTTCTTCTTTAATGATAATAATGAAAAGATAACCTGAATTGTAAGTTCATATAAACTCAATAAAGAAATTGAGAACACTGTATTTTAATACACATTCTGACATGTTACTCTGAACCTTGTTTTTGCTATGCTCTAACATAAAACTACTGTGCACAGGAGTGTCTGAGAAGGGAGAGAAAGTAGAGTACAGAGAATACACAAGGAAAACAAATTCTCCAAAGCCATTGGCTGGAAAAACAAGAGAGGCTGATTTTCATAAGGTTTTTCAACCAGTGGGGCTCAAAGACTGAAATTTTTAGAGGTCAGTGAGCATGGCTGGGACAGAGTGCTGAGGGCACGTCCTACTCCAGGAGAAAAGGCAGATAGAACAATCTGAGGGTCACATAAAGCACACAGAGAGGGACTGTTCCCTCTTCCAAGAGTGCTTCTGTGAGAGGTAGCCTTCACACACAGGTGTCTCTCTAAGGACAAAAGAGCCATTTCCTTCCTCAGTGCCATTTCCTTCCTCAGTCCCTTACCATAAGCACAAAGACATCTGCTGAAGATGTGAACCCAGACACTGGCTGTTTAGTCTGCTTTGCTCCAAATTCCATGGCCCTGTGCTCTGGCACAACTGCCATTATTAGTGAAACCTACATCAGTCCCAGCCCAGCAAAACCCTCCCCCAGAAGACCAGCATGAATCCCTGCTACACCAATTCCCTAAAGTATTGAGTTTTAAAAGTCAGCAGGCGTGGCTGAGATAGAGTCCAAAGTACATTGCCCTGTGCCAGGCCGGCAAGAAACCCAGAGACAGGCAGCATGAAAAAAACAATCTGAAAAATGCTTAGGACACATGGACACATAAGGGAAAATTATTCATTCTTCCAGGAGTGCTTTTCTAAGAGCAGCATGCACAGAGACTCCTCTCCAGGGACAAAGGAGCTGGATGGCACCATTTTCTCTCTTGTCCCTCAGCATAAACCAACTACAGTGAGCAACAAAGTGCCAACACTGGTGCCTAACCTGCTTCCACCAAGCCCCACCCACCTGCACTTTGCTGGTATTGCTTTTCCTGGGCAAATGTGCCTAAGGACCAGCACAGTAGGCTCCATCCCCAGAAGACTGCAGAACCCCCACTCCCAATACACACAGCACACACACACACACACACACCACAATTATAGACCAGAGATTTCTATAAGACATTAGTTCTAATGGAAGTAGCATCAGGTCTCATATAACAAGCAGAGCAGAGCACACCTAGTTAAAACTTGTCATACTCTGTCCAAGGTCCAAATACTCCCCACTGTAGGCAAGAAGAGCCTGTGCAGACATCTGGCCTGATGGACAGAACTGTCAAAACACAACAGCAGACTACATACAGCACACATCAGAGAAACTCCTGAAGTTCCAGGCTCTGGACAGTACATGATCTCTTCTTCATAAAGCCATTATTGGGAGTATGGGTGTCTCAGTCCGTTAAGCATCTGCCTTCAGCTCAAGTCATGATCCTGGGATCCTGGGATTCTGGGATTCTGGGATCGAGGTCTACATCAGGCTCTCTGCTCAGTGAGGAGCCTCTTTCTCCCTCTTCCTCTGCTCCTCCCTCCCTGCTCCACTTGTTTTCTCTCCCTCTTTCTCTTTCATTCAAATAAACAAATGAAATCTTAAAGCCATTAATCTTAGAAGCAGGAAATATAACAGACTTTTCT